>NC_023749.2:5725511-6367321 GCF_000499845.2 Phaseolus vulgaris | reverse complement strand
TTCTGCTAACCAGGTTCGGTCCTTTGACAACTTTATATATTGTGTTAAAATTAAGATTTTTGAGTTGCATGATTTTCATTTACGTCGCCAATCCCACTCGCCTCATCAACTTGTCTGACTGTCTCCTCCTCACCATTAATCATATCTGAATGAATATTCAATTTCTTCCCAACCAACAAGTAGGGGATAAAGGGATTGAGTGAATCATCACAAAAAATTATCATACACAATACGAAGAAATGATATCAACATGATGTATGTCTTAGTTATTTCTTTGGAATTGGCAAGCTGATTCTGAGTACCATTAGCTGGAGAATAGTGTTTATCACCAAATCTTAGGTCTTGTTTGATATAATAGAAAAGAAAGAAAAGGAAAGAAATGAGAAGAATGTGTTGATTTGGTTTAGGAGAAAGGTGAGAAAAGATGAAAAAAAAAAATACATGTGGGCCCCATACATGGTTTAACGTGTGAGAAGGGCAAGAAAGGAGAGGAAATGGCTTGTGTGAACTGGTGAAATAGCATTTTTGTCTCTTTCCTTCCTACCACCGGTGAGTTTTGTTAGGAGCAACTGCCTATTTTTTTCTTTAAGATCTGCTTCAGCTTGCACCCACCCCAAGCAGTTCTGGTGGATCTTGGTCTTATAAAAAATAATGGATTAAATAAATTGAAGTGGAAAATAAAATAGATTAAATCATTTGAAATGGAAAAGAAAAAAGCAAAAAATATCTGTGGCAAATAGTTTAATTCTTAAAAAACATCTTTTCTTTTCTGCATTTTTCTTTCAAAGCAAACGTGCTTATCTATAAAATTTCTGTTTCCACTCTTTCCATTTTTTTATTTTCCATTAATATCACACATTTCTCTTGCCTCGGCTAACAAAGGCTAAATCTTTGGGCAAGCCTTATGTTTTTCTTTACCTTTTACAGGCTCAAACCGGAAATGTAGGAAGCTGTTCGCCACTAGCCAATGGCTCAGCTGCACCGAATGCAGAGGTAATACACAACTTTCCATCTCACTCAAATGTCACTCCTCCAAACCAACAATCTAATGGAAGCAACAACATCAATGACATGGCCTCCACTAATACATATCTTGGGACCAAACCTTGTACTTTTGACAAGATGCCAGAGTCTGTAAGAGGGATGGGCTCATTTAATTCCTCTGAACTCCAAACTTTACCGAACAATGGTATCTCATCATCTCAGAAGAAAACTTTTGCCCGGGAAGAATATATGGAAATTGTTAGAGGACAAATGGGAGGCTCTGAACATGAATTCCAAGTCGAGCACACTCATTATGAGCTTCACCATTATAATCACATTTCCCATAAAGCTACTGTAGATCTCCAATCAGATCATGATCTCTTACTCAAAAACTCGCCCAACACTGCTCAGCAATGTGTATCATCAAATGCATTTGGAGGGCCAGCAGAAAGTAATGCTGCAAACTACACAGTAGATGGAAATGCTGTGGAGAGTGATCATGGGAGCAATGGACAGGACGGAACCTTGACACTGAGGACAGTAAATGTGGAAAATGGCAATGTGGCTGTTGGGAGCATTGGAGTTGGTGGCATTGATAGGAAAAACATTGGAAATGTGGCAGATGAAGGACGACTTGCATTGAGAGAAGCTGCTTTGACCAAATTTCGTCAAAAGAGAAAAGAAAGATGCTTTGAGAAAAGGGTAATCTATTTTAAGTTATATGGTTATAATATATTCCTTGAAGATCTTTATTGGATGTGGATTTTGTCAATTTGAGCATTGTAATGTGGTTATGCCCTGGTCTTGTATTCCCATAATTTCTAGATGTATTTTATATATCTGCAATTTTGTCAAATTATTTTCTCTTCATTTAAAATTAAGTATTTACTTCTCAAGTAACCTACTAGTAGGATAAATGTACTTCCCGAGTTACTTGCCTTGTATGACTTTTATGTTCATGTTTGCGTCAATGAATTGATACTCATCATTAATAAGCACGAGATGTTATATATTGTCGTCATGAATTTGACCTGTTTCAATAATCTGGAATTTGCATTCCTTTTCCAGGTTCGATATCATAGCAGGAAAAAACTAGCAGAACAGCGGCCTCGTATTAGGGGACAATTTGTTAGACGAATAGTGTAAGTTGCTGCATACTTAGATTCACTTTATATATATTTGTGTTGCATTATCTAAGTACTGGGTTAGCTTCTGTCCAAATTTTTCTCAGGTCTGAACCCAAAGAAGATAAAGATCACCAAAGTGACAACCGGGTACCTGGGGATAATAGCGACATCCCTCAATAACACCAGCCAAATGCTGGCCATTATTTGACTGATTCTGTTCCAATAGCGGCGTCCAGCTTCTTGCTATCAGACTAGTCCTTCACACATTCACCTAGGAAGGAGCTTGGAAGTTTGTGTAGTGGAACCTGTGACTAGGTAGTTTACATTTACCTTTGTTGTTTTGAAGACCAGACATTTAATTTGAACCTTCAGGACAACATTCTAGAATCTAATCGTGGTTGTGTGAACTTGAAAACTCCAAATGAAGTGGTTTCCTTTGGATAGGTTAACCTCTGATGAATAAAATTTATCATGTTAGCTTTTACTTTGGGTCCATCTGTGTACAAAGTTACTTCTGTTCCTTTCCACTGGAATAGCTTTCCTCAATTGATTGTCGTGGGTGAAAATGAAGGGAGAATGGAGTTTCTCTGCCTCGTATGTTCATGTCACTGTTCTATACACTAAGATTGTCTCAACCAATTCCTTGTCATGCCATTACTTTCTCACCCATTCTTTTCTCCCTCCCTACCCCTAGGAGTTGAATCTTGTTCATCCACCTATCCTTAACTTGTGCTGTGACGTCAATCATATATCAATTATTGTGATCATAGTTCTGTTAGCAATAATTGTTTCAGCTGTCTTCTTCACATTGCCCCTCTCCTTTTAGCATAATAATAAACCAGCACAGACCCAACAACTGTCTTCAAAATACTTGATAAAGATATATAAAATACACAATATTCAATCAATTTTATTTTTTTTATCTTTTAATAATTAAATGTTATAATTTTAGACAAATATCTTTAGAGTTTCTAATATATTAAAATTTTTTTTTTTTTTTTGCTTAATAAGTGCCCTATAAGATTTAATAGATAAACTTGGTGTCTCTGTATACCTAAAATGTGAGTTGTTGGACTTTGTTGGTACGGAGGCAAACATCTAGGGGTTTTTTTCCTTGTTTTTCGATAAAATTAAAGGAAGTTGCATTTACCTTGGTGTACGACCTATTTGGACAACTTTTTAATCTTCTTGTACCTTCCTGAATAACATTAATATCTTATTAAAATCTTTTCACTTAAAAAAATATTTTCTACCTTGGGCTATTAGAGATCATAATCTATAACAGCATATAAAAGGAATTTTTTTTTTGTTTTTTACACATTTCATTTTCCAAATTTATTCTTTAAATTTGGTAGTTATTTATTTTAAACTGAAATTTTAAATTTAAATTTTAAAAATTATGAAGGAGAAAAAAAAATGTTTCTTCCAAATAGGGTTTATTAAGTAATCTAATGATAAAATGATATTTATTAATATTTTTTACTTTTAGTTTCCGCTCTCTTCTAGTTTCTTCTTCTATTCAGATTTTAAAATATCTTTCATTATATATTTTAATCGTCTAATTAAAAACAACTATAAATAACAAAACTAAATGTATTAAATGTTATTATTATTTTATTTTTCTTGTCCTAACTTTCTTATCGAAACATTTTTGCAAAACATTTTTAATTAAAAACTCATGTATGGATTCTTAATCTGCCTTTCTGATAAAGTCCTATATTTTCATGTCATGTTTAAGACTTTCATTAATTTATTATAAATTCAATTTTTTCTTTAATTCTTTTTATAAGAAAGGAAACTTTTTTTATTGCATAAAAAAGAAAGTATTTTTTTAGCTGTAAGAACTCTCTTTTTCTTACATGTTAACAACTTTTACACATTAACAAACTTCAACTGCAAATGCCGTCAAATACAGGTTCATTTTATAAATTGAGTTTTTATTTGAACATCTGATAAAGACGTTCTTATATATTTGTACTGATTGCGCCAATTTTTTTAATTGAAGTCTTTGCTTAATTTATTTAGACATATTATTTAACAATATTATAATATTTAAAAAATTATATAAAATAAATTGATAAAGGAAAGAAGTATGTATTTTTTAAAATTGTAAGATAATTCTGAAATGAAAAAGATATGAAAAGAAAAAATTAGAAAAAAGAGAAGGAGTTGGAGAAATAGAGAGAGAATGAAGGAGGTGATTTGTGTTTTGTTTCTTCTTATAGGGAATTACAAATGGCACTAAAAACTATTTAATGTATAATATATTATTTTACCGTTGCATTAAAAAAAACAGGTCAGAACTTTTAATAAGTATAATGAAGCATAAAAAGAATCACATTTTTAGTTTAAGGATATATACTTTTACAAAGTATGTTTTATGTAAGAACATATTGATTTAGTTGAATTTATTTTTATAATTTTGAAGTAGATAAGATTTAGTAAGGATGGTAATGTGAGACTGGTCATATGAGTTGGTCCATAGTCGCTATCAAGATGGATGGAATAAATTCATTAATTTAGGCTGACTCGTTTAGATTTATACGGTATGATTTGTAGTCCGCGCAGGTTAACAGCGGGGCGGAACAGGTTGGTATGCTAGTCCACATAAATAAATAAATAAATAATTATTTTATTTTGAATGTAAAAAAAATCATAATTCACTCATTTATTATTACATTGAGATTTTTATTTTATATTTTTGTTTTATTATTTAAAATATTAAAATTAATGTTCTTAAAAATAATATTTTATTTTAATCATCTAAAAGGGTTAATATTAAGAATCACAATAAATTTAGTTTTAAGTAAAATTTTATATTTAAAATTTATTAATAAAAAATAATATAAAAAATATTTCAGTTAGATACTCATTAAAAAATTATTCATTTTTATTAAAATATTTTATAGTAAAACTTTGATAGATAATCTGATATATAGAGAGAAAATAGACACAAAACAAAACTTTGATTATTTTTAATCAAACATTCTAACAATCTTCATACTTAATCCATATTTCTGTCTTAATTAAATAAATTTAAAACAGGGATAAAATTTTAATTTTTAAACAACAAAATTATGTTATTTTATAATTAATTAAATTTTAATTTTTTTAAAAAATATTTTTTTTATATATTCTACTTATGCGAGATGGATCAATGAAATAAGTTTGCATTCCTTGCGCGGAACAGATCAACCCACATTGTCACCTTTAAGACTTTAATAAACAATTCAAGATATTGAGTTTCTTCAATTAATTTATCTTCTCCTTTGTTTAATCTAATCTCAACTTTATTCAAGATCTTATAAAAAAAACAAATAAATAAACTCATGAAGTGTTGTTTCTGAAATTTAAGAAAAAAGTTATCATAAAAAGAGGAAGAGATTGTGAATGATGTCATCTCTCATGAGTTTTTATTTTGATCATTTGATTTTTCATCGTTTCACTTAATATTTAGATTTTGATTTTGGCATGCTTTGTATTTTCATTTTATTATTGAACATTGAGTTTGGATAATTTGATCACGTCTTAAATTAAAAGAGAATGAGTTTTGATTATTCAATCCTTAAGGATAAACATTTTATAAACATAGAATCATTTATGGTTGTCATTATAGAGCCAATTATTCTTTGGACAATAAATCCAAAGATTATCATATTCAAACAATTCTTTGTAATTGATATTGAAATCATCCTTGAAAACTGCAATTTGACTACTCATATTCGAGAATGATTCTCAGATCTCACTGTTGAAAAAAAACTATTATTTACACTGATACTTGTCAAATCTCATCAAATATAATTTTTATATGAACATTATTTCCTTAATTTCTAATAGCATGTTCTTTTATTAAAAAACTAAAAGAAAATTTACTCGTTTATATTGCTACTTTATTTCAATAATTGAAATAATATCTCTCACTATTAAAACTATAGAATGGGACTTTTTAAATATTGAAAATTGCAATTGTATGCATTTTAATAATTTACATTTAAATATATTTTATTTTCTTCTACTTTTCCACAATTTATATGCTTGAATTATTTACTTTAGACATTTTTGACGTTTTCCTTTACTTCTTACAATATATAATTTGCATTTTACTTATTTCTTTTTATCAATCTCGAATAAATCTTATCTGGGATAATATATTTATTTATAAAGATATTGTAAACATTAATATTTAATCCATATAATCTATTCCATAAATTCATCATTTATGAAAGATGAAATGTCTTCACACAATTTATGTTTTTTTTTTCTCTCAAATACTTATGGGATTATGTTTTTTTTTTACAAAATTTTCTAAAAACCATACATATAATTATTTATGGCTCCAATTAATTTTTATATGAGTTGGAAACTAATTTAGAAAATAGTTAGATTATGGTGAGTGGAAGTCTTTTTATTGAGGTTTTCTAGAAGAAACCATGTGTTTGTGGGTGGGTGTGATGTTTTCACATAACCTATATATAAAAAACATGTTAAGGTTTAAGAGATGATGAAAAGAAAATGAAAAAGAAAAATTGTTATTCTTTAATGAAAGTGAGGGGAACATTATCTTCTCATTTTGTGACTCATGTAACCCTTTTCATGAACCAAATCTCCATAACTTTACCTTGAAAATTGGTACACGTGTTTTGAATCTTTGTCATGTTTTGTCTTTTAGTATTGATCATCACACACAACAAAGTAATATTGCAATCTTAGATGAAACACTTCAATACGTACCTAATTAATCAACTATCTATTCTCCTTGTCGTTTTCAAAAAGCCATACTTTTCTCCAAATCTTCTTATCAAATCAACATTTTTAAAACAATTTCTTATGTTAATCTATCAATATCATTGAGTGGTCATAAACTAACGTGAAATTGGTATAATTTAATGCATATGTTAAATGTAAAATTTGAATGTGTTAAAAATTCACATTAACTATAAATAAAAACATTTTATATATACTAGTATAATTCATAGGTGTATGACTTTATTTTATTTTATAAAAAAAAATTATGTTAGAAATTAATATGTTACTTGACCTCTCAACTAGGGTGATATATCAAGTAACCAAAATCATTTGTCATCACATGAAAAAATATTATTAAAAAAATACATGAAAATAGACCAAAACTCATATGTTAACAAAAACGATACATATGTAGATTATATTTATTAATAAATAATTTTAATAAAAAACTAGAAGATACGTCTTATTTTACTAGTTAGTTTTATAAAATTAAATTACATTTAAAATTTTATTTTTAATATGATATTAGAATTTAATTAGAACTTAATTTTAATTTGAAAGAAATGTGTTGAATATTATTTAAATTAAAAACATGTTTTACCCTAATCTTAATTATTTAAAATAATTGTTTTCATCGATAATTATTTTATTCGAATTTGATGGTATCGAACGGAAAACATTTGTATATTTTTCAAATAAATGTTACTAATATATTGTAATCATGTTCTATTTTCGTAATATGTTTTATATATTTGTGGTGTTATTTTTCAAAATAATCTAGAGTTTCACCTAGCAAACTGCGCGATACTATTCTTGTTTTATAATTGTAATTTTAAGATTTTCATATATATTAAAAGCGATAATTAATATGTTTTTTCTTAAATATTTTCATTAAAACGACATTTTTTTTTATCAAATGTATGATTTCTTTCGAGAAAAAAGATAATAATTAAGTTATTAAATATTAATTCAAAATAAATAAGGGTTCGTTAAAAGTTAAAACTTCCAGAAGTTATATAAAACAATTTTGAAGTAGAAAAAGCATACCATGTGATTAAATAAATTGCAACTGAATTGTTATATTAATTTAATTTTTTAAATAAAATTTTTCATCATGTTAGACATCATTATGTAACTTGACATCTTAACTATGTTGACACCTAAAATAATAATAATCATTTGTCATCACATAAAAAAAAAATATTTAAAAAAAATACAAAAATATGAAGGGACTATACCAAAATCCATATATTAACAAAAATAATACATAAATAAATTATATCTATTCATAAAGAATTCTAATAACAGACTAGATGGTAACTTATTATACCAATAAAAAAATTATCTATAAATAAATGATAAATTAGCCAACTTATTAGCATACGCATTTCTTTCACAAAAAATATGAGTAACCCTAAATTTGCTGATTTTCCCACCGTAATTAAGACAAGTATTATATCATTTACGAAACATACAAAGAAAAATATGAGTAACCCTAGACCTGTTGATTTTCCCACAGTAATTAAGACAAATATTCTATCAATTACAAAACATCCAAAGAACATTGGTCTTAGCACGCAGCACAAAACAAAGCAAAATCACATTAATTTAATTATTTTTAGTAATTATAACTTATAAGATTTAAAAAATATTACTAATGCCATATGTTTATGTTTTAAGTATAATTTGTAATTTAATTTAATTTACTAAAAGCCTCCCACAATTTAGTTGAATTAATTTAAAATATTATATTAATTAAACTATTTTTAAAATTTAGTCGATATTTACAATAATTCAGTTAAATCAATACAATTATTAATGTCACTACCTTTCTAACTAATATTTGAATGGTGGAAGTTTGTAGATGACTTAATTTGTGTTGTTATGGTGCACCGACCATGTACCTGTTAACGTTTCAAATTTTGACACTTGCACACTTCCATTGTCAAAGATCAATGTTACTCAAACACCTCAACCCCACATATATATATATATATATATATATATATATATATATATATATATAATTTAATTTATAAATGTATTGTGTCATAGCCCACCCTTTATATTAACAACTAAGAAGTGTTTTTCCTTCAATATTTCACAATCAATACCAAATTTTGTTTATTTTATTATTACATTTTAATTTGTTTACACACTAAAAAAAATACTTTCAACCGACAGCTCAATAAAATTTAAATATAACAAAAAGATATTACAATTAAGTGGAAGTGCATGTAGAAAAATTTGACACCTTTTGAGTAGTAAACAACATCTTAACTTCAATTTTTTTTATATAACATAATTTACATGAATAAAAACAAGAAATCAATTCAACATCTTTTATATATTTATAATGTTTATACCTATTCAATTAAAAAAACACTCTCATAAAATTATAATTTTTTTTTAGTATGAGAAAAATAAAACCTAAAAGTATAAGTAGTTTTATGTTTTACTTTTACTTAAAACAAACATATTTGTTTGAGTGAAGAGTGTGATTTGAACAAAAATCGACTTCATTATTAACCTAAAAACAGATACAACAATGCATGTGTTTCTGCTAATACATATAACATGCGTAAGAGAATAAATATAAATATAAACTTGTTTCCTTCGTAGTTTGGTTAGTCTTTAATTAGTTTCAAATCTTCTTTTCTTAAAAACTTATTTTGGTTAAAATAAAAAATTAAAGCCAGATTTGGATCCATTTTATTTATTAAATTAAATTTTATGAAGAAAAAAATAAATGAAAGAAACCAACAAAGTGAAATTAAAATTGCTGATATATTTCACCTACTACATATACTACTATAAACACTTTCTTCACTGCGTTTTAAAACTACACAAAAATAACACAAAAGTCACGCAAAAGAGCAACCATCTAATGCAGCCAATCCCACATGCAACCCTTCTCTGATTGGCTGAGTCGCCGTCACAAACACGCGTTACGGTTCTGTTACGTCTGGATACTGAACGCGTGGATCACCGTCAAAACAGAAACTTTGCTTTCTTTTTTATTTTTTGCGACACTTTGGAAGGAAAGTTCGAAGCCATATCCGTAGTGCGGTACGCGTAGGCAAGTGGGTCCCACTTGATTACGTCACGTGTGGGCCCCATTGCGGTGTTCGAGAGGTTGACTTTTTTGTTAATTTATTTTTTCAATTAAATATATGTTTTTAGAGAGAAACAAGACAGGGTTTTGGTCAAAGCGTTTCGCAAACCTTGAAAAAAACAAAAACAAAAACAATGTGATTTATGTGGCCACCGTCGGGCACTTCAAACGACACGCACATTTGTTGTTAATGTTGCGAACCAGCTCGCAACAAAGTGAATCCGTTGCCACCAAATTTTCAAAGTAATGATACATAAGTAATTCCAATTTTTTATACTATCACATTATCATTTTAAATATTATTATTTTAATAATTTTCATATTATTTAATTATAAATTTATTTTTTATTATATAAATTTATTTTTAAACTCATTACACCAAAAATTTATATAATTATAGAAATTATTAAACTATCATTTTCCAATTTTCAAACTTCATAAAAAAAAAGTACTCAATAATAAAGCGTTTTAAATAAGTTAAAAGCAGTATTTTAAATATGATGAGTTATGATAAACTTAAATTTAGAAACAGCCAAACGCAATTGAAGTCTTGGAATTAAACTAATGAATATATAATACTAAAATATTACATAATTTAATGCATAACAGTTCTATTGTTATTATAAGTTTCTATATCATTGTTTACTTAAATAAACTGATGTATTAAATCTAACGTATTTGTTAATAATTTCAAACTTGATTTTTTCAGCAAATTAAAACAATTTTGACAAGATCTTTTCCATATAAACTTTGTTAAGAACATCTTGAACGAAAATTACTTTACAGAGTTGTTTATGAATAAACATATTATTTTGATATAATTTCGTACACTTGGTTGTTTAATTGAGAAAAAATTTGAGATGAAAAAGAAAATATTTATTATATTAAAACAAAGAATAGATAGTACTTTTTTCAAAAAACATATTAAATTAACTTTAAAGGTAAGAATTAACATTAATAAGTCTCTAAGTAACTTTCATTTTTTTCCTTTTAAAGATAGGTAAGTGTCTCTTTGGTTGAAGAATGCAAGTAGTTGAATGTGTTAAACCAGCAAAGTATAAATATTTGAATATTAAATGCTATATTATTTTATTATTTAATTAAAATAATATTTTCAGTGAAGTCTTCAAATATCACGCTTAGTGCTTCAAATCAATGTTCTGAAATAAATCTAATCCTAATCCAAAAGAAAAGGAGGAGGGGAAATACCGAAAGAGCCCCTGAGAGTGGAGAAATCGACCTCAGGTGAATGCAATGCAGGTGATAACATTCGTTTCCCGTGCGTAGAAAATGACAGAAACACCCCTTGGATCCTTTGTCCCCATTGTGGCTTGTTGGTGACTATGGAACATTTGTTCACAATTAATTTCCACCTCATATTGACCAAGAATATATTAAAGCACTCGCAATACCCAAAACATCACAAAGGCTTCTCTCTCTCTCTCTCTAACACACACAGTTTGTGTCACTCTTTTTATTTTTCAGATTTTTGTTTTTTAATTTTCTTGTGTTTCTTCTTCTTGAGGGGGGGGTCTCTGTTCTGGGCTCTGTTTTCTTGGTGGAGCTTGGGCAGAGAAAGAACATGGGTTGCTTTTGTTGCGCAGGGAAATCATGCACCAATTCGGATACCGAAGACTATGGTAACAACTTCGACCACAAACCCTCCAATTTCACACCCGCAGGTAAATTTTTATTCTTTTTACTTTAATAATGCATTTCACTATTACAGACGAACACACTCCTACTTTTTTGTGACCCATTTTGTCTGATCGTGCCGATTCTTGTGTTTTTTCAGTGGTTTTCGTTTTAATGTGAAGATTCTGTGGTGGGTGTGTCATAAGCTGATCAAAGTTCGTATTTTTTTGGGGGTGGGGTCATCGAATGCTTCTGTTTCCGTTTTGGAATAGTTTTCTTTTCAAGAATTATCATTTGGGCATATGCAAAAGGAAAATAAAGAAGAATTTTGATTTGTTTGTTTGGTTTCAATATTGTAGTTAATTTTGGTATTTCGCTTGTGACGTCTCTTCTGGCAATTTTTGATGCTGTAAGCCTTTGAATATTGACGCTTTGTTTCTGGGGGCTTAAAACCAAAATTAACCGTGATCAATTTTTTTTTTTTGTTTTGTTTGGCTGCGAGATTGGAATTACTAGATCCACAATCAAAGTTGTGTTTGTCATTTTGCAGAGTTGTTCGGTTCTGTATGTAATATCCCGGGATTAAAATATTTTTCTTTTGTGTGATTTTGTTTGTCATCGCTCCCCTTTGCCTTATGTGCATTTTTTGTATGTTGTAGAAAGCGTCAAAGTTGATTTCAAAGTGAATGGGAAAAAAGAAGATGGTTCTAAAGGTGATCAGCTTGCTCTGGACGTGAAGGATTTAAATTTGAAAGAGGAGGGTCCTCATGATGGAAAAGATAATGGCAATCGGGCGCAGTCATTCAGTTTTAATGAACTTGAAGCTGCGACGGGAAATTTTACGGCAGATTGCTTTTTGGGTGAAGGAGGCTTTGGCAAGGTTTACAAGGGACACTTGGAGAGAATAAACCAGGTTTGTTATAAAAAGAAGAAAACCCTGTGGGTGCATTGGATCTGATCCTACAATGCTCGATGTATTTTGCATTTATGTGTTAATGGATTGTATGGAGTCTCATAAGATTTGTTAAAAAACAAAAATTGAAATTATTGATTCACTGAACCTGATCCCGCTCTGGTCAATGTGTTGTGCATTTATGCACTGATGAGGGTCATGTTAGTTTGCATGCTAATACTTACTTTTGATTTGTGGTGAAAATAAGATTTGATAGTGGTTGTGTAGGTTGTAGCTATAAAGCAACTTGACCCTAATGGACTTCAAGGGATACGAGAATTCGCAGTTGAAGTGTTGACATTGAGTTTGGCAGACCACCCTAATCTTGTCAAGTTGATTGGATTTTGTGCTGAGGGAGAGCAGAGGCTATTAGTTTATGAATTCATGCCATTGGGGTCTTTGGAGAATCACTTGCTTGGTATGTGCTATCATTCTATCATCTCAATTTTTTCATATAATTTCAGCATCATTCTTTGTAGCTGGTCATCTCATTTCTTCATCACTTTATCATAGATCTTCGGCCTGGTAGCAAACCACTAGATTGGAACACAAGAATGAAAATAGCAGCTGGGGCAGCAAGGGGTTTGGAGTATCTGCATGATAAAATGAAGCCTCCTGTCATATATCGTGACTTGAAATGCTCTAACATTTTGTTAGGAGAGGGATTTCATCCTAAGTTGTCAGATTTTGGCCTGGCAAAAGTAGGCCCAAGTGGTGATAAGACCCATGTTTCAACAAGGGTTATGGGCACATATGGGTATTGTGCTCCAGATTATGCAATGACGGGTCAATTGACATTTAAGTCAGATATTTACAGCTTTGGGGTTGTTCTTTTGGAGCTTATTACTGGCCGGAAGGCTATTGACCATATGAAACCTGCCAAAGAACAAAATCTAGTTGCGTGGGTATGTCACTACTTTTTATCTGTTTTATTCTTTATCATGGAATCCATGATTGTTTGTTGATTTACTTTTGTATAGACCAGTGTAATTAGTTATAAACAGGTCGTGCTACTTTTAAGCCTTGACGAGTTTGTATTACTCTAATATTTCTGTGGCACTTTCATGGTTGTTAAATTCATGAGTTCACTTGTAGACATGGACAAGTTCATGAGTTTGCGGCCATCAATATGTTCAACTCATTTCTTGGTGGGCTTGGGTATACTCGAGCAAGCTCCTCTCGACTCCAATTGCATGGGTGAGTTGGTGATTCTATTTGTTGCCAGAAAAACTAACCCAAACGATAATCATTTGGGTTGTTCCGAGGCACAACTGAAATTAACACATTAGGGCAGTAGGAGAGGCAAAATTCACAACACCCATCTCTTTTTATGACACCCAACTTGTGAGTTTGTTCTTTGTTGACTATATTCATCTTGTAATTTCCATCTTCGTTCAGTCTCTCTATCTTGATACCATTGTCTGCGATGAAGAATCTCTTCAACTTCTGTGTCCAATCATCTCTTTCTCTGTCTTGCGTCTTTGTTCAACAATATCCGGGCAGCTAGTATGGGCTGCAAGTTGATCCAACAACAAGCAATGAGCAAGGTCCATAAGCCCTTGTCTCTCTGTACATTCGTGCTCTTTTAAGTTATTACTTTATTTTGGTAACAATCCCTCCATTCTTTTGCCTTCATGGTTTTATCGAGTCCTGTTAAAATTTCATTTTACAGTTGAAAGTTTCAATCTGAGATGCGTAATCTAATGGTTTTATTATACTAATTGTAATGACAACATGTTAGTCATGTGTGATACAAGGAATATATTTCACTTTCAACATATTTGTTGGTTTTCATATCCTAGCAGTTATGGTTTTCTTATTTAAACCACTGTATTTGTTGATTTTCAATCTCCAGCATAGTTTTTTATATTTTCAACCATAATGTACTGTCAAATTTTGTAACTTTATTTCTGTAATCTGCTATTTTTTATTAGGAAGATGATATGTTGAATTATTTTTGTATTAAAAGTACTGTTTCATTTCATGCATTTTTTTTTTAGTTTTTTAGTATTCTTTTTATATCTAGCAAACTCTCACAAGTTTGGACTCATTATTTGCTTATTATCTTTGGAAGAGTGTTGAATTTTGATATTATTCTACCACATTGAGTGCAATGCCTTTCCTTTGCTGGCTACTGGAAATAATACATTCTCATACTGATTTTCTGCCCTCATTTACTTTAAGTGGGGTACTTTTATTTCGTACGTAGTGAATTGCTGTCGCTAATTTTTATACTCTAATTGACTGGAACTATTAGTAACTGGAAAACTCAATTTTGATCCTACTTAAATGGTTGTATTGTAGTGCATAGTTACCAGTACCTTCACCATTTTAGTTCTTGATTAGAATAGTTATTGCTTTGTAACAAGAATCTCAGTTAATCTCCTCAATCTCTGAAACATAAACATAAATCTCCGAGTCTTTCCTTTAAAGAGAACAGATCACATTTTTTATTGAGTATATTAAAATTAAGAATAAGTGTCTGAGTATTGATTAAGGTTGTCACTCTATTATCTACCTGGTAAATTACCTGAATTGGCAAAATTCATAACACTAACATGGTATATATGGAATATTTTTTTCAGGCAAGACCCTTGTTCAGAGATAGGAAAAAATTTCCCTTGATGGTTGACCCTTTACTTCAAGGTCGATATCCCGTGAGAGGCTTATACCAAGCTCTTGCCATTGCTGCAATGTGTGTGCAAGAGCAACCTAATATGCGGCCTGTTATAGTTGATGTTGTTACAGCTCTAAATTACCTAGCTTCTCAGAAGTATGATCCTCAACTTCACCCAGCACAAAGCTCTAGAAGAAGTCCACCTTCTCAGGTAATGCAAAGGGATGATGATGAAGAACGTAGACTTATTTTAAGCACGGAGCATGTGACAGACAGATCTTAAACTAGGAAGTAGATTTTTTTGTCTGTTCATATGCAGTGGTCCGTTGTAGTTGCCAAATTTTGTTTCATGGGAAGATAGCAGGTGCCTCATCAAAATGTAAGTCTCTCAGAAAGGAATTTTCTCACTTCTAGTACCCCCCTCTCAATGTACATGCCAGCAGCTGCTTTTAATGTACTTACGATGCCTATCTGTAGGAAAAAAAATATTTCATTGTTTTGCCTCTTGCCCTTTCATATAACTTAGCCTCCGATTATATAGCAAAATGACTTGTTTCTTCTTCATAACTTCATCTTATGATGTCAAGTTCGTTCTCCAACATCTGGGACTTCATCCTAAATGTTTCAACACAATGATTTTCATGGGTGGACCATATCAGTTCCTTTTGTTGTTGGTCTCATGTTATGGAGCATGGAACTTGGATTTGGAAGTTATGGTAAAGATAGATAGATAGAGCAGAGAGCCCAAGAGTGTGGTTGAATGAGTGCTCGGAGGACAAGAAAATGAAAATATGTTGGTTTTTTTACATAACTAATTTTACTTCTAACGTAAAATAACATACAAAATAAAGGCAATTGCTTCCTGCACCCGATCAACTGTGACTGGCACCCGACAAACTTTTTAAAATCCCATTATGCCCTTGTCTTGCGCAGAACAACAATAACACTACGGAAAAAATTATCCGCAAGTCAAATGTCTCTTGCGGATAAAAATATCCGGAGGCCATTCTTCCACAACTGCAGATAAAAATATCCGGAGGCCATTCTTCCACAACTGCGGATAAAAAAATCTGGAAGTCAAGTGCTCACTACGGATAAAAATATCCAGAAGCCATTCTTCCACAACTGCGGATAAAAAAATCCGGAAGTCAAGTGCTCAACTGCGGATAAAAATATCCAGAAGCCATTCTTCCACAACTGCGAATAAAAAAATCTGGAAGTCAAGTGCTCAACTGCGAATAAAAATATCTGGAACCCAGTCCTGAACTGCGGATAAAAATATCCGAAATGTAATAGTAAATTACGAATAAAAACGTGCAGAACTCAATAATGAATTACGGATAAAAATATCCGGTAGGCATGACAGAGTACCTTTCTCTGACGATGGTTTCTTCTCCGACTTCAGAAGCTGACGGTGGCGGCTGCTGCTCTGCCTGCGATGATGAAGCTCACTGATGGTGAAGGAAACCAAGAGAGACGACGGTGGATGACGGTGGCTGAGGGTGGCTGTAGCTGCTGCTTCAAGCACAAATGAACAAGAAGAAGAATAGGGTTGGGTGCCTATCACATTTTAAGATTCATTAAGGGTAAATTGGACTTTTCCTATGATTTATTAAGGGTAGATTGGACTTTTACTATGTGTGATTGGGTGCTAGTTAAAAATGATATGGTGCAGGGAGAATCTGCCCAAAATAAACAACCATTGTTTTGTAATCTCATGGATTATGATTTATTTGAAAACTAGGCTTGAAGCTTTCACAATTGAGCTTGGGCAATTACTTCCTGCACCCGATCATTTGCTTCTTGCACCCGACGAAGTTTTCAAAATCCAACTATGCCCTTGTCTTCTTTAGTTTGAAAAGCTGTGAAGGGTGTGGAGTTGGTTTTTCTCTTTGGTGGTGATTTGAGTTGCGTAGGAGGTGGATTTACGGTGGTGGACGGGGTCGTTTACACTTTTGATATTATTGTGAGGTAAGAACAAATTTAAGTTTTTTTATCACATTTTGTTCGAGCTTAAGTAGTGACGGATACCGATATTTGGAAGTCTTCTTTTAACCTTACGGATGTAAGTGTTCGTAAGTTAGTAACATTTTCTGCACCATATCACTGCATTACGGATATAATTATCTGAAATTTATTTTTGTATTATGGATTTAAATATCCGTACTTGTTTTTTGAATTATGGATTTAAATATCCATAGTTGTTTTTTGAATTATGGATATCCATATTCGTAAGTCATATCATACAAAAATATTTGAAAGGCACACACTATGATTACGCATAAATTTATCCGCAAGTCAAACTATAAATTCGAACAAAAATATCCGGAAGTCACTTATCTTGTCTTCTTCGACGTTCGCTCTGGGGGTTCCTCTCCGTTAAAGGGCTCCTTCGTCGTGGCAGCTGCTGCTCTACCACCGAAATCGAACGGAACGACGATTACGTTGTGGTTTCCTGCGAAAACGAAGAGGAAAACAGTGCAAATGACTCACTGCGACTGTGGGTTGGGTGCAGATGACTTCGAACGGCTAAGGGTTAGGTGCAAGTCTCTAATTGCATTGGGTGCTCATACAGCACTTGACCTAATCTAAAATTCATTAAAGACAATTTTGTCATTTCAAGTCTTCGATCGGGTGCCAGTTTGAATTGATCACGTGTAGGAAGAATGTGCCTTGAGCTTGTTAGTGAGAGTGAGTGCGGCTTTCAAGGAGCAGTTGTTCAATTTCCCTGGGCGATTTCTTCCCGGACCTGACCTCCATGCCTGCACCTCCACATAAGACGTGAAATGACAATTTTGTTCTTTTCTTTATCTTTTTCATTGACACCTTTCTTCTAATTTCAAAATCTAGAAAAATGTATTTTTTAATTCGATTATACCTATTGAAGTTTAAAATTTGGAAAACAAAATTGTATTTTAAGTTCTAAAGTTTGTAATGTATTTTTGAATTCAGAAAATATTTAGAATTCTAGAATTTGAAATACTGAATTTTAGAATTTAGAAGGTATACATATTATATAATTATATATTTCATAAAATAAAAAAGCTACACCTTTTGTTAATGAAAGGTAGTTTTGGAATTAAAATATTTGTAGAAGTGCAGACAGAAAACTATGGAGGTGGAGAAAGAAATTCTCATTTCCCTGTTCAGAGTAAGAAATTTGGTACTCTCTATATTCCTTTATAATAGTTCTTTTATCCAAAGATTTTTTCTTAATGTAATTTTAAGTGAGTTACTTAATACACTTCTTTTAAATTTCATATTTCAATGTTATATTTTTTATTTAACTAATTTTTCTTTTTATATCAATTTAATTAAGGGTATAACTAGAAAAAAAAGTGTTATTTTGAAATTAAAAAATGATATATAAAAAATATTTGTTATTAAAATATTGACAATTAAAAAAGAACATAGAGAATAAGGCTATACTTAACACATTTATAATATTTTCATATTATATTCTAATTTTGACAATAAATTTGAAGTAGTTTATACATGTATTTATTTTGTTAGATGGATATAGAAATGTGTAAAAAGTACAAATATTTTATAAAAGAATTAAGAAAATTTATTATACTTCTAAAACAATATGGTTCGTATGAATGGGGAAATAATTTTATAAATCTAAAAACTATGCAATTATGATAGCCATAAATTTTAATTATTCGAACTTTAATATAGAATATTAAATAATCAATGTTTATTTTTCTTAATATTATAATCAAACTGTTATTTTTTCATAGTCTTTCTAAACAAAATAAATATGGCTTTAAAATATGTAACTTACTTTACCATTTATTTAATATCCTTTTATCATACAAAAATTAATGACAATTATATATTAAGTAGAGAGGGTAAAGTGGATGAGTCCGCTAACCTGTCATCATTTAGATTGGACATGTCAATTTTTTAAACCTGTCAACTAGTATTTGTTCGTCCGTCTAACCCGCCAACTTGATGGACCATAGATGGGGGCAAAAAAGACTAGTTCGTCTGTCCATATTTCTTTATTTTTTACACTTTTAAATAGAAATATGATGTTTTTAAAATTAAAATTGGTAGTGGTTGATGTTTTATTAGAATTTTATTCACATTATTTTTTTATACATCATTTGATTCATTGAAATATATTTATGATATTTATTTTATTTTTGTTAGGCATTAAACCTTCTTGATTAAAATATTAAAGTTTGATTCAATTTTATTGTGTTTTCTAACATTTTTGTTGTCTAAAAGGTGATATCATCAATGACTACAATCAAATAAATAGATTAAAAAAGTAAAATTGAAAAATGGTGGTCAACTCGCCAACCCACTCTATAATAAAGTCGATTATCATTTTGGTTCGTATAATCTTAACGCATTATCCTAGTTCACTTTTTGATGCATCGTTTTGTCATCTCTAATTTTCTTTTAAGAGTTGAGGAGAAGTTTATTAGTTTCTTTAACCACCCAAAATTTTGTAATTTTAAGGGAATTTGTATTAGAAAAATTGATTTTAAAAATATTTTATTTAAATAAGACAATTTAATTTTATTGCCTAGATAAATTATTACAATGACCTTCAAATAAAAATGTTTATTTTAGTATTAAACAGTATTTAAGAATTTAAAATATAATTCACCTTTAGCCAAAAACAATTTTTTGTTAATATTTTTTTGGTTAATATAAAAGATAGTTTCTTCCCAATTAATAGTGACTGCTATTATTTTCGATGTTTACAACATAAATAAAAAATATTTTGTCAATTAGAGTTATTTTTTTTATATTTTATGTAATCTGAAAAATAACTTTTGTAAATATTGTAAAAAAAATAGTTCTAACAAATTTCAACAGAAAAAATTACTGATATTAACAAAAAGAAATTCTGATCGATATAAATCTAAGATAAAAGAGATTGTAAAGTATTTTAAATTTTCATTCTTAATATAAATTTTCAAATTTTATAATTTAAGTAATCAAGTTAATATAATATTTTTTTATAAAATTTCCTTTTAAAACAATAAAGTATTTCAAATTTTATAATGATAAATTATCTCTGAAAATTACACGTTGAAACACATGGTAAAGTTACACTTTTGGGATTAAGTATTTATGGTTTCAAATTTAGAATTTATTATATATATATATATATATATATATAATGTTCTATATTAAAATTTTCATTTCACATAAACTATACATGAAATTTTGTATGTCAATATAAACTCATTTCAATATATGATAAAATGGACATGCTATACATATATATACTAAAGTATAATAATATATGAATTATTAAATATTAATAAAATTTAACATAAATAACGATGATATTAAATAATAATTTAAAATAAATATTAATTTTTATATAAAATTATTGAAAAGTGTAATATTTAGTTAAAAAGACATTAATGTATTTTGATTTTTTTTCTAATATTTTATATATATATATATATAAAATCATTTAATAATAACTAATTTTAAAGATAAAAAATAATTAATTTATATATTAATTAAATTAGATATTATTTAATAAACTAAAAATCTTTACTGCGAACTCTCTGAGCAAAAAACACGTGCGTGACCCGTGTAAACACTTTCCCGCCCAAATTTAGTTAAGAGTCTAACCAACCAAACCAGCGAGTTTCCATCTTCGAGCTACTTTGCAGATTTTCCTCTGAAAATCACATCCTAACTCCATTTCTTCTTCTTCTTCTTCTTCTTCTTCTCTCTGAATCCAAATGCAGCAGAGATCTTCAAGCTCAAGCTTCCGCAGCTCCAGCGACGAACACAGAGCCATCAACATCGGTGCAGATCAGCAGCAACACACAAAGCGGAGAAGAATCTTCGATGAAGACTCGCCCGAAGAGCTACCGATTAGCCACCGGATCGTCATCGGAAGGAGGGACATTTCCCGGTCACGCTCATCGACGGCAGAAAAATGCATTCACTTAATCCCCGTGATCGTGCTGTTCTGCCTCTTCACTCTCTGGTGGTTCTCTTTTCCAGGTACACCGTTTTTTAACCAAAGTAACTTTAGTTTTCTGTTAATCACATAAGCTTATCTTATGCTAAGCGATATAGATTCAGAATTGCGATCTTCCACGAGGTTTACAATGCAACGTTCCTAGTTAAGAAAGGATCGCTAACTAAGAATTGACGAATTGTATTGCTTTCAATTTGTCGATATGAAATCTTTTCAAAATTTTAACAGTGAATGTGGAGGTTAAAGATGGTAGGATCACAGCGATTCGGCAGATTCATGAACAACAGCCTAACAGCACTCGGATTGATCTTACCGTGCTAGCAGTTGCTGCGTCATCACCGATTCCTGCAAATAATTCTCAAAATCTGTCAGGTGAGGACGAAACTTACTTGCATCCTGCGAGTTCTCCTAATTGAAGTGGAAGATCCTGCCTGAGTGATTGAAGAGTTTTTGGTTGATAACGTAGGATAGAAATGTAGTCTCCTTCGACATATCCGGAAGAATAATGAATTTTGAAACGTTATACTGGCATGCACTTCTATTATACTTTTTCTAGCATACAAAATTCACGTGGAATCCATTAAATGTGTGATTCAGTAGGTTTCGAGTGTCTCTTTTAATTCTATGTTAATATTGTGTTGTGAATATTCCATTGGTAACTTCATACATATACAAATGCATTCTTGATGGATAAGAACTTCTTATATGCTTAGATGACTTTACATATATAATAGGAAGGGGTGAGGGTAGTAGAAGATTACAGCCAAAAATTAAGTTGGAATTTGGAAGCTCAATTTCTACCTTAAAGACTCAATTCACTTATCTCCCTCTCAACAATTGTTTGCTCATATCTTTATAGTTGAACTCTTGTGTGATTTTCAACAAACACAAAGGAGGTATGTGACTAAAAAAAGTTTATGATTCAGTAGGATACATTTCAATGTTAATAACTGACTTAATTGCTGTCTTTAGTCCAAAATGATGGTAGTTTTAGTTTGAATTATTTTATTTTTAATTTATTACAGTAATGTGTATATGTTCATCATTATTCCTAATTTATTTGAAAATTTGAATATATATATATATACATATACATAGTCCAGTGTCTTTACAACGGAAATAAAATATATAATTTTTTAAAGTTATCCATTTATTTTTATGATTAATGATTTATCTACTTTTCTTTATCAAAATCCAATCATTCGTTTGATCAATAATGGATCAATTTTTTTTTTAAAAAAAAATCATAATCAAATCTGTCTTCAATTTTTGTTAAGATTTTCAAAAAATACATTTAAAAAATAATTTTAAGTTTTGTAAAATTAAAAATATTTTTTTAAAATATATTATATCGATCCTGTAACAAAGAAACAGCCTACTTTTTAATATAAGAAACAATGACTACTTTTAAATGCATTAATGGTTTTTCTTTTTTGTTATCTCTTTTTGTAACATTTTTTTTTCTTCTGATAGTGCACTATTAATTTATGGTGAAGTATATTACAAGACATTAGCTAGTTTATCATGAAAATTGATATATTTATTGTTCAAATAACACTATAAATACTTTTTTATTGGTAAAACATTATTTATTGAATTATGAGAAGTGTTATTAAATATAATTACCACTTGAAATATATTTATGGATAAACTAAATAATTTAACTATCTTTATTAGTTTTCATAATTTAACCTTCAGAAGGCCTAATATATGCTAATCATATTTTAAGATAATATTTACAACTGCAGTTATTTTAACTTTAAATAAGTATTTTAAAATAAACAATTTAAACAAAAAAATACTAATTTAAGAAGTTGATAATTTTTTTATTATTAAAATGAATAAAAACCAATTATTTTTAGAATAAATAGATTAAAAACAAATAAAAATGTAAAATATATTTATTTTATTAAATTAAAAGCTTTCTTTTAAAAGAATAAACATAGACACACTTACCTCTATTTTACATGTGAATTTGAATGGGCAATTCATAAAAAGGGTATTCTCTAAAAAGAATGATTAGACATTCAAATTCATATGTCAAATATTATTAATATTAAAATACACTTTACAAATATTATCCTGCAAATCCTATAATTACATATATTTATATGGACTGACCTTTACTGAACAATTCAAAATTTATTCTTGAATTTTCCTTCCCAAGTATAAGTCTTTTTTGAAAGCTTCATCCGCGTAAACTGTCTTTTTAACTTGCACAATCTTTTCAATGCCCGTTCCATCGCATATGATTGATCTAATTTTCCAAAATCAATCATAACAATTTATTACATGGATTAGTATATTTAAGTGAAAGTACACAATTTGCAAAATAAAAAAATAGGTACTAGTTTAACAAATATGCAAAACTATAACATTAAGTATGAATATTTTATTTTTTAAAATATAAAGATTTTTATTTATATTCATTTTATCATAATTATAAGACTTTACTATTGTTTTTCTTCTCATAATTAAATTATGTTCGCGATCACTTCATTTTTTTGTAAATGATAGTGTAAATAAAGTTTTTTTTATAATATAGGATTATCTATTATTTATATTTATTAGTGGAAATGTTTTTTTAATAGAATAATTACTCAAATTTGTTATTAAATGACTAGCCATATTTTCGGAGTACTTGGCTATCACTTCAATTGTAATTTGTAACTCTCAATCTAGTATATACTAAGATTAAGGTTCTGTTTGTATTGGGAAGAAGATTTGAGGGGATGAATTTGAAGTAATTTGATAGGAAAAAAAAGTGAAGTCGTTTGGATTAAGATATATTTAAAGTGGATTTGTAAGAAAAATTTATTGAAGTTTGTGAGTGATATGATGGTTGTAAGAGAATTTTCACTTTTTTTTAAATGTGTAAAATGTAAGTTTACAAATTTACCCTCTCTTTACAAAAATATTTAAATAATAAAATGAGATATTTTTGTGTAAATTTTAGTTAATTAAAATTTTATAAATACATATAAAAAATATGTAATAAAATCAAATCAAAATTAAAATTAACTTTTATTGTTGTTAATATTATTATTTAATAATTTTATTTTAATTATTATTGAATACATAATTTATATTTATTTTTATTATTATTGTTTATAATTTATTATTATTATTTTAAAAATTTATTTTAATTGCAATTATTATTTATAATTTTATTAATTTTTATACATTATTCCTATTTTAAATTTCAAATATACTACTATTATTTCATAGTTTTTACATTTATATTACTAATTTATTTTCTTTTACTACTATATAAATACATTATATTATTGTTATATAAATATGTTTATTTTATTACTATTATATTATAATATTATAATTAATTTTTTATTTATATTTATATTATAAATGTATAATATTTTATTATTATAATATATATAAAATGTTGTGCACATATTATAATTAAAGTCAAGGACAAAGTAGCAAACGACAAACTATCACCTATCTTTCTCCTTTTTTTCGTTCACAATGGATGGGCCAAAATCTCAACATTCCTCTCCTTTCTTTCCTCACATTTATGCAAGAATAAATAAAAACAAACATCCAAGATTTGCGCCTTTCATTCAACGTAAATAGTAAATATACAAAAATAAACACAACATAAAAGAATAAAATATGGATCTATCACCACACAACCATACATTCTTAGTTGTATGCCAAGAAGGGATAAAAAATAAACCTAGCAATATACAACATCCTAGTCTCAAGTGTATGCTAAGAAACTAAAGGGACCGAAAATTGACCTAATAATATAATACATAGAGATGGCAATGCGGGGCGGGCCATGCAGGCCGACCCGCAACCCGTTAGTAAAAAACGCGGGGCAAACTCAATTTTTCAACCCGCTGATTCGCTTTAGTCCACTCCGCATAACACGCTGCCCGGACGGGCCAACAGCGGGGCAGGACAGACTAGCCCGCTAACTCGCCAAAAAAATAAATAAATTTGTGTGTTGGCAACTTGGCACAATGGTAGAGTGAGTGTTGTTCTCTCTTGTGGTCACTTTAGGTTTTCCATTCCAACGCGCACACACATACCGTTTCTCTCCTTCCTTCCTTGCCTTAGGTTCACCACGACGCACGACCGTTGCACGCATGTACGATCTCCACTCCGCTCCACTGCATGCACACACGACATCCACTCCACACAGGTTGTTCTGAAAAAAAAAAACGAATGCGAGTTGATCCTTATGGAGGGCGGAATAGAGAATCCAACCTGCGTTTATTACGCAGGGTGGGCCAACCAGACTCGCATTTTACGGGCCAAGTGCGGGGCGAGCTTATGCGGGACAGGCTAACCCGCTTTGCCATCCCTAATACAACCCATTGTTTCGAGCATAATATGATAAGAGACTAAAAGGATACAAAATTGGCTTACCAATACACAACAGCCTAATCTTAAGCGCAGACAAAAGGATTATCAGTCATGTTGACAATGTGTTTATATGTATATAACCTCCTATATGAAATGTGCATATTAATAAGAATATAAATACACTTTCATACTTAGTGATATATATATATATATATATATATATATATATATATATATATATATATTGTCAAAGTGTCGTTCAATGAATGACATGAGGATCATATAAAAATAGCATGGTAGCCATAAAGGATGTTAGCATAGCAGGCTTGGAAGCAACCCTTGAAGAGACTAAGAACGTGATCACTTGTAGTTTCATGAGGGTTTTAACTATCGAGCATTGTGCATTCTGACTTTAACTTCTCTCCTTATATTATTTAACAATTGTGATTAAAAGTCAAATAGTAAGCGAATTTTTTGCATGTATTTAACATTTAACAATGTACTTTATTTTGACACCTAGTTTTTCTCGTCTTGAACTTTTGCTTAATGTCAATTATGTTAGTTTTTGGGCTTGATCCTTTATCACTTACTGTTGTTTGTATGAGAAATTTGATTATCAATGTCAAGCACAATGCATTTATTCTAGATCATTATGACGCACTTTGAAGACCATAAAATTAGATATCATGTCAAGCTTGATAAAATATATTTTAAAAAAATTATTTGTGTGCCTTATGATTACTCGTACAATAAAATTATGTGCGTACTTTGTAATTACTTATGTGACACATTTTTTGAGGTAGGTAACAATTCAATAATGTTGTGGTTATATAAAAAGGACAAAATCTTATAGAAATATCACTTTGGCTATATAGGAATTGCAAAGTCCTTTATGACAATTCGTTTGTTGAAGTATGCAATAACTCCTATAGAAATTACGCCTTGGCTATATAAAAAGGAAAACATCTTGTGTGATGATGCATTTTTTTGAAGTTGGTACTAATATAATAGTGTTATGATCATATAAAAAGGACAAAGTACTATAAAAATGGCGAATGCCATATAAGAGTGACCCAAATATCATATAAGAATAACTCAAATGTCTTATCGAAATGTAGATTTGTTAATTTGGCCCAGGTCATAGAGCTTGACCTTAACCCACATGGGTTGGGGTAAAAAAACCTCACACGACTAAAAACTCCATATAAGAAAAAACCCACAGAGCCTAAATGCCAACAAAATCCCCATGTGCCAAGGTCAACCATGGGCGATTTTAAAAAGTAAAAAACTTATTTAAAAATGAAAATGAAAAAAAGTTACTTTAAAAAATCTTTATACAATGAAAAACATTTACTCAATCCAAATCCAAATCTAAACCCAATATGAATAGAGTTTGGTTACACTTAGATCAAGTTAGGTCAAGTTGGCATCATCTCAAACTGGTCAAGATAGACACAGGTCAGGTAAAGTCCAAGTCAGATCGATTCAGGCTTGACAGAAGTCGTCTCTAGTCAAGTTGAGCATGAGTTAAGACAAGTTAGGTCAAATTGAGTCCAGGTTGGATCATGTCCAGTTTTGAGCAAGTTAGGTTAGGTTGAGACTAACCCAAAATGTCATACTAAGTTGGGTTGGACCCACGTTGGCCAAGTTGGTTGCGCCTAGATCATGTTGAGTCGGGTAGAGACCATGTATGTCCAAGTCGATCTTTGTTCAGTATGAACAGGGTTGGATTAGGCCTATGTTAAGTAGGTTGAGTTAGGTTATACCCAGGTCAGGTGGGGTTAGGTCAAGCCAAAATTGATAAGGTCCATGATGTTTTGAGTTAATTTAAGCCCATATCAGGCCAAGTTGAGTCAGACCTACATCAAGTCGAGTCAAGTCGGTGCACATCGGGTCGAGTTTTGTCTGGCCTATATTAAGTCGAGTAGAGTCAGACTCGCATTAAGATGAGTACAATTAGGTCTATGTCAGACTAAGTCGAGTCAGACTTACATAGGATCATGTCACGCCTACATTGCACCGAGTTGAGTTAGGCCACCATTAGACCGAGTTGATTCGGTCCCACCTTTGATCGAGTCATTTCAAGCACAGCTCATGCTAAGTAAAGTTTGACCCATCTTGGGTTGAGTCAAGTCGGGCCCATCTCATAATGAGTTGAGTCGGGTCCACTCTGATTGAGTCAAGTTGGGCGCAGGCTAAGTTGAGTCGAGTAGTGGTGTTAGTTGGGCTGAGTTGAGCGGGTCTACTTCAAATCGAGTTGAGTTCAACCAATGTTGGGTTGAGTTGAGTCAGATCCACATTAGACCAATTTCTGTCAGGCCCATACTTAGTCAAGTAGAGTTGAACTCACATTTGGTCGAGTTGAGTTGGACCACATTAGGTCAAGCTGAATCGAGCAACATCGAGCTGAGTTGAGTTGAGTCCACTTGGGTCCGTGTAGGGTCAAGTTCAAATAGGCCATGATAATTTAGGCTGAGACAGAGTCAACCAAGGTCGGACCCATGTCGGACAATGTCGAGTCAATTCGAACCTAAGTTGAGTTATGTTGGGTTCTAACCTTCAAATTAAACTACAATTAATAAAATTTAATTAAGTAACATTTTATAATTAATCAAATTTTTAGAGATCAATTTGGAGTTTAGAACATTTTTAGGACATGTTCAATTAAGAAAAGTATTTAGGAATTCATTTAAATCTTGTAGTGGGCCAAACCCACTTTTCCCCTTACCTTAACCCACTTTATGTGGGGTTTTGGAAGTTTGAGCTTTTTCAATCCACTCATTTGGGGACCAATAAAAGGGGGCTTATTTTAGGGACTGGATTGGGATTGACCAATGGGTGATCATGAGTCAAATTAACGATTTAATGGTGATGTGACTGTGACATTGTTGTATAATAATAGTCTTCATCTTATTAGTCTGAGTTACTATAATATTTGAAGTTGATTAAGAAATGATCAGGTGTATTGATGCCAAATGTTTAAGAAGTCACAAAAATGTATGCAGATAACACTACATATCAAATTATTTATTTTTATTATTTTTAAATAGATAATAATAAAAATTATTTCAATTTTACTAGCATAAATAATCTTTTAAATAAAATAAATTTCATAGTTTTTCTTGATCGTAATAAAATAATTAAAATACTTTTATTTCTGATTTTTAATTCCACCTTATTATAAATACATGTTTAAACCAAATTAAATATAAGTGAAAGGACGAAAATAATAATATTATTTTAAAAATAACATAAAAATGCAAAAAATATTATGAATTATATAATTTAAAATATTTTTTTAATTATATGATTAAAAAAATAATCGCATAATCTAAAATATAATCCCATTTTTTATACTTTGGGATTGATATGGAATTAAGGATCGACCAATCTAAAATGTTTCCAACTAAACCAAAATGGACAAAAAGAAGAAAAACAAAAACATGAAAAAAACTCACCTAAATAATAAATGATGGTACACAACCAACCAACAATGTTAACTATAACATGAGTATTCACGATGTATGATGAGGGAGGAAAAATAGGATGAAAGATTATATATAAAGACATGAAGAATTTAAACTTCTCTCATCTTCCAAAGATAACTAAGAAATAAAAACTTGGTATAAAATATGTGCAGCCATTTTTACTCCTCTTTTTGTTTCCAGAGTTTAATTTATTTAAAGGAGAACTAATAACATTCTTTCAACATACCTCTCCAATCTCTCTTGATTAAAATATTATAAATTATAGATTATGAGTGAAATTATAAATTATAGGTGGACTTCATTAAATAAAAAATACTAAATTTTATATGAGAATATAGATAATTTAATTTATTTTTTGGCAGAGTGCCATAGAAAAATCATTAAGGTAAAAATATATTAATATAGATTAAACCGTATGAAAAATTAGATAATACATTCTTAGTCATGGTACATATTTAATAACAGTAAAATGATCTATCAATACCATATAAATAGACACAACAACCAAAACAACTATACTTATTATTATCGCATTTATTGTATCAACATATCTATCACTTACATCGGAAATAAATTTTTACAAGTGAGAGTTGAAACCCGAACATTAAGAGATGAGTCTAAAGGATAAAAGAAAATTATCACCGAGAAGATAACTTGTTCAACCGACAGAAGAGACTGTCTCAACCCTTATAAAAAACAGGTGGAATTCCTTAAATAAAAAATATTAAATTTATATGAAAATATAGATAATTTAAACTTTTCTGACATGTATAATATCTAAGTAGTTTACTGTGTAAAACTTGTTAGAGTAGGAAAAAACTGTATTAATTGGTATATTTGACATGATAAATAGCAGAAGATAAATTGTTTCAATATGTTGCAGCCGAAATAAGATTTTTATTAGGAGTGAATGTTTGAATATAGCAGAGTTGTTACTATCTGTAAGATTTAAGAGTTGATTCAAATCTGTTCTCCTCCAACCATGATAGATAAAAACTGAAGCAAGGGACAGTTGAGTTAATTAAACTCAATAATATATATTCCTGTTTTTGCTTTGTTTAAAAGAATTTGTTCTTTCAATATTGGGAGTAATTTGTGGATGGTTGATATTTAAGGGATAGCAGATGAGTTATCCTAGGTATGCTTGATCCTTCACATCAAGAAGTTGATGAAAGAACTCTTTCACTTTCAATCATTTCACCATTGAGAAGGCAACTACATAAAAAAGGTAAACATCAATCACCATTTGTTGCCCACTTAAAGGGGAAAGTATAGACTTAAACACAAAATCTTGAGGATTTTTTGTGGTCATGAATCATCCAGCGTCTACCAACAAGGTCTCATGTGTCCATTTCTCAAGCTTATCCTTGTGACCATGCCCTTTCAACAAGCTCCTCTTTTCTTAGATATGCAATGCAATGCAAGAATTACCCTTGTGCAAGATAGTGGGTATATTAGTATTCCACAAGTTTTTCAAGAACCAAAAGAGAGGATATTTGCCATTTTTGGTTGTCTGATTTTGCATTTGTCCTGGGCTATAAGTCCACAACCTCAGACATAGAAAACCAAACATTGTTGTCCTTGGAACAAAAGGAGGGTACAGCTAGCCTGCAGCGATCAACATGCTTGTGGAGACTCAGATGATGTTCACGTTCTCTGCTCTTGATGCTTTTCTTTTTTGACAGCACACTTCCAGACTGGCAATTACGTTCTGACACCAGAAATCATTGAAGGTAAGACCTAGGTTAAGAAGCAGCATCAGAAGATATGTCACTGTTTGGCTCCTCCACCCTGTAAAATTTTGTTTCTCTCAAATGTTTTAGGACTCCACAGTGAACAAGGTTGCACTATAATATACTAGACTTTTAGGAATTCGTGCAAAGAGGAATGTGTCCCATGTGAAATATCCATACACAGGGATGGGAACCCAAACCTTTCCAACAGTGACCCCTTCATCTTTTTATTCCACCTGTCCTATAACCCATTTCTAGAAATCAGTTTTCTCTCTGTTTATATACTGTGTGCTGATTTCTTCAAGAATAAGCAGCATCACAAGTCCACACCACTGCCAAATTCAGAAGATTTCTGACCCCTGCAAAAGCACAACTAGAGGTATATGATATATCTAACCTGACTTTTTTTTCATGCTGGAATTACTTAACTTTTGAACTTTTCGCACGATTCTGGAACTGTCCTTGCACTACGTCAATTTATGTCCTCTGACAGCCTATGAATGAAATCGTTGGTGGTTTAGGAAGTCATTCTGATGATGAGTCTGTTAGATGGATGACATGAAAAATTCCCCAACATTCATTTCTGTTCCACGCAAGCAGAAGAAGCACTTTTGGCTCACCACAGCTTTCCATCAAAGATTTTCTCCAAATTTCTCTGCCATCATCACGTGTCCTTCTCTGGGGATTTTCCTCTATCCATTGGGGACACTTGTGTTCTGACATCATTAGCTAAGAACCCCGACAGTGTCTTAGTCCAGTTTCGATGCATTAATTAGTGTCCCCTCCTAAGTAATCAACCTCCACCACTCATTTCAATATTCCACCCTCAAGCAAACAAAATTAGCCTGAATAAATGTGATGAACCAACGAAATCAAAACGAGCAAAAAGCCCCACACAACTCATCATTCGCTGTAGGAGTCCCACTCCCATCACATGCCCTTGCCATTCCCATTACTAACACTGCACCACCATCATATGATACTCGGACAACATCATATGTTAGTTCCAAAGTACGCATCAAACACTGTGAACTCAATCTCTATCCTCATCCCACATCAACATGCAGAAATTTATTATTCATGTACACTTACTAATCACAAATTTACCATATAACACACTACTCATGCCTTTTCTTCAGACTAGATGTGACCCAAGTCTTATTTTCAGATCTTTTGTAACCAACTAACAATAACAATACACAGATTCTATAACATGAACTCTTTATTCTCATTCAACAACAAAGTGCAGGGCTTTATTGTCTGTAGTTATGGTAACTGAGTATTGACAAGTCATTTGCATCGTTAATTCTTGTTTTCTGAGATATTAAATTGTCGCATGTACATGAATGGAGCAGAGAGTGAGAAGAATGGAGGCATTTCCGAGGGATCAACGTGGCTCGCTCGAAGTGTTCAACCCTTCGTCGTCTTCTTACTCCAACGAGAAGCCGGTAATCTCGCCATTACGCACTCAATCCACGTGGAAGACGTGGGTCGACTCACGCGTCGAAGAGCAACCGGAGAAGCAGCAACGTGGCGGCGGTCCCGATGAGGTCACCGCCACGTCGTGGATGGCGCTAAAGGATTCCACTCCGCCGCCGCCATCACAAACACTCGCCGCGGTGCTCGGCGAGCCTCCGGCGGAGGTCGGAAACGCCGCGAAGCGCGCCGCGGAATGGGGTCTGGTGCTGAAGACGGACACGGAAACCGGGAAGCCGCAGGGAGTGGCGGTTCAGACCTCCGGCGGGGAGGAGCCGGGCGTGAAGGTGACCGGTGGGTCGAGGAGGGACTCCGGCAACTCCGTTCGAAGCTCCGGCGAGTCCTCCGACGACGGGAGGGAGTACCGGGGAGGAATCCCGAGGGTTTCGGAGGACCTGAGGGACGCTTTGTCGGCGTTTCAACAAACTTTCGTGGTTTCGGATGCTACCAAACCCGATTACCCGATAATGTACGCCAGTGCCGGGTTTTTCAAGATGACGGGTTATACGTCCAAGGAGGTCATAGGGAGAAACTGGTACGTTTCAAGTTACTTTTTTTCAAGTCTTAATTTTTTAATTCACAGTAAAAATATATAAAAAAAATAAAAAATAGAATGTGGGATAATTAAGTGAAAGTGTATGGATATTAATTAATTGAGAGTAAAATGAACAGAATAAAAATTGCAATTATTGAATGAAAAAGAAGTATGATGGAAGGGTCACGTAACTGTAATAACTGTAACGAAAAGGACAATAAGGAAAGTATAAACGGGTCGGGTGGGGTGGCAGCCGGTTTATGCAGGGAGCAGACACGGATCCGGATGATGTGGCAAAGATAAGGGAGGCCTTACAAACTGGGCAGACCTACTGTGGAAGGTTACTCAATTACAAGAAGGACGGAACACCCTTTTGGAACCTTCTCACTATTGCTCCCATCAAGGACCACGATGGCAGAGTCCTTAAATTTATAGGGTACCCCTCTTGAGCACATTTTTTACTCATACTTTCTTCTCTATTATTGCTGTGATTCATTCCTGTGGCTGATGGGCATGGTTGGGTTGGGACACTCTCATAATTGACACTTCCTTGCTTTGGTCTTGTTCACAACTTGTCCTTTGCATATTTTAAGATAAGAAACACTCCACACTGATAATGACCCTTCTGTAATATCCTTTTCCTTCGAATTACAAAATGCCAAACACTGCTCTGTTATGTCTATTATCACTTCGTCTTCTTCATATACATTAATAACTACAAATTTTATATTTCATTATATCTTATATTCATTTATCTATCTATATAATAGAGATCTTTTAGTACTTAAAAAGAGTGGATCACGCAAAAACCTTATGTGACTAGAAAACGAAATATGAGAGGGAGAGATCATGCATGCATTTTTTCTTGTAAAATATTTTGCTATTTTAGGCAAATAATGGATCTCGTTCAATCCACATCTTTGTTACTGTTCTTCATACTAAACAATTCATTACTTGGCATTAATTGTATTACCTGAGAAATAGGAGACAAAGGGAGCATTGATATGCTGCACGTGGATGTTTTTTTAATATAGTTTTCAGTTGCACGTGGGTGTTCATATAATGGAACGTTGCCATGCATCATTGTCTGATACAGATACCAGACTGCTTAATTATGGTGGTTTCACTTTTAGAAGGAAAAGAAATTAACTTCAGAGCTGTAACTACTAATTAAAAAGTTAGTTGTTGAAATTTATATAATTTAATAATTTCGTGTAGATGTGTATGTATTTTATACCATATTCTACCATATTGTATATAATAATTTAATTTATTATTTTTTTAAGTATTAAAATTTTATTAACAACCATGATTATCATTGCTTATTTTGTAATAATAAAGATTGTTTTGTGCACTACTTTAAACTTACATAGCAGCAAGTAGTGATTGTGTATGATGGTGGCAGAATGCAAGTGGAGGTTAGCAAGCATACAGAGGGAAACAAGGAGAACATGCTACGTCCCAATGGATTACCCGAATCCTTGATTCGATACGATGGTATGTATCCATGTATATCCTCTAATATTTTTATATTTTAAAGGAATATGCAACCTCAAATTATGTAAGCATTGTTTTCAGAAAAAGAATAATCACTAGACTGTTAAACGATTAAGTTAGAAGTATGATTAAGAAGTTAATGTATGGTAGAAACACAGAGAAAACTAACAGGTTGGTGTGTATTGGTGATGCAGCTCGTCAGAAAGAGAAGGCAAATAGTTCAGTATCAGAGTTGTTGCTGGCTGTGAGGAGGCCACGGGCACTGAGTGAATCAGGAGGTCGTCCCTTGATCAGAAAGTCAGCATCCGGTGATGATGATCAAGATAAACCAGAAAAGTCATCCAGGAGAAAATCTGAGAGTGTGGCTTCTTTTAGACGTAAATCACATGCAGGAGACAGAACTTCAATGGAGAAAATCACTGAGATACCCGAAAACAAACACAAAACATCTCGTCGCCGTTCCTTCATGGGGTACATATGCATGCTTGTTTATAAAGAAATAGTTTTTGAACTACTTCTAAAAAGTGTTTAATTGATGCATTACAAAATTTTACACCGTAAACAAATCGAACTGGAATCTCCAATACATAGCATGAAATCTCCAATACATACCTTTCATGCTGAGATCAAACATGTAATGTGCGTGAGATTATATAATAGATGGTTCTCCGATAGTGGATGACTTGATATATCCAACAAATTCTCAAACTTTATATGATATCATATTAGTAAGTGAACTTTGAAACCCAGACTCCTCGATAAGGTAAGATTTGCAGCTGTTTTATAAGTTGTAGCTATGAAATATTTTTATGAATGTTATGTACGTGATATCTCCAAGTACTACAAAAGTCAATGATCTTATTAGATGAGACAATTCATAATTAGATAACAGGATATTTCAATTAGATTCTTTTAAATTACTACTTTTCCTTCACGGGGCATGATCATCCGGCTAAAATACAAGGTTTTTAAATGAATATGTTATTTGTATTTGATCCTATGAAGCAACTTTATGTTTCTTTTAGTTATAAAATACTTCATCTTTCTAATTTATTTGTCTATGCTTCAGGTTCATCAGGAAAAATCAGTCCAAGTTTGGAAGCTTCAATGACGAAGCTGTTATTGAGGGTAGCTCTGAGAGTAGTGATGAGGATGGTGAGAGGTCTGGTAGTTTTGATGGCAAAGTACAGAGAAAGGAAAAGAGAAAGGGTCTTGATCTTGCTACCACACTTGAACGTATTGAGAAGAACTTTGTCATTACTGATCCCAGGCTACCTGATAACCCCATTGTAAGATCAGCTTTTCTTTTCTTTTTCAAGATCATTTATGCTGCAACAAATGATGCTGGATTTCTAAATGGGATTCGTGTTGGAATATGAAAAATAAAATATAGAAATTATGGAACTCTCATAGAAAAGTTAAGAGATTAAAATTAGAAAAAAACCATGATGAGAATGCGTTTATGTAGACTCCCAGACAATTTGAAATTATTAAAAGGTCTAATCTTTCAAACAATATCAAAACGTAACTGAAACAATTTGAAATTTAAATTAAAATCTGCAATAATAACAAAAACATTATCTGAAATCTGTTTCAAAATCACATTTCAAACGAGACAAAATTTCATAATAACTCAACAATTTGGTTTTCCAGATCTTTGCATCTGATAGCTTCTTGGAGCTTACGGAGTATAGTCGTGAAGAAATATTGGGAAGAAACTGCAGGTATGGTTGCAACTAATACACACTTACCATGAAAATGAATATCAAAACACTGAAATTGATATTACAGAGTATTGCATATTGGTGCTTCAAGCTTTACCTTAGGCTTCATTTACTGGAGTATATGGAAGCTTCCATGAAGGATATATGAAAAATTCTATGAAAAAAAGAGTGTAGTTGTTGCATACCGAATACATATAAAGCAAGATACTAAAAATTTCAGCAAACTGAACTCTAAAATTATTACATTTTTGACAAAATGTATTTATTTATATGCTACATGGTTATATAGGTTTCTGCAAGGGCCTGAAACTGATCCAGCAACAGTGAGAAAAATTAGAGAGGCTATTGACACTCAAACTGACGTCACTGTGCAACTCATCAATTATACAAAGACTGGTAAGCTTATTAACTTTGTTCAATAAGCTAATTTATTTTAGATTGTTTTTTTGTTTGTATTACCAGAATAATTCGTATGGAAGCATATGATGGAAAGTTCTAAGGATGTTCAATGTCACACTATATTTTCTTCATAAAAAGAACCATATTTCTTTCATATTATGAATCCTTCTAAGGAAAATAACTATTTAATAGCTTGAAGCTAAATATGGTTACTAATTGTTCTACTCGATTCAGGTAAAAAGTTCTGGAACTTGTTTCATTTGCAACCTATGCGTGATCAGAAGGTACAGTTTATGATAGTCATACGAAGGTGTTGTATATTAATGTCCTGCCATATAACTTTTTGTTTTTGGTAGTTAATGATGTCCCATTTACCAAATCTTCGAACAGAAATCAAGGTTTACTTGTTTCTGTATTTCTTTGTTGAACAGGGAGAGGTACAGTACTTTATTGGAGTTCAACTTGATGGTAGTCAACACGTGGAGCCTCTTCACAACCGCATTGCAGAAAATACAGCAAAAGAGGGAGAAAAATTGGTCTGGTTTCTATCCAAGTGCTTTATTAGTTTAACATATATTGAGATCTCCAATTTTCTGTTGGGTTTTCAACATCTTTATATATCCAAATAGAGACTTTTAGAGAAAGTTTTGTATATAATTTGTCTGTATTATATGTTATAGTAAGAAACTTTGTTCACTTTGTTGTGCTTTGTACTTTCAAAGTTAAAACAAATGTATTTGACATCCATCCTCAGGTAAAAGACACTGCTGAAAATGTCGATGATGCATTGAGAGAACTTCCAGATGCTAATTTGGTAAGGTTGATCATCAGTATCCTTTGAAAAGCTCTTGCATTCAATTTTTCTCATATCATTTTTTTGCTACCTTCAGAAACCAGAAGATTTATGGATGAACCATTCAAAAGTGGTTCACCCCAAACCACATAGGAGGGATGAAGCTGCTTGGAAAGCTATTCAGAAGGTATTACTTATGTATTTGAAATTATGTCATATTTTCTGGTATTTCTTGCTATTGCTATAGACTACCAAAAAATTTAGGAAGTATTAGTATAAAATAGAGTGTTGATATGATAACACCTTATACCAGATTATGATTCAAAAGATAAATAACTTTTTTTGAAATGTAGATTCTACTAAAAAGATAAAACAATTTTAAAATGGTATTATGTCATATCACAGTTGTAAATTGAATACAGTTGTCACAAGTGACATTTTCCTATAAAATAAGACTAAAAACAACTAACATGACATATGTGATGAAATTTCGACTTGTCTCATTTGACATTGGTGTTGGCTTCCATTCTTGTTTTTCCTTTTCCTTTTATACTTTTTTTGGAAATGATATATATTTTTTAATTATGTAATCTATTGAAGACTGTTTAAATTGGTGAACATGGCCTGAAAGGTCCTTCTCTGTTGTTATATTTAAAATTTATTCCTAGTCATTTTTATTATCTCATGTTAAGTTACATTTGGCAAATTCATTATGTGATCATGGTTGTGCAGATACTAGAAAGTGGAGAGCAGATAGGCTTGAATCATTTTAAGCCAGTTAAACCTTTGGGATCAGGAGATACCGGCAGGTTTTTTTCTTGATTCTCTTTTCGACTTCCCAACATTTGAAACGTGCATGAACAATTGCATGAGGCTTACGTTAGTTGCTTACTGAAACATAGTAACTAAATGACTGTGATGATCTGGAAACGTATTACATGGGACCTAAGAATCAAAACCTTAAACTGAACTTTTATAATATGGTCACTCTCTTCCACTTATGAATTTTTTCTATGTTCATTATTTTTTCCAATAATGCTCCAGGGACTATGCTTTTTAATATCACTTGTTATTGGATTTCAGTGTCTATCTGGTGGAGCTAGGTGAAACTGGCCAATATTTTGCCATGAAAGCTATGGAGAAGGGCATTATGCTCAATCGTAACAAGGTACATAATTAAATTATTTGACATTTTTTTTTTGTTTTAACGTGTCACCTCCTATCATACAGTTTTAGAAATGTTTATTTGGAAATAGTTCAGTACTGAGTTGGCTTTATTTTCTTGGTAATACATTTAATTTTATCAGTTAATTAAAAAATTCCAAGTGGGTCACTTTTAACCGCAGCTGTAACTACAGGTGCATAGAGCTTGCACAGAGAGAGAGATCCTCGACATGTTGGACCACCCTTTTCTTCCTGCATTATATGCTTCCTTCCAGGTTTGTAACTCCGATGCACTGCAAAGTTAGATATTAGAGAATAGTGAAAATGGGACTCAAACTCCAGTGGACTACAAGTACAATATCAGTTCTTGAACTCAAAAAACCAAAATATCAACTATGATTAGACATCCACTTCGATTATAAATAAGAACGAATATTTTATAATATACAAGTGAATGCAAACCTTATCTTATAAGTCGGTTTTATAAGATTGAATTAGAGTGTGTAAGAACATCAGGATCTTTATGACTTGATCTGGTGCAAATATGTCATAACTTGCAAGCTCCTTCAAGCCTATGATTAGAAAGTGCAAATATGTCATAACTTGCAAGCTCTTTAGCATGCACCCTTGCTTTTCATGAAGGATAGTTTCACACATCATACAAAGCCTTTATTTCCTATTTCATCTAACTCAAAAGTTCCTCCATACTATAGAAAACAAAATTATGCATGCATTACTACTTAACTTACTATATCAAATGAATTTTATTTTCTCTGAAAGACTTGATTAATTTGCAGACCAAAACACATGTTTGTTTGATAACCGATTATTGTTCTGGTGGAGAACTATTCCTTCTTCTTGACCGACAGCCAGCTAAGGTTCTCAGGGAAGATGCAGTGAGGTATATTATACTACCATGCAAACAATCTATGCATCTTTATTAATCCAATCTTTCCCTTATTTTTCTACACATACGTATATATATTTTACTACAACTTTATTAAATACTTGTACATACCCACTATAAATGTAGATGATCCTTCTTCAACAGTTACTTATGTTTCTCTATTTTCCTTTTACTGAAATAATGTGCTTGATAATATAGATTTTATGCGGCTGAAGTAGTTGTTGCATTGGAGTATCTTCATTGTCAAGGTAGGTTCTTATTCATCACCCAACATACTTCTTTTCAACCTGCACGAACTGCTTAATATCTGAATCAGTAAATCCAGCGGCAATCATCCATAGATGTCCTAAATTATTTTTCTTAAATCTATAGTACAGATGTTTAGAAGTATTTTTCTCAAATATGCTTAGAAATTGTTCTTTAAATTCTTTATTTACGTATATTAAGACACTAAGACAACATCTAAGATTATAACATTGTTTGGTGAAATCCACAGGGATAATATATCGGGATTTGAAGCCAGAAAATGTGTTACTACAAAGCAGTGGACATGTGTCCCTAACAGATTTTGATTTGTCATGTTTGACATCTTGCAAACCACAGGTATCTTAGAGACATAAAACTTAGGATAATGAAGCTTTGATTTAGAACTCAGACAAATTTATGTTATGCTGGTTGCATTCTTTACAGCTTCTAGTTCCATCTATAAATGAAAAGAAGAAAGCACAGAAAGGCCACCAACCTCCCATATTCATGGCAGAACCTATGAGAGCATCAAACTCTTTTGTGGGCACAGAAGAGTACATAGCTCCGGTTGGTTGTTTCTGGACATACTATTTCTTGAGCAGCAAATCATTATAGACACCAAATTCTTAGGGAAGCATGCGTGATATAGTTAACGTGTTGCACCTTATAATTTGATAGATCAAGTTGAACCTTTATTCATCATATACTTAACAAAAAGGAGAGGACTTGTAGTTTGTTTGTACAATCATTATTGATAAACTTGTCAATTAGACACGAAAGATTCTTATTCCGACATGGAGGATAAATAAAGAAACTTGGTTATGGGATCCTGGTGGATATACAGATTATTGCATTCATGTTGTTGAAACTTGCTTGAACTTTTTGTTTCTCACAATTTGTTGTAAATTACATTTGACAGTTCAATGCTTGTGCAGGAAATTATAACGGGTTCAGGCCATTCTAGTGCTGTGGATTGGTGGGCTCTGGGTAAATTTTTAATTCTTACAATAAAGAAAGTCTATTAGGCAACTAAATCAATTTAAAAAACTAGAATTTTTTAAAAGAAAATTGAATGCATATATTTACTATGTGGTGGATAAATTTGTGGGGTTTATCAGTGAATATTTTTGCCTTAAAGGAATCTTTCTCATCAAAGGGATTGTCATTAGCAGAATTCACTAGCTGAAACCAATCCTATTGGTCTCTTTCTCTTAAAAGCCACGAGATATAGTTAAAGATCTTATTTTTTTGACTGCATGCATTACTTTTTTCAGGAATTCTTCTATATGAAATGTTTTTTGGATATACACCATTCAGGGGAAAGACCAGGCAAAGAACATTTACAAATATTCTTCACAAGGACCTTAAATTTCCCAAAAGTAAACAGGTGAGGTTGTTCTGCTGCACATTGACAACTATGCTTTTAAACCATACTGCAAAACAATTTGCTTAAAATCAAGAGCTCAAAATTGGACTTTCATATGAAATACTTGTGAAAATCTCACCTGGTTAAACTCTCTGGAGGTGCATCATGCTGAAAGATTAAACCTCCATAGTTTAAATTAATCTACATGTCAATAAATTAAATAAGATAAAATGATGATGCAGGTAAGTTTCAGTGCAAAGCAGTTAATGTACCGGTTGCTGAACAGAGACCCCAAAAGCAGATTGGGTTCAAGAGAAGGAGCAAATGAAATTAAGAATCATCCATTCTTTCGGGGTGTCAATTGGGCTCTAGTTCGTTGCACGGTAACATCAGCTAACTATTGCCACATCATGTTTAACTCCATCCTCTATTCCTTGTTGTTATTACATGTTTGATTAGTACAACATTCATGTGTTGCCAGAAGCCTCCTGAGCTTGATGCTCCTCTCTTCGACACAACTCGAGGAGAAAAGGAAGCCAATTTTGAAGATCAAGTGCAAGAGGAGATGAACGTCTTCTGAAGGTCTCTATATACACATTCAGGAGCACATGCATTTTTCTGTTTTACTCCAAATTAGTTGGAGATTCAATTCTATAAGTCATTCTTTAAACTTGGTTAATGAAGCAAATCAGTTAAGTATAGTTTGATTATTTATAAACTGGCTATATGTAATTAAATTCATAACTAAAGATATAACTAAATACACATAACAGACAAAAATTTAAACTGTATAGAACTGAATTAAGTTTGAGTAAACCAGAAAAAAAAGTTCATGTGAAATTTGAATAGTTTTAGGCCAAATCAATTCTTATAAATGTGTAGTTATACAGTCTCTGGTTTCACTACACTCACAACTGAGTTCTTGAATTGTTGTTTACTGTAGTGCAGTTTGCAGGTTAAAAGGAGGAAACTTGTATATGCTCCAGGAATGATCTTTGAGCTATTGTGTGGTAGCCAAGTTATGCAATCGAAGTTCTCAACATTTGTGTGTCTGAGTCGGTGGTTGCCAAGTTAAGGAATCCATGTTTGATTATGTAACATGTTCATTGTAAGTTATGAATGGTGTGATGTTTCCAAGTCACCAAGTTGTAACTTTTTTGTGTCTTGTGCATTTAATTTCCTTGTCCCTTTCATTCTCTCTGCCTCCTTCATTGCGATACTGATGGATAGTGGCGCCACCACATCACAAACCATACACCAACAAAAACAAATCCTTTAAACTGCTTTAAGAACTTCTAAGTTCTAACTAATTTCTACACAATCAACTCATCCACCACTTCTCTTAACTCATATTCACACCTATTACTATTATATCTATGAAACTCAAACACTCCTCTTAAATTACGTGTCTATATCAGACACACATATCTGACACGACACTCGTAGGACACTTATTGATTAAGTGTTCAATTCAAAAAATATATGTTTGATTTCTGACAATTCTAACACGGGTCTAACACAATTTTTAAAAAGATAAAATACATTATTTTTTAAAAAATTCAAACTTATTGTATAAATTTTTTTATGATTATAAAAATAAGAAATAAATCATTTCGAACCAGTCATAAAAAAAATCTTTCTGCTAAAAATAAACTGGAACATACTGCACATAAATCTTTATATCTTTATTGTCAATTTATATAATTCATAATTATATAATATATACGTATGTGTCTCTTTGTCCTACATTTTAGAGATTATACGTATATTCGTGTTTGTGTCGTATCAATATTCATGACAGTGTCTGTGCTACATAGTTAAGATTCAACAAACATTTTTTCTTAAAAAATATGATTACTGATGAAATATGTAAGTAAATCTTATTAATGATAAATTAGTGAAGAACTATGAGGTGCCTAAGAGTATAACACATTATCTACAAAAAGAAAAGTGGTAACGAGCTAAATGATATCTTTAAGCGAGTCTAAACAATTGTAATTGAGAGAGTTACACAAGGTTTTAAATTACGATTGTGGATTACAATTTTGTCACACTTTTTATATTTGAAAAATTGTGAACAAATGAGAATATTCCGATTAAAATTGTAATGGCAAATGTTGAGAGGTTGGATTTTGAAAATATATTTTAAAAATATAAGAGATAAATTATATAGAGGGATTTGTGATTTATTTTGTTCACTTTATATATAGAGCAAGATGTATTTTCTAAATATAAATAATAAATAAATCTACTTTTATGTTTATGTAAAAGATGTTTGAAAAAACTGAAATATTTTCTAAATTTTAATTTAAATAAAAATATTAAGCAAAATTCATTCAAATAGCAAATCAATAATGTTATCTTCTTCCACAACTTCCCATAAATTTATTCCCTCTAGATATGTTTGTATTCTTACCATCCATATATCATCATTTTTGCCATCAAAGAATGGAGTAAACGACCTGTGAAAAATTTCATTTTCCTTCTATTCTATAGGTCTAGTAAGAACAATAACTCTATACCACAATTGAAATTTTGAATTTTAGAGATATATTCTAAAAATATAAAAGATATATTATATGAAAGAACTTGTGATTTATTTTATTCTAGTAGTATATATATAGAACAAAATGTAAGAGAATATCAAACATTAACCATTTCTCTATCTTTATTTTCTAAATATACACAATAAATAAATATATTGTTATCTTTATGTAAATTTTTTTAAAAAAAACTGAAATATTTACTAAAAATTAATTTAAATAAAAAATATAAAAAAATATTCTCAAAAGCAAACACCCAAAATCTTGGCACTATAGTTAAAAATTTCGATGATAAACCTTTTTTTAAAATCTTAATCATGACTTCCCAAACCAAATCTCTGCATGGTGTGTCTTTCACTTACTATTGGAGAAAAACTACTACATTTACTTCACTGGATTTAAATTTATTTGATGGAAAAGCTTTTTTCTTTTCAAGATTAGTATGTGTTCTTCTTATTGCATACTCGATTATAAACATTGATAATAGGTTATTAGCTCCAATTTCACACTTGAGGCATCACACACATGGATAATTATTTTCTATTCTCTCATAAAACACAAGAGCATTAGTGTAATTGGAAAATTGACAAAAACATTAACTCATTTCTATCCATTTAAACCAATCACATTAACTTACAATTCATCTTTTTTCATTTTCTTTTATCAAATCTAAACAAAAGTAATTTTTGTTTTCCTTTCTTTTCTTTCATTTTTCATTTTTCATTCTTTATTTTATTTACTTGTTTTTCATTTCCTCACATTTTCATCTACTCATCCAACCAAAACATTAAATTATGTGCTTTCAACTTTTCAAATTGTGTTGGCCTTTGTTCCCCTATAAGCTTGGAGAGATCAGTATAAATGCAAATACTTAATGTTTGGGAAGTTTAAGTAAGAAATTAAGTTGAATAAAAATTAGTATAGCCTTTAAGTGAAATGAATTTTGCTTCTAACTAGATCTGAAAAATAAAATAACAAATATGTTAACACAATATTCAATTGGAATGAAAGCTGATTTGGTTGTTTGAACTAAAATTCAAATACATCTTTAATATCTTTGGATTCTAAGAAATTAAAAAAAAAAATTTGAAACAAATAATCTATTGCACACTACAAGACAATTATGAAATAGAAATCAATTTTAAAGACAAAAAAATAATTAATTGTTATAGTGACTAAATTAGAGACCATTAGGAACTAAATAAATTTTTGGTTTTCTATATTAGTTTATATTATTGTTAAATGATTTCTAAATTGTTATTTAATTAGCAACCAAGGTTTTTGCTACCAAATTTAGAAAGTAAATAATTGGTAGTTAAAACTTTGGTAGCTAATTAGATATCAATTTAAAAACTATTTAATAATAATAGAAACTAATTTAAAATTTTTTTTTTTAGTTTCTAAAGTGGTCTCTAATTTAGTTATTATTGTAACTAATTATTTTGATCTCTAACAATTAGTTTTTATTTGATAATTTTCTTGTAGTGGTAGCTATTAAATTTGAAGTGAATTTTATTTTTAATTATTTTTAAAAATAAATGTTAAATAAGTTAGTATACTCTTTAACAGAAACAAAAGGTTAATTTGAATTTAAAAATTGATTCGAATGTTAAGTGAAATTTAAAGCCTAGGAATAAATAAAAGTTGGCAACTACCTCCAAAGTAGGAATTGTGTACAAAACTTTTGAGTGTTATGTATTCCAATTCTCAATTATACAACCCTTTATTTCTTATTTATAACGTACGCAATTATGTCTTCCATTATTCCTAAATACTCATCAAATATAAAAAAACATAACTCTTTCTTTTCTGTTTCACTTTATTGCTAATGGATCTGTGCTTGCTTTTCATCTTTTTTAGTTTTTTAATAAAGTAAAATACCAGAGATGAAGATTGAATAGAAGATACAAAACTTCTACTACTTATTCATTATAATATATATGAACCCTAAAAAGGAACTAAATTCAAAGGTTCTGAATTTATTGACTCAATTCAACTCAATAAAAATAAGTTTTACTAAATTATATCTAGTAAAAAAATTGCAAAAGAATTGCAAAAATAATCTATTTTATTAGATCAGATAATAAATTTTTGTTGAGATGATTATATCCATAGGTAGTAAATATGTAGATAATTGAATGTTCTTACCCAAAAAAGTGTAGGGCATAGCTTCTACCAGCTGTATATAACAAGTGTTATATAGATGAATCTCACATTTAATAATTATTTTGAAAATTGAATATTAGAAGATAATGTTTATAATTATAATTTGTCAGATACACTTTTAAAGTTGTTCTTTTCAATAATAAAATTATTTTTTCCAGATGTGCAGGATTTTCAATGTATTGTTATTCTTTATCCTGCATCATTACAATGAAGAAAATATATACATTCAAATAAAGGAAATTCATTTCAAAATTGCATCATATTAATAAATAAGATAATGGAGAATAAGACAAATTATAATTAGATGTAAAATTTCATAAATGTCATTATTTTCTAATGATGAGATACTAATTAAATTATGATTCTAACTACCAAAGATTGTTTTCAAATTTAGTGTGTGCTTATTCAACTACTTTTGTGAATAATAATAAAAAAAGAGAGAATTGAATAAAAGCAAAAGAGGGTTTTGTTGGTAAGTGAGAGCATGAATGTATTTGAAGTTGTAGAAAGGTAGGGCAGGTATGTGCACATGCCACTAATAATGTCTTTTCTAATCATAAAATAAATGGATTTTTTAAAATTAAAAAGAGGAACTTGAACAATTTTTTTATTGTTTCAATTTCAAAGAAATGATCTTTATAAAAGTGGTATCAAAATAATGTTTAATTGATAAAGAAATGTTCTGAAAAACTCTGGAGTTGCATACAGTCTTGGATTCTCTTTCTCTCTCCTTTTCCTCTGCAACACTTGCAAGTGTGAGTTTGTGAGTGAGAATTTGAGGCAAAAATTGGATTTGCAGTTTCAAATTGTGAGTTTTTGTGGTTGAAAGTAGGTAAATTGGAGCAGAGAATTGAGGGAGAGAATTGAAGAATGGGTGGAGAAAGTGGTTTGAAATCGAGAGAAGTGTCAACGATGATAAAGCAGGGTTTCATACCTGACCCAACGCTCTCCTTTTCCCCTTCTAGAACCTTCTCACCTCCACCCTCATCAACTCGCCCGAGTCAGACTCTCTCTCAGACTCACTCGCACACGCAAACCCTCTTCGACATGATGTCGGAGGAGCACAAATTCTCCGACGAGAAGCGCCGCAAGGCGCAAGATCGGCTCTCCAAGCTCCTCCGCGAGCCCGCCTTGCGCGAGGGGGGCGACGTCCGGCTCACGGTGGTTGGGCGGGACGGCTTGAGGGTGTCGATGGAGGTCCGGAAGAGCGTTCTGGCCGACAAGAGCCGGTTCTTCGCGGAGAAGCTTCGCTGCGACGGCGCGGTGTCGCACTCGGTGGAGATCAGCGACTGCGACGACGTGGAAGTGTATGTGGAAGCTGTGGTTTTGATGCACAGCGAGGATCTCAAGGGCAGGTTGCGTTCCATGGGCGATGGGGTTCCTAAAGTTTTGAGCTTGCTCAAGGTATGATGTAAAGTCTCTCACTTTAATTAAGCTTGTTAGAGTATATAATTTAATTAAGTTCTATTTGGACAAACATTAGATAAAGAAATAAAAAAAGAAAGAAGAAAAAATAATCTAGTTTACATAATTAGCTTATATAATTAAAATCAGCTTTTGGGGAAGTTAAAAGAAAGAATGTTTAAGCCATGACACTCCCATTTGCTTTCATTTTCACATCCCACATTGCTAAACTATGCCCATGAGTAAATTTTAATTCATATTGCTTTGTTTTTTTTCTTTAGTGAGTATTTTCCCACATATTGATTCAACCTGGGTTTATTGATGTGAATTTATCACTTTAGGAAGCTTAATGAAATAAGGGTACTTTTGAAGGAAACCTCTCCTTGAACACTTATAATAAGTTTTTGGAGAAACTAATGACTTGTGCAGCGTGCTTAGGGAGGAAAATTCATACACTATTGAATATAACCCCACTTTAGCGTTTCCTTGAAGTTCATTGCTCGGTACATTTTTTTTTTCTTGAGTGAAGTTGGTTTCTTATGGTCGTATTTTTGCTTACCTTATTTTGTAGGTATCAGCAGCTATCATGTTTGATCTTGGGGTTGTGTCATGCCTAGAATATTTGGAATCTATTCCATGGACCGAGGATGAACAGGAGGAAGTGATATCTCAGCTAGAACATCTGCAGATTCATGACTCTGCAACTGAAGTTCTTCATAGAGTATCATCGGATCCATCTACTGCTGACAGAGCTGATGACATCTTCTTGAACCTAATAAGTGGTGTTCTGCAAGCAAAAGACGACAAAGCTCGTAGGGAAATGAAAGCTCTGTTATCTAGATTGCTTAAAGAGAATGCACCTAATGACAGCAGCAGACTTGATGTTTCCAAAGACACACTTTATCATCTTTGCCACAAGTGCATCAGCTCTCTTCTCCTTTGCCTATCTGAAGCAACCAACGGCGATGAGAGGCCGGATCGGGCGGTTGTAATGAGCGACATAACTCGTGAAGCTGACAATATTCAGTGGATTGTTGACATTTTGATTGGCAAAAAGATGGGTGAGGAATTTGTGGAGATATGGGCTGAGCAGAAAGAACTTGCTACCCTTCACTCCAAGGTTCCAACAGTTTACCGCCATGAGATCAGTAGAATCACAGCACAATTGTGCATTGGCATTGGAAGGGGACACATACTGGTGCCAAAAGAAATAAGATTTTCCTTGTTGTCAACATGGCTAGAAGCTCTGTATGAAGATTTTGGATGGATGAGGAGAGCTTCTAGAACCGTTGATAGGAAATTGGTTGAGGATGGACTAAGCCAAACTATATTGACACTTCCTTTACTCCAGCAACAGACCGTGTTACTGAATTGGTTTGATAGATTTCTTAATAAAGGAGATGATTGTCCAAATATACAGAAGGCATTTGAGATTTGGTGGAGAAGGGCATTCATCAGACAGTATTCAGCTGAGCCTGATAATTCCCAGTTGCAAATAACTCTTTCTGATTACCCCAGCTGAAAGGTATGCAAGGGACCTTAAAATAAACAGATTAATTCACAATTGTAAATAAGAAGTGCCATTTTGCATTTGCACTTCTGCTTTGGCCTGCAATTTGACTTCATTTTTGCCCATTTCCGTATTTTGACCCAAAAATAGATGAAAGTCATGTTATCTGGACACTGGGAAAGCTTTGTATTGAAGATAAACATTGAAGGGTAGGAGAATTTTGGGGGGAGGGGGGATAATAAAACTTGTAGAAGCATTTGTTGTTCTGAGTAAAAGATTGAATTGAAATGTTGTAAACTGTCATTGTATCGGTGGAATAAATAAAATGATTTGAGAATGTGCTATTCAACATGAGAAATCCCAATGAGAAGAGTATGTACCAAGTAAAATAGAAGTGGATTAATTTTATTTTTTTATCATTAACTATTTTGTATATCTATTATATTCCCACTTCAGTATAAAAAACTAAAGAGTGTTATAGCCACATCAGATAAAAACTTCAATGCTGTCATTTTCTTTTGTCGTTTGTTAATTTTCTTAAAACTAACAGCCCCGACTCATCATGCAATTTGTAATTTTAAAGGAATTAAGAAAAATATTGCAGACAAATACATTGAATTTTATTATTACAAGTTTAATTAGGATATTCTTTTACATAAATTAAAAGTTAAACAGGGAAAACAGGAAGATCATATTTGTTTAACTTGGATACTAAATTGAAGACTAGGTGAATATCGGTAAGTCTTGAAGTATAAAATATATCTGGATGGTGAAGATTTGAGCAGTTGAAATTTCAACTACAAATGATTCAATCCAGCATCTATAACTTCGAAATTTTCAAGACTTCATGATTAAGGATGATAGGTTCAGCTTTACGTAGCATTTATCATGGAGGTTTTCCAAACGTGCGATGAAGTTTGTTCAGAGGTTTAACTTGCAAATATAAAAGTAATCAGCAATTCTATCTTCATTTTTGTGCCATTTATTTGATGTTGATAAGAAAATATAGTCAAACACTTTAGAGGACACTAATAATGCTCCTATTGAATTTTTGACAAAAAAAAACTAAACTAATTAAATGATATAATACAACTCTCGATTTACCTAGACAGGGATTTACAAACACTAAAATTCACAATAATATAAAAATATTTTGGCTTGAAGATACAAATCATGCTTGGTTGAAACCAATGCTTCCTTCCCCTTCAGTTGTGCTTTAGCTCTATGTTGATAACTCAAGAACATTTGGAAAGCAGGAATCTCATTTCATCCATGCATCTCTAAGCAAAATAATGTTGTGAATTGTTTCTGGCCAAATATATGCACATCCATGAGTAAATTTCCCAACTTCAGCTCATAACATTCATTGCACTCCAAACAGGATGATGACCAACATCTGTGCTGCTAATATACAATTTCAAATTCAAGACAGAATAGGACTGGCTCCATGAGGCAGATCCGGAAGCTCCAACCTAAGAAAGAACCAAGAGAACCAAAGTCTGTTGTAAGGACCAAAATACTAAATCAAGTAGAAAGCGTATATAATGAGTTATATGTCGGATTCTTAATCTATTTCACAACTTTTTATAAAATAAAAATTTGATAAAATTAACATTTTCATGAAAATGCATAATAAATTTTAGATAGATAATAAAACAGAAATATAATCTTATAGTCAACATTTACTTATATATTAAGAGTATGTTATACATTATATCAAATATAATAAATGAAACGTGAATTAAATTTTAAGAACTTATAAATTTATAAACTCAATGTACTTGCAGATTTAGGCTTAGATGAGAACTGATCAAAACTTACAAACATCATGTTGGTTATACTTTCAATCTATGTGTGATCAAGAAAAAAACATTCGGAACATGGACAAATGCAAGTGGCCAAATAATAGACCTAGCATACATTCTAATACCATTTTAGAGTGATAGAGAGCCTATCCACTTTTATTGTTGAGCTACCTGCAAATGTTTACTAAACTTTAAATTCTAGATATCTAGTCTGGCTGGTGAAGGGAGGTGCGTTTGGATGTATTACATTGGTTATAAGTATGGCCATAATAAAATTGAACCCCAGAAAAATGCGGATAGAAAAGCTCAAAAGTCATGAACCTTAACCAACCCAGATCTAATACCATGTTAAGGCTTAATCTTTCGGGTAGGGGCTAGTGAGTGACATCTCTAACAACAATATACTTTATGTATACTATTTTAATTGTTTGGCCCAGGCCTTTGAGAATTTCTCAAAGGGCTTGTTAAAAATTTAAAAAGTATTTTATACCTCCAAAATTGACTAGTAGTGAAATTGGTTTCTCCAAAAAAAAAAAATCAGTGTAGTGTTTTGATACTTAACATTTAATAAATGTTATCTTGGCTAAAATTCCTATATAAGCCAACAGAGTAAATGCATGCATGTACCACAAATAGGACTACCATTGAAAGCATTACTATGCTGCAATATTAACAAACATTACATTCATGTCTCACCTTTGTTTGACCTTGATCATTCCAGTGCCTATTGTAATTGGTATACCCATGATTATGGATTCACTTACTCCACCAATCGAGTCATCCCTTCCACGTACAGATGCCTGGAAAAGAATATCTGCCGTCCTCTCAAATGATGCAAGCATTAATACACTTTTGCCCATCTTTGAAATTCCAAATCTATTTATTCCGAGGATATGACCCTAGTTTGGAAAATTAAATACATTAGTGAAAACCAGCATATTTAGTATTGATGCAGATATAGTTAAATTTTGTTAGATTTTTTCACTGAATAATTTCCAAATAACTCACAGTGGCAGTCATCACATCTGCTAGAAGCATCATATGGCGCGTGTCTATATTCATCCCATGCGTATCCACCATTACATACTTTATCTCCTTAACGATACACTCTCTGGCAGCTTCAATTCCCAGCGTGTCCCGAACTTCATGAATATGATTACTAACAGTTTTGCATCCATCAACCCCTTCAACTCCCATAACCTCTCGAAAGCCCGTGCTGAGGGAGCAAATAACAATGCATGCACATTAGGAGATAAACTCAACAAATAATGAACAGCAATATAATGGAATGCTATGAATTGCTGAGGGGGCAAATAAGTATACGGGCAGATCAGGAACTTAACAATTAAGAAACAGAATAATTGAAGTTTCTGAGTGATGATAGTTTTCTTTATGATTTAATCCCTAATCCTTAAATGTACAGGTAAATATGAAAACAAGAGTGTTCCCGAAGTAAACTAGCTCAAGTTCAACTTATGCAATAGAACAGTCCTCTGTCAGTTATTTTAGTCCATAATCCACCCTATAATCACATTTAGTACATAACCTCTAACACATATAATGTTTTTTCTTCTACAAATCTATCACTTCAATGTGATAGTATGTCAGCCCATGCTTCTAGAGCCTGACTGCAAAGGCTGCCAACTACTACTAGCTAACTTTCCAGTGCCTTCTAGAGACTTCAAATACAATTAGGCAGGTATCTGTCAGGTAGATCTGTCTCAGTTACCCACAGTTGTGGAGAGTTAGCTAGATTCCTAACTTGTAGCACAAGCTCATCGTGTAATATTGTATCTCTAGAAATTAAAAAAAAAATTGAAATATTCACTTTTGTTTCTCCCTTTTCTCCATCATACTCTGACAGATAGTTACAAATTCTCCCTTTTCTCAGTCAATATTCTGACAGATAGTTAAAAATGGTATGTGAGTTTGAGAAAGCCTTGTGAGAAGATTGGTTCAATAAAATCATTTTAAAGATCTTAGACTGTCTAAATGCTCCAAACTATGAGTAGAAGATGTGTATCTTCTAGTATCAGTATGGATAGTCTTAGTAGAACATCTAGGCTCTTAGCATCTACGGAGACTAGTATCGCCTAAATAAGCCGTCTATGTGACTTCAATTCAGTAGTAAGAAGCATTGTTCACATGTCTTCACTAGTTTAGACATGTTTTACAGAATTAAGTTACGGTAGTTATGTTGAATAATAAAAACGTGTATTGACGGTTATTATTAACTGCTAGTTGTTTAACTATAATAACAGAAAACTGTGAGAGTTGAAAGAGAGTTCAGAGAGAGAAACTTCGAGTTATAATATTTATTCATAGTGACTTCTGTCGTGGACGTAAATTGAAGTTTGTTAATACTTCAGTTGAACCATGTTATTTCCGTGTCAGATTCTTTCTTGTGGTATTGTTTACCATTGACCTGCTTTGTTTGCAGATTCTTTCTGCAATGAGTTTGTTTAGAGCTATTCCATAACACCTGTCGTGGTTTCTGACTCTACTCTTCTGCCACCAGATCTGCTATACATGGGCATGATGAGCAAAGTTTTAAGCCACATCTCTACGGCCAGAGCCCAGGCATAGCACCAGCCAATGGCCATTTCAAATCCTCCAGATTCAATATTCCCCTAGTTAACGAAAATTTGGATGAAAAGAACTATCCCATTTTGTAAAAATCAATCAGCTTGCTCATGCACATTTAGTAAAAGCTCAGAGCTGGGTGATTAAGCAACAATATTTCTGGTCAACACTAATCTGTGACTGAAGTTCACTTGAGCAACTCTTTGGTCTAAATTCCCAACCTCAAAAAGCCGCCATATAATATGAATGCAAACATGAAGTAGATTGAAGGAGCATGAGTCATAAAGAACAGGATGAACTAACCCTTCAACCAGTAATTTGAACTTTTCAGCCTTGGTGATTTTATCTTCTTCTTTACTGATAACAACTCGATCAGCAGTTTTAATTCCCTGCAATTAAGAAAATAAAAGACAGACATGTTTTCCCATATATTATCTGGAAATAAATACAAAACTGTAAAATCACACAAAGCAAGCATAATATTCCCTACATTATGTATCATTCAAGAAGTCAAAAGAAAATACCTTTACTACAACTGACGGAAGCAAATTTTTCAGATAATTAAGTTGAAAATGCAATTTACTTCTATCACCATCTTGGGGAACAACTCGAAGCTTTTTCACATCTAAAATCTTGATGTGCTGCATATCAACAAAAACTTTGAATATTGTATGCATAAAAGGAAAAGAAATCCATAATAACAAGATTAACTCTTCACCTCTGGCTTCAGTTTCGCCTTTTTAGTTTGTAAAATTGATTCTTTAACAATATTAGCATCTATATTTAGATGTGCATCCTGGATTCTTTCCATGTCAAGGGTGATAACAACTGACGCTAATCTTGAAGTCACAACAACTTTTATACTCTTTGCAACCTGTATCAATTGGCACAATTAAATTTAAGAATACACAGAAAAAAGCTGTCCCAAGACAGGGCTTAACAAAAGAATGAAAACATGAAAAATAGTAGCTTAATGAAGATATTGATACAAAAACATGACTGATACTTATAAAATTGAAAAATGGTCCCAGTGCTTTAAAGAATAAACGGTTATAAATGAGTATATTTAAAATATATCTTAAGAATATTTTACAATCTATTAGATTAACACTTACGGTTATTTTCCATATTTTCTAATTATCTCATCTGTAGCATAATTAACAGTTGGGTTGGTGGACATAATGTCTGCATTACCGTAATTGTAGAATATTGTATTAGCTACAACTTGCTTTAAGTTATATCTTATCTTCGTACGGCAGCTATAAATAGCTTATCCTTCCCTCTTGTAGCTAACCAATCAACCCTCTTGTAGCTAACCAATCAACGATAATCAGATTCAGTCACATTTTCTCCCCCTCTCTGAATCCAGTTATGGTATCTGAAGGGTTCAAACCTAATGCATTGGGATAGCACTCCTACACCAACTCACACTCAACCATTGAGATTTCACCCTCTCCTATATCTATTTTGTCAACTATGGCACATTCCTCTTCTGCTCTACTAATGTTCTTGCACAACACTCTGAGAAACTGAACACCAAAAACTACCTTCTATGGTGGTGTCAACAAGTGGAGTCTATCATCATAGGTCGTCACCTCACCATCATCATTATTTGGTGAATTCCTTATTTTTTTATACATTATAACAAATATTACTAGACAAAATAGTAGAAGAACCTCTTCAAAAAGCATGACCAACAAAATTCAAAAAATATGATCAACTACACTGCATACACACAACAGTAATTTGCTACAGAGAATTTACTGATACTGTTGCACCTATACACATAAGATAACAATAATTTGTATTAAACTGATGAACATAATGATAACAAAAATCTGTTTGACAGGCACCCAAATATATACTAAATCAATAAAGATAAAGACGGAAGAATGACATCCAAAAAATAAATCAATAATTAGATAATTAATTTAAGAATGGAAATAACTATATAACTGATGATCAGGGTATAAACATATTGAAACTTTTTTCCCACAACTGCATACCTGGCCTAAATTTGTTTTTTCTATTCGACCTTTAACTATTCTTGCAGTATTTGCACAGTCAGTTCTCTCAAGTATTGCAGTGATAATTGGTGTACTGATCTTTTTGTTTCCATTCATAATTTCTTTGACACGTGGAACTCCAAGAGTGACGTCTAATTACAGATTAAGGGACAACACTCCAGACCAATCAACATACAGCAATATTAAATAAAGTGCTTAAAAAGAATATTGCTAGTGCTGATTATCAAAGTACAAAACATGGCCGAATAAAGGATACTCATGCTTGCAACTCCAGCAAAGTGGAAAGTTTTCAAAGTCATCTGGGTCCCAGGCTCCCCAATACTATGAGCTCCAGTTGCACCAACAGGAGCTCCAGCCTCAATTTTTTTTGAATGATAACGAGATAGACAAATATTCAAAAAAACCTGAAAATTAGAGAACTGTGTAAATAAATACAAGCACAAATTATAAAGAATAGTACATAGACTAAAGGAAGTATAATCAAACCAATAGGAAATATATGTATATTCTTAGAACTAAATGTCCAGAAAGATCAGAAGAGAGCATCAGGAAAATTAGAACCAATTAACAAAACCATTAATACCTCTAGTTGTGCACGAGTGATCCCAGATATCCTCTCCCCAAATTTTTTCAGGATTTGGGAATTGTCATCAGTGAAAGTTTCTTCTGTTAATTTTGTATTATCTTTAATAAAGGACTGTAGAGACTGTACAAAATCTGCAGAGAATCCCACCTCTAAAACCCCTTTTTCAACTTCCCTAGACACACCAAATTCTGACAGCTTCTCTTGAACTACTTTGCACACATCTGAGGAAGATAAAACTTCATCATCGTCCTTATTGGGACATATGGCCTACAAAGAAACAAAACCCAATACAAAACCAGAAGAAACAACTTTTTTTCAGAATGTTACAAAATTCCAAACAATAATGATGAAACTAAATAAAACAACAAAGGCCGCTTTTAAACCTTGCTTTTAAGAAACAACCGCTCAAAATTTAATGGTTTTCCATTTTTTCCTTCCATGCCTCCTGGATCCATGCCATCATCTCCATAGCAAAATTGAACAATAGAACCCCCTGCGTTTCTCACAGTGTAATCATAATGTAAAAACAAATCCTCCATGGATTTCATTAATTGACGAGACATATATCCTGTGTCTGCAGTTTTAACCTGCAAAGACACAAGCAGAAAGAAAAATCATAAAATGAAGTCCAATATTATATTTCCAACATCCAAAGTTAAGTATTGACCAACATCCAAAATTTCCATGTTTTACCACTACCAGTAGCCTTTACATACACAATAGTCAACTTTATATAATCAACCTCCAGGGACTAACTATAATTGTGTGAAGTGGTCGTGTACCAATAACACATTATTCCAAAATGAAGAAAGGGAACATTTTCTCAGATGACTTTTATTTCATTTTCAAAGTATTGTATCCAAGTGAAAAACATGCCTTCATTCATATGCCATTGATTAGTCTAGATATATTACTTGCTTTTACTAGTTGATGATATGATACAATGAAATGAAGTTGTAATTAAAAATATATTATGCACAATTTATTCAAATTCAGAATAAGAACCCTACCGCTGTATCAACAAGCCCTTCTCGCCCTCCCATTGTATGGAAGAAAAACTCAGTGGCTGACAATCCACTGTAAAATGAATTAGCAACAAAACCTTTAGCCTGCACCAAGAGCACCACAACATTATTCAATGTTAAGAAACAATTACGAGTTGCATCATATAACCAGAGCAATATTCACCAATGGAAATTGACAGAAATTGGTTTGATATGCAATAATGATCAAATATATGGTGACTACATAAAAACATTTCAATTTCGATGTCAGTTACACAAATAAATGTGGAGTGTGAAATGAAGACAATAACCAACAGTGGAACTTTACCATAACGTGCTAACAATAAAAGTGACAGTAGTTGATGTTGAACGCAACATGCAGTAAGTATCCAACATCATCATGGATGAAAAATTTAGGTGTTAGTTGCTTAAATTGACTAGAAGCATGGGATAGATATTAATTAGAATGGCAAAAAAGTTAAATGTAATTATTGCTCAAAGATGAGTATAGGAATCTTTAGATTTAACCATCTTCTTGCTGGAACTAGGGAGGATTTGTGAATCTTGTGCTTCTGTATAAATCAGTATGTTATTTGTACAAATATTTTTTTGTACAAATGAAGTAACCTCTTACAAGTTTATAAATTGAGTTTACAGAGCTCCCACGAACTTCCGTAAACTATTAAGTCTAATAACCTTGGATAATCTAAATCAACAAGAAAAATTTAACATAACAAGATTTGTAACCTCCGGGTTAGTTTGTGCATTAATCAAATATGTACAGAAGAAAATAAGAAATTGAGAATGAGTGAGGAATGAGTTTTATGTTTACAATGGATGATGAGTAACAAATAATGAGAGCAGAACATACAGCAGGGGTCTTTGCATTTAGAGGGAAATGAGGAAGGCTCCGATCTAGGAACCCATTAGGTGCACGACGACCACCAACAGACTGTTGACCAACACAAGCAACCATTTGACTGATATTAATAGGAGATCCTTTGGATCCACACTGCGACATGATCAATGGACTATTTCTCCAGTGCAGGGTCTGCATGCAAACCTGTGAAAATTACAAAGTCATTAACATGCAGACAATTTTCTGAAACACAAACAAATTATTTTAAGAAAACAAATGCATACCTTCCCTGCCATATCACGGAGTCCATTTAATACCCCAGTAATCTGAGTCTCTAATGTTTGAGGAGCATCACAACCAGCTAAGAGTTCTAGTTTTCCTTTATTGAAAGCTTGTATGTGATTATCACATTTCTTATAACCTTCTGAAAGTGTTTCATCTTTCTTCTTAATCAGTATCTCTTTTGGTTGGACATCATCAATGCCTATGGAGAACCCATGATTACCAATCCACCGCGCACTGCATCCAAGTAAAATGATCATGTTCTGTTAAGCTCCTAAATCCACCCATGCTAATGCAAAATACAATATTGAAATGCATAGAATGACACTTGTAACAGTTCTACTTTAGCATGTTTTTCCCTTATCATGTTTTGTGAAGCTCCTAAATCCACCCATCCAAATGTAAAATACAATATTCAAATGCATAAATTGACAACTGTTAAGCTCCCAGTTACTTCAGCATGTTTTTCTCTTACAAGGTTCCTCTTCCCTTAGGGTGAGAGTAATGCACACTTTGGGCACTGATGCTACCCTCCCCACAAGTGCTTTCCCTTGCAGAATCATTTTGCTTTTGCAAATGCTAATAAATAAGACAGCAGAGCTCAAGCTTTCTTTGATCCACATACACTCTTCCAAGGTTACTTTAAAAACGCATCTTTTAAGCTCCAAAAAGGAACTTTAAAAAAACGCATTTAAATTCCAGTATTCATTTATTCTAATTCAAAACATTTTCACATAATTGATTGAAGACTGACATGAGTATTACCACTCATAAAGCAAACAAATTTACCTCAATTTAGCTAAACGATTCATGCAAGACGCAGCTGCATGTGCTTTATAGTCTCGTAGTAGCACAGAGAACAGTCCATCCTTATTGCCATTTCCTGAACTCATGCAAAAGAAAGAAGGACATCAACAAAATTGCAAAAACATGCAAACATTTGTAAAACTACAGTTTTATAACAAACTAGGCATGTGAAGGTGTTCAAAGTAAACTAGATTGCAAATCCAGACTTTTTTTAAAGAACCACTGCTGTATTATTAAAAGTGGTTCAACTTAAATTATCACATCTAGGGAAAAGAGATAATTGGAAGCATAGAAAGGAATAGTTTGCAGCTGCAACTTCTATCCCATTTCTCTCATTTATATAAAAAAAAATTCTTGTCAATTTGCACAGTAATGACATACAAATGAGAGACAAGTTGCCTTTTGTTTCAATTCCGTCTAAATGGCCACTATATAGTTAAATAAATTGAAAAAAAACCCCAACATTTAGTACTACTTTCCCAAATTGTTGAAACTTCCATCACACCATTCAAGTGCATGTACCCAACTTCAAACAACTTGAGAAAAGGTTAAGCACAGTAGAGCTATTTAACAGATTCCCTTTTGGGAAATAATTACATTTTTCTTTCAAAGCCACTCTCAAGAAATTGACAAAACAGAGTTTTTTCAACCTCAATAATTTTATCCAAACATTCACTACAGTAATGATAATTTAAGTTTATCTACAGTTGAACAAGTTCCAACGGAAATCCAAGACAAAGATCAAAACTGTCCAAGATTTCAAGATTCATCTTCATTCTCTCATCTCTCATCATTAGGCATGAAGGGCAATCATGTTTGTCCTTGGCAATGCGAAGTTTCTATATTGGACCAGTAGATCCCTTCCTCGGATCAACTTTCCATCCCACCATAGGCAACAAAATCTTTTCCATAAGTCTTGTGTGGGGGGCGCACTACTCCTTCACTCTCACAGCAAACCAAAACCATGCAGAAAAAGGAGAGATGCATTAGCAATCACCATATTAGAGGAAGTGTATGAGAAGGGTTGGCTTGGCTAGGTGCAAACTGAATTTGCATGCAACAATCATTCTCGCAAAAGGCAAAAGCCATTAAAACAGGATGACTTGCATTTCAAGCTGCAAAATCTTTGCACAAAAGTGCATGACTGACAAATGACTCCTCTTGGGAGAGGCTATTCTGGAATTTTAGAGACTCAACAAGATCGGAATAATCAGTTTACTATCTTGCATGAAGAAGATACTGTAGGAAATACAAATTTTCATGAAGGAAATCATGTTACTATGAATAATCATCAACCTAATAACAAGGAGACTGTTGATGATTGAGTCCACATATTATGGCAGTATGCCACCCCTTATAGACGCAAACAAGATGAGAATGTTGCATATGGTTGATACAAGTTGTAGAGCTAACCTATATAGATTTGCAACTTGTGTATATTGATGCTATGGCATTCTTTCCTTTGATTTAAAAAATATAATCTTCTTGAGCATACAAATATGTAAAATGAAAGAAACAAGGCAAAATTTATAGTAACTAACCTAAAGTAACCTTTCCAATTTGGCCGGAGATCAACTCAGTATTACGAAAATAAACAAACCCGTCATTTGGGCACAATGTTTTCAATTCTCTTTTCTTGTCATCAAGCTTTGTGTATGTTTTCTCCTTAACAGTAAGATTCACATAGACTTTAAAATTTGCATGTGGGCGCAGTAGAAGGCTAAATAACTGCTTACCACTCCAAAGCTCAACAGGCTGCAAAGAATAATGACAGTAAGATGAGATATACAGTGATAGTACAAATTAGTTAAATGAATGTTTCATTGTGACACATTTTATTCATCCAGCTATAACTGGTTATTTTTCCACATAACACATCTCTTGCAGGAAAAGTTTTTAGAAAAAAAGTCAATATTATTACAAGTATAACTCTTTCCAATTAAAGTAGCTTTGGGATAGGGTGTTCTAGGCACATATATTCATTTAAACACGCTTATGACAATCATTACATCAATCAACCATTAGAATGAAACGTTGATTGAGGTAATCAAGTCTATTGAATTTCATACAGCTTATAATAGTCAAATATTTCATTTCACCTTTTTATTTTAACAAAGTTCTGAAATCTGATTCATGTGATTTGTTTAAAAGTTGTATACTACATAATCAAGAAGATATCAAATTATTCAACAGTGCTATTGGTTAAATTTGCATACAGAAAGTTATTCAAAGGTGTGAGCAAGTAGATACCTTAACTTCCTTTCAGACACACACGGAGATAGATATGCACTCTTAAATTAATAAAATGGCTAAACATATGAGGGAATCTAGTGCCTGTCACATCTATAAGGTGCAGTCTCACCTTAACAATTGCAGGAGTTGGCAAATCAATAAGATCCAAGCCATCACCTATGAAAGTGCAAATATTTGTAAAAGCAGACCGGTCATAAAAAGTATCTTTTCTGGTTACGAGAAAAGAAGAGGTTAAAAAGTCTTGCGTAGAAGCAACCAGAATCTCGCCATTTTTTGGTGTGCATAAATTGTTTTGCACCTGAAAACAAACAAAGTTTTAGTAAGATAGTAACAGTTAAACCCTTTTTTAACCCAAATATTGTATATGCCATAGTTTTGAAAATCGATCTCATTTTCAGTACTGGTCAGAAACCACTATGCCAGTTAATAACAGAAACAGAACCGTTGGTAATTAATTACAAGAAAAAACTATTTTTTAATGTAACCTGAAACAATTTTAAGATAAGTAAAAAAAGACAAGTTTAGTAAGGTTTACAAATTGCTATAAATTTTTTTATGTTTGTACGGTGAAATTTACACTCACTAATATACTATAATTTGGTAATATTATATCTCTAGTCCATGTGAGATCTCCAAAACATCCCTTCACGCCAAGACTAGACATGGATTAGAAAGTTGTGGGTGATCCAATAACAGCACGCTAAAGGGTGGCATGATAGCCACTACAATATACTCTATTTAGGTCATATTTTTATGAGATGTGAGATTTCCAATACAAGTCTCACAGCAAGGCCAGGTGGTTATAGCAGCGTGGTAATGGGTGGTGTTGTACTTGTACACCCAACAAACCTCACTAAAATATCACATTAGAAAGTGGACTTTAACATTAACTCAATTTCAAAATAGTAGCTTGTAAGATTTGCATCCACTATTATACTCTATTTTGGTCATATTTCTAAACCATAAGGAATCTCCAACATTATCTCTTACTATCAATTTTTTATTATACTGCACACAATTTAGTCATTTATATTAATTTACATTTTTATATCTTAAATTCTTACAATTTATTTATATTACATTAATTTGTCATTTTGTTTTGTTTTTTATTCAAGAGTTGTTACCGCCAATCAACGATCAACATATTTCATTAAAATTTAAACATTAGCATGATATATCTTATTTAGATTTCTATGTTTATTTTGAATGTTGTTAAAGAGCATATGAAATGTTTCTTCTATTTTACTTTTTAGTGTTATAAAGTTATGATATATATTTATTTAATAATATTTTAATTATTATTTTATTAATAAGATTCAATTACAGTTTAATCACAATTGAACCATTAAACCTTAAACCATTCTCTTGAACAATACTGTTTTGAAAACATTAATAAATAAGAAAATTATGTATGTTGTACAGATACAGTAATTAGGGTAACTGTTACTCTTTGTATTTATGACTCGAATCATAAGAGCCTCTCTGATATGTAATTCATTACCACACATGAAATTCAACACGTCTCTAGATTTTTCTTAACTGCCAATGTATTACATTCTATTAAAACATGTATTGTGGGAAAGCAGTACACAGAAAATACAGCAGAAACAATGAAAGAAAAAACATCTATAAAAAACAAAGGATACAGAGAAATTGAAAGACCCGCAAAACAAATTGCTCAGTGCAGAGCCATTAGATCATGGCAAAAGGATTCACAACGGAATATTTTTTAATAAAAAAAAATCAACCAAAAAGCATTATAGATAGTAAAAATGCAGACAATGAGATTCAGTGATTTTTACCCCCATCAACAAAATAGCCTCTGTCCGAGCCTCCTCAGTTTGTGGGACATGTAAGTTCATCTCATCACCATCAAAGTCAGCATTATATGGGTTACATACAGATTCATTGAATCTTAAAGTTCTCCAAGGCATAATCCTTGCCTGCATGAAAATTAAAGATTAATGCAATTGGATCCAAATCTGCTAGTATTCTACATTCCAATATTAACAGATTACCCTGTGGCTCATTATAGACATCCGATGTAAGCTTGGTTGTCTATTGAAAAGAACAATGTCTCCATCTTCTAAATGGCGATCAACAATATCACCAATCCTCAATTCATCTGCAGCACGTTTCCTACAAAGAACTTTTAAGGACCTGCAAAATAACAATATGCTCTATATTATTGTCAAATAAATAAAATTGGCTTGAGAACTCCACAAAGCAAAAATGAAATAGTACAAACTACAAACCATGAGTGGCCTCCATCACGTCTAAGCATTCTCGCCCCAGGATACTTATCAGGACCATTTCTCACACACTGTCTCAACTTCTCTATGTTGTGATGCGTAACACGCTCAGGATAAGTCAGTATGCTAGCCATAAGGATAGGTATTGCAACCTAGAGCAAATGAGAAAGTTAAGAGGCATAAACATGAACCTAGAAAAAAAAAAGTAACTTCCTTGTGTAATTTTTACATGGGAAATATAGTGACAGCAACTGATATCTTCCAAAACATATTTGTGTGTTAGAAATGTTTATATTCTAGTTAATGTCTAATGATCTAAAGGATAGAAAGTACTTATACATGATTACTGGCAGGGTTTAATGCCTAACCTCAGAAATCTTCAGATTAGGATCCGGAGAAATAACTGTTCTTCCTGTATATTCAACACGTTTTCCAGATAAGTTGCCACGGAAACGTCCATGCTTACCTTTCAAGCGCTGAACAAAACCAGCCAATTGCTTGGTCGATTGCATATAGAATGGTATACCACGAACCTCACTATTTATGAATTGAGCAACTTCATTTTGAAGAATTTCCCAACCATCCTAAACCAAAATCACCAACATAATCACGCCACCATTACATCATGGAACCAAAACAAATAATAACCTCATGATATAAGAAAAATATAGAAGAGAGCAAATAAATGTAATAATACCAGGCAAACAACAGTCAGAGTCTAGAATGTAAACCATTGGAAAAACATTATACCAGGAATAAATTCCATAGCATAATATTCCACAAGAGCAAGCATGGACATTATACGAGTTCAAACAAATTTTATAAAAATAGAAAGAACAAGGAATCAACCACGACATGCAGTTTAGTTACTAAACTGAGCTCCATTTCAGATTAATTTACCTGAGGTGCAAGGATTCAAATTCCACTGGGAGCACCTCATTACCAAGGCAAATGCCTGTATCCAAAAAGCAATTCATCCCCTACACACAGGGCATATAGACACTTTTTGTAGATAGTACACAAATAAGGACAACTACAAAAGACCAAAATACATACATAAGGACCTCTTGCCAGCACATATATCTCTCTATATATTTATATATCTATATATAGATATATAATCTATGGGAAAACCCGTCTGTCTATATATGCAACTTAAAGAATAAAAAGAATAGTTAACATTAACTATAGCCTGATAAAGAAAATGTGTTCACTCAAGATGCGCTACTAACCAGAAATTTGGATGAAACACTTGATTCTTGTAATTCCTGGCGCAGAACAGCATTTGCTTGGATTATGTTCTTTAGCCTCTCAGTTATGTCATTTTCATTGCTACAATAAATGAAGACAGAAACCATAAGATTTAGTTATCATCATTTTCTACAAAAGAATTATTTGAGTTGGAGAAATATCCGGAATCGTCCTGAAACAAAGGAGAGAGGGAAATAAACTGTAGAAATACAAGTTTCATCTCATTAGAGCTTTCCAGTCCCTCAAAATATGCACCAAAGCAAAGCTTGTATTAATTAAGGGGAGAAAATACAAAATATAGCCAAACTGACATTACCTCAGTGATTCATCCATTACAACTGAAGGTCGAATAGCTATAGGTGGCACAACAATGTTTGTTATTATGAGTTTCTCTGGTCTTTCAGCTACATAGAGTAATTCACAGTCCTACAACCAAATGTAACAAACATGTTCAACTTGTGAGAAAAATATACCTCTTCATAGCATTCATAATGTCCACAAATTGCAGATTTCTTAAACTGAAAATGAAAAGGAGTTAGAAACTCAAACCCAATAAAATGTCTGAATATAAATGCTTACCTCGTCAAGCATCTTTCTAAACAACGAAAGAACTTGGAAAGGATTAAGAATTCGATTAGACACATTGGCAGTCGCCTTAGAGTCTTTTATACGAGAAAGTGTGGATTCAAGCTCTTCAACAATATTATTTTTACATTTTGAACAATCATGCATGATAATCAGTGAAGCCGGAAGCTTCTTTACTGAACCTGTATAACAATAGTCATCACAAATACCATCTCAGATACATAAAAATGCCTATATTAACATGATTATGCAAGGAAAAACATATATAGTCCTCTTAAAATGGTTAAGCAATTAGTGTAAATATTTCCTCTTATAACAAATTATTATTCTTCTTTAAATTGGGACAGCAAAAAATGATTTTATTTATGCCAACTGTATTGATAATCAGTTTAACAAAATGGGGGTCTTGAAACTGCAATAGAAGTTTACCAAATGTTGAGCCTGTGTTAGCACATAGTTCAATCAAAGTTAAGACTAAACCATTGAGAATCCATATTTTCCATATAATAAAGCACCAAAAAGAAATTTTCAAAAAAGATAGTTGTTAGAATCTTGTAAATACGTTAAAAAACTATAAATATAATTAATTTTTTAGAAACCATGTGCATTCTATGGTTGCTTTTTTTCCATATTGTGCACTATTAAATGTTGGGAACATCACTATTCACCAATGGCAATTTTCTGGCAAACTTTTTCCGGCCACCATCATCACTAGCATCGCCTTGCCATGCTAAGAATTACATTATTGTTACTCATCTAGATATATCGTTTGCAGTAAATGTAGCAAGTCAGTTGCTCAACTCTTCATTGCAATGACTAGCATTGTTTACAATACATCAAAGGAGCTCCAGGAAAGGGTTTTTTTAATGAAAAAAAGGACACACTCTAGTTGTTGAGTATTCTGATGTAGAGAGAGCAGGCTCCCCCAGACATTGAAGGCTCACCTCTGGTTTTGTATAACCGAGATAATCTTGTTTCTTAGAAAAGCAAGAAGCAAAATGTTGTAGTCAGGTCTCATGCAGAGCCAGAGTATCAAGTATGGTTGTAGAAAGTCAGGAGCCTACATAGCTGAACCAGTTGCCCAAGGAACTAAAGTTTGGGAAGATTACACAGTTGTAAATAATATGTTACAATCAGGCCACCCATTATATTGGCTTAAATACAGTATTCTATGGAATAATGAAGCATATCGAAGTTGATTGTCACTTTGTCAAAGGGAAAGTCATGTCCAGAAAAATATCTACTACCTCTATCCATTCCTATAAACCACTAGCAAATATATTCATTAAGTACTAAGGAGTCCTCCGATTAACTACATATGTCACAAGCTCAGTGCAAATGACCTATATGTTCCAACTTGAGAGGGAGTATTAGAATCTTGTAAATATGTTAGAATCCTATAAATATAGTAACTGAAGATATTAGGATCAATTAGATTGATTTTCTATTTTTTGTTATTAGCCTAAAATAGGATAACTGAATATTCTGTAACTATGTTCTTTCTCCAATAAATTGAATAGATTTATTGTGGTCTAAACACAATTTATCATGTTTTCTCGGTTTCTCTCTTCTCAACAACAGTGATTAAAAATATAGTTCATCACAGGTTTTGTTGCACCTTATACTTTATTTTAAGAGTGCCAACAAAGTATTCAAAGGATACATGATAGGCAATAAAAAATGTATGAGCTTATTCATAGCTGAGAAAAAATCAGTAACAGAAAAAATAAAATAAAAACTTACTAAGATTCAATCTACCATATCCTTGGAAATTGAATCAAAACCAAAAAATTTGGAAGTGATTATGTTTGTACCATACAGAAATCAAGCCACCAAGTACGGTCTTTAAACAAATTCAAATAATAAAGTTGCTGATTGAATTAAGCATATGGAAACAAACCGTTGATATATCCGCATCTAGGGCAATTCACAACTTTGCTACAATCTTTAATTATACGAACTTTCACAAAATCCATCTTATCCAGCTCACTCTTTTTGGAACTTCTCATTTTCTTCAAATGTTTTTTACGGGTATCTTCATCAAGGAGAATTCGAGCACAGCCCTGGTAAAGTAGAATGTAAGTTAGTATATGACATACAAACTTGTAAATAGACTTTTTTGCACCAACATAAATTTTGAATGTATTATATAACCACTTTATTGTTTAGCTTTTTGCCAAAGTGTTGTACATATGCAGAAACAATACTTTTTTAGACAGAAAACACAGTTTCGACTAGTCACTTTTTTTATTATAAGTTCATGAAAGGGAAGATCAAAAAGGCCTCTTAAACTAAACAAAACTTGAATTGGACTTAAAGGAGAAAAATTTGCATTTACAAAGAGAATGGATATATTAAGTTTGAGTAGTTTTCTAGCAGCAAAATGAGGCTCAAATCTCAAGCATTGGGGAGAACAAAATTCACTTAATGCCAAGTGAATGACCATCAAACAAAAGGCCTGACAGTGCTTACAGTAAGATAGGAGAAATGGATTGAATATAAAAGAAAGTATAGAAGAAAGAATGAATCTTTATCACATTCACGCACACTTGTGTTATGGGAGTTCGTAAGACTGATCTATCCCTTACACCCCAATAATATTTTTGTCCATCCCCCCTCCCAATTTCTCCTTATCCTCTCTATTCTTAAATACAATGGACTTACTCATCACGGTACCTCTTCTTACATAAACTCATCTAATAGAAGGTATGTTACTAACAGTACTCCCCCTTCAAAAATGTCACCCTGTCCTCAAGGTGAAACTGTGGAAATTAATTTATTATAGTATTAAAGGATCCCAAAGTAGCTTCAAAGTCAGGTAGACTTATCCATTTCATTAGAACTTCAACTCCTTTTGCAGACTTGTTGTAAACTGCTATGAATTCTATAGGTTCAACTTGCAGCTCCAGATCTTTTGATTGCATTAGATTGGGGTGTGATAGTAGTAGGGCTGTTGCTTCTTTGGGAGAGATTCATAAAATACTGGTTGGATTCTGCTTTTTTTAGGTAATTTTAGTTGATAAGCAACCTGTTCCACCTTCTTGATAATCTGATAAGTGCAACAACATCGCAGACACAACCTCATTCCTTTTCTTTGCCAAGGATTTCAGCCGGTAAAGCTGTAATTTAAAATATACCGAATCTCCAATTTTAAAATGTACTTCTCGCCAAAGTTATGAGCAAACTTGCATTCTGATCTTGTGCTTTTAAAAGGTTCATCTACAAGTTGTGGAGAATATCATCTCTTTCATGTGTTAATCTGTTTACTTCTTCTACTGCTGAAGGTACTATGGTACCTTTAGGAGATGAGGAGGGTCACATCCATATAAGGCCTTGAATGATGTCAATTTAGTGGAGCTGTAAAAGGATGGCTTAAGGGTAGTAAATCAGCGTACTTAGTAAGTCGGTCAACCACCGTCTTTATGCTATCTTCCGATGTGCCTCTGGAAGACCTTCCACAGAATCCATAAGTATGTCTGACCAAACATATGTGGGTACTGGCAGGAGCTGTAAAAAGACCTACAGGGCATAAATTTTGATATTTATTCTGTTGGTAAACCTCACAAGCTGCAACACACTGCTGCATATCCTTCCTTCTACCTTCTCAATAAACAACTGCAGAAATTCTCTTATACATTCTGAAAATTCTGACTGGCACCCAACTGCTAAATTACGAAATTCAGACTGTATTAATGAAATCCGTGAAGAACCCCTTGGCAAAGATTACTTCCCTTTACATATCAAACTTATTTTACATGCAAAAATTAAACATACGAAACTAGATCTCTTTTTTATAGAGAAAAGGTTCTAGCCAAGCAGCTTGTGGTGCTACATATTCCTGCTCTAGATAAGTGGGCTGATATTCTAACCAAGCCACTTTCACCAACAAGATTTATTTTTCTTAGATCCAAGTTCAAGGTGGCTGAGTTGCCAATTGTTTCACATCCACCTTGAGCTTTAGGGTGTTAAAGAGGCTATTTCCTCTGTTTTCTGTGTGTAGATTTTCTGTTTTATAGTTGATAAGCTTTATTTCCTTTGTTGTGCTCCTTTATCCATGAATACATATATATGGCCTTTCAAAGATGTTCACTTTTTTCTTCTGTAACTTTTTCTTAGTAATGAATTTCGTTTCTTGTTAGTCTCAATACATGCTTATATATAAAATTCTTCCAACAGATCAGAGATACAACTATGCCTAGGTGACAGACAGATACAATAGAAAGCACCTTGTTATCAGAGATTTATAGACAGATACAATAGAAAACATGATTCTTGGTACAGTGTTCCCACCATTAGAACCATGTTAGGGCTCTACCTTCCATTGCCAGCTGCGCAGCCTGTAACTTCTCTTGCTCTAAAATCTCCTTTAATTCAAAATATCTATCCACTAAATTAACACAACCATATGTATCATCTCTTGAAAATAACAGAATTTCTAATTTCCTCCATTGATTTTTATTCAACCCAACCTCAATTATGTTCGTGTTCTGACAATCACCTCCCCTGTGTACATTGCTTTGAAACCTATCTCTAAATTTTCCAATCTACCTTCCCTTCTCGAGTGAACCATGAACACTCGCCCATATTCATTTGCTCTGAATACCAGTGTAAGGAATGGAATGAATACAAAAGAAGGCATAGAAGAAAGAATGCAGGTTTATTATATGATATATCCACTAGCTTAGGAACAAAATATCCGTACTGCAGTAAAAGATACAAGAGTTACAGGAATTTGAGATCCTGATCCCTCCCTTACAACCCAATAATAGTTACATCTGTCCCCCACCCTATTTCTCCTCCTCCTTATTCTTATATACAACTGACTTTACTCATTACTGAACTTTGGACCTCTTGTATAAACTCACCTAATAGGAGGTTTGTTACTAACAGAAACTTAACAATGCTTGGAAAAAGCCATCTCTTAAAGCTAATCGTTCAGAAATTATTCCATCCATATATGCATGTTATATAAGTAGTAATTATAAGTCAATTTAAATGAGATAAAACAAGAGATGTGCTGAATATTAAGGGAAAACCAAAATTCAGAGAGCACATACGAAACATTTGTATACCTTACAAATGCACTTCAGTATTTCCACAATGCTACCTAAATATCCAACATTGAATACAGGAAGGGCAAGGTTTAAGTATCCATAGTGCCCTGGACAGTCATGAAAATTCCCATGGCATGTAGCACAGCCAAGACTCTTGTTAGCAGGACCCTGAATTACACACAAAAAAATAGCATTTCATGAAAATAGCAGAAACATGAGTAGTAGGGGAGAATAAATATAATATATATATATATATATATATATGCATAGATGATCAAACAGATTGAAAGGCCTAACAAGTAATATCATCCAAATCCATCTAACTACTACTGCAACCTGAATTCGTCAACATATTCTAAAAAAAAGGTCTGTTGACACCTCTTCTTGTAGAGGCATAAAGACAAGGCTTCTTAACAATCAAAAACAATTAAATAGATTTTTTGTCGATCACTAATCAATATCAGTATTTAAGAAAATGTAGGAAATAACATCAGAAAAGAGAAGGAACAATAAAAATACATATGTATATTAAAGCCAGAACTAAATCTATGCAAAGACATTTTTCCAAATCCAAACTACATATCAACATTTAAGACCTAATACACATAGGATTCTAGCAATTTCCATAAATTTCAGGGGTAAAACACTAAAACGTGTAAGCAAAAAGCAAACTACCAGTGAAAAATCATTTAGTCCAGTTTAAGGAGAAGTTCATGATATTCACATTATGTGTGTCTCTCCCCTGTGAAACAAGGTAGAATGCAAGGGAAACATAAAACTATCAAAGAAAATTTGAGGGAAAATAAGAACAGCATCATCAAAATAAGCAAGATAAATCAAGCATATGCATTATAAATGAAAAATGTCTGAAAACAATCTAAAATGTTATGAGATGAAAGAAATATTTGTCATGTAAAGTTGCTTCGATGTCCAAACACCAAACCTGAAATTTCACTAAGAATTGCTTCATGGAACAGTTTCTATTAACTATATAAGTCACATATAAGCCCATGTCCAATTATTCATAATCCATAAAATCCCACGACCAAGTTAAATTGGCAATTTCCTCATTTCCAATGTTGCATCTGCCATCTCACAATAACAACAAACACGAAAAAAAAGTAACTTCACTCTAGTTGAAAATTCTAACAAATCCAAATTAGGCTAGTTGTCCATCCTATGCTACAACTAATGTAGCATGATGATCACATCAAAATCTAAAAAATACAAAAAAGAAAAAAAAAACAAGCACAAGCATCAACATTAAACAGAATTCAAAATAAAATGTGCAAAAGGGGATTAAAAGGTACCATGCGAGGATCCAACAAGCCACCATGGATAGGTTTCTTAAAAGAATCATAGTAGGAACCTTTCCACACTTGAACTTCACCAAGTTTGCTTATTTCCGAATCTGATAACATGGAGAACTTCATGTTCTTTCTGCAATAAAGAAAAAACAAAAATAATAACAATCTCTTCTCAACTGTAGATGAATCAAATGTACTGTGTAACGGTAAGCAAGCACAACTAAATGCTCACATCTTACGAGGCCCTGCATCCTCCATGAAAGGTTCCTTCGTAAAGGTTATGCCTTCCGTTCTCCCCCTATTCATGTCTTCTTTTCTTCGCTGAGAAGAGTCAATGAAAGGTCTAGAATTTGAAATTTAAAAAAAAAACACTTTTTTTGTTATTACGATCCTCCTTTCAATGACCTTCAGAAACGAAAACTGTGATCTTTAACAAAAGAATGAGGTCCCGGAGAGTTCACCGGAGAAGAGCGGAGCAGTGTGCCGTGAAGGGTGTGTCTTAGGGTTTTGAATGTAGAAGACCTAAAGTACAGTATTCTCAATACTGGTGGAAGATCCTAACTGCCATGAGTGGGATTTGGGCACCTTCACATAAGCTGCAGAACATGAGTATACATGAATCTATGAATTGTATTTTAATCTAAGATAAAATAATTTAGGGTAAATTATGCTAGGGTCTCTCTAAAATGGGAAAAAATAACAAAAATATTTACAAATAAATTGTATAAGTTTAATTGATATCATTGTACAAAAAATAATTTATCATAAATACTTTGGGTGTTTTGTTACCATTTTTATATTTCTTTTTTAATTAGAATTTCTTATTTTAGTGTAATCTAAAGTTATTATATAATTTATATTATATAAAATTATAAAGGCTTCCTTATTTATCTTTTGAATTATGAATGAGTATAATAGTTTAAACCAGTTTTTTATTATTTTAATGTTATTTTTTAGCAAACTAAAATAATTTTCTAATTTAATAAGACATTTAACTGAACCATTTTTTTACTTAGTAACTATATAATCTATCAATTTAAAATTGCAAACCATTTTTTAAAAGAATTTTATAAAATTATCATTTCTAAAAATTTATATTGTTTGAATGTAATACAAATATGTAGCACAGATACGAATATAAACACGGAGATACGTATAATCTTTAAAATGTAGGACACAGAGACACGGAGATACGTATAATCTTTAAAATGTAGGACACGGGGACACGGATCTATATATTATATAATTTTGAATTATATAAATTGAAAATGAATATTTAAGTGCAAAAGTATATTTTAAATTCTTTTGGGAGGAGGAAGATATTTTTCATGGCTGGTTCAAAAGAATTTGTTCCTTATTTTTATAATCATAATAAAAATTTATACAATAAATTTGAGTTTCTATAAAATTATTGTGTTTATATCTTTTAAAATTGTGTTAGAACCGTACTAGAATTTTTCAAAAATTCAACAAATATTTTTTGAATTGAATACTTCACCGGTAAGTGTTGTTTGTACGAGTATCGTACGAGTGTCGACACTGATACATATACGCCATTTAAGAGAAGTGTTTGGGTCTCATATGATACACCACTCAAAATCTTATTAGTTTATTTGTTAAATTAAAGAACTTCTATTTATTATTATTTTTTTAAGTTTTATTCTATTTGGAAAAATGTGTTTTAATTAAAACAATAATAGTTTGATATTTAATAAAGTCTAAACACACGATTTTCAATATTTTCTTCTCAATATTTAAAAATAATAGTTGTAATATTGTTATGGAAAATTAATCATTATAATTATTAATATTTATGTAATTATTATTTTATTTTATTTTTTTAATATTTTAAATTTATACAAAATTATTGATATTTGACATTAAAAAAATAAAATATATATCATACTATATAATATTTTTTGTTTTAATTTTTATTTTTTAAAAATATTTAATTTATATTTAAGACCGTATAAGCGCAGATTCAATACATATTAATTAAATTGATTCTACGGGATTAATATCAACTTTTTCTTTAACAAGGACACTCGTACCACTATCATCTATATATGTTAAATAAAACTAACAAATAATAAATTCCTTATTTATAATTATTTTATACCAATAACTACTTTAAAATTGAAATATAGGAAATATAATTAGATTGAGGTTAAGAACTTATTCAACAACATGTAGCATTAGATATACTATAAAGAGAAATAAAAATAAACATGCTTGAAAAGATATACAGTAAAAAGTAATATTTCTTTTATATAATTTTATAAATATCTATACCAAAATAATATAAAAATCTATACCAAAATAATGTAAATTACTGTAATGATGATTAAGTGGATTGTGGTATATATAATGGGTACTATTTAACAAGAAAAGTTTAAAAAAAAAAAATAATGCTTAAACTATGAAATGATCAAATAGAGAATTTGAGCAAAGGAGGAATTGAATATAACCATGGTCTCTTTTGTATTATACTAAAAATAACTCCTGCAAAATATGGTCAAAAGTTGATTGTAACTAGTATGAAAAACAATATTCATGTAACTTTGTTTGGACTTATATGTTTTGGGTTATGCAGTCAATTTGTATGGGCAAAGTCACTTAATTATGAACAAATATTTTCTATTTAATTTAATTATGGACTAGATATGCCTGCAAGGTCAATGGATGTTTTCGAGTACACTCAAAGCACAATTGAGAAATAAGACAACTTCCACTAGTATAAAAGACATGAACAACAAGTGTAAAAACCATGTAAAATACAATAAAAAATAATTAAATTGTATTCTAATTTTGTTGCAATTTTTTCGCAAATATCGTTTAATGATATGCAGTCAAATGATAGCTTAAACAAACTAACACATATCTTAAAAAATTAAGTTTGAAAAATTCTCCTTCTTAGGTTAGTGTAAATAAAATAACATGTGATTTAAGCAAGATAAGGAGGAAGGAAAAATACTCAGTATTTATATAATGGTTCGTTTGATAGAGCAAATTACATATAGTTCTCAATAAATTGATTGAGTACCACTATGTAGACTAACGCACACAAGTTACAAAGAGTATTATTTATGCTCGAAACCATTTATGACTAACTTGTACAAGTATTGTTTCAAGACGTAACTACTATTGGTTAACATGTGAGGTATTCTTTAACATTGAGTCACTTATGGTTAAAAACGTAAGTATTGTTTAACAAGCAGTCACTTCTGACTAAGACAAAATTGTCTAGGATAAGTTTTGCTCACTGAAGAGGAGTAGCGTCTTTCGAAATTTAAAAAGTTTAAGATGTGTCTTATAGTTTTCTAAAGATGGACACAACACAACAATGTTCTTAGAACACTTTTAGAGCATATAAATTTTTTTACAACATTTTAACACTTTGCAATTCGAATTCGCTCTATGTCTTCTTCTTCAAAGATAACTTTATATAGGCATTGAAGAAAAGATTCGTTGTAAATTCTTTTATGGTTGTTGAGTAGCTTAAAACTCACCTCAACATCTTTCTTGCCTCTGAACAACTTCTATGAAGAAAATGCATTAAATGTTATTATCTTTTTTAAACAACATCCTGCATAGTTGGATGTACTTATCTCTCATTGGACATAGTGACTTTACTTGAATTTGTGTAGAGAAAGTCGTAGGAAGGAGATATACTTTCTCAAGATTAATAAAGCATGCATTAGGAAATTGTTGAAATAGAACAACTTTAATTCATTTACTAAAAGAGTGTTGTGACATAATTTTTTGCAAATCTTAGAAGGAAATGAACTTTCTCTACAACGTAGAATAAACATAAATATGTTTGTGAAATATTATATTAACTTAAGACTATGCGTTCATCGTTTAAGCAAACATATTGTTTATTAGAAAAAAAAAAGTGGACAATGTTGTATGAGAGAATAAATATTTATGTCTTAAATGATTTGCTATTTATAAAAAAAAAAATCATCTTATAAACGAAGCATAATCATGTTTTATTTTATACTTCATTATTATCAACACTTTGATTAAAACCATGAGCTATTGAATTTTTTTGACATCAAGGAAATAATATCAAAAAAAATATCATGTTTCTCTTTTTCTAGTTACGGAGATTGATAAAGAGCATGTGTATACTAAGAAAAATATGAATTAGCCCCAACAACATGAAGTGATTAATTTATTAGTCGCAATAAAAAATAGGATTGTGATTTTTTTTCCATTTGTTGACCATATAAAGAAGCTTAAATTAGTTTTTTTCCTTCACTATATGGAAAATCAAAATCAAAATATGACAACAGAGATTTGTTACTCATTTTGCTTGTTTCAAACAATATTATTAACCCAACATCTACCTTTAATTTGCAATTTCACAATACTTAAATTTATCTTCCAAGGCATATTATATTTACAAATTATGCTTAACTAACGACTTTTAAATGTATATTAAATTGGTGTGTTTAATTGTATCACAGGACATTATTAATGATATTCTCAGTGTGCTTTTTTTTATGGTGTGATTATTTTGGATATTGGATCTTTATCATTCTAGATACTTCTAAGGTGTGAATTTTTGTATCACTGTGATACTCTTTTTAAGACTTTATGAAGGTGATATTTATCATTATGGTGAATATCCATTTACTTTATACACACATATTAACCTACCAAGCCCAAATTTATAAGTCATTATTAACATTGAAACCAAATCCCAAATTATGTGTTAACCTACCAAACTTAATTTATCTACACTTATAATTCTAACTCCATTTATCGATTCATATTTCAGAATACATAAATTACCTACCAACTAAACTTCAATTGTTTACATGTTATTTCCCAACACATAATAACTAACCTACCAAATAAATAACCTACTCAATATATTTTACCATTCTAACTCAAATTTAGATTAATTTATCAAAAATAAACAAAATGAAACAAATCAGAACTAATTTATATTGCTCAGGAAGAGATAGATTATACCCAGAAAGTTCTACAAACGAAGAATTTGATGATGAATTATATGGGCAAGTTTATTTGATGAATTCTCAGGTATACTAGAATTATTCTGATTGTAATTTCACTTGATGTTTGATTGCTTTTGCATATTACAATGCACTAAAATGCAATTTGCATTAAGATATTTCATGGAGAATCAAGCCTAATACGTTGTGTTTTTTTTTTTTGGTGGCCACTTGTACCACTGCTAGAGATGCAGAATTACTGTACATTGATTTGTTGGAGAAGGTAGAATAGGATGTGATAATATTGAAGGTGTGGAAGGTGGATTTTCTTACATCACATAAATAGCTTCTTTTTTATCAAGTTACGTAATCTAACGATCATAATTTACGTATAGCTACTAGTGTACGGATTAAGGAGGTAGGAGCTAACCTGACGTGGTGTTGCATCTAACAATATTCTTATTTTACCTGTAAAATATGTTTCAAATCTATTAAGATCAAGATGTTAATGCATTGGATAATTGTATAAACCCAAGTAAAGAATATAATGAGATTTTAAGAACTCTCTAGATACCCTGCCATCAAATTAACCCTCCAGTTTTGTCTTTCTCTTTCACTCAATGAACTGTCAAATGTTAGTTGACATCAACAATGGATGTACCACGTGGAAGCAAACTGTATTAAAAAAGGGTAACCTTCTACATATTTCTGCCTCCAGAGAGATACTTTGTTCTTTTTTCTCTTTCCAAAATAAAAAATAAATGAAATTTGTAATTTGTAAGGAAATACATTTGAACAGTATGGTATTTACAGTGTTTTGACTGCTCTAGTTGATTGCTATAAGGGGAACTCTGGAATCTCTTACGGATTGTGCAGCTTCATATGCCCCAATGTATCTAACATCACCATTTGAATGTTTTGGAGATTTAGAATCCGAGAATGATTTCATTAGTTCCTCAAATGGTGGGGTTCTCAGTTCTTCTATGGACGAAACACTGGGCAGATTGAAGGGTCTCTTTCTTGGTGTTGAACAAGATGGTTCATCTACCTGTATTTCACATAGCAGTTTAAACAATATTAGAATCCACAAGACAAGACACAAACACCTATTTCCTTGAGAGTGAGAGAAAGGTAGTTTATGTAAACTTCAAGCATGCTATACACAAGGATTGTTCGTTATCAGAATCTATACATATGTCCGTACTAAGGAATTGGTACTTGAAGTCCCTTACTATGTATTCATTGAGAAGACATTTCCCTGCATTTTCAGTTATCTCTACGATTCTATGGTAATGACCACCCTTCAATTCTCTCAAGTCACCACAGCATGGGATAATCATAGAGTTTATATTCCCACAAGCGTCGTGATCAAGTTGCAACGAATCTGGCCAGCATAAATAATTTGTCAAGTGACATTTGTGGCATGATTTACCAAGGCATTTATAGTACATAGATATGAGAGCAAGTACTTACGTTCAATGGAAGAGTTAATAGCTTTGTTTGATATTTCTGCATGTTCAAGAGTAGTTGACGCAGCACCTGAGAATCGGGCTCGTACGAGATTATTAGCTTCCATTCCTCCCCTGTTAGAAACCAATTGGAAAAAAAAAATGAACAGATAACAAAATATATTGACAGTTTTGATCTTAGCAAGGAATGAAAAACCTACCGAATAATAGTGTCCACAGAAGCAGCATTTCTCTTCTCTTGACTAAGTATGGACTCCTGAGCATTTCTCCATTGTTGTGCACCTACTTCGGCCTTCTTGCGGCTGTACAATGGTTTGGTTAGGGTGGGGCTCAGTGAACAGAAGAGAATAATAATAAGGACAAAACATCCATATTCCATACCAGTACCGAAGAATCTCCACAAGGTCATTCTTTCCAGATTCTACCGCTGAAGTATCCTCATGATAGTTGGACTCCGTTTTTTCCATGTGAATTTTCCATTCTGCTTTAACAGAAGAAGTGGAATCTTGCATGGTTAATGTTTCTTGCCTCAGCTTACTGATTTTAATGTTTGCACTCTCCCGAAGATCATTAACTGCCAATTGAACCTGGCAAGCAAATAAAGATTGGGAAGGAATTACAGTCAGGTAGTAACGGAAGCTAGTGTAAGGGAGATTAGACTGTCTAAAAGAAACAGCTACCAGTTTTTTCTTTCTAGAACTAGAGATAGCAAGCATTTCTGCCACTTTCTCCAAAAGTTGTTTTTCTTCATATGCAGTACATTCCTACACCCAATAAATAATAAGATGTGTAAAAGTTAAAATGCAAAGGAGGAGTATTAAGAATTTTCCAATCGTGATTTGTGCAAATTCCACAAAAGAAGGTACTTCAGTCACCTCAAACTTCTTTTGAAGTTCATCCAGTTTCTGGTCATTGGTGCATTGTGATTCTTCCACAATTTGGATCAAATTGGATGCATGCATGTGTAATGTCTCAAAAAAGTTCACAGTTATTTTAGATACTGCACGTGTGTTCTCGACTGCTCTGGCATGTGCCTGCATGCAATAAAAATAGAATTTAGCATCTCTAACTCTGAAGTTCACCCAACAAACCAGAAATCACGCACCTCTTCCTGTTGTCGAGCATAAGCAGTTAACTCGGCCTCTTGCTTTTGGAGACTACTTTGAAGATCCTTTAGTAATGAATCGGCTTCTAATGCAATTCCTCCAAAAAGCTGAAGTACAAAAATTACATTAAAAGCACCAAGAAAACTCACGAGGAATCAATCAACTTATAAAGTTTAAGAGACACTTACATCTTCCAAGGCAGATGAATGCCTGGCTACTTCAGAATTCAACTCTTCAAAATTTAACTGGTTATTTCCCTTAAGCTCCTCAGCTAAATTGTCCAAAACTTCAATGCCGGAACCATACATGTTTTTTAATTTTCCTACCTGTACTCTAAGATTTTCAATAGCCTGAAAGAGGCAAACCAAAACAAATTTGTTAATCTGATAAGATAAATAACAAGCATCATTTCATACGGGAAACCCACCTCTGCCTTTGTTGATACAAAAGAGTGCATATCTTGTTCCATTGACTTCAGTTGCTGCTCTTGTTGAATTACAGATGCCGCAACAGTCTTGTGCAAATCTTCTAGCTGTTGAGCTAACTGAGACTGGAATTTATGGATAAGTAATCTGTTCCCTTCTTCAATTTTATCCTTCCGTTCTAAGGTTAAAAAAAAAAAAAAAACTTATGTGATGTCCAGTTATTCCCTCTAATCGACGCCCAATAGAATAACCAGTTGAAAAATGATTCTAACCAATTGTAGAAAACAGGTTTGACACATCGGATGCAGCATTCTCAAGATCAGCTCGTAGCTCAATTGCATGCTCCACGAGTGTTTTTTCTGGAAGATGCAGAAACGGAGAAAAATCACACATTGGAATGAGGAGAAAATGATTTTGAACAACCAATCCAAAAAAAGTATGGTAGAGGGTATATTCAAACAGCTTGTTGATAGAGAATAGGAGGTACAATTAACTTCACTAACCAGATTTCAGTAGATTGAATATTAGGAATTCCTTTTCCTTAATTGTTGCATTTGCTTGTGTGTGCTTTTCCTCAAGTTCAAGTAATGACTGCTCAGTTTCTTCAAGACTTTTCTGAGATAGCATACGCCATAAGTAAATTTAATTCTTGAACCAGAGCCGAGGTTCAAAACAAAGAAAAATCAGTTAGGTACAGCCATCTCTTATGAACTTTTTTTACCTCAGTTTTTTCTAGTTTATCACTTAGCTCGACTGTCAAAAGTTGCTGACTATTGTAGAGTTCCTGAAGTTCCACCAGTTGCTGCTCACAAGTAATGAGATGCTTTCAATATTCAAGTGACTGTACCTGTATTGGAATAATTTACGACGGAAAATACCTTATCCTTGGACTCTGCTTCTTGTTCCATGCGTTCTATCTTTTCAACCATGGCCTATAGAATATACAGTTTTAGCAATAGCAAATGTCTCAAAAGCAAAACTTTATTCCCAATTCTTATTAAGACACGGTTAGAGAAACCTTCTTCTCCGCTTCTTCATGAAGATAACGATCACGCGGTATATAAATTCCATTCTTCTCTCTTGCAGCATACACCTCTACAAACCACAGAAATAAATAAAAAAATCAACATTTCAGCACAGAACGATGAAATAAAAAATAGTTTATTAACATGGTGCAAATTTCTCTGTTTTGAGAAAACTGAAGGAGGGAGAATGCTAAGTGACTAACAAACTATTTATTATTTAAACACTGGACAACCTTGCTTCAGCCTATCAATTTCAGAATACAGATCCTTAATGAGTGCAGATTTCACCATCTTCTGATTGATCTAACAAAGTATTGAACTCCAAACTATTAGATATATTGCACTGCGGATCTGTGATAAGAAAAAAAAGCATGGTAAGGTTGACAAAAAAAGTAGGAACAATGAAAATCACCTCTGGTTTGTTTTTGATATTTTTGGCACGGTGTGCATAATCCAAGGTACTAAGAGTTTCGTCCAGACAGTGAATAGAAGGTGATATTGTAGCAACGATGCACGTCTTGGTTTTACCGCCCAAGGAATCCCTTAACAGTCTTGTTAATTTGCTATCCCTGATATAACGGGACAACTTGATAATACAAAAGCATTTTTCTCTGGGTTTGAAAATAGAATCAAAAGACGCAAACGATAAATAACCAGAACGATAGTCACTCTTACCTATAAGGAACATGACCTGAATGCTCCACCAAAGCGTTAATCACTCGACCTAGAGTAAGCAAGCTTTTATTTATCTCCCCAGCTTCCCTCGCTCTTCCCTGCGAGCATTGTCTCACAAGTGAAGCTCAAAAAGGCAATAACATTTTACTCTTTTCAAACAAATGATCAAGAATAAATAAAAGTGAGCTAAAGATAATGCCAGAATTAAAGATGACTAAATAGACAAGGGGTATTTTTTTTTTTTCAATATCAATATTCTCACAAAACAGTAAAGCTGTCCCACTGTTCCAAATTATATATTTTGAATGGATGCTGCCCAAAATAAATTCCATAATCATTTGATACCTCTCTTGCACCCGAACGTGAAATATTCTCAGAGCCCGCAAGGTCCACAAGGTTTAGCTTCCCACATTTAATCATTTCTTCACCCTCTGGAGTACACTCCTTAATGTGAATAGTGATAGAAAATATGGAGTGGGAGCGACTGCTTTGCTTGTTAAGAAGAGTCTCAGCTGTTCGCCTTTTCGCAGAGCCCTTTTCCAATATCTTATAAATTTCATTTGCAGTGCAAACAACTTCTTCCTCTAAACCTCTAACAAAAACACCCCCCTTTCCATCTTCCATGAGAGCTATAGGTTTCTTAGATTTGTCATCCACAAATTTTAAAGTCTCCTCGGGGGCCAAAAGGTCAGTTATCTCCTCGTTGTAAAGCTCTAGAAACGTTACTTTCATGCTATACTCGGCATTCTGAGCTTCTAATATATCAAAAATCTGCTTCACAGCTCTTGGGATGACACCAGCATCACTCGGAAACTCTCCATTCTACATAACCAAAAAACAGAGAAATGAACAGATTTATCTCAAAGCAACAAGAAATACTATAGAAAGCTATGCAAGCTAAAAAATTACCTTTTTTCTTGCACCTCCTTCCATTGTGTACGTCTTCCCTGTCCCTGTTTGACCATACGCAAAAATGGTGCAGTTATAGCCTTCAAGCACTTCATTCACAATAGGAGACACGGCCTGCTCATACAGTTCTTTCTGCTTGGAGTTCGGACCAAAAACCTATTCCATAAGAAACACAATCCCGATTAATGCACGATTGCAAAGTGAATAATCCGCAAAAAAGAAGATAAAAAAAAAGTGTAACAGTTTGTTGTCGTGATTGTTATTTCTGATGGATAGAGAACGAGACAAGTGACTTATGAGGTACTCGATCATTCCATATTCAGTTCAAGAATATAAATATATTCACCAGAATGAAGAAGTCATAAAATCCACACTTCAAATAATAGAAAACAATAACTCTTCGAATTTCACATTACCAAAAAAGCCATCACATAAAAAACCAAAAACGCGAAAAAACCTTGTCAAATGCGAAGGTTCTATCGATCTGTTTGTTGGCTATATTCTGCACAGCCGAAACCTCTCTTCTACCTTCGTTACACGAAATCACGATCGGCGTGTTCAACCTCGCTTCATCTTCACTCAACGGCCTAAACAAAAGCAAGAGCAAAATAAACTCCATCAGCGACTTTTACGGAGTCACAAACAAACCGAACTCAATGAAGTGAAAGTCGGAGTTCGACTCAGTGACCTGCAACGAACGAGCACTTGCACATTGACGCCTTTGTCCTTATCGAACTTGCTGTGACCAGTGGAATTAGAATCCGCAGATCGCAGATCTCGCACCTGCTTGTCGCCTGAGCGCACCGTCTGCGACGGCGATAACGGCACCAATCCTCCTCTTCTCTGCTGAGCCTCCATTGCTCCTAACAAATTCGAAGCTGAAACCTGGTTGAAGAATTGAAACCGGAAGCAATGGTAGCAAAACGTGTGGTTCGAAGGAGTGTGAAATTGAAATTCGGAAGAAGAATAATCGTTATCTTAGAATGTGCAGTTAGTTAGGTTGTTTTATTCAAATGGAATTTTGCAGTGTCAGAAACTTTATCCTTGAGAGAGATGAATAATAATATAAAATGTGAGCGGGCGAAAGAGAGAGATAGAGAAAGAGGGAGTGGTGTCTCTGTTATGGAAGCTGGAAGAAAAGGTAAGACAAAGGGAGAAAGTGAAAATGGAAACACAGAAAAAATGGAAACTGAAGGAGGCGTTACCGTTATCTGCTTATGAGTGGAGGGACGTTTCAAAACTGTGGCCGCAATCCAAAAGTAATGGCCGAGTATAACGGCGTTAAACCTGGGACGTTTATCGCATCATGCGACCGTTACAAACAAAACAAAAACAAACACACAATAATCAAAACATGCTTTTTGAAAAAAAAACTACGACAGTAAGACTCACCTGCTCTCTCTATCTATTAGGAGTCCAAGAGTCCAATGTTACATCTGGATCGACACACTTCTCTTTATATTTGGGTTATCAATGTCGATACTACTAGGACATTAATCGATGAAGTGTTCAATTCAAAAAATATTTTTTGGATTTTTGAAAATTTTAGTGCGGTTCTAACACAATTTTAAAAGGTATAAATACAATAATTTTTTAAAAACTCAAATTTATTGTATAAATTTTTATTATGATTATAAAAATAAGGAATAAATTATTTTGAACCAGTCATGAAAAATATCTTCCTACTCCCAAAAGAATATGAAACATACTTTTACACATCAATTTTTATTTTTCAATTTATATAATTCAAAACTATATAATATATAGATCCGTGTCCCCGTATCTTACATTTTAGTATATCGCATATTCTGTCAGTGTCCGCATATGTGCTACATACGTCCAGTGTAACCAAATTATAATATGTTATTACTAAACAACTGATTGATTGTGATAAATACAGGTAAAATGTTACTTTAAAACACTAAAATGAATTAGTTTATAAGTGTGATTTCTCTAATATAATTTTGATTTGATTTATATTATGATAATGTAGTGTCAAGTATAATTTTTATTATGTGTAATATGAAAAAATCAAATTATTTAATTTTAATTAATTTAACATAAAATTGTCAATATATCAACATTCAACATATAGAAGAAACCAAATTGGTTAGCATCATTCTTTCACTTTTCAGCTCATGAGTAGCATCATTCTTAACTTTGTTTTGGGTCTACAAAACTTATCTATGAAGATAACTAGGTATGGAGAGTGCTGGGCTGGGAAAGGAGAGCAATTGGGCTGTGTCACAACTTTTAGGGCACAAAGGTGGGCCCAATTTTCTTGATTTGCTTGACATTGGGATTGCAATACTTTTATTTTGTTACATTCTGAAGTAACTTCATTGCCTAGAAAAAAGATTTGATGTTGAAATTGGGATGAATTGAGGATTGAGACACTTTGCCTTCCAAGATAATTTAGGTTAAGGATTGCCGTGTACTCCCAAACAAACCAAAAACAACAAATCTTCCATTTTTGTAACTTTGGCCCTTCTCTTGATTTTATCCTACATCTTTTCTTTTGCTACATATTTCTTTCTTTGTCAACCACCTACCTACTTCTCTTAACTAATTCCTTCTTAATCTTCTATTTTTCTTTTAATTTCTTACTTAATTCACTCAAATTCAGATTATTTTGTTTTTTTTATATATTTTAAGTGGAATTTCTAGATAAAAAATGTAAAAAATTAATATATATGAGCTACTGTATATCGAAAAATATGTACAGATATTTTTCATCATGGTTGATTGTAAACTTACTCAATCTTATATATTACTGTATAAAAACTGATTTTACAACCATGACTTAATGCATCCTTTAAAATTGTAAACTTTGAATTATCAGTTGCTTTTGTTTTTCATAAATTTGTTTTTTTAAAATACTAAAAAAAATCGTGTTTGCGACATGATTATTTTTATATATCTTGACACTTATAAACATCACTCTATGTTAAATTCTAATATGACATTTCTAATAGTCATTACTAAATAAATTCTAAAATGTCATATGTTAGTTCTGATTATTGTAATTTAAATATTAAATTATTGATAATTTATCCACTAGTTTATAATATCGTAATTTAATAAAACTTTTTTTTATAATTATTAATAAAATAATATAACAATACACAAAATTATATTAATCAACACATTCATTCAATTCAATGTTACTCGAACAAAATACAAAAAAAATAATAATCACATAACATATTCAATTTACATCAGGTTAACATTTGAAAAAAAAATACAGTTTTATTATTATGGTAAGACATCTTAACCAGTCTTGTTTCCTCTTATTTCATTTTGTGATGAAGCATCACTTTCGACATTTGGTATTTGAAATAAATAAAGAATAACAAATTATTCAATTTTAATGTTTATTAAAATAATGAAGAATATTTAAGTAATTTTTTATATAAACTATTAAGTTATACCTCATTAACAGAGACATGTATGTAGCAACCAAATGTTATTGCTATGAAATATTATAAGACGTCTTGTCTAGAAACAATATAGACAAGCAATGTTTGCATTTGATTTTTGATAATTGAAAGTCCATTTTCCATCTTCACCACTTTCTCCTCCATACTTGGTGAAGTTGTAGTAAAGTAAATAAAGTTCATACTACTTAACCTTATAGAGAATTTTTTTAAAATAAGAGTAGCATAAGCTCCATATGACAATCCTTTAATCCGACCTAGATTATACTTACCAATAAAAAAATACTATATATTTTTAATACTAAACATTATAGTTATAAAATTATCGTATTATTTGTTGTTATTTGTGGTGTCAGTCTATCTAAGATGTCAAGTTACATAGTAATACTTAACATAAAATTTTGTATATAAAAAAATTATCGTATTATAAAGATAACTATTACATATTTTTAGAATTTTCCTAATAAATTGCTATGTTAATGTGATTTTTTTATAGTAAAAACATAAAATATAATTTGATTTGAATTTATAAATTTGGAGATTACCCACTATATACCAAAGTAAATATAAGTAAATTTCTGCAAATGATATGAAAATTGAGAGTCGCATATTTTTTTTTTCATTTTGAAGAATGTGAAGATGAAAATAAATACTTTTATGTTTAGTAGAAAATTATAAAATATTCTGTGTGTGTATATATTTCAAGTAATCATTCTGTCAGGTTTTAAGTGATTCATTTTTCATGAGAAGACGTGAATATTATATTCTTATGAGAAAAGAAAATCACTATAAAAAAATTATTAATACAAATTAATTTTAAAAATTTAAATAATTAATTACTATTTTGATTAAATTAGAAATATTTTTTATAAATTAAATTATTGGTACCTAAAGTAGTTTATATTATTAATAAAAATTTTATAAAATAATTTTTAATTTGGTATCTAATCAATACTTACTACTTTATATTATAAATTAGTCTTTATTAGTCTTTTAAAGATCATTTAAAATCTAAAATATTAATGGTTAAAACTTAGATACCTAATTTAAATACAAATTTAAATTTTTTTATAAATTTTTAATAATAATAGAAATCACTTTAAATATGAATAACTTTTTAGTCTTTAATTTAATAACTAATTATTATTATTTTTAAAATTTATTATTATTTAATAATTTTATTGAATGATTAAGTTTACTAAATAGTATTAAAATATATTTGTTACCTTGTGTACAGTAGTTGTAAGCAACAAAACAAGCTTCAACCAAAACAAAGATAATTAAAATAATTGAATTAAACTTTTTCTTCCAAATGAAGAACAGCCTCATGGGCACGCCATGCATCCAATTATTTTAACTTTTTCCATCTTCTATATTATATCAACTACTATATATATATATAAGCTTCTATCAAATGAAGCAATCACCAAGAACAACCCTTGAACTCAATCTTTGATTACGAAAATGAAATTTCCCATCACCACATTCACTCTCAAACCTTTCTTCTTCCTCTTCATTTTACTCACATCAACCCATGCAGGAACCATCTCCACCCCAACTTCAAACCTATTCCGAGAATACATAGGAGCCGAGTTCAACAACGTTAAATTCTCCGATCTCCCCATTAACCCCACTGTCCAATTCCACTTCATTCTCTCCTTCGCCATCGACTACGACACCTCCTCCTCCTCTCCCACCAATGGAAAATTCAACATCTTTTGGGACACCGACAACCTTAGCCCCACCCAAGTCTCCGCCATCAAGGCCAAAAACTCAAACGTCAAAGTAGCCCTCAGTCTGGGAGGCGACAGCGTTGGAGGCGGCTACGCTTACTTCAACCCCTCTTCCATCGATTCCTGGGTTTCCAACGCCGTTTCTTCACTCACAGCCATAATCAAAGAGTACAACCTAGACGGAATCGACATCGACTACGAGCACTTCAAAACGGACCCTCAAACCTTCTCGGAGTGCGTGGGGAGGCTAATCAAGACGCTCAAATCCAACGGGGTCATACAATTCGCCTCCATTGCTCCTTTTGACGATCCCCAAGTTCAGAGCCACTACTTGGCCCTCTGGAAGAGTTACGGTAGCTTCATAGACTACGTTAACTTTCAGTTCTATGCGTATGACAAGGGCACCAGTGTGGCACAGTTCATCGACTACTTCAACACCCAGAGTTCCAATTACAAGGGTGGAAAGGTGCTGGTGAGTTTCATCAGTGATGGCAGTGGTGGCTTGGCTCCAAACGATGGCTTCTTCACAGCATGTCACACTCTGAAGACTCAGCAGAACCTTCATGGCATCTTTGTCTGGTCTGCTGATGACTCCATGGGAAATGGTTTTCGTTATGAGAAGCAATCACAAGCCCTTTTAGCTTTACCCTAGTCAATTAAATTAGGTTACTCCAGAACCAATTTCGTATATGTATTGCTATTCAATATTCTATATACTATATGTGTGTGGATATAAATATCTTAAACCTTTAATGTTATGTTGTATATATAACTACTTCTTAATGATTTTTTATCCTTTTTTATATTATACGTATACGTATGGATTTGGGTTTTTTTTATCATGAGTTATTTTTTTTTGTTTTACTAAAATGGGGTCTGTTTAAAAAAATATATAAATTTAGGTTTGACACGACTTCATGTACACAAATCATTTCAATTTGACATGACTCTTCGATATCATACTAAAAACCAAAAAAATAACCTCATCATGGTAAAAAAAATCCATAGCTTGTAAGCCTGTATTTGAAAACCAAAGTTTAAAATATTTTCATAACACTTTTGATTAAGCTTTTTAAAAAAACTTTTTTGGAATTTATATTTTTGGATTTTGTTTATCAAAATTCTTTGTTTAGAATATGTTTCTATAATCTTTTTTCAGAAATGTATTATTTATATTCAAAATTTATCTTTTTGGAATGGGATTTTGATTTTTTTTAATTTTTTTTCTAAAATTGAAATTCCAGTATACAAAAAGTATAATACAATTTCCTTTCCATAATATATTTTTCAATTTTGGATTTCCAACAGAACGAAGAAAAATTCTGAAATTTCAGAAATTGATTGGTGCAGAAAGCAAAAGAACACGAATCCTCTAACAGAATAAGCTTTAAGCCCAACAGTTTTTCCCCAACGCTACCAATTTTTACTTATTTATGCTCTTCCTTGATATATGGGCCACCCTTCAGAAAATAGGCCCAATTTTTGTATATATTATAGACTCAATTATTCTTCTATTTTTATTTCTTCTAGTATGATTAACGTGTTATTTTAATCTTCCAGGGTAACTAATGAATTTAATTTATTTAAGTTTATAATTACCATAACTAATTTGAAAAAGGTGTGGTCAAAGTATTTTGTCTTCACTATGCATATGTGTTTTCATATAGATAGACTTAGCGTCAAATCTCTAATCATATGTTTAAAAGTACCATTAAATATTAATTATATATAATGATCATATTGGTAATTTTTTAATAAAATATTTCAAACAATTATTTTCCTAAAAAATCCTAAGTTGAACTTGTAAACCAACTAAATGTTTCCTAAAATCTACTACATAAAAAAATCAGACTTCAATTTGTGTTTTGAATCATAATTTTTACTCTCTTCAAAACTTTAAGTCACATAAACTTTTATCCTTTTAATCGTTTTGTATTAGAGATAAATCTTATACTCCAAATTATTTGAGTAAAAAAATATGGATTTGGAATTTTATTAAGAGAGAAGGAAAACATTATTGTAATAATTTGAGAGACTAATTTTAAAAAGATATAAAAATTAAGAAATTACGTATCTTAGAGAAATATTCATACAAATTAAGTTTAAGTAATGACGATTGAAATATATAAATATATTTGATGGGTTTTTTCACTTTTATCTTGAACTTAACTTAGTTATCACTAAAAGATCATTAACGTAACGCAACAACTCTCTCTAATTATAAATTCTTTTGTAACAAACATAATTTAACATCTAGGTATTCAAACCGTAATATACACTACAATTGTCATTATACTATTATTGTTGAACTCGGATGTGTACGATTATATAAAAAAATATGGTGTAAAATTTTAAAGGCTTTCGGTAATTATATAGTATAGAAATTAAGAATCATTAAATAATAACCAATTTTTTAAAAAATAATTAATTTTTATATTAATTCAGTTAGATAATATTTTATAAAAAAGGTACCATTTGAATTGATGATATAACATTACTAACTAGTTTAATTTATAAATAAATTATTAAATTAATTACATGGTTCTATTTGAACAGTTTATTTTGAAATTTAACTAGATATTGATTTTCTTTTATCATTAAGGAATATATAAAATATAATTAGACACTTTAGGGGCATCTCACTCCTATACAAAAAAATGTTAAGGCCAAACTGTTTGACATGTAACCAACAGAGGTCAAGCACGGTAAGTCAACAAACCGAACCTCATAGGAATTGACATAAAAGAGATAGAAAAGAACTCATAAAAACAAATATGCATCATCCCTCAGAAGGACCCTAACAATCTTCCAGCACATGTAAAAAAAAAACACCCATAAATAATATCTGAAAACCCACAAATAACCTCCATCCAAGTTGGCAAGACAAAGTAACTGCACAAAAGAAAACAACCCCATCCAAAGACCACCTTGCAACCTTCTCCTTCTTCAAAATAAAAATCTTTTCTAGAAACAAATTAAGCCAACCGGAAGACAAAATACTCTTTACAAACAACAGAAGTCTACACAACCACAAACCTGCATAGAGAAACACAACAAATCTTCTAATCCTGGACAAGAAGTTAGATATAAGGTCCACCGACATAATTTTTCAAATACTTCGTACAAAACATGAGTTCCAGGCATCAGTCTAAGTAAGAAAAGTCTGTCAATCTTTCCTTAATCGTAATCCAAGACCAAGTTTTTCTTTGTACCACAGTAAAAACCTTTAAATGATCTACTATCTCATTCTTAAAGATATACTTATTCTTATGATTCCAAATTTCACCTATAATTGCTACCCAAATCCCCCCCCCCCTATAATAGACCGAAGAGAACCACAACCACAAAATATAGACCCCAAATTCTCCAAGATACCTTGCACTCGAAGAAGAGATGATTTATCGTCTCCTCTTCCTCACCGCACAAGAAACAAAGGTTGCATACCATAACAATGTCATGTCTCAGGAGATTGTCCTTAATAGCTATTGTATTAGTCAACATCCTCCATACTGATTTTTTTTACCAGTAAGAAAAAAAAATATGAATCACTTAAGGAGTGGTCAAACCCTTATACAAAACAGTAAAAAAAATGAACAACACGTCCCCCAAAAAGCTTGCCAACGAAAAACAAGCCAACTATTAACAAACTAAAGACACCTCAGAAACAAACTAACACCTCAACCCCAACCTTCTAAAACAAAAGGCCTAAAGATTCAATGTCTATTGATAAATACATACAAGCGAGAGGATTAAGGCACTAATCAAAATAAGAAAAACATACAGAGACAATTTTAGAAGTAACCCAAGACCATACCTTTACTTGAACCAAAGTGAAAATGTTAGAATGATCAATCACTCCACCTTTAAAAATGTGTTTATTCTTATGTCTCCATATCTCACCAACAATTGCAATCCAAACATTTTCTCAAACAACGTTGACGACATATACAAGTACATTAAATAGTTTAAAATGCAAGAAATGTGAATTATAATTGTGATGATTTACCAACGCCATCCCTAACCAAGCATAACATTGGTTCCAAACTAGTTAAGCAATTCTACAATCACAAAACAAATACTTCCACCCCACAAAAAAATATATAGGTTGTTATCGATTGCACCCCCTCGTCTTTCCAAGTTGGCCTTAGAAGCAATCAAATTAACCAACACCTCCAAGCTGTGATTTGAGTCGAGGACAAAGCTTTAATCTTTCACAAGAATTCGGACATAGACGAACTTTTCCCCTCAATAACACCCCTTAAAATACTATAAGTTGGATTTACCGAGTACCCACTAAGCTTGTCGTCCTTCCAAACTCATCTATCGTCATTATCCAAGACTAGATTCATTCCTTGCATCACTTGTAGAAGCTGAAATTCCAGATTATTCTCTCATTCAAACAGGCGCCTTCTCCAAACTAACTTCCACTCCCAACTACCATTAAACCACTCCCCAAAAGAATCTAATTTAGCGTCTTTATAATTGCACAAGGAAAACAGTCTCGAAATTTTGCTCTTCAAGTCTTCATTACCCACCTAGATATCTTCCCAAAATTTGACTTTCTTCTCGTTTCCAACTCCCCACTCAAAGCGGTCCTTAAAATTCCTTCCCCACTCCTCCTACCCCAAACCCCCTTCAGATCTCTCTACCTAAACCCCTCCATGTTGTAACTTACGTCAAAGGTAAATTCTTTAACTTCCAAAAATCCACAAAGAGGTTATCATATTCGACTTGTACTTCCCCATTAACTAGATCTTGATTATTATAAGTTTCAATTGTAAAGGTTGAGATGATGTGGTGGAGACTAATGTGACATAATGATAGAGTTTCACTTATCCTAGACATTAAATATTTGAAGATATTTAATTTTTTAAGCTTATTTTTCTTTTAGAAAGATTGATCGTTTAAATATCTTTTTACTCATATAATGTATCTAATGTTTTATTTAGATAGTCTAATTTTTTTTTCCTCATACGATGTTTCACCATCTAGTGAAGTGTTGACCTATGAATTTAAGGGGGAGATTCTTTTATCCTCGGGGCATAAAAAAAATATGGCCACCATTTACCATGTAAAAGTCAACGAATCTACCTACAAATAGCATCTTTTATACCTATTATCATTTGGGAGAGAGCACAAAAATGTGAGGAATCTTGCTTCTTTAGTATCTAATTAACGATCTGTCATTATAATCATTGGGATCAATACAACAAAACACGGGATATTGTTTCACCTCAAATATGGTTTATGTGAGAGTTTTACTCAGGAACTTGTTGCCATAATTGAGAAAATTTAATATCTATATCTATACATATAAAGAAGATTTTTTATTATAACTATGTCTATATAATTTTTTTTTTTCGATTCTACCATTATTAAATATATATTATCTTATTAGTACAATAGACTATTTTGTCATTTCATAAATTATTTAAAAAATAAAATTATTTTTTAATTTTTTAAAATTAATGTTATGTAATGAAAACTAACTTCTTACTCTTTTTAATTTTTTAATTAATGTTATGTGATGTAAACTAATTCCCCCCTCTTCCTTTACTTCTTAAGGTAACAATGGAAATAAAGAGAGCATAGTCTCACCCTCACTTCCTCATTCCCACACCAAACCTTTACGTAAACATCATCATACTCTTTGATCCCAAAACCACCACAATCACAAATGGAAGAAAAGAAAAAGCTTGAAGAAGAGAAACTCAAACCATAAGAGAGAAAAAAAAGTTGATTAATCAAATTATCATTTTTCTTTTACATGTTATTTTTTGTTTTTTAATTTCAAATAATCCAAAATTATTTTTGTATGTATATATGTATGTTAAATTTTTATTATCGCAGAAGTTGAATAGAATAAGAAAATGCAGATACACATAGTGACTGTGTTTCTGCTAGTAAGGATAAAAACAAATTGGTATTATTTTAATTGTGATTAAGGTAGAGAATTCAGAAAAAGTGAGTTAAGAAGCATACAAGATTGTAATAAAAGAAAAGATTGAAGTGAAGTTATAATGGTGGGAAGTTTTGTTTGTCGTTATTATGAATGGTAGCTGTGAATCGTGAGACATGAATAGGGTGGTTGTTTGGGAGAATGACAGCACTAGGAAGTTAAGAAGCACGTAGACGGTGCACGCAGCGATCCGTAGCAGCAGCAAAGTGTGCTTGTGAATGGTGATATTAGGGTTCCGTGTCAGCCAAGGTCCTTTTTGACTCAACATTCCACAACGGTGTCGTATGAGTGGTTAACCACTGCCTAACTGACTTGTTGAGAAGATTGAGTTGACCCACACTAACCCCCATTTCATTAGCCAAAAAGCCTATTAATTTGGGCAGGTTTTAGGCCTTTTGTTTGTTTGTTTGTTTCCATGAATGAATGAATGAATCATGAATATGCACTTACCACATGAAAACGACGTTATGCTTGTCACTCCATTGCTATCATATACCACTTTGCCAATTGTAATCATTTCTCAACCGTCCACCCAATATTATACCCTCTTGCTTCCCACTTCAATCAATGCTTCCAAAACCAAACAAAAAATACTGTCTTAATCACACATCCCCATTTCTCAACTATTTCCCTTCTCTCAAACCATCTTACTCTTTCAAATCTTCTTTGTTATCACTAGTTAGTTAGGAGCAAAATCAGTCGATTTTATGGATTCTGTGTCTCATTTTGAACATTTTAAGATTCTGGATGTACCCACTTAAGTTAATCTTATTATGGACAACATGTAGATTGCGTTGGTTAGCGAGATATGGATGCATAGGAATAACTGTTTATTTAAAAGTAAAGTGGTTGATGATACTGAAGTGTTCTCTTTAGCATAGATTAAGGTTTGGTCTTGAATCTCATCAAAGATACCGTCAGCTAATTTCTCATTTTCTAATTGGTGTCTAGAACCCTTGATATGTATGTATTCAATTTAGTCTTTTATAAGGGTTTATCCTTGTTATTCTTTTTTATTATTGGTAGAGATGGGATAGACACTTGGATGTCTTTTTTAGTTGATATGTAAGGTACTTTATAAACATCTTTTTGTGTCTTTTTTAGTTGATACGTAGATGGAAAGGTACTTTATAAACATATTTTTGTTGTATAAGAGTTGGATCACCCTTGACGGTAATGATCCCTTTTAATTTTCCTGTTAACAAAAAAAAAACCTTTCATCACTATCTAATTCATGTTACTCTTCTATCTTAAACTACAATTAGTTTTAGTTAAATTTAAGTTTACTCTTTAATATGTTCTTTAATATGTTATCAGAGTGATTTATAATTGTAATGTATTCTAATAAGAATTTGTTGTTTGTTGTTTCGATGGTTTGATGGTTTGTTGTTGAAGGTTGAAACAAAAGGGTTTTGTTTACTTAATTGGTGTGTGAAGTATGAACCCCATGAGCTAAATTCAGGATATATGTAGTACTTCCTATGTACTGACTAAAGAGCAGAGTTGGATCCATCACTAACCTTATTCATCCCTCACTTTTTCCTTCAAAGCACATTCCTCTTGGTACAACTGCATCCATGACACGTTTCAGAACACAGAGACTCCAGAGATGGGGAACAATGCGAAGATGTTTATTAACAATGATGCAGCCTGCATGTGCACAGTGCACGCCATTATATCTATGCAATGCTATTTCTTCCATTTCCTAGCACCTTTTAAGGTTGTTTGTTTCACTTCCTCCATGTTTACCAAAGAAGATTTGATAGTACTGTTGCATAGAAGTAATTCCATGTAGTATGCATTAAAATGCCAAATACGTGTCCATCAAAAGGAGTGTCACTAATGACAGATCCATAAAATTATCGATCCTATCATGATTAGAAAATCATAACAACACTGCCGACCCTTACCCCCTTTTTCTTTTTTTCTCTTTCGAAAAAGTAGAGATTATTTTTCCTTCTCCATTTTGTTCAACCAGACACTCGCCACTTCAGATTCTAAGTCGTCTTCCGCAAAAAAATGAAAAAAAAAATGTTACTGACGCATGCTTTATGCACGCATTATACCCCACATTTATACCGTTCTTGTCATCTAATTGTTGTTGGTCTCGTATTAACACTCTAATTCTGTTTACTTCATTCTCTCTGGTGTGAGCTGATGTGGCTCATAATATTATGCACTACGCACTCAACAATATTCAAACTTTCGAGTAATAACTATATAATTCAAAAGTAATTTGTTTTACCGTATTAACAACCACCGTAAACCCTAAATCATAAATTTTAAACATTAAATATTAACAACCAGTCGACATAGTTATTCTGAATTACTGAGAATTTAAAATATCATTAATCAATAATATGTCAGATTATCTGTAAAGTATGATTAAGAGGTGATTGATTTCCTGTTTTGTATTCTAAACATGAATCTGTGACAACAAAAATACAATAAAAAAAAGTATAAATATGAGAGATACTCGAGAGACTGAAATTTTTAAAACTCTCATATCTTTGTATTTTATTCTTCAGCGTCAAAGTATTCTTACAAGTTTCTTCATGTAGAAGTAGAAAGAACTAAAAGACGAAAAGACCATACTATTGAAAAGCCGAGAAGAGCAGAAACTAAGAGAGAAGAAGTCATCCTAAGAAGAGTTGACCTTGTATTTTACAAACTATATATTACTAGGTTGAATCAAGAAACTGTTAAAACAATTACTGCATTTGTTTTGACTAGTTTTTTCCTTTCTTTCTAGTGTTTGAAGGTTTAGTGTTGAATTGATCACATAAAAAGGAATGGTTAGTAGCACCAGAAATTTACGTTGAAGAGGTATCTAAACACACTAGTCGTAGTTAAACTATATGAGAGGGTGATTAATTAGTGAATTAAAAGTGGTGAGATAGTATTATAGTGCAAAGAATGTCAAAGAATGAATGATAGTAGTGGAGAAATTGTGTCTTGTTGAAAAGAATGCACAAACCTCTGCAAAGAGTCTCGTCGGGCCATAACCAGTTTCGTTGTCTTCTCCATATTAGCAAGAGTTAAACTTTCCACGTAAGCAGAGACCCCACTGCATTTCATGGTTGCAAAAGTTCAACTTTCCATATAAGCATAACCCCACTCCACTTCCTCTACTGAAACATACCACATGATTGCATGCTAGAAAAGTGGAAAATATTATTACACAGTAACATCTCTATTCCTTTCATACTCTTTAACATTCATTCTACATAGTACAACAATTAGAAGACGACTTTAGGATTATTCTAATTCTAATATAAATAGACTTATGAGTATCATTTTAATTTGCTGCATAATTATGCAGTAAATGTAGGGCATTCGTAAGTTTTGGTGTTGTTAAATCAAGATTGTTATGTTTTTAGTTTAGTAAGTAAGATGGTTAGAAAATTTGTATAAGAATTGAGATATCCGATTTTTTTTTAATTAATTAATTTTGATGATAAAAAAAATAAAAATCATATGTTTGATATGTTGGTAACATTCACAACATGTACTATAAAAATAAAAATAATATTTTATTAAATTAAAATATTTTATTAAAATAAAATATTTTTAAAATTGTATTGTGTTAGGTCATAGTTGTAAACAAATTAGGACATACTTGTAAATTAGTGTTTTTTATTATCTAGTTAGTTTCTTAATATCTATTCTACTATAAGAAAATCATGAAATAGAAATCAATTTTAGAGACAAAAAATAATTAGTTGTTATAGTGAATAAAGATCATTTTAAAAACTAAAAAAACTTTTGGTTTCTAAATTAGTTTTTATTATTGTTAAATGATTTCTAAATTGGTATCTAATTAATTGGTAGTTAAAACTTTGGTAGCTAATTAGATACTAATTTAGAAACTATTTAACAATAATAGAAACTAATTTATAAACCAATTTTTTTTAGTCTTTAAAATATTTTCTAATTTAGTCACTATAGCAACTAATTATTCATGATTTTCTTGTATTTCGAGTGAATTATATTAAAAAAAAAATAGATAACACATGAGTAAGGAAAACTAAAATTATAATATCTACTTCATTCTTTTGATTATGCAAACACATTAATATAATAAATACTCATTTCAATTCTTCAAAAGATATTTAAATATAGTATTTTATTATTAAAAACGGATGTAATAGGTTATTTAAAGCAATTGTGGTTGTCATTTACTTCTTCAAATCATGTTTCTTGTCTTTGTCATCTTTTGTGGGCGTGTCTTGCTTTCTTTGTTCATCGTAAAACAAATATTAAAATATATACATCTAAAGCATTTCCACTTGTTTTAATCTTTTTAGCAGTTTGTCGTTAAAAAATATGTCAGTACTGGATTTTTCAGTGACTAATTAGATTCTAAAAGTGTTTAATTAGGTCAACTTGTCTCAAATTGTAGAACTTTTGGGAAGGTTAAGCTATATAAGTCAAAAATAGACCAGTCTATAATTATGTTGTTCATGTATAATGATGCATAGAAATTCTTAATTTCACATAAACTAGTTATTCTATATTATTTGAAGTTATTCATTGTTGATATAATTGCATGCAAGTCTTTTCATGTTGACTCACGAAACTATATACAAGACCAAAGATTTAAGATTTTAATATCCCTTCAATATTATTATTACCTAAATATGTTTGTGTTTGTATTATATATTACACTTCTATAAATTATTAAATAAAGATGAATTTTATAAATAAAAAATAATTAGTTACTATATTAATTTAGTTAGATATTACTAAAAAAATTATTACTATTTAAGGTAGTTTATATTTATTAATAAAATAAATAAATTAGTTTATATATTGATACCTAATTAGCTACTAATTAGTTTATATTCTGAAATTAGTAGATCCTTAAATATCAATTTAGAAACTAGTTTATAAATTTTATTAATAATAAAAATTATTTAACGTATCAATATTTTTTTAATCTCTAAAATAGTATCTAATTTAGTAAATAGTAACTAATTATTATTTTTTTCTAAAATAATTTTTATTTAATATTTTTCTTGTAATGTTAGAACTAATTTAATTAAGTTATTCAGATTAAAAATTGTTTATTAAGTTACTAAGATGAAAAAAAAATGTTAGTCAAGATATTAGAATGAAAACCATGTTAATTAAGTTATCAAGATTAAAAAAGTGTTAACTAAGTTAGCAAGAAAAATGTTAATTTAGCTAATCATATCAAATTCATTTTGAATTATATGCTTTTTAAATTTATTCCTAATATTAACAATATATATTTTTATTCTTTTTTAAGTAATTTCAGTCCTGATTATTTTAATCTTTTGTCATACATTTATTGGCTATAAATGTGGTGATAGAAATAAGATTTTTTTTTCTAATCATTATACAATACAAAGTTATTTTGATATAGAGTTTTTTTTTAATCATCCGAAAATAATAAATAAATAGAAATCACTTCAAGAATAATTTAATCTTTATAGAGACTCCAAACAGTCAAAGTTAAAAAAAACTCAAACCTATCTAGAAACTAACAACTAATAACTAATTCAAAAACACTAGGAGAAGCCACCTAAACCAAAAAAGCCAACATAGACACCAAACCCATAAAAAAACTAAATCCTTAGACACTCTATTAGACAATTTAGTTTATTTTACATCCAATTATTACAATAAAAAAAAATTGGCTATTTTTAGTCGTACTTACATACATTATAAATATAATATCAGGGTAGATTTGACTCTAATAAGATATTCCTAACAATTATAAAAATTCACTACAAAAAAAATCACTATTATCTATGGATTTTTACCCACGGATCTGAGTCCGTAGGTAAATTCAGCATTATATACGGATATTACCTACGAACAACATTACCTACGGACATTATCCACATATTCTTAATCCGTAGGTAAATTCAGCATTACCTACCAACTATTACCCACGAATTTTGAATCCGTAGGTAAATTCAACATTACCTACCAACTATTACCTACGGATCTTATTACCTACTAACTTTTATCTACGGATCTCTATTACCTACCAACTATTACTCACGAATCTCTATTACCTATGATAACTGATCTCTATTACCTACCAACTATTATCATAATAATTATATACATAATATTAAAAATATTAATATAATATAAAAAATTATAAAATCATAATTCATATTCATAAATAATAATAATCATAACTAATTTATACATATTATTAATATTAATATAATAATTTAAATAATATAATTAGTATTATATTAATAATATAAATAATAATAATAATAATAATAATAATAGTATTAATGAAATTAGTAATATAACAAAATTAATAATATCAGTAATAATATAAATACTATTAATAAAATATATATAAAATTAACATTATTTATAATATTAATAATATTAACACTATTTATAATATTTATTAATATTAGTAAATATTTAAAATATTAATAAATATTTATAATATTAATCGTATTAAATAATATTAATAATATTTAATAATATTAATAATAGTTAATAATATTAATAATAGTTAATAATATTAATAATAGTTAATAATATTAATAATAGTTAATAATATTAATAATATATAATAATATTAATAATATATAATAATATTAATAATATATAATAATATTAATAATATATAATAATATTAATAATATATAATAATATTAATAATATATAATAATATTAATAATATATAATAATATTAATAATATATAATAATATTAATAATATTTAATAATATTAATAATATTTAATAATAATAATAATAATATTAATAATATTAATAATATTTATAATATTTATTAAAAATAATAATATTAATAATATTTATAATATTTATTAATAATAATAATATTAATAATATTTATAATATTAATAATATTTAATAATCTTAATAATATTTAATAATATTAATAATATTTAATAATCTTAATAATATTAATAATATTTAACAATATTAATAATATTTAACAATATTAATAATATTAAAAATATTTAACAATATTAATAATATTAATAATAATGATGATATTAAATATATGAAGAATGTTATTAATTTTTATTTTATTAATTATATTAATATTGATAATCATACTCATAAATATAATAATAATCATAACATAACAACAAAATTTGACTGGTGTAATGGTTGAAGCTTCTATGGACATTTCTCAAAAAACTTATTGCAGTTTAGTTCTAACATTAATTCTCATTGTCATAGCATATATAATAATTATCAATAATAATCATAAAAATTGGTAAAAAATAATATTAGTAAATAGTAATTGAAAAAAAGAAAAGATTCAAATAATAATTAAAATCGTTGTAGTGATTCTTGTAGCATATATAATAATTATCAATAATAATTCTTGTAGTGATTCTAATTGTTTTTAAAATCTGAAAAAATAAATCATAATTGAGAATTTTACCAAAGAGAAGAAAACTAACCAGAAATATTTTAGATTAATTTTATAGAAAAAAAATAGTCAAACCCTTACAATTTGATTCCAAGAAGTGTGAGGAAATGATTTTTTACAATTTATGATTTTTGTGTTTTCATTTAAAAAATTTGTTAGCCATTAGCATTGAAAATTGTTGTTTTGGACTTTTTTCTTAACAAGTTTTGTAGTGCATAAAAGTTATTCAACGACAGTTTTGAATTTATAGTTGGTACTTCATTGTAAAATCGTTTACAGTTATGACCAAGCATATAGACATTGATTCCTATCAACACCGTCGTCTATGAGCCTCATATAGATTGGAGTTATCATAAAACTACAATCTATTTTTTCAAATTTTAGCATAGATGACGGATTTTACTAATAACTGTCGTTTTTTATTTTACCCTAACCAAAGTATGTCATACTTACACTTTAATCACTTTCGTTTTTGTTCTCTCTTGTACTCTCGTCTCCCTCAAGCCTTGCTCTCCTTGCACATTGCTTCCATTGCTCTTTGTAAGTTCTTAATTTATTGCTCTATTGATTGTATGTTGTTCCTCCATTGCTCATATTTGATGTTTTTTGGTTCTTCTTTGTCTAGGACGTATTCTTGATTGTGTTTTGGTCTCTTCACACTACAAGAAAATCATGAAATAGAAATCAATTTTTAGAGACAAAAAATAATTAGTTGTTATAGTGACTAAATTATAGCAAAAACCTTGGTTGCTAATTAGACATCAATTTAGAAACCATTTAACAATAATAGAAACTATAATTTAGAAACCAAAAATTTTTAGTATCTAAAATGGTCTCTAATTTAGTCATTATAGCGACTAATTATTTTTGTCTCTAAAAATTGGTTTCTATTTCATGATTTTCTTATACTATAGTATCGTATAGACTATAGTTACAACAACCACAGTTTATACTCTTATCTGGGTATAATTTGATCTTATTTGTTGTAAGTTATACTATGATCGTGAGTCATCGTCTAGACGTGCTTTATAGACTACGATTGTGAGTCATCGTCTATAAGTCAAAAGTATAGACGATGTGTTGATAGATTACAATTTCAAACTGTTGTACAAGAATTTTAAAAATAGTTGTATAAAAACTTTTTTGCAATAGTGCTTCTTTTGGCATGAATTTTGTTATGTCTAATGATCCGACATTACATAAATAATTTAAATACATTTTTTTATTAATATTTTGTGATGTCTTTAAAAAAAATTAAGTATCACAATTAATTCTAATAATGTTATTTGAATGAATTTAAGATGAAACAATTTTGATCATTTATTATTTTCTTTCATTTTGATGTGTACTTTTTTTATTAATAAAAAATAAATTAAATAAATAAAAATATCTAAATGATATTCCAATCTTTATATAGAAAGGTTACCTGACATAACTCTTCATAACATAAATCACTAAAGAAATGTTACATCAGAACCCACAAAACACAATCCATACCAATATAAACATTCCAATAACCTGTAGGAAAAATCTAAATTACAGTAACTTAGTATTATCTTTCAGAAAGTGACACATTTTAACCAGTTATGATATTTATAAGACCACCAGAAAACAAATATATCAAAAAGTTAAAAAACCTTGTTCTGAGTCCAAGCTAGAAACAAGTGTAATAAAAATGATAAGAAGCTAGGAACTTGTGGAAGTTACCCTAATTCCGTAATCCTCGCGTCCATTGATTTTTGAAGGCCATTGATCTTGCATGGAGCAACTTCTTTTCAATCAATTTCTAATAACATCCATCACTTTACAATCAAAAGATCCAAATTATTGGTTAGTGTCATCTTCACATGCAAAACCAAGTCTGTGTGAGTTTCAGGTGTTGCATGTGCTTTGCGAAAGTAACCAAGAAAAAAAAAATGATTACGTATGTGGGGACAACAAAGTATGAAAGTTGGTGTAACATGGAACCTACGAAAATGCAATAATCAACAAGATTCTTACAAGAAAAAGAGATTTTACACTGTCTTGGGTTTTAGCAATTGGCTCACTTAGAGACATCATCAAATTTCATGACCAACTTCTAATTAAGATCTTTATATATTTGCATTCATTTTCCGAGTCTTGGTGGCAAATAATTTTGTCACTTTTTTCTGCTTTTTTATTTATTTAAATGATACGCATGCTAACTTTTGAGTTGACATAGACGATTCTATTGGACCTACCTTGAAGATGCTACTTTGCATATACACCTTCTTAATCAAACTCAGAAGAACATAAGAAAACACAACCAAAAGAACTTTATGTACTGATTTATTTAAACTTATATCAATTTGTATATATTTATGAGTGTGTCATTTAATAATTTTATTTATAGTTTTGACTAGTGTTTAGTCTCTTTTAAGGTAAAATTTTGTGGAATTCTTTAGTTTTTTGGACTAATTTTTATTTGGATTATATTGACCCATATAGAAGTATATGTAGTAGGATTGATATCCGATAAATTATTTTCAGTTATTTATTATATAAAGATTGAAGTATTTGTTAAATAGTTTAAGTTATTTGTTTTTTATTATTGATAAAAAAAATATGTCATTTAATTTAATGATGAACAGTGTATAAATTTAATAGGTGTCAAATGAAAATTTTGTATAGTTAATAATAAATTTAGAACATTGAAGGAGTGGAACTATTCACCTTAATAGTTTGTCATCACAGACAATTGTGTTTAATTATTTAGAAATTACTTTTACATAAAGAGGACTTTGAAGAAGTTATGTTGTTTAACCGTAAAATATATTTATTTGTAAATTGTTATCTCAGGAAAAATAAAAATAAAAACTGGAATGAACTTTTTTTATAAATTAAAATTAATTTTCACACAATTTTTTTTAAAAAAATAGAAAAGCTATATGAAGTCACTTATTATGATACTTAATTTATACGTATACTGAAAAGTTCCTTTTTTTAAGGACTTTAAGAAGAAATAAAACTGTCCAAATATACTCGTATTATACGTTTTATGTTTTTTTATCCGCATGCGTCTTGTGTGTTTTTTTTATCCGCATGCGTCTTGTGTATAACATGAACAAAATCAAGTATGTGTTTGAGCTATTTATTTAGAATTTTAGTGTGGTGGGTTGCCCAGAAGTAACATGTACATTAGCTATGATTAAGGATACACAAAATTTATAAATTAAATTAAACTATTACAAACCTAAATTAAATTTTAAAAATGGTTTAAGAATCTCAAATTAATTAAATCAATTCTATTTAAAAGTAACTTGAATTCTAAAAAATTATTATAGTAATTCAAATTATTTAAAAAAAAATAACAATTATGTTTTTTATACCATTAAATTCAGTTTAATATCAATTTAATTGAGATTTTTTAACAATCCTACACATATACCAAACATGCCTTTGTCTCAAAGTAATGATATTTGTTAAGAATTGAAATTTATTAGACTTAATTAAGCTATTAATTAACATGAGCTGCTCCTGTGTTTCTATCTTCTCACGTGAGTGATGTAGAAATTTGTTTTTTCTGTGGAGTAAGTGGTGCGGCATGCAAGTAATATATTTTACTAGTTAAAAAAATTGTTTAATCCTACTTTTATATATATATATATATAATATTCTTAATTATATTTGATAAACAATTATATTTTAAAAGTTTGTAAGACTTATTGAGGTTCTAGTTCTATAAACTTTTTTAAACAAACTTTTAAATTATTTAGTGAGCCATAATTTAAAGTCTACCAATTGGTTGACTAATAACTTATAATCAGGAACGTCTAATTGATTTTTATTTTATTTTATTACAAAAATCATAATTACTTTTTATATTTCTTGTACATAAAAGTTTGAAAAAAAATCTCTATTTATTTATATTTATATATATATATAAACAATGAATAAATTTAAAATAAATATAAAAATGCAATGCAATTAAACGTTAAGGATTTAAAAATTGAAGATGAAAATGTACTAATAATTTTGAAGTTTTTTCTCTTAACAATAAAAAATAAAATAAAATGAGAGTATTAGACATACTCAAACTCATACTAAAACCTCACACGATATATAAATAATGGTATCACATCATATAACTACATGGTACTAGCCAAAAAATTCCAAAAAAAACAAGATATAACCACCTGTCAAATACTCTTAATGTTACAATAATTGATTTATGATCAGAATACTAGTTAACATACAAGATAAATAAATAATGTATATTATGATATGCCTAACCATTTTTTTGATATTTTCCTTCATCCAGGTAGATAAATTAACAAAGATTTTCCTTTTCTACAACAACACAAAAAGAACATAAGTCAGTAACTTGTTCCAAAATCAAAGTTCAATCCTTCCATATGACACTCATTCGGTCAGTAAAGGTGCATAAAAAAGAGGTTCAATTAAAGGATTTTAAATATGCAATCAAATTTAAACATTAATCTGAATAAGAAAAATTTGTATTACGGAATTTATGATTCACCCATGCCCAAGCTTTAATTTGTACCACAATAAACAATTTAATCAAGTCCACCACTTTACCATTAAAAATCACATTGTTATGTGGTTCCAAATTTCCGAAATGACTACTACCAACATACATCTCCACATGCTATTTCCATTATAATTCAGTCTTATAATATCATTATGAACAAAGTGTTGTTTGACCTTTTACTATGTACAATTTATCTTCTTGCTCACAAATCACACATATACCATAACTTGGAGGTCACCTTACACGTGAAAAAAGATTATTTATATTCTCAACATTATCCTCTTGAGAATCACACATCACACATGTTCCATTACCAATCACAATATCTCTAGACATTAAGTTATCACATGTTGCTATTCTCCTATTAATGACCCTCCATGCAAAAAATTGTGTTGATGGAAGTGTCTTTGTTTTCGATAACATGTCAAAATTAAATTGCAACAGTTGGTTTGTGTTAGGCATTAGATTAAGATATGTTGATTTTACAGTGTATGATTTAGATGCATTTCCACTCCAAATCCATGCATCTTCCTTACTAATGTCAATAGGTACAATTTATAATTCATTTTGATAAACATAACCAAACTATCATTTTCCCATTAAGATCACTCTCTTCTTCATTCAATCTCCCATTGTCACTGATTATCACTAGTACTTTGAACTTAATTGTAATTTTTATTTTTTTTTACAATGATGGGATTATATGTTATGTTTTATCCATCAATGATAACCACTAATAGCTTAGAAACAATACTTCTTACTTAAATAATATAATCAATCACTAACTATATGAGATATAATAATACATATTTTACATTTTTTTATTTATGCAATTTTTTTGTACTTTATAATTTATCTATACTTAATGTTTCGTCTCTTCAAAATTTGTTGAGATACTATTCTTAGAATTAATCAATACATTTGAAGTATTCTCTTGTGATGTATTTAAATTTTGTTATTGAGTTAAACTCCTAAAAGATATGGAACTATTAGTGTACTAAAACATTTATAACATTTCCTATTAATTAAAAAAAGTAAATTATAATACAAGATTTTGCTAAAATCATTGTATCAATTATTATCAAATTATCCATAAATATTCAATCTTAAACATGAGGAGTAGATTGAATATTTTACTTCAATTAAAAACAAAACAAAATTATATCAAACCAATTTTATAAAGTTAAATTAAGATTAAAGTTCACTTTTCAATAATATTTATAAAAAAAACATATTCAGGTATATGAATTCCAACATAATTTCTCTTACCAAATTAGGCTAGTTAGAGCATATTCTAATTAATTTTATGAATTAAGTTAATATATAGACAAAAGTTATAATGAGAACCGTTATATATATATATATATATATATATATATATATATATATATATATAAACGGAACTTATAAACACACTTCATTGTGTGTTTTGCATTTTGAGTGACAGAGCTCCCTACACCTGCGTCGTGCCTCCGCAACCCTCCAAAGCTCTTTGCACCTCCACCAAGGTTACTTAGTGTTTTAGGTTTTTTAGTGTAATTTTAATTTTAATTTTTCTCATTGTTATTTTTAATGAATGTAATATATGTTAGATAATATTTATTAATTAGATAATATTTTAGTTAGATAATTAGTTAGATTATTATTTAAATCAGTAGTTAGATTATTATTGTTCATAAAAAAAGAATATTATTTAAATTAGTAGTTACATTATTAGTTGTATTTGTAAAATTATAACTGATTAATTAGTTAGATTATTATTTAAATATTACTTAGATTATTAGTTGTAATGGTAAAGTTTGAATTTATTAATGTTTGAATTGGATGTATAATTATAATTATTATTGGGTTGGGGTGTCTAACCCAACAAATATTGTTAAATTTTGGAAACTTTATTTTTTAAACATTATACTCTCAAAATTTAGTAAATTTTCATCCTTAGTTTTCTATTTGAGATTTAGTATATTTATTTGTATAATATTTTTTTCCAATTATTAATGTGTTTTCAAAAAATTTATAAAAAACATAGAAGATTGTATCAACCGTAAATGTATTGAATTGTCCAAAATGTACAATTTGAGAGGGATAATGACATTTTATTAGTATATAACTTGTAATATACATTTAACGTATTTTTGTTTAATTGCACTTTGTATATTTAATTGTCGAGATTTCGTATCACCACTTTCATTTTGTGTTAGTTAAAGAACAATTCGAAATTTTGTCTAAGTTTTGTGAAATATAAGAGATGATAATTATAGTCTACAAATTTAAATTTTACTTTACATAATTAATTTATAACTTCATTTGATATGGTTAATTTTCTATTATTTTATGAGTATTTATATGTATCCGTATGTTTTTATGTTACTGACTGAGGTTTAGGGTTTAATTAATACAAGTTAACAAAGAGGAAAAAATAAGATAATCAAATTAAATTAAAAAAATCACAACATAAACAACTATTCATATTAAATTTGTAGTCTACATCACAATATATATTGACAACAACTTTCGTCTATATTATCACTTTTTAAAAAGTTTAATTTATTTATAAAATTACTATCATATATTTTCTTAGCATGGTGACTTGACTTGAAAATGGTCATAAATTATGCAATAATGTATGCAATGTTGGTTTTCAACTTCATTCTTATTTTAACAAAAAAAATACTTCAATTGTACCTATAAGAAAAAGTTGTTGTGTAAGTAGGAGGAACCCTAGGTTAGTTTTGGATGAGGAAACGTGGCACCTATTATGCATATCTACCATGTCCTTTTTATGAAAAGGTGGTGGATGAAAAATATCACAAGTATTTGCCATAGATTAGAGAGAGACCAAATTAACTAGCACACACTTGTCATATCCTTCGAATTTTAAACGATTTCATGCACACTCTATGACAATGGATTACTAAGGAAAAAGAAAAACTCTATAATCTCGATTCAAATTAATGTTGACCTAAAATAAGGTAAAAAAAGAGTGACAAAATGGAGTGTAAAAGGGCTTTGAAGATTGAAACTAAATAAACACATAAACAAAGTCTCTTAATTGACTAAGAAAACTTTATTAAAAAGTGTAATTAATTAACTTGGAGGCACTAATTAAGATGGGTGTTTTGTTTATTTAAAAATAGTTGAAAAATTGTAGAATGAAAGAAGTCAACTCTTGGTTGAAATAGTGACATCATCGCAACGTTAGTCTCAGCCACACACTAATATTTTCCAAAATACCTATTGGCTTTTCTGTTTTGCTCTGTTTCGCAGAGCCCACACGGAAAAATATTAAATACTCACCACTCCACATTTCTAATGCACTCACTCACTTACTCACTCTTCAGCTTCAACGCTTCTCTTCTACAAATCCTAGTAGAATTTTCTTGTAATATTTTTCCTTCCACGCACGCGCCATGTACACACACCGCAACGCCTCCCTCTCACGCGCCGCCGAGTCCCTCGCCAATTTTCTCTCTCCGCAGGACGCATCCACGGCGTCGCCAATGCAGTACGCCGCCGCTCCTCATCCGCAGCACCACCAAGTGGCCCTTGGGGAGTTCGATTCGGAGGCGAGTTCGAATAACACGTACAACAGCTGCGGCAGCGGCTGCACCAGCTACATGGGGTCGCCTAGTTCCCTGGCGAGTTACGAGAGTCGGCGAGTGCAGAGGAGCGTCAGCAGCCACTCGCTGCAGAAGAACAGCGGTGGGCCCCATCACCCCTTTTCTCCTCTCTTCGCTCAGTTGCTTGACTCCCAAAACGGTCCCGTACGGAGAGCTTGCAGTACCGGTGACCTTCAGGTTCCTTCCTCTTTTGACTCGCTAATTATAAACACTCATCTTCTTAACTACACTAATACAGTATATACATTATGCACTTTTTTAATTATACTTGAAATTGCACTTTCAATTCGTACATTAGCATTTGACAATAAAGTAATATGTGGATTATGGAGACAAAACTTCATTTCTAATTCAGAAACAACATAAACGACGCTTGTAATTATAGATAAACACATCTCAATCATTATGCATATCAATTATATGACTTTTAACCTAGTGGGTGGAGGTTTAATCTCATTTTTATTTATATGAATTTAGTATTTTCAAATTTGAATTTTAAACTCTCAAGATGTATGTCTATGAATAAATATATGATTTGTTTTATCTTATAACCTAATGAAAAAAAGACACCACTTAAACAACAATGATCAACTCCATGACAGCAAACTTGAAGTTGTTTCCTGTTTGGTTCACTGTATATACGTACTTGGCACCCCATGGAGTTTCTTGGTGTACTCTCACAACCTTTAATATGTTCCCTGTTTGGTTAATTTTTTTTAATATATTCTAACTAAACTCTTAATACCTGTGTAAATGATGTTGTTGTAATGCAAATTGATTCTTGGGTAATCTTTTGTACATACAGAGATTTCATGGAATGCAATATTATCATCATTCAGATAGTCCATTGTCGAGTGAGAGTAGCTTGATCATAGAAGAAATGAGCAGAACCAGTCCTTATAGCCCAGAGGAGAAGAAGGTGAGGATTGAGAGATATAGGAGCAAGAGAAACCAGAGGAACTTCGGCAAGAAAATTAAGGTATAGTTTTTTTTTCAGATACAGTTTTATAATAAAATTTATGTTGAGCCAATTAAACTTTTGTATTGCAGCTGTGATCTCACTACAATACTTGAAATAGTCAGAAATTTTCTCCTTTGTAAAAGTACCTCTTAAAACTTGTATGTTCCATCGAAATATGTGAATATTATTTTTTTTTTATATTAGAAGAAGAGTGAAAGTGAAACGTGGACGAATTTGAAATAAACTGCAATATCATGGACAGATGAAGAGGAAAGTTGCTGCTGAAAAAACATGCTGCCCTATAGAAGGATGCATCATATCATGTTAAAATCATATTGAGGGTAGAAAGTTAAGGGAAATAGTAAAAAGTTTGACAAATCCTGATCGAGAAAGTGATTCTTTCCACACAAGGATTCGCTCATAATCTTTGCACGATAAAGACCTGTTGCCCGCACAGGAGATATTAATTAAAGACTATACACAATAGTGACTTCATGTGTATGTTAGTGTTAGTGTGTTGCAACCGGACCTGAAATGCCTGATTTGTGAAGCAAGAAAAATCTTCTCACATATTTGTCTCATTCTATAGGGTAACTAGCTAGTAGCCCCATTACTGTAACGTCTAGGAGGAAAGAAACAAATAAGACATGTTATACTTCTCTCCAACACAGTGTACTGTATATAGCTATATTGGTCCACCAGAAGACTGTTTAGTGTTTAGTCATGATGCAACCACAACATAAATATTAATTTGTTTTCTTCTGGCAATCAGTATGCTTGCAGGAAGACATTGGCAGATAGCAGGCCACGAATCAGAGGGCGATTTGCAAAGAATGACGAAATTGCAATTAACCCTCCAGTTCAGTGGAGCCACATGGGTACTGGAGAGGAAGAGGATGAGGAAGAAGAGAATTGGGCAAATTTCTTTGATTCATTAGTTCCTGCAAATCTTGCTCAGGGGCCTCATGGGAGTAGTTCTTCCTTTGGTGCGTTCTATTAAAATAATTGCATGCTTAAATCAGCATGGCTAGATGATTAATTTGTATGCTTTCAATGTTTTGAGTTTTGTAGTGGCAATGTAAATATATGGTACTTATTTGAATCATGGATGTGACCATGTGCAGTTGTGTTTAGTGCCCTTTATGTTTTTCTAGACTAGGCCTCAGCAGCAGCAGCAGCATTGTATTGTTTGGTTAACAACTTTTACAAATTGTACTTGGGATTCCTATATGATGTATTTTATAAATTATATATTTTTATACTAAAGTCCTTTTTATTGATACGTTTATGTGGGGAGGGAGTAAGGAAGAAGAAAGAAGCAGTAAATTAAATTAAAAAGTGGATACCTAAAAAGATAAGAGAGGTATCGATGATTAAAAAAATTGTTGGTGAGTGGTGGTGACCTTCACTTTCCCTGGTGTGATGTACCTATCACTTCTTTACAGTGTGATTTTGGACAGAAATGGAGTGCTCCGAATTTGTCTTTAAGCTCAATCAAGAAGCCCTTTTTCCACTTTACAGAAACATGTCACCCTTGGATTAAAGCAGGGTGAAAGCAGAGCAAAAGGGTAAGCAATTTACTTTTCAGCCATTGTTACATTTGCATACATTGCCATATCGGCATTGAAGAATGAAGAGTGACCTCTTCGCTACACATTGAACATTTTTTCTTTTGTGGGATGCTATCAGAATTGACAAAAAAATGTCAAAAAGCATGAAAATAGAGGAGCACAAACCAGGTCCCCCCCAAGTAAGCAAGTTTGAGCTTATGAATATGATAATGCACTTTCACTGAAGCAATCAAGGGTAGAGTCAAATCAAGTCTTGTCGTGATAATAGTTGGAGTTGATTGGGGTCAATGACGGCAGATTCTCATCAGAAATGCAAGAACTTCAGTGGGATTATACTTAAAACGGCCGCAGCAATCACAAGAAGATAAACATTATTATGCGAAGTGAGGCTATATACCTCTGCTACCTTTCACTTTTCTGCAATGAAGTACCAAAAGTCCAAGGTCATTATTAACCTATCAAGCACCTTCAAGGTTCAATCATGTCTTGGATTACCACTGACCACAAAGCAGATTCTCAAAAACATCTCAGAACAACTAAAATATTCTACTTCAATCAACCAGCATTGGGTTTTTGGGGGGCTACTTGCTTGCATGGACGTATCAACATTGAACTCCTACAAATTTAATGTGTTACATTGAACATGGTACATTTTATGTTGACACTCTGCTACAAAATTATTCGTAAGGAAACCAATAAACAATCATTACTCATCTTCAGTGACTTATCAACGTCATTTGAAAAGACTTTTGACATTAATGAATAAATTATACTAGATGCGTTCAGAATATAAATTTTGAATTATACTTTGAACCAAACCTAATTTTATAGTTTTAAATAAAATAAAAACTATCCAATTAAAAATCGGAGTTTAGGAAAGACAACACACAAATTATCTAAATAGGTTCAAACTAAATTTGTAAAAAACATTGGAGCAAAATCTTCTTATAAATTATAGGTATTTGCCTTTACTTTACAAGACTGTAGTATAAGTAAAATTAATTTATAATTTTTTCGATCTTTTATTTTTTATTAAATCTTTCTGATTTCTCGATATTATAATTGACGGGACTATAGGGTTAAGAATTCACAGTTAGATAAAGAGAGGGTGGATATATTTACAAAGATTTTCAATGTTTCAGTCAATTTAACATTTCATAAATATCTCTACCTAGTAAATTAACTAGTAAATTAAATGCATTTCTCTTTATACTAACAAGTAATTTGGCCTATTTGACTCAACATCACAATTTTACTATAGATTAAACTTATTGTCTTTACCATTTAATCTCACTTGTAAATACTAATAATTAATTAATATTGTTATTAAGTTATAATGTTTGACTTTAACTTTACTTTATTGACTTTAGTCATTAATTACAAGCAATGTATTGTTATTTAAGTGAGTTGAGATTCCAAAAAATTAACTTTGTTGCATATGTTCGGTTCATAAACCATTAAGTCAAGATATAGTGATATAGATAAAAAATCAACCAGTCCATATATAATTTTAAATTTCCTTAAAAATATCTAATTAAAATTAAGCAATGAAATATTGTATTTCATTGTTTATAAAATTTGGTGTAATTAAAAATCAAACAATCATAAGAATTAAGAATGAGAATAGCCAGTGATATTTTCATAGTTGAAAAATAAATTATCATTATCAAATTGTTGGATAGTGATGCTTAATATAAAAAAAAATATATAAAAAAAAAATATAATTGACATGTATTTGATAATGATCGAAAAAAATGTATGCAAACTAATGGAATTCATATTTTGAAACTAAAAGAGACATACATAAAAAATGTGGAAATTGCAAAAAGGTGAAAGATTGATGAGAATATGAATCTGAATTCTTTTATGTGTAGGTGATGAGTGATGGGAACCCACTCCATTAAACACTTAGCAAATGAATTTTTGAATCCACAACAGTGAGCTAGAAGCTATGAATGCAATGTCTACAATGTTGGAACTTTAAATTGGCAAAAGCTTTTCTTAATCATCTCATTATTCAAGTGATAAACTCAAAATAGAGCATGAAAAGATATTGCCCCTTCCAAAAGCAATTCCACAACTATTATTATTTATAGCACTAGTGAAAGCACACTCCGATAGAGCCATCAAACTGATATGTAGTAGCAGCTATAAACAAAGCTTCTTGCTAAACACGATCCTAGCTAAGAAACAAAAATAATAATTAAATACTATTACATACATATATTATTGAATAGTTTTTTTTTTTTTAACATGTGTGCTTAAAGTTGGACTCCACAATAAATTAATTAATTAATCTTTATAATTTTTGTTCTTATATACATAAAAAAAAATCTTTGTCACTTGTATCCTCTCGAATAAATTTCGATAATTGACATATGATATAATAATTGTAAAAGATCTTTCGATGTGTTCGATATTCAGTAGTTACAGTTAATAAATATTATTAAATGTGTATTTGATTTATATATGCTCAACCTATTTACATATTTGAGTTGGATCTGCAAGATATTGGACCTGATTAACACAGATACTATCGTTAAAATTTCATATTAGTCTGATATATTAGTTAATTAAGCGTATTAATCTTAATGGTTAGGTACGTGTTTTTTAGGATATCGGGATATGTTTAACTATGTGAGGATGACATCATAAGTCTGTGTATTCGAACATATCTTAAGTTTGTGTATTCGAGCATATCTCAACCATATATTATAATTTTTAATAATTTTATATTTTTTCAATATACTCTTGTACTAGTAATTTTTTTAAAAAAAATCACTAAAAATAATAAGTGTTTTTTCTCTTTACAAAAAATAATAATATAACTAATAAACCTTTAATTTACAGACCAAAGATAAATAGAAACTAAATTTAAATTAAAAAACCAACAATTTTGAAAAAAAACGGAAGGAGTTTTATATTATATTTACATGACCTAATCTAGAAATAAAAAATTGTTGTAACATATTTTGTAAGCGACCAACTCATACTTCATTAACACATAAAAAAAAAAACTCCGAAAGTGTAATGAGATTATTTAGGCAATTAATTTACATACTCACAGTATTAATACAACAACTACACTAAAAAGGTTTTAACAATTTACTAGAAAAAAAGTGGTTAAATAATTTCATTTTAACTAAAATTTTCTTCATTTCTCCTCGCACTCTCCACGGTTTCCTTGTTAAAATATTAAAAAGTATCATTTTATCATGTTCAACGTCTATGATATAAAAGTAGAGAAAAAAAATAGTATAATATCCATACAAAATATATAAAGTTAATCATATAAATATTTAATAAAAAATAGTTAATCATATAAATATTATTATCTAAACTTTTTGATGAATATAGAATTTAAAATTTCACTTTTTACAAAGTTTTTTCTTGTAAGTATCATTGTTTATTGAAATCCATGTTATTAAGATTTGTTACTTCAGCTTCTTCGTCGACAAAAAATTACAATAAACACTATACTCCCAAACATTTACAATAGCTCAATATGATGTCATGGAACATAAAAAAATGTATTTTCACAGTTTTTTTTTTTCAATGCATAAATTAAAAAATGAATTATATTTTAAAAGCACAAATATAAATAAAATTGCACTGTAAAAATAAATATAGATAAAAATACTTAAAAGTAAAGTTTCGATAAAATTAATCACTCGAATAATTTTGATAGAAAAGTCTAAATAAAAATACATAACTCAATAAAATCAATCTCTAACGTTGATACTTTCATCATTGCTATCCTCACTTTCACAACTTAATTAACATGTAAGTAAAATTAATCAACGACTAACATGGTAATATTACTGATAAAATTAAAATGAACTATATATTATTTCTTAATATTGTATTAAGTTTCATCTAATCCATTAATTAAATTAATCATATCGAAGTATACATATATAGTTTAAAGTGTTGACTTAATTACCTTTTTTGTCATAATAAAATATATTATTTTTGGAAAAATTTATTTTTCATTTTTCACTTTTTTAGTATGCATTGGGTAATGTTTTCCATTGAGTCTCTCATTGGGACAATTGGTCAAACACATATATATATATATAAGTGGAATTTCTTTCTTGCACTCATTAACATAATTTCTACTAAATGGAATACTCAATCAAGCACATAAACATAATTTCTACTAGATGGAATACTCAATCAACCACATATCCTTATAAATATTTTTTTTTTCTTTTCTTTAAAGTCTTGTTACAAAATTAACACTTCCTTTCAAAATTTCAATAACATCAGAAATCACGAATAAATCATTCATCTAAATTAAATTCAATACACGTGCACAACAATGTCACTGAAAACAAGTGATCGTCTAAAAAAGAATAGACACGTGAAATTTTATCTAAAATGTGTTCAATCATAACTTCGTTTGAAGTGTAATTATCAACCGTCAAAGTAAAAAAATATATACATTTGAATGTATCAAACATTGAACACTTCAACAAAAACTTGAGTAGTACTGGAAATAAACAAATATATAATCTTAAATTTGAAATAAAAAATTTAACAATCTATTTAAGCATAATAAAGAAACTATAATTAGTACAATCCAATGCTATTACAGGTCACTTAAGTAGCTTGATGGTTGGATCACTCCTTATCAATTTAAAGCACTTAGGTTCGAAACCTGTATAAAAAAAAATTGGACTCCATAAACACAACATAATGAGGTATTTCAAAATACCTTTTATTAAATAATATTACAAATATAGTTTAAATTTTCCACCCAACATTGTTGGTGTAGTGATTATATACTCATAAGAGTTGTATTCAATTTCCTCCTCGGATTAAATGTTTATATTAAGTGTTATTTCCTCACAAATTGACTTTGCATGCGAATGAATTATCAATAAAGTTAATTATTTTAGTTATGTAATCTCTATTTTTTTTTTGCTTATTGACTAAACATGTAATTTTCAACCACTTTGTCAGTTTCAAAACATGCTTATTTGATGTCTTGTATTGTTGCAAACATGTAAACGTTACTTTCTTGAATTGACTAATAATATTGAGTTTTCAGTTTCACCTTTAATTTAATCATTAACTTTATTTATATCAAGAAAATCAACAAAAAAAAATTCGGTATTTTAATTATTACATTTAACTATCACTCTTTTTTTTTTAAATAACTATAATATGCACTACTTCATTTTCCATAAGAAAACAAAAGTAAATGAAAGTATGTGACAAGTATATTGTGACTTCAAGATTGTCTATTGGATAATTTTTTGAGAACAAGTTTTTCAAAACAAGTATTTCAGGATAAATATTCTGGAATAAACTTTCCAAAACATATTAGGTATTTTTCAAATTAAGCTTTTCAAAATAATATTTTTTTTTCAATTGTAACACAACTCACAATAAAAAAAAATCAAGAACGCAAAAAACTAGAAAGAAACTTGTGTTACTTAATTCCATAAAATAAACAAGAATGAAAAATCACAATTTCTAAACTAGGTTACAATATAATGAAGTATAAAAAATAAAGCTGTCTATTTCTCGAATTAGAACTGCACCACTAATTATAAGCTAGAGATAAACAATAAAACAAATATTTAAAGCACTTCACAAAAAACAAATGCAAGAAGAAAAATAATAGTAAGTTGAGACATGCCAAATGTTTTTTAAAAAAATCTCCAACCTACATAAGTATTTATTTTTTAATTATTCATTGATATATATTTGTGTACTAAACTTATAACTGGATGTTTTTATTCATTGTTTTGTAAATATCATATCAGTATACCATTTATTGATTATTTCAAAATTAATTTGAAAGTTTGATCAATCCATATATAATTTTAGTGATCGAGCTATAATATTATATATTATGAATTATCAGTAATTGTCTGTAGCAGTATGTTTTATTTATTTTTTTACATTAAACAAAATTTTCTTAATCTTGAAATTTTCTATTAATTCTTTAAATTTATTTTACTCATTGTAAATTCTTGTTTTTTTGGGAAAGACTCATATTTTAGATGAAAATTTTGTTAATGACATTACCCAAAACGATTAGTTGCATTTACAAATTTTGGACAAAATTTCAGATAATGCCAGTGGCGCCAAAAGGAAGAGTCACTCCCGCTCATCTACGTCATCGATCCGTGCACAACGTTATCTCAAATCTGAACCGTCCACTAAGAGGCCATCGACGCTCCAAAAAACTTCGGTGCAAGCCTTGCACGGATTCACAAACACATTACCCCAACCCCAACACCACATATAAATATAAAGAGAATTTCACCTTCATCTCAGATGCAATTCTTCTCATCAGCTTTCTCCTCCGGTAAGTATCAATTTCACTGTCTGCACATAAATCGAGTTTTCGGATTAATTTGTTGTTATAATGTTGTGGTATGTTTGGTGCAGACTGTGATTGTTGTTGTTAACGCGATTTTGCCAACAAGATGTCTGGGCGTGGAAAGGGAGGCAAGGGTTTGGGAAAGGGAGGAGCCAAACGACACCGTAAGGTGCTGCGCGATAACATCCAGGGAATTACGAAGCCTGCCATTCGGCGTTTGGCGCGTAGGGGTGGTGTGAAGCGTATCAGTGGTCTCATATATGAAGAGACTCGCGGCGTCCTCAAGATCTTTCTTGAGAATGTGATTCGCGACGCCGTTACTTACACTGAGCACGCCAGGAGAAAGACAGTTACGGCAATGGATGTGGTTTATGCACTCAAGAGACAGGGAAGAACCCTGTATGGATTTGGGGGCTAGGTTTTTTAGTTTCTTGCTTTCTTGTTAGGCTATGGGACTGCTTGAAGCCCTTGGCATTAGGAAATTTAGTGATGAAGTACAAATTTGTAAGGTTGGCTTTGTTAGGGTTCCGGTGGTGTTTTAGGAATGGTGGCTACAGTATCATGAATTGCACTGATGTATCTTGTTGTTGCTGCCTATTCTGTAATTTAATCTTTTTTTTCTTGAATATTAAAGTGTTCTTCTGTTCATTGCTTCAATTTTGGGAATATGTACTCTACATTCGATGTTCAGCGTTTTAATCGTTTGCAGCCATCTTAGCCAAATAAGCCTTTACCAAGAAACAACCTTTATTAATGTGAAATTTGTCTTTATTTTGGCAAGGTGAATTAGCACATATGCACAAAATATTTGTAACTAGGACATATGCACAAAACTTAAACGTTTCTTAATAAGAAAAAGGAACCCCTCTATCAGTTTGATACAAGTAGTTGGTGTATCTGAGATTATCGCTGATGATAGGTAAGATGGTTAACGAACGTATTAAGACAATTTGCGTTCAGTTTTCAAGAGAATCTATATTGAAACATCTCTAATCAGATATCTAACAGTGAAACCTACTGTTGCGTTACGATTAAGCAAGCTTGTTTCATGAGCTTGTCCTTTACAAGTCTATAAAGTGTCTCATTCCTCTGCAAGGAGGGTGAGAACCACCGTTCTGAAGACAAACCACTAATAAAACAGTAAAAGAGCCAATGTTCTGCAGAATTTAGAAGATATAATACTGTAAATCACCTCCCTTCAGATTTCACCAGCTGTGAGAATACCCTACTCATGGAAACTCCAGACAGATCATCCAGACTTGAAGCTTCAAATTGTGTAGCGGAAACACTTTCTTCATGGTCGAAATTGTTGACCTGGGGTGACAGTTCTCCGATCATATTAGTACTGTTTTCTTCAGGGTCACCTCGAACAATAGCCTCTTGAAGTTGGAGAGCATACTCCAAATTCCACAAGACATCCCCCATGGAAGGCCTGTCAACACCAAAGTCAGCCAAACATTTTTCAGCAGTTTCTCCAAACTTCCTAAGAGAATCTGGTCTGATTTTTCCATTAAGTGTTGGATCTATTATTTGCTCCAATTGCCCTCTTTTCTGCCATTTCATAGTCCATTCTGCCAAGTTCACCATTTCTCTGGGAAGAGTTGGATCTATAACAGGTCTAGCACAAAGAACCTCAAACAGAACTACTCCAAACGAATACACATCTGACTTTTCTGTAAGTTGTTGCCTCCTGAAATACTCAGGATCAAGGTACCCAAAACTCCCTTTGACAGCGGTGCTCACATGTGTCTGATCAATTTCAGGCCCTGTCTTCGATAGCCCAAAATCAGCAACTTTGGCCATGAGGCTGTCATCAAGCAGGATATTTGCAGACTTCACATCACGGTGAATAACTGCTTTAGCATATCCAGTGTGAAGGTAATGCAGTCCTCTAGCTGCTCCAATGCAAATCTCAAGCCTCTCCTTCCAACTTAAGCTTGGAAGACCTGAACCATACAGATGACTTTTGAGAGTTCCCTTTTCCATATATTCATATATCAATATCATTTCGTTCTTTTCATCACAATATCCAATCAATGATACTAGATGGCGGTGGCGGAACTGTGACAGCATCTCAATTTCAGTTCGGAATTCCGCAAGCCCCTGCTGCGACCGAGGATTCCCCCTCTTAACTGCAACTTTAGTACCATCATTTAACTCACCCTTGTATACTTTACCAAAACCACCAATGCCAATAACCCAACTCTCATCAAAATTATTTGTAGCCTCCTGAACTGTCACAAAAGGGAAGCGGTACCCGAAGTTTGAAGCAGCACTTCCTGTTGTGGCATTAGAATATTTACTTCCCATGGTGTGAGAAGTTCCATCATTGATTGATAAAGGAATCCACGTCTTTGAATGCGCTTGTTTTTCTTTTTCCAAACGTCTTCTTTTCCGGCATAGTAGAAAGAAAACAAGAACCATGACCACTGCAAAAAATGCCCCAAGACTCACACCTACTATCAAGCCAACCTTTTTAGAACCTGAACCAGAAGAACTAGTCTGAGGCGCTGTCGATGAGCTGAAACTTCTCACAGAATTGTTCATTTTCATTATCTCCAGCCCATTCAAAATAGCATTAGGATAATCTCTATTCACAGCAGAAGGGCCAATGCTTACAAGCATTTTGGTGCTGGCAGTTGGGGTTGTAACCATGTCCTTGAAAAATGGAGTAGCCAAAACATTATTATTTGTCGAACTCAGATCAAGATCCTTAGCAGCCAACAAGGAGTTAATGTAAACATTAAAGTAGAGCTCATTGAGGCCTTTGCTGAGTATGTCACAAAAGTGAAGTCGAACAAGGTACGGAAATTGAGGCTCCACATCAAACTGCCAAGTCACATTGAAATTACTTCGGGGATCACCTGCTGAATTCATCTCTGTTAGAGTGCCATAGACAGAAGGTGGAGCAGTATTTGCTGTTGGTCCACCATTTACATATTTCACAGCACCTATATTTGAAAAATTAGTGGCCAGGTTAGGTTGTATAAGGAATTTTTCGTCAGTAACCCAAGTTCGTTGAAGCGTGTCATTGCCAGAGGAGACAGTTGGACCACCCATGTTAACCCTGAAAACTGTCTCCAGTGCCTGTGTAAGTAAGCCAGAGTAGGATCCTGCTGGATATAGGGCGAAACCCTCATCAATAATGAGGTCATCAGGGACCGAAACAACTTCAATGGCATTCACGAAAGCAATGGAATTTTCAGATGGGGCAAAGGTGATAACTAGGGTGTCTGAATTTACATCTAAAGAGTACTCCTTCATAACAGGGTTTTTCTGCACACTAAAATCACTCAGAAGATTATAGTCCTGGGTGGAAACAACGAAATTTGCTGCACTCAAATCGTACTTCTCATATGCAAATGGAAAGAAATAAAGCCGGATCCAATGTCTCCCCCTTTTTTTAATCGGAAATGTGTACTTTGAGGGTGCTGTGAAAATTCTTGCGGTTGCATAAAGAGGCGATTCACTGGAGGAAGTTATTGATTTTAAGGAGGTACTCGCAAGAATATCTTGTTGGGTGGAAAGGAAATTCTTGTAGAAACTATCCGCGGTGAAATTGCGGCTATCTATAGAAGTATCGGTTGATGCTCCACAGTCTATAAGGTAATTATCCAGAGGAACAAAGTTGGCAGAAAAACATACCAAGGGCAAGATTGTTAAAGCACAGACAAATAAACAAATTTCTCTGCAATCCCACATGTTTCCAACAGTATCTTTCCCTTTCCCCTCAATTTTTTCTCTTTTCAACCCTGCGATTTTATGAAAGGAAGAACACTGGTACATGCAAGAAAAGGAAAAGAAAGCAATGAATTTCTACTAGTCTATCACCGAACAATAGGGGCTAAAAACACAAACAAAGAACAGCAAAAAACATAGACCGACTATCTCGTACCTTCAAACACAACACCTCTGGAGCTCCACCAGAACCATAGAGCAGAACACAAATCTGAATACCCTTTTGTTGTACCGAAGGACATTCAATGCAAGTGATGGAAGAAAAGGATTAAACGCATGTTCAACACGCATCTAGCTCACGACAAGCTGGTACAAAATGACGACAACGTTTGTAATTAATATATAGTCCTAGATTCTTTTGAGCACCACTTTATTTATTTTAACAAAAAAAAAAATACAGAGAGAGAACTCAAAAAGGGTTTGAACAAAAAGATTGGAATTCAAAAGGGTTTTGAACAACCTGGTTTTTGAGGTTGCCAAATCCCATGTCTCTGATGGAATAAAAGTAATAATGATAAACAAATCAAGATTGTTGGGTTGTTAATGGCTTTTATATATATATAAAAAAAAAGGAGTTAATGAGAGTGTGATGTAATGATATTGGCAAGCGGAGTAACAGAGAAGATTAGATGAATGCTTATGGCATTGTGATTGCCATTACCATCAGCATATGCTTGTGGGCTCGCTTTTGCTGGCAGTGACCATCAATGAACCGAAAAAAGTTGGTAAAGTATAGTGCCTCTTTTATCATACCATATCAACAATCTTACACCATCTCTCAATTAATATATTCACCTATTTCAATCTCACACTCAACTTACCATTAACTTCTAACAACGAACAAAATAAGTAACCACAAAATGGGTTATCTTACTATCATACCACAATAAATGTATATCTGTAATTTCAAAGTAACATTATTAGGTTTAGTAAAAAAAATTCAGAAGAATTTACTCTAGGCAACACAAAAAGAAGAATTTAAGTCCCACATTGAAAACTGCATCTCAGAGACTACAAATCCATACGGAATTAATGTTTAATAAATGCCAGAAAATGAAAAGCGTGAAGTGGAAGAGCGTAACAGTGAGAAACGAGCAATGAAATAATATAAAATGTAATCAAAATATCGTCAAATTGATGTTTCCGTAATCAACATTAACAAATACATTTCTTAAATCTTTTATCAAAATGGCTTTCGGCATAAGAAAATAAATTATTTTTACTATGATAAAAATTTAATATTCCATATATAATTTTAATTTCTTATAATTTCTTAAATCTTTTATCAAAATGGCTTTCGGCATAAGAAAATAAATTATTTTTACTATGATAAAAATTTAATATTCCATATATAATTTTAGATGAGTCAAATTGAAAAACTTGAATAAAAAAATTAAAAGTAAAAATTATTTTATTTGATATGTGAAATTTGATGGGAACGTGCAAAAGTATATTTTTTTTGTTGGTGTTTTAAAATAAGAAATTAAGAAAAAATTAGAAAGTCACTTTACTTATAAAAATTGTATATTAATATTAATTTAAAAAATTAAAAAATAATTTTGCTTTTTAAATTTTACTTTTTAAATAATTCATATAAAATATTACATTGTATTAATAAAATGGAATATATTAAATAAAAATAGAATAAAAAATTTGTATAAAAAAACAATTATAATGAAAAATTCTCTATATATAAATTAGAATTAAAATATCTCTCTTATCAAAAAAAATTATCTTATCTTGCTTTAAATATATTAATTAAATGCATAATGTCACTTGTATGTGTCATGTGTTGCATTAATAAATTTTAAATTTTCAACGCAATTAAATACGATATTTACAGAGGACTTATAGATAATAGAGTAATTATTGTGTCGATTTATGGAAAGTCAATTTAAAAAATACTTCTTTCATGTTAAAAAACTAATATTTTATATTAAGTTATTTTTGGTTAAAAAATACGAGTATAAATTACTCTATTTTTTTTATTCTAAAAGTATATATTAAGGATAACTTTTTTGTAGCAATTTACACCATTATAGGTATTATTTTCAAATGTTTATAGAGTTTTAATTTGACAGCATGCATAAATAAGATAAGATGTATATTACTATAATAAAATTATAAATATAATTAAAGAAATATTAAAAGTATTAATAGTACTAGTGTAGGTAAGCTTCGTGCATTAAATTAAATATTAAACTGAACAATTAATGTCAAATAAACTAATATTCATGTATTAATAATGTTTTGCTTTACATTTATTTATTTTATTTTATTGTTTTTTATCTTGAATTATTATTATTTGTTTTAAAGTTTTAAAAATTGATTTAATTTTTTTATTTGAATGATATTATAGACTTGAAAAAAGACATTTAAAATAGACAAATATTTTTTTATTTTTGTAATTCATACTTTATTTAAGAATTTAATATTTTAAATTTTACGACATTTTAGCATATTTGAATAAAAACTTCCTATAAAATTGAGTTTTTAAACTTATAACTTACCTAAATAGTATTTATGAGAAGTGTGTTGGAAGGTGGACAAGGTCACGTGGAATCAATTACTCATTCAAGAAAAATGTTTAAAGTGAAGGAGAAGAAAAAAGAGTGAGCAATCCATTGATTCAATACCCAACAAGAAATAAAATTTGTTGAATTGACAAAACAAGAAATGAAAGTGACTTCTCCTTATCATTCATATAAGAATAAACTAACCCTTATCACTTTTAATAGTTTTTAACATCCACATTGTATTCATATTTTTAAATATTTTTTATAAACAAAAATTCATGATATTCACTAATATTTTTACATAAAATACATATTTTTGTAGGGTGGCAACGTGCACGGTCCCTTCTTGCATAGGTCCGTCTCGTACTTGGTATATAAAAAGCGGGTTGGGTTGGCTCGTCCTATATAGAATCTGCGGATTAATTTTTGTAGTCCGTCTAACATAAGAGTTGGTCCGTGGGTTTGTGGGTCATTCCGCATAAGAAATATTTAAAAAAATAATAATTTTTTGAATACAAATTTTGAATTTTTATTATTTAGATGCATTAGATAAATAGTCTCATAATACTATTTTCACAATACATGCGTAGTAAATGTTATTAAAAATTTTAAAATAAGAAATATGAAGCTGCGTGAAAAAAACATGGAGGTATAGAAAAAAAAAAATTCTATATTTTATAAGTTATGCGGGTCAACTGCCCCGTCCCACCCTTGACCTGTACACACTGTGGATTATGTAGAACGGGCCTAAACGGACCAACAGATTGAAAAAAATAATCTGCCCTGCATTTTTTTTAACGGACCGCGACCGGCCCACACGGCTTGTCCCACTTTGTCACCCTAGTATTTAATCACGACTGTATTAAGGAAGACAGTGGATCTGGATAATATTTAATTAATCATTGTGTACTTTATATTTTTTAATATTAGAAAGTATATGCATTTTGATTTGTCTTCCTTAAAAAAAAAATATTCTACATTATTTGTAGTATCTACGTTATATCTCTCATTTTTTTCATCTTCTGTCTTTGTTATTTTTTTTTAAAAAAAAAAAACCGTAAAAACAGAATTAGTATTATAAGTTTTGTTTATTTAAAATAATTTGTAATTAGTGTTAATTTTGGTTTAAAAATTTAAAAGGAAACCTTTTTTTATTAGAAACTGTTCTTACAACAAGGACCAAGAACACTAAAATTAGGTTGACAAGATTAACTCTTATACAAATCTTCCGAACTTTGGGCTGGACTCTCTCGGTCTCTTCTCACATTGGGTGCTCTAGACTTCTCCTCAAGGTAGATGCTCTCGGCTTCTCTTTCGGCTAAGTGCTCTCGGCTTCTCCTTCGGCTAAGAGCTCTCGGCTTCTCCTTCAGCTAGGTGCTCTCGGCTTCTCCTTCACCTAGGTGCTCTCGGCTTTTCCTTCAGCTAGGTGATCTCGGCTTCTTCTCGGGTTGGGCTCTCGGCTTCTTCTCCTCACAGGTGGGTGTGTGTACCTGCAAGGCGCTCCGATGCCAAAGTCAGATATAGTTTTTTGCTTATCAGATCAATTGAAATTCCCCTTACCTTTTGAGTTTAACCTCTATTTATAAGGCTCTCTTATTGGGCTTAAGAGTTACTTAGGTCTTTTCTTTTTGCACCTAACATTTTGAAAACACACACCTGTATATTTGGGCCCATCTTATGGGCTTTACTATAATCACTAATTTAATTTTACGCACAACCTTTCGGTCGGTCGAGACTTTCGGTTGACCTTTCGGCCGCACAACCTTTAGGTCGGTCGAGACTTTCAGTTGACCTTTCGGCGTCGAGACTTTCGGTTGACCTTTCGGCCATACAACCTTTCGGTCGGTCAAGACTTTCAGTTGACCTTTCGGCCTAGACAGTACAGAAACCATACGAAATTGTACTAAAAAATTAAAGTTAAAACTAATTTACAATTCTGGTGTCTCTTTGATTGTGAATGAATTTTCGCCTTTCCTACTTTTTTTCATAATTTTGGTATAATATTTAGTTACATGTCATTTCTTTTAATTGTGATCAAATTTTAAACCAAATATATTTATTTAAAGTATACATATATATATAATTAAAAATAGTATTTGGTTATTTAAATAGTGTGTTGAGAATTATCGTTAGTAGTTTAATAAAGTTATAAATTATGTCTATATTTTTAAAAACAAAATTAGTCAGTGTTATATCAATGGAATAGTTTTTTGGAGATGTAAAATATACTTTAGACTTGTAATCAATATTATACTGTAATTAAAGCGTTTTTAATTATTCGGAATTTCTTTCAATATATTAATGTAAATTTTAAATCAAGATCAACAATCTATTAAAAGAGCAGAATATTTAAAAAAAATAACTCAAAATATTCCAATTAAAAACTATCTTGTTGAAAAATAATTCAAAAATATTTTATTTGAATTTTTTCTTTTAATTTATATAGAAAACAGTCCATTTCGATAAATTAATATTTGTTAAATAGTCATTCTATCTTAATTCGAGATAGTTTACGAAAATAATAATTTGATCATAATTAAATAATATTCCTAACTTATAGTTGTATTTTTCTTTTTGAGTTAAATTAGTTTTTAGTTCTTATATTTATTTATTTTTAATATAATCTCGTAATTTTTAACATTCTTAATTTATCTTCAATTTATTTAAAATTCTTAATTTGATCTCAAATTTATTCAAAATTAGTTAATGTGTCTCTTATTTATCATTGTTACATTTATGGTATTAATGTGATTGTATTCTTAGTTTGATATTTTTTTATTTTATTTTAAGGAGAAGTAAAGCTCATATTGCAACTCACCTCAATCTTTGACTTGTCCTAGTCATAAGTGGCTCAAAGCATTATTCTCTAAAGAGGGCACAACGATTGAACAAAAAGTTGAGGGCTTCAAACGATGTTGTTGACACTAGCAAACCGAATTCCAACTATTAAAACTTCAATCATACAAAGGATGTGGGATTTTTATCCTAAAGGATCCAATAATTTCCATTATAAAAGCTTCGTTGTTTTTCGTGGGAAGGGGAAAATCAGGCCCATGACCCTAGAGAAATTACTCTTTATAGAATAATATTTAGTTTACAAATTGAAAAACTTGCATTGGTTTAGTCACAATCAAATCGTGACGTTTTGATTGCTACATTGTTAAGTAGAAGAAATTGTGCTCTCACCAACAGTTTTAACTTTTGGTTCAGTGGTAAACGCTCTATCCAACACTAATTAATTTTTTCCATTTCGTTTAACCTTTCTTAAAATATATAGATTATCATAACTCTTTAAAATCTATAGTTGGTCAATTATTTGTTTCAACAACAAATTAAATTACTATATTCATCAAAATAAGTCTAGCCCAACATATCAACTCACATTGTTTATGATTTAGGTCATACGAGGTTTAAAAAGTAGTACCTTATACAAAAATGAGTTTTTTGACCTAGTCTAGTTGGTCCTAATGTTCTTATGGGCCAAGGCCAAACTAGACAACACGTTGTTAGCCCGTTTGTTTAGGTATACTAAGATGCACTTGTTAAATGTATTATTAGGCATGGTTTTTTGTCAAATACTTCAATCAATTATGCATATAATGTGTGTATATTGTGGTGATTTATTTAGGATTGTCAGTTTCTTAATGACATGAACTTTTGTTTACTTTTATAAATCTCAACAAGTTTCAATTACACATGTCATGGATATGAGAAACATTTATAAAATTATATAACTATTTTAAATAATATTTATAACAAGATGTGAGATATTGTTGTGTAATGTATCTTGTTGTTAAATATAATGATTTGAATACAATTTATCTCACCTGATATCTGTTACATGACATTAATGTTACTTGTAATAAATAATTTTAATTGATTAAAGCGTTCTTTGAACTCACCAAGTCTACAAATATTTTAAGAGATTACAAGATTATTCATTAAAACAAAAATTAACATTTTAAACAGGGTTAAAACACTTCGAAGGGAATTGTGGATTTAACAAAATAAGACCAATGATGCATAAGTCACTCCCAACATAATTATGCCACAAGTTACAATACAAACTCAACATCAACATCTTTAACACTTCCATCATCATCCATGTAGCATATTGTGATTGAAATCATCGAATTTTCAAACTTCTAATAATCGAATTTTTAAACTTCAAGATTTTGTACCAACATCACATACATCATATTCTTTAAGGAATCATATAGACTATTTTGTTTACTAGATGAAAAAGTCTCACCATTAACATTCACGAGCATATAAATGTCTAAGTGACTCAATTAAGCCTATATGCCACATATTTTGTCGAGTATACCCCACACCTCTTAAAGGGGAAACCCTCAGTTGGTTTATGAGACTTCCTCCCCATTCCATCAACTGCTTCGGCACATCCATGAACAAATTCAATTTGCAATTTATGATAAGTCGACCACGTAATTTTACTTTAATATTTTTTGTTTATATCGAGCAAGAGAAGGAAGAATCATTAAAAATCTTCATCAAAATAATTGTTAAGATGACATTGCACATAAAATATTGAACTTAAAAGTCACACATTACCGCATGGTTACTGTTCTGACCTCAAATCCGAGAGATAACATCGCTAGAGTCAATCACCGCATCCGAGGTATTGTCCGCTTTGGAGGTCGATGCTCCATCATGGTTTTATCCTTAAAAGGCGTCTCAGTGGGTTGGAAAAGGAAGGAGTATATAAACTGTCATTGGCCTCAACTCCTGAGCAATGTGGGACAATATTGGCAGTACCAAAATAAGCCTCCCAATCATGGTCTAAGGCGAGTGGATTCCCCATTAGATGAAGGACTTGGGACACATTTTCGTTCCCACAGATGGTGGCACTGTTCTGACCTCAAGTCCGAGAGATAACATTGCTAAGATCAATTTCTGCTATGCTAAATGGTCAAAACTATGTTTTTCCAAAAAAAAAATAGATCCTTTAGTGGGAAACAAGATCATAATTCTTTTCACAGTTTTTCCCTCTCGGCCACCACCTTGGCCAAGGAAAAGTGATCCCACAAGCTTCGACGACTTCAAAAAAACTAATATCGTTAAGATTTTCTCATCTTTGTTACTAATCTATGAGAGAACTCTCAACACATAAAACACATTCTTTTTCTCCCGACTATTCCCAAATTCCACTCCACTTGCTACATTCTTCAAACATTCTGATTCACTCGCTGCAATCTATAATGGCAACACTCGTTCCTCGCCACTACTCTTCTCCATTCCATAATCTTCTACAACACCATAAATTCACTTGCTCACCTCGACAATGCATGCCACTTTCTCGGATTCACATAAACAACGTTTCCAACTAAGGTTTCTAAATTTTCTACACTTTTTTACCTCAAGTTCGAGAGATAGCATCACTAAGGTCAATAACCACATCCGAGTTATTGTCCGCTTTGGATGTCAGTGCTTCGTCACAATTTTGTCCTTAAAAGGTGCCTTTGTGGGTTAAAGGAGGAATGAGTATATAAATTGCCCTTGGCGTCGACTCATGAGCGATGTGGGACTATATTGGCAGTATCGAACCAAGCCCCCCATTCGAGGTTTAAGGGGAGTGGATTTCTCACTAGCTAAAGGGCTTGGTACACATTTTCATTCCCACAAACAACGCCACTGTTCCAACCTCAAGTCCGACAGATAACATCGCTATGGTCAATTTTGCTATACTAAATAGTTAAAACTATGTTTTTCCAAAAAATCTTATCATTCAGTGGGAAACAAGATTCAAATAGTTTTCACAATTTTTTCATTTCGACCACCTCCTTGGCTGAGGAACAACTTCGGCGACTTCAGACAAACTAATATCCTCAAGATTTTCCTCGTCTTTGTTACTAATCTCTCATAGACCTATGAGCACATCAAACACATTCTTTTTGTTTTGACTTTTCCTAAATTCCAAACAACTCGCTGCATCCTTAATCTCATACAATTGTTGCAATCTTCAATGGAGCACACATTGAGGATGACAACACAGGCAACACCCTTTCCTCGTCACTGCTTTTCTCGATTCTAAAATCTTCCACAACACCATAACTTGACTTGCTCCCCTCGACAATGCATGCCACTTTCTCGGATTCACATAAACTAACGTTCCCAACTATGGTTTCTAATTTTTCTACAATGTTTCGACCTCAACTATGAGATGTAGCATCACTAGGGTCAATTACCACATCCGATGTATTGTCCGTTTTGGAAGTCGGTGTTCCATCACAGTTTTGTCCATAAAAGGCGCCTCAGTGGATTGGAAGAGGAAGAGTATATAAATTGCCCTTGGCCTCGAATCCTGAGTGATGTGTGACTATATTGGCGCTACCGGAACAAGTCTCAGTCTAGGTCTAAGGGGAATGGATTCCCCACTAGCTGAAGGGCTTGGGACACATTTTCGTTCCCACAGACAGCGTCACTGTTCCGACCTCAAGTCCGAAAGAAAACATCGCTAAGGTCAATTCTCGCTATACTAAATGGTCATAACTATGTTTTTCCCAAAAAAATCAGATCGTTTAGTGGAAAACAAGATCCGAATAGTTTTCACAGTTTTCCCTTTCCGGCCACCTCCTTGGCTGAGGAAAAGTGATCCCAACAGCTTCAGTGACTTCAGACAAACTAATATCCTCAAGATTTTACTCCTTTTTGTTACTAATATCTGAGAGACCTCTGAACACATCAAACACATTCTTAGCAACACATGTTCCTTGTCACTGCTTTTCTCGATTCCAGAATCTTCCAGAACACCATAACTTGACTTGCTCCCCTCGACAATGCATATCACTTTCTCAGATTCACATAAACCAACGTTTGCAACAAAGATTTATAAATTTTCTACATTGTTTCGACCTCAAATATGAGATATAACATCACTATGGTCAATTACCACGATGTATTTTCCGCTTTGGAGGTCGGTGTTCCATCACAATTTTGTTCATAAAAAGCGCCTCAGTAGATTGGAAGAGGAAAAAGTATACAAAATTGCCCTTGGCATCGACTACTAAGCGACTATATTGGCGCTACCGGAACAAGCCCCAATCTAGGTCTAAGGGGATTGGATTGCCCACTAGCTGAAGGGCTTGGGACACATTTTCGTTCCCACAGACGACGCCACTGTTTCGACCTCAAGTCCGAAATAAAGTATCGCTGAGGTCAATTCTCGCTATACTAAATGGTCATAACTATGTTTTTCCAAAAAGAATTGGATCGTTTAGTGGGAAACAAGATCCGAATAGTTTTCACAGTTTTCCCCTTCTGACCACCTCCCTGGCTGAGGAAAAGTTATCCCAACAACTTCGGCGACTTCAGACAAACTAATATCCTCAAGATTTTCCTACTTTTTGTTAATAATCTCTGAGAGACCATCGAACACATCAAACACATTCTTTTTGTCTTGACTTTTCCTATATTCCATACCACTCATTGCATTCTTCAATTTGATACAATTGTTGCGATCTTCAATGGACCACTCATTAAGGATGGCAACACAGACAACACTCGTTCCTCGTCACTACTTTTATCTATTCCAGAATCTTCCACAACACCATAACTTGACTTGCTCCCCTCGACAATGCATGTCACTTTCTCGGATTCACATAAACCAACGTTCCCAACAAAGGTTTCTAAATTTTCTACTTTGTTTCGACCTTAACTCTGAGATATAGCATCACTAGCGTCAATTACCACGATGTATTGTCCGCTTTGGAGGTCGGTGTTCCATCACAATTTTGCCCATAAAAGGCGCCTCAGTGGATTGGAGGAGAAAATAGTATATAAATTGTCTTTCGCCTCGACTCCTGAGCCATGCAGGATTATATTGGCGCTACCGGAACAAGCCCCAATCTAGGTTTAAGGGGAGTGGATTCCCGACTAGCTGAAGGGCTTGGGACACATTTTCGTTCCCACAGACGACGTCACTGTTCTGACCTCAAGTCCGAAGGAAAGCATCGTTAAGGTCAATTCTCGCTATACTAAATGGTCACAACTATGTTTTTCCAAAAAAAAACGGATCGTTTAGTGGGAAACAATATCCAAATAGTTTTCCCCTTCCCGCCGCCATATTGGTCGACGAAAGTGATCCCACAAGCTTCGGGGACTTTAGGCAAACTAATATCATCAATTATTTTTCCTTATTTTCGTTACCAATCTTTGAGAGAACTTTGAGCACATAAAAAACATTATGTTTCTCTAGACTATTCCCAAATTCCACTCCGCTCGTTGCATTCTTTAAAAAATCTTATTCACTCCGTGCAATCTTCAATGGACCATGCATTGAGGGTGGTAACACAGGCAAAACCCGTTCCTCGTCACTACTTTTCTCCATTCCAAAATCTTCCACAACACCATAACTTGACTTGTTCCCCTCGAAAATGCATGCCACTTTCTCTGATTAACATAAAGCAACGATCTCAACTATGGTTTCTAAATTTCTACATTGTTCCGACCTCAAGTCCAAGAGATAACATTACTAGGGTTAATCACCACATTCTAGGTATTGTCCACTTTGGAGGTAGGTGTTTTGTCATAGTTTTGTCCTTAAAAGATGCCTTGGTGGATTGGAAGAGGAAGGAATATATAAACTGCCATTGGTCTCGACTCTTGAGCGATGTGAGACTATATTGATAGTACCGAAACAAGTTTCCCAATCGAGATCTAAGGTAAGATGGGCCTAAACCCAATTTGCCAAATTAACCAAGAAAGAAGGAGAATCAATAAAATACTATTAAATCTCTCGTATGACATCTATTGTAAAGGTCAATTAAAGTTTCGTTAAAAATAATATCAGGGAATAAATCTCGATATAGCACGATTAATGCAATATTAGCAAAACCATTAACAATTTTTAATGCACAATATCTTGACCTCTTTGAATGCTCTCTGATTTACTTGCACAAAAACCTTTCTTATACTACATAAATGCGTTGATTATGTTCCAGAATACTCCTATTTATATACACGATATTCACATTTTATGAAAGAATATTGTGGTATGCCACATTAAAATCTAGAAAAATTAGTGTAAAAAATCTAAGCTCATAAAGACTTATAAACAAATGACTACTCACAATGAGTAATCTCAACTCGAATTTTAGCACTATATTCACTATGTACCCAAAATTTGATGTTCTTAATGACTTGAGCGTCAGAGTATTTTCTGCAGGTGGAGTTTCTCTTATTCCTTGAAAGTTGAATAACTAGAATTTGAAGAGAGACCACTCGGAGCCTACTAGATTTTGGCCGACCTCATCTCAACAAAGAGTGCAAAAAAAAACTATAACTAATGATAATGTGAATTTAGACGTTTGTGATTTGCTCACTACACTCATTTGGACACCATCAATAAAAAAATAAGCTTTAATCACTAAACTCATACCAAGTTCTTTGAAAGTTCCCATTTCGTCCAACCAGATCATAATAAACATTGTCACTCTCATTATATTAAAAATATGCTACAAAAGTTTATTATAAAATAGAAATTTATAAGAAAAGTGTTGATTGCAAATAATCCCTGGATGAACACTTTTCTAACATTAGTCTTTGATTTTTTAATCTTTTATCTCAAAACTAGAAGTTATTTTTTTTGTTATAAAACTATTTATGCATTCATGGGTCATAATAAAAAAAGTATTATGGTCTTTGTTTGATTTTAACTTAATTGAGAAAACTTTGTTTTAGAAGTTGCTTAATTCAACAACAAGTCACATTTTATCAAACTTATCCATTTTTATACATATTTTGTTCCTACGCTTACTTAAATCAACAATAAGGTTAACTTAAGTTTGTATCCACTTTTATCATAATTACTTATTACTAACTTAAAACTCAACCTAATTAATACATGATAATATATGAAAAAACAGGAAGTAAGTTTAATTTATTAATATACATATATATATATATATAATATTAACATTAGCAAGTATTAATAATGAGTTTATTCATTCATAAAATAAAAAATGTTTATTTTTAGTTTATTAATTAAGTATGTAATGTGATTTTCAAAGTAAAAAGTAAACATGTAGTTTTTTTTTATACTAGTGAAGTAGTTTTTGTTATTATTAGTTTATTTTATGTTTTGTTTTTATGTAGGGTTAGATAAGAAAATTATCTCTTTTGCTAATTCTTTCTCACCATACTTTTTATCTAATACAATTTTGTGCACTCATTCTGACAACTTTAATTAAATAAGTAATATATCAAGTAACAAGCTATTTAATTATCATAAAGTATAGTAAGTTATCTCTTGTATGATAAGTTGATGGCTAATTAAAATTTGAAAAGTATAAAGATAATTAAAACATTCTAATAATATCTTTGGTAGTAAATCACAGTTATCTTGCGGTATTAATATAATTAAAATTTAAAGTTGCAAAATCATACTTAACTTAAAAAAATTATTTTAAAAGAAATTATAATTATCTCAATATTTATAAAATTATTATGATTGACTAACTTTTTTTCATTATTAAACAAGATATAGACGCTGATAATAAATTATTAGGATTTAACAATGCATTGTTAGAATAAATTTTATTAATTAAAAAATAAAATAATACAAAAATTGAAAAAAAATGTGTTAGTGTTTTATAGGATAAGAAGTATGAAAGATCACTTGTAAGTTAACTCACAAAATATAAACTATTAGAAGAGAAAAAAACTTGGTTCCTATAATTTATATCAAAATACTCAAGATATATTTTTTTTTAAAAAAAGTAGTAACTCCATTAATATTTTATCAGATTATACAATTATTTCTATAACCGAGATAATTTGAGTTCCAAATTTGTGGTTTGAAATTAATGTTTTGATATTTAGCTGCATTTACAAATTTTGGACAAAATTTCAGATAATTCCAGTGGCGCCAAAAGGAAGAGCCACTCACTCTCATCTACGTCATCGATCCGTGCACAACGTTATCTCAAATCTGAATCGTCCACCAAGAAGGCATCGACGCTCCCAAACGATTCGCTGCAAGCCTCCCACGGATCCACAAACACATCACCCCATCCCCAACACCACATATAAATACAAAGAGAATTTCGCAAACACTTCAGACGCCAATCTCCTCATCGATCTTCTCTTCCGGTAAGTATCATTTTTACTCTCTGCGCATAAATTGTGTTCACTTCGGATTAAATTGTTGTTATAATTTTGTGCTCTGTTTGGCGCAGATTGTGATTGTTGTTGTTGACGCGATTTTGCAAGCAAGATGTCTGGGCGTGGAAAGGGAGGCAAGGGTTTGGGAAAGGGAGGAGCAAAACGACACCGTAAGGTGTTGCGCGACAACATCCAGGGAATTACGAAGCCTGCCATTCGGCGTTTGGCGCGTAGGGGTGGCGTGAAGCGTATCAGTGGTCTCATCTACGAAGAGACTCGCGGGGTTCTCAAGATCTTTCTTGAGAACGTGATTCGCGACGCCGTTACTTACACTGAGCACGCCAGGAGAAAGACCGTTACGGCAATGGATGTGGTCTATGCACTCAAGAGACAGGGAAGAACCCTGTACGGATTTGGGGGCTAGGTTTTTTTCTTTTCTTGCTTTCTTGTTAGGTTCTGTTTGGTTGGTTTAGAGGCTATGGGACTGCTTGAAGCTATGGCATTAGGAAATTTAGTGATAAAGTACAAATTTGAAAGGTTGTATTTGTTAAAAATTCCGGTGGTGTTTTAGGAATGATGTCTGCAATATCATGAATTGAACTGATGTATCATTCCTTCTATTGCCGCGAAATTGTAATTTAATCTTTGTATGTTGAATTTCGCCATCTTCCTTTTCTTTGCGCTTGTTTCTTTATTAGTTTTGCTTGGTTTTCATGTCTCAAACCTGATTTTTGAGTCAAGAATTGTGAAGTTGAATGAGGGAAAGAAGCTTGTGCAAAAGTTGTTCAAATTGGGTTTAATTTACTATGGGTAACGTAGTTTTCAGATTTTGGCATGTTTTGAACTTTCTTGAACTGATTAGATGCTCGACATTCGATACTATTTATTTTTTTCTGCAGAAGTTTTACCTCTGTAAGAAAATGTGTTAAGGGCTCATCCAATTGACAGGTTTAAATTTGTGTTGTTTTCTTGAACTTTGTCTTCAATTTTTGTAAGGTAGAATTATTTTTGTATCCATTTGCATAAACATTACAAATAATGAATGAAGTTTGATAGATGATGTACATTGATCATGCTGTTCTTTTGTTGAACTTTGTCTTCAATTTTTGTAAGGTATAATTTTTTATTTACCATCTGTATAAACATTACAAATAATGAATGAAGTTTGATAGATAGTGTACATTGATCGTCCATTTGTTTTGAAGTGCAATCTAATCAATGGGTGAAGGATCAACTTCGTCCCATTCATCTCTTTTAACAGAGATGCTTATCTTTGTATCTGTTTGGTATAAAATCTTGGCGATTCTGAATTGTGTGGGACACATTGTAGATAAGTTCATTATAGAAACCTATTAAGAGAATTTGCATTCATTGTTGAAGATAGCCCAACTAAAACATCACTATCATACTTCCAGCAGGGAAATCTATTGTTTTGTTAGGATTAAGCACACTGTATAGTTAGCTTTACCTTTCTTTTCAAGTGTATGAGGTGACTCTATCTTCTGCAACGAGGCTGAGAACTACCGTTTCAATAAACTGACATCTATAGTTACAAGTTTTCTTTAAAAATGTTTGGAAGTCTGGCTTCAGTTTTTAAAAAAAATAAAACTAATTTGTAATATTATCGCATCATTTGGATTTTTTTTGAGGATTTAGTTTTACTTCATACTTATAATACAAATTATTTTGTTATTTAAGTTCTTTTGAAAAATTATTTTTTAAAATATTAAATTAATTTAAAATAAAGTTAAATAATTATACTACGAATGGGAAAGAAGATTCTGAAAATATTACAATTAAAACTATTAAAACAGTCTTGTCTAAAATTAATTTAAAGTGCATTATTTTTAAATTGGTCTTCAATTTTATAAACAACGTTTCCATGAATTAATTTTTGTTAGGTAATTTATTTTATCTTATTTCGGGATAGTTTACGGAATTAATATTTAGATAAATAATAAAATGATTTTTTAGTTTTTTTATTATATAAAGTTATAGTTGTATCATTTTTATCATTGATACAAAATTAAAACTATATTTAAGATAATTTAGTGAAATGTAAGTCGAATGCCATTTTTCTCAATTAGGGTATTAATCCAGGTGAATTTTATCTCTAACTTGTTTTCAAAATTTCAAAGGGTTATGTGTTTCCCTATATAGTTCTTAAAGTTTTGAATAAGTTTGATTTAATGCATAATAAAAAAATTAATTAACGGGAAGATCTATTTTCTAAAATTAAAATTAAGTTATACCTAAATTAAATAGTAGAAGTTCTCTGGTATAATTTATCTATTTTTTTAATATTTAATCTGTGTATAAAATAATTTTTAAGTTGTGAGAAATTGTATTGTATTTTGTTTTTATTTTTTCCTCCTAAAAATTGTTATGGAAAAATGTATCTAAGTATTGTAAAATGACACGCTCAACTAATCAATTATTGTAAGTTATAATAAATTATTTTATGTTTAAATCAGTTTTTGAAAATTTGTTAAGTTTAAATTATAGTTAATGATGAATTTGATTCAAATTATTAGCTTAATCATTTTATAAACGCATGATGCATACTCATTCAAACATAAAATGTTCATCATTAGAACACATCAGTATAAATTATAACTTCAATTATCAAAACTTTGATAGTTTTCTCCCTTTTACTTTTCTTTAGCTTTCATGTTGTGTGATTTGCATAAACAAGATATACATTTTATCCTCATTTGAGCTCACAGGAAAAAAAAACAAGAAAGGTATAGAAAATAAATATAAAACAAATGTATATTCATTAATATTTGTTTAACTTACATATAATGATTTATGAAATGATACATACAATAGTGAAAGAATAACAAACATAAAAACTAAGTTCAAACAAAGAAACTAGAGAAAGAAAATGATAACCATAAAATCCACAAATACATTAAGTAAAGAAAAAATATACTAGAACCAACTTTACCACCTTTCATTTTATGATTTAGATCATCCATCAATTTGTGTTTAAACATATCTAAATTTTTGATAACTTTTTGTCAATATTATTACGTATCATAGTGTTATTTTTTCTCAACTATCTAGTTATAATTTTTGTGTTATTTTTTGAACTATTTCAAATGGAGATAAAAGTTTATTTTTAGTGTTAGTTCTTTAAATTTAATTTCACTTTAGATAAACAATCCTTAAACACAATTTGATCACCTTACTTAATTTTAATTAGCTCCATGTGATCAAGACACTTTTGTTCATATTGTTTGAATTGAACAATATTGTAGACATGTCATATGTTACACCAAACTTATTGTGAATAAAAACCTAAAAAAATAGTACATAATGTGGAATCAAATAAAGGGTGAACATAAATGTAATTTAGACATAAATATAATTTTTGAAAACATAAATAATCAACATATCAATAAATATTTAAACGCAATTATTTTCTCTAGAATACGAATTTATATTGCAGCAAAGATTAAGCTTAATATTCACGTTTTTTTATTAAAGGTTTATGCTCTCGTATTTTTTCTATTAAAGATTTATACTCTTGTGATCTTGTGATATTAGTTCTTCTTGTATTTAAATTTGTCACATCTTTTCAAATACCATCTTCCAAGGTAATCTTTATAACTTGTATTTTGGAATGTATGACTCCATGAATCAACTTAATATTTGCAAACAAACTTCATAACTTAATATTTGCAAACAAACCTCTTATGAAGTGTAGATATTGGTGTATTAAGCTCTTTTCTAGGATATGTACTATGTAGTATGTAGTTGTAAACTTTATGTAATAAGGTTATTTGGTGATTCATAGTTATATCGTCTGGAGAAGCAATAATTGTGTATATACATTGCTTTGAGTTAGTTAGTTTTTTATTCTAATTTTAAAATTGTAACTATTGGTGTTCTTATATAAGGACAATTAAGCGACTCATTGGAATATGCAATTAAGTGAACACTTTTGGAAGTGACTTAACGACTATTCTTCTCAATACACAAAATGATTTTTTTTATTTACGTGTTTGTGTGTTTTTTGTAATTTGTCTTCAATGAATGTGATTTTCATTACTTTTTCATTGTTATTGTGTATGTTTAGGCACTTGGTGCATAACACCAATTTAAACTAAAATTTACCTTTTATCTTCAAGACTTTGATCTTTCAATAATTATTAAAAAGTGAAATATTTTTCTTAAATCATTCTAAATCGAGACATTTATATTTATGAACATTAATATTTTAATCTCCATGATTTCTTGGAGAGATTGATAACAAGATATGTGACAACATCAGTTATAACGAAATTTTCCCCTGTTCTTTACTACTGTTTTCTTTAAATGTTTTTGGCTAGATGATGAAACTATCTTTTATGTGTTGGTGATAAACAATGAAGAACTTGTAAACAAATGGAAATTTAAACATTTTAAAAAATTTAGGAGTAATAAAAAGACGTAGAATTAAAGGAGATTTTAAACACTTTCTATAAGATCCCCTAGTTGTAATTGATCATCAAAATCCATAAATTCACAATAGATATAAAGGTAAGATTATATTTCTTGTTTTGTTTTTTCTCAATCTTACCAGTTTGATTCAAAATTATGGTGTCTTTGAGTATAACTTTGCAACATTAAACTAAAGTAAAAAAAAAAAATAGTATTATGAGATATTTGTATATGTAGATTAGAATTTCAAATAATAATTATATAAATAAGTCATTATTAATGGTATATAATCTCATATATCTAAAATAATATCTCACAAAAAAAACTAGATAACTAAAACATAAAAAAAATAGTTTGAAGAATAAGTATTAAAGTCTTTAATAGACTTAAAAAAATAATAATCATGTGAATCAATTAGACCTATATCATCAACTTCATTCGTACCATCTAATCCCAATATTAAAAATAATATTCTGTAAAATTTTAAAAAATTATTTTTAATTAGAAATAAAAACCTAACTCTAAATAACTCATTTTTTAGTATTTTCTCTCCCTACTACAAGTTTTTTTAGTAACTTGTAATAGAACAAAATCTGACTATTCATACCTTTAATTTTTTATTTTAAAATATTATCATAATTGAGAAAAACATCAGGAGTGTTAATGTTAAAAAATGTATTTTCCTCATAATATAATAAAAAGAAAATCTACAAAATTTACGATCAAGGAACATGAAGAATTGAGAAAGAAAAAAAAATAAAAATTGTCCATTACTTTTTGTCATCTATTACAAATTATTAATTAATAACAGTTCTTTCTATTTGCTTCCAATATTTTTTTTGTTTCGTATATGGTAAATATTGAGAAAGTAATACAACATTTTGAAAATAATTATATAAATTAAATTATATATAATTAAAATTTCAATAAAAAATTATATATCATAAATTTTAATCATTAAAAAAATTACCTTATGTCATACACATGCTAAAATACTAAAAACAAACACATGCCAAAATAAGGTGTATAGACTACGACGTTAACTTTATTTGTCTTCTAAAAAATGTAAAATTAATTTAATCGTATTTGACTAATTTATATATTAATATTTGATTACGAATGGTTACATTATTTATAATATTTCTTTTATAATAATGCGCATATATAATGTAATTTTGTAATAGAGTGTAGTATACAGTTTTTTTTTTTATAATTATTAAGTGATAATATAATATAAGCGATTAAATAAAGATATATAACTATTGATTCACAATATTAAATGAGGGGAAATCACATCCTAAAAAGTACAAAATTTTAATTGTCATATTTGGAATATTGTGTATATAATGTCTATTAAAAAACTATAAATAGTTTATTTTTTGAGAAATGCAAATGAACAAATATATAATTGTATTGGCTTTAACTACATATCCAAATAATGTTTCAGCTTTGTTTAATTGAGAACGTTATGGCTATGCATATTATATCTTATTTTGAATTAGTTAATTAATAACTTCAGAGCATAATAGTATCCAAAAGCTTAATGATAATCCATACTAATTGTAAAATTTACTCTAAATTTGTATCTAGTTTTTCTTAAGAACATTATTGAAAACTAGTGAAAAGAAAATATTTTAAACTTTAAACTTTTAGGGTGATAGAAATTTTAATGTCCATACAAAATAATTTTGGATGAGTCGAAATTAAAAAATAAAAAATACATGTGAAAAAAAATGATATATTGATTAATCAATTTTTTTTCTTCTTCTTTGGTTTGATTTTTTTTTTCTTCAAACTTTTTATATTCTTCCATTGGTAGTTGATGTTAAGGTTAAAATTTACTTATGATAGATACAAAAGAATAATAGTTTTACCAAAAAATGGAATTATTTGAAATGGAGTGAAAAAAAGTGATTGAAAATGAAAATTATTTTATTTGATAAGTAAAATTTGATGGGAGAACAAAGTGAGAATATTTTATCAGCAATAGAGTTATTTTGTATATAAAAATTATTAATTTATATAAAATATTTCATTGTATTAATAAAATAAATTATATTAAATTGGGTAAAATAAAAAAAAATGTGTAAGAACAAAATAGTAATAAAGAGGAATCTTGTTTAGAAATATGTATAAATAATACGAAGCTTACAGTGCAAAAAAATGTTGCTGTAGATTAGAAATTAGGCCCATGGTGATTTCAATTGGGGAACCCTATATTTGTAACAACATGCAGATGTTATAATTTTATAAACCTTCTCTTGTAGTTTCAAACCCAACCCTTTCTCTCTCTCTTCTTTTCTATCTTTCACTTTCTTTTTCTCTGGTTCCGATTTAGGGCACCCGAGCTTGGTCTTTGACTCAGAACTAGCTCTGATCTGCTTCTCAGGTACTCTCTCTTCCTCTCCGACTTGATCCCGGCTCCTCCTAACTTCGATCTACTATGCTTTCCACTTCATCATTCTCTTCCTTTAGATCCTCCTAACACTTTTTCCTCACTCCTCACACTGCACGCTTTTATTCAACTTCTTCAGCTTCCAATTTCGGCGTAGGTTATTATTCCTAATTTCATTCTCTCAACTCAAACCTCTCTCTCTGTTGCCAATGGTTCGTAGTGTGCCGTGTTTCTCTGTGTAATGTTACATGCTGTTTGCTCTACGATGTGAAAGGACTGAGGAATACGCAATTGCGAAATTTGTTTAACGCGGTTAACTTTCTTTCTGTAACTTGTTGTTGCTCATGATTATCACTCTGTCCGCAATGGTTTCTGCTTCGAATTTATTCTTTTCCCGCCTTGGTATCTTTGTCAAGTAATGAGATACATAGTTGGAGATTAATTTAGATTTAGGGTTTGCATATCGTTACTACAGATAAGCTTAGCGTAGTGCGTCCTTTTGAAATTAGTGAACGGGGGAGTTGAAATATGCGTTGGTTGTTTCTTCCCTGTTTTTAAACTGAGTCTGGAGTCGAAGTTTTTCTGTTAACTGCAAATTGTGGTTGATGTGAGTGCGGGTGCTGGGACTATTGAAACATGAGTTGTGATGAATCTATCTGCGGTTTTGTATTTTTAAAACAAAATCTGACACATTTGGAATGTTGTGGTTGCACTGCAGTTGTTTGTGGCTTTTTTTTTTGCATCAATAGGAATCACATCACAATTGTGGATTGGTGTGGCTGTGGACAATGCTGCAACTCTAATACCGGTCTATTCTAGGTGAAACTGCAGTTTATACCTTGATGCCAGATAGTAAATACAATGTAGAATCAAGATCTAATAAAGGTTTTATTTTGCCTGCAATTTCACAAGATATCAAGAATTGAGACGAAATTACAGCTGCAATTTAAGATATTGTTTAGAATAAGTATTATATCCACTAACAATATTAATTGTTTAGAATAAGTATTATATCCTCTAACAATAATAATATCACAAACCGTCATTAGTGATAAATTTGTTAGTGTTTTTAATAATAACCATAAAAGCCATACTTAAGATGATGTTTGATTGGACAATGAATATTCAACTTTTACCCTAATATCGCATGCCTGTTAAACTCATAATGTTAGTACGTTTTGCAAGTTTTACCTCTTTGTTTTTCTTGAAGTTTGTGGACGTTTTCATGTTAATTGTTTGGAGAAATAACCTGCATTTATAGAGTAGCATGTTTAGTTACTAGGGATTTGCCCTGTGGTTTTTCATTTGAAATAACCCAAACTCTAGTTGAACTCAATTTGTGTCTTGGTCAGTTGAGTTCAGGTGAGGTTTGTGGGCTGTTTCAACTGAAAAACAAACATGGATGACTTTCATGTTAGTTTGGAGAAGGAAACGGGATTCTAATGGGAGAACTTGTCAAATGTGACTTCCTTTTTAATTTTCACTAGTTTGGTTTAGTTTTTTTTTTATTGTTGGTTACTTAGAAGTTACTGTATTGTATTGTGTCTAATATTGTCTTTTACGTCATGTTATTTTAGGTTGTTAAGGAAACACTTCTCATATTGTTCTGAGGACTTTGAATACAAAGGAGGACCATTTTCAGCAAGGGATGATTTTTGGCTTGACCTTTTGAAATTCATGCCATGTCGGGGTTACTTAATGTATTCCCTTATGTCCCAAAAAGCTTCTCCCTTTCCCATCTTTTGTTTCAGTACTTGATATTTCCCTTCAATCTTTTCCTTGGCCATGCCTACTAAACTGTTGTAATGTTGTATTTTGATTTTTTTAAGGATGAACTTTGACCTTTCTCTTGCTAAATTGAAGTAGATGACTTATATTGGGGTTTATACGATTTCTGTTCTCAGTTGAGTGACACATTTCATCTTGATATATTTTCATTTCACTCATGTTCAACTCATTCACATTTCTACTAATTGCTCTGTTTGGTGCATGATGCTTTGCATACAGGCATGGTAGCATGGTGCTTTTGATTTTTTTAAAAGGATACACGGTTAAAATGTGTCTCCACTCGTCAACAACCATTTGTTACAAGACTTTTGTGGTGTTTAAGGATTTTAGTACATACCTTTTGTAGAATGTTTGCCAAAATTTTGAATAAAGAGTTTTTGGAGATTTAAACTGCCTGACAAACAAAAGGACAGTGACATCTATTCGAAGACTGTTATATGATTGGAGCATAATAGGACCATCAGGAGTCCTCATCTTTACTATTCAAACACTCTTTATCATTTTATCTAAAATATATTTTACGAAATCTTTTTATATGCTTGTTTACTACTGGCACTTTCCTCTATGCATGGTTAGCAAATTACAATAATTTTTAAAATTTCAGTCTTTTCTATAGTATTATACATATCATAAGATGTTGAATTCCCTTTGCTACTTATATGTTTTATTTTTTTTAGCATGCCTATCTTAATTTTTAATCCCAGCAGAGTTTTCCTTGCAGTCTTCTCTGAATGGATCTGCTTCAAATCTTCCAGATGGGGCCGGTCGATCTTTTGCGACATCGTTTTCTGGTCAGTCTGGTGCAGCCTCCCCAATTTTTCATCACACTGGTGGGGAGCTTTTACTGGATTTACTTCATTTTATCTTTCTGTCTAGTTGTATTATTGATAGGCTCTTGCTGCAGGAGCTATTCAAGGATTGCACAATATTCATGGGAGCTTTAATGTTCCCAACATGCCCGGTTCACTAACGTCGAGAAATTCAACTATAAATAATGTACCATCAGGCGGCGTTCAACAACCCACTGGAAGCCTTTCTAGTGGAAGATTTACATCCAACAATCTACCAGTTGCATTGTCTCAGGTATGTGTTTGTGTCATGTTCTTGGTTTTAGACAGTTTCAGTGTAACAATTGAATGTTTGTGTGTATTCTCACCTCATTCTGTCATTCTAGTTTTTTATTATGCGATTTGCTGGTTTTTCATCTGTTCCCATTATATTTGCAGCTATCTCATGGAAGCTCTCATGGACATTCAGGAGTCACCAATAGAGGAGGTATAAGTGTTGTAGGAAACCCTGGATTTAGTAGTAGCACAAATGGAGTTGGTGGTTCTATTCCTGGGATTCTTCCTACATCTGGTGCAATTGGTAACCGAAATGCTGTTCCAGGGTTGGGAGTGTCCCCGATTTTGGGAAATGCAGGTCCTCGAATCACTAGTTCTGTGGGAAACATGGTTGGTGGAGGGAATATTGGAAGGACTGGTGGAGGATTGTCTGTGCCTGCTCTTGCATCTCGTCTAAATTTGGGTGCAAACAGTGGATCCAGTGGTTTAGGCATGCAAGGACAGAATCGATTAATGAGTGGTGTGCTCCCACAAGGTATGCATTTTTATTGTTACGAGAGCATTAATGGTGTGAAATTTTTTTTTTTCCCAAGGGATTAATAGTGAGATTATTCTTCATATTTAGTGTCAATTTCATATAAAGAGATTTATATATTAATTTGTTGCAAATTTTGACTTAATGATGTCCCTTCTTACTTTGACTACATATAAAATTTTGTGCAGCAAGATTTACTACTACATTTCTTTTTAGGGATGGCTTTTCCTTTCTTTCTAGTTCAATTCTTGGATGCTGTTTTATGATGCCTTCTTTGCAGCATCAATTGGCAAATGTATTGGTTTTACAAGTTACTGGTTGTGACATGTTCGGTAATTTGTTTGAATCTGTAAAGTCTCTTTGCACAAGGGTTAAAGCTGCATAGAATGACCCTCCCCCATACCTTACGCAACGTGGAGCCTTCATGCACCAGGGTAGGTTAGTTTAGTCTCATAAGTTACATCGGGGATGTCTCAACATAATCTGCTTTCTTAGCCGAGGTCCTGGTTACTGTTGTTAAATATTGGCTGCGACAGAAAGGCAATTGTAATGGCATCACATTGTGAAATCCGCAAGAAACATTGTTTTGGCTACCTTGTGTGTCATGGATATTGTGTCTTAGGAGTCCCAGGTGTGGGTTGGGTTTGCATCTCTTGAAATGAAAATTACAGAGATGGTTGTGGTTTGGACGTGTGGGTCCTGTTTGAATTGGGCCTTATTGGGAAGATTGTGTTTAGAATTGGGAGACGCACTCAAATCTCACATGTTGCCATATATTATTTAAAACTCACGTGTTTTTTTTAGAGTCAGATTTGTTTTTCTAATGCCATTCTATTTTTGACTTTTTAATGATTGACTTGGGATTCCTTACAATAAGCAGTAACTTTTTTATTTATATTCTATGCAACATTTCAGAATAACTTATTCTATCACTTGATAAATTTCTTTACTGGTATAAAACTTAAACAAGAGGTAAACCCTTATCTCCCCAAACTCAGTGAAGCTACAAGTGCCAAAACTGCCGTGCTGCAATTTAAGTATCTTTTCAGTCGGCTTGGATTGAACTGGTCCATATGACCAGTTCGAGCAGTATATAGAATGGGTGACTTGACCGAACCGTACATAATAAACTAGCCAGATCAATTATTTTTACATTTTCTGTAATTGAACTGTCCTTTCACAACGGTGATCTACACATGCACATGCTGCCAAAGCTGAACTGCTTTGTCCCAAACCTTTCATATTGTGGTTGATGACCAGTGCAGCTGAGCGTGTCCAAAGTAAAGGATTTAAAGATTTTGGTCTTGAGGGTGATCGAACCCATGCCCCTCTTGTGAGATAAGGGAAAACCACTAAGCCAAATTAATTAACTTAATATTTGGAAAGTATAGCTTAAATATATCATCTTGTGTATCTAATTTAATATTTAATATATACTGGTTCGTGTGGTTCAATAAGTTACTCACTCGTTGAACTAGTGACCCACCGCCCAGACGTTGACAAATCGAAGATTGGATAGCTGGAGTGGGTTTTGTCATTTATGATTGTGGCAGGTACGACCACTTATTGTGGTGAGAGTGGCAATTTTTTGTGCAAGTAGGAGTGTCTTCAACGTGGGACCATAAAGCTCATTTGGGCCCTGAATCATACCTGGTTTCTGTGGGATAAAAGAATCACGCTTGTCGCTAATTCTAATATAATTTTTTAGATTAAGATGCAAAATCAACGCTAATAGATGAGGAAACTGTTTCAAAATTACCACTTGGTCAATGCCAATAGAGTGAAATCCGTCGTGGATATTAGCCCTCAAAGGGGGTGACAATTTTAGGAGTCTTAATTGAGTGGGATGAGCTACATGATTTGGTACTTAAGCCATGACAGTCCCCCATTTAATGATCTAGTCTTTTAGGTTGGACTCTTCTCTTGTGCTTAATTCCTATCATGATATCAAAGTTTGGACTCCATCATGATAAATTGCCTATTCTGGTAGGCTAGCCTGTTCAAGAAGATATCTGATGGTGTGGTGGTGGGTGTTGGGATGCCCCACATCGCTTGGTCAATCCTTGGGGTGCTATGTTTTGTTGAGGAACTTCACTTCATGAAAATTTGTTGAGATAAAATGTAACATTCAATTCAGCCCAATCCTATTATGTTTTTGTCTTTTTCTTATCCAGTTCTTTAATATTTTAAGTCTTTTCAATTAAGCCCCTTGCTAATTATTTTCAGTTACATTTTTCCTAGTGTAACAGTTTTACAAAATTGCCCCTAATAATGCTTATTTATTCCCTCTTTAATTCCCTACCTTTTTACTAGAACATAACATTTTTATGTCCCCGCTACTATGTTCCTCCTTTGTACGAGATCGTGAGAACGCGAAGACTTCAGGTTCCCCTTTATTCTATGTTTTTGTGGTTCTTCACTTTATTGTTTTCTAGAGTTTGCAATAGAGGCCATCTGGCCTTTTTGGGGGTGGCTACTCCGATTCCGTCCGGGGTTGACTCCTTAGGTTGCGATGTGGATGGCATTGCAGTTGTTGCTTTGAGCAAGGCAGCCAACAAACAATAAAAACTCCTAATTTTTTAGAGTAGGTTCATCAACTATTTTCCTTGTTGAGATTCATAGTGGTAAGATTTTGAGCATTTTAGGGTTTTCTTTCAATTGCAATTTATATTTGAAAATTAGATAGATCAAGATAATATAGTGAATTATGTGTGTTGAATTACAAAGCAGAGCATATATTTTGGGGGTGGCCACTCCGATTCCGCTGGGATTGACTCCTTAGGTTGCGATGTGGATGTCATTGCAGCTGTTGCTTTGAGCAAGGCAGCCACCAAACAATAGAAACTCCTAATTTTATATAGTAGGTTCATCAACTATTTCCTTGTTGAGACTCCTGTGGTAAGATTTTGAGCATTTTAGGGTTTTCTTTCAATTGCAATTTATATTTGAAAATTAGATAGATCAAGATAATATAGTGAATTATGTGTGTTGAATTACAAAGCGGAGCATATATTTTGGGGTTGGAGCATATATTTTGGGGGTGGCCACTCCGATTTCGTCTGGGGTTGACTCCTTAGGTTGCGATGTGGATGGCATTGCAGCTGTTGCTTTGAGCAAGGCAGCCCACCAAACAATAGAAACTCCTAATTTTATATAGTAGGTTCATCAACTATTTTCCTTGTTGAGATTCCTAGTGGTAAGATTTTGAGCATTTTAGGGTTTTCTTTCAATTGCAATTTATATTTGAAAATTAGATAGATCAAGATAATATAGTGAATTATGTGTGTTGAATTACAAAGCGGAGCATATATTTGTAGAAGAGTAATAAATTCAAGACTATACGGCTATTATAGTCAACATAATTATGAGCATATAACCTTCCCTGTTTACAATATTTCCAAAAGAGGGCAAACCATGTATTGGGTTTAAATCCAGAAACAGCCTCCTTACATTACAAGGAGTCTTCGGTACTTGGAGTATGTTAGTTTCACTATAATTAAATATTTCTGGGATTTATAGATTGTGGCTGTTACGACATGAAATTATTATGAATGCAAACATATTTATAGATTTTTAATTGTTGGTATCTTTTATTGTAATTCATTTTGAAGATTTCCTATCGATTGCCATCAGATGTCTCCCATGCTTATTGAGTTATATATGAATTGCATGATCAAATTGTTTGGATGTTTCTCCATGTTGAGTATGTAAATTTCCCCTTTAATAGAGAAGACTGTTACCTAACAATTTTCTTGATCCAGGGTCTCCACAGGTAATTTCAATGCTAGGAAATTCTTATCCCAGCGCTGGAGGTCCACTTTCCCAAAGCCATGTTCAAGCAGTAAGTAACTTGAACTCTATGGGAATGTTGAATGATGTGAATACCAATGACAGTTCCCCTTTTGACCTCAACGACTTCCCTCAACTGACAACTCGTCCTAGTTCTGCTGGAGGGCCTCAAGGACAGTTGGGTAAGAAAAGATAAATGGTGTTTTATGCTTGGTTTATTTGTGCACCTTAAACAATAAATAATGGTATAAGCAAAAATATTTCAGGTTCTTTAAGAAAACAGGGTCTTGGTGTCAGTCCCATTGTTCAACAAAACCAAGAGTTTAGCATTCAGAATGAAGATTTCCCAGCTTTACCAGGATTCAAAGGTGTAGTATGTCTTGTATTTTGAAGGTTAAAGAGTGTCTTCTTAAGCAGAGAGGTTGTTCAATGAAATTTATACTATTTATTAGGAAGGTCTTCTGGATTTGATGCATGTTTACTTTCAGTGTTAGCTTTATTGCTCTCTGTACTTTTATCATTCTCAGTGTTGTTTCATTACTTAGTTTTGATATTTGTATGCACCCATGCTTTCTGTTTCAAGATAAGCATCTGTATTATCTATTATATATTTAGTGAGTATGCTTTCTTCTCTCTTAATTTTTCAAGGGAATTAACTACTTTTAGGGTTTGCACTGAAGAATTTTTTATTGCCTAGCTGGAAATGGGAGCTGTGTTTTTCTAATTATTTTTGGTTACATATGTTGTTTACTGAGTTATACTTGAGTCAAAGTTGCTTAATTGATTTCAATATTTGTTTCTTACCTTTGGGCAGGCGGTAATGCAGATTATGCTATGGATATTCACCAGAAAGAACAACTTCATGACAATGCTGTACCAATGATGCAATCTCAACATTTCTCTGTGAGCTACATGTTTAAAAGATTTAGAAATCTTGTCTTTTGTACAACATTGATTGATCTAAGAACTGTTTAAAAAGATTTAGACATCTATATACATTTCTCTGAACTTCCCATGCTTTCTATATGCAGATGGGAAGGTCGGCTGGTTTCAGCTTAGGGGGTACATATTCGTCACATCGAGCACAACAGCAACAGCATGCTCCTTCAGTCAGTAGTGGCAATGTCTCTTTTTCATCTGTTAACCAGGATATTCTCCATTTGCATGGATCAGATATTTTCCCATCTTCACATTCAACCTATCATTCACAGGTGCAAGTTTTATTCATCAATGGGGGAGCTTGTTTCATAATGAATAAGCCCCTATTCCCTCCTCTCTTTTGTTTATCTCTTGAGATGACATGTTTCCCACTGAAGCAGTTATTGCCAAGTGCTGACATTCTTATTGCTTTTGTATTTTGGTTTAGACCAGTGGACCTCCTGGTATTGGATTAAGGCCTTTAAATTCTCCAAATACAGTTTCTGGTATGGGTTCATACGACCAGCTTATCCAGCAATATCAACAGCATCAAAACCAGTCGCAGTTCCGCCTACAAATGTCAGCTGTAAATCAATCTTTTAGGGATCAGGGCATGAAGTCTATTCAAACCACACAACCAGATCCATTTGGTTTGCTTGGCTTGTTAAGTGTGATCAGGATGAGTGATCCTGACCTTACATCTCTTGCTCTTGGAATTGATCTTACTACACTGGGGTTAAATTTGAATTCATCAGAAAATCTTCACAAGACCTTTGGTTCTCCATGGTCTGATGAACCTGCTAAGGGTGATCCAGAGTTTAATGTGCCACAATGTTATTTTGCTAAACAGCCACCCGATCTACATGTGAGATTTTTACATTAGGTTTAACTTTCAAACCATTTCTTTGGGCTAATTTTTGCTATTGCATGATGCAGCAAGGATACTTTTCAAAGTTTTCGGTGGAAACATTGTTTTACATATTTTACAGGTGCCTCTAAAATCTGAATGCACTTACTTTTTCATATACTTGCCTGGTATTTTATAATCCGATATATAAAAATAATCTTTTTTGCAGCATGCCCAAAGATGAAGCACAGTTATATGCCTCCAATGAGCTGTACGCACATCTCCCCCAATCTGTCCTTTTGTTTATTTTGTTGTTTTTTGGGAACAATTAGACGAGTGGTAAATTAAATAATGCATGATTTGTACATTAACCAGTTATCTAGTTCCAGTGTTCCTAAATTAAAAATATTTTTTACAAATTCTTAGGTTTTGATATTCTGAAATGGTTTTCCCAATTCGAACTTTAACTAAATAGGGGTTGTTGCTCGCAGTTACAACAGAGGTTGGTTTTATCACAAAGAACATCGTTTGTGGTTCATAAGAGTTTCCAACATGGAGCCGCTGGTTAAAACAAACACATACGAGAGAGGATCTTATCACTGTTTCGAACCAAGCATATTTGAAACCGTCCGCAAGGTTAGTTTTTGTAAATATTATACTCTGTCGGTGGTGCTCGTGAACTGCTCCTCCTGTTCCCAAGATACATTTTTTAATTCCCCAATAAGTATTGTTCTATTTTTAGGCTCTAATGTACAACCTCCTTGCAGGATAATTTTGTTCTTCATTATGAAATGTTGGAAAACAGACCCCATCTGCCTCAACATTGAGGAGGAAACAAAAACTTTATTGTAAAGTTTCAATTACGGATTTAATGCCTTGGAGTCATTTTGCAGCATTAGTATTCTTCAGTTTGGCGTCTCTTCCAATCCTGTCGCTTTAGTGATCCAAGCTATTATTATTATTATTATTACTATTATTATTATTATTTTCTTTGGCTTAAAACGGACAATAATTAGAATACATAGGATAACCTAGCTGTCTGACAAACATGGTTTTCTGCCCATTAGCTAAGTGAACATAGGAAAAAACCTGAATCCGAAATGGATGTACTGTCTGGGAGTTATATCTCCGAAATAATTTATCTTAATCTGTTAGAATCAGATATCTTAAAATTTGACTGGTGGGGAGTAAAAATCAGTAGCTGAAAAAAGGTTTTGAACTGATATTTTATAAAGTTCTAGTTATTCAATTTTTTGAAAAATAAATGAATATTCTTGCATGAAATAATTATTTGACTAAAATATGGTTGAATTAATGAAAAATGTATCTTTATTATTTTTATTATTATTAAAGTTTGAATTTAAAAATGGTTGTCTATGCGTGACAGATTTTGAATAAGTTTATTTAAAAAATATTGTATATTTTTCACAGCCTTCTGATAAAGCATTTGAATAGAAGGTATTTTTCACCTTTTAGAAGTATCTGCAGATTATGCCATCCTCTCTCACTGGGGTGAATTTGTATATTGCATTTAGGTGAGGGTGTAACAGTACCTTCTGTAAAGCTGGTGTATTACGCATTACATGCTAGTATGCCAGATTTAATGCAAAACTCATTGGCCACTTTGAATACCCTAAAAATTATGCTGTATAGAGAGGAGGTGGAGGACGACATTACTTTTAATTTATTAGACGTAGGGATATGCTTTGTTTTAAGTCGAATTGGTTTTAATATAAATTTTAAATTGCTGAATGTAATTGGGAGACAAATAGGCCAAGCATTTGTGATTGCATTTTGAAATTTCTTCCGTTCAGCATATGGTTGTTGGTTCTGTTATTGCGCATCTCGGTTCTGTAACATTAAATCAAAGATAAATGATCCAACCGGTATTTTTGTGGCTCTAAATGGAGGGTAAACCAGCACTCTTAGTTTGATCTTAATAGTGGATTAAGGGTTGGTTCCAACTATTAAGATTGGACTCCAGCCATTGATTTAAGTATAATAACTCGCACTTTAGCTAAAATTTAACCTTATTATATTTGAAATTCCTTTTTTTATTTTAGGGAATGTACTCGCCTGAATGACATCTTAAGATTGTTGAGAAGATAATAATATTAGTTTAAGTTTGCGGGAGGTAAGTGTCGTGAAGTAGAAGTAAACTTCGGAAACCGGTGAGATGCGAATAGCCTCAGTTACAATTGTTTCGAAAAGCGAGATACAGCTGGATTGGGATAAATAATTCTAACCTTAAAAGAAACTAAACAGATCTCCAGTTTTGCAATTTCATAAGGGCTGTTGTTCAGGTATTATTGAGTATTATTACCAAGAACTGCTGGATTGGGATATTGTAACTATTATTGAAGGTTTTATCTTCATACACCCTATAAATATCAAATTACATCTCTATTATCTTTTAAATTTCGATATTACCCTTGCGTACCATCTAATATTCCCGCCCCCTCATTCTCAAATATGAAATTCAAAAGGAATAAAAATCGGTTTTCCGAGTTATATAATCCGTATTGAGATCCTTTCAAATTATGTCATTTCCTGAAATGGATTTTATTATTTTCATGTTAAAGACGCTTCGATTGTAATTATTGTTCATTAGCATTTAGTTTTTAAATTTCTATGAAAATTGAGTAAACGAAAATATAATATTAGAAATGATCGAATATGGTTAGTTGAAATACGGCAAATAATGTCGCAAAGCAAAATTAATCGGTTCAAAATAAAATAAAAAACGAATGCAGGTGGGAAATTAAAGAATTGTTACACAAGTTGAGTTAATTAAAAAACTAACATGCCATTGCTTTAAATTTCAAATAACTGACACAAATTTATGTAATTATTAATAATGAAATGATTAAATGTCATTTTGCAAATTGGTTTAGTCTACACAACTTCTGAAAACCAGTATACCTTTTGAGTTATAAAAAAGTTACAATATATTTGTTTGAGTTTTCCTGCAAATGTGAATTAGAGTAAAATGAATATCCACAATAATCTAATTTCCAAGCACTGTCTACTTTAGAAAATTGCAGCGTATCAGATTTTTGCAGATGGTCACTACAATCAGTGCATCATAAGGATAAAACTTGACTCAGTAGTCAATACGGCTTAAAAACTATTATGAAGTTTGGGTCGTGCTCAAAACCAAGCTTTTGAGGTCCTGCATTTGGCTCTCTAGAAGCTCCCTTTTACTCAAAATCCTATCAGATGCACAATCCTCGTCCTATAGAAAATTATAAGAAAAAAAGTAATGAACAATTTGCATTATTCCAATTATTCAAAATAATCTAAATAATGCATGTTTGGAAACATTTTTTTTAAGAAAATGATCAATTATTCTTAAGAAAACAATCAATTGTTCTTTCAAAAACTACAGAAATTAATAAAAACAAGTGATCATTTCTTTTAAAAAAATTAGACCAAACACCCTAAAAAATGAGAAAGTCGTCCTTCAAATATTGCTTTCAATGATTATTTGCATTATGGATAAGTTTTTAATTAATAAATAAAAAAACTGAATAAAGTGTTTTCAGCTGCTACATCTTTTTTATAATCTTATAAAAGAGTATGTATAGAGCTTTATAATCTAGCTATTAAAAAAATCAGCAGCAGAAGAAAAATTAACTTGATAGCATAAGCAATAAAATACCATTTCGAAAAATAGAACTACTTTAATTTTTTACTTCAACGAGAGACATAAATGAAACTTGATATGACATGAATGTGAAAAGAATGCACGATTAGTAGTTACTCACGTCACCGGGTGAAGCTGCCAATAGTGTCAAAAGAGTGACTGTGGCAGTTTGATAATCAGTTAAAATCTTGCATGCCGACTCGTCTACCTTGTCCTGACAATTAATACATATTAAATTGTTAGTTAAAAGATGGAGAAGTTCCGAAAAATTGTTAGTTACAATTACAAGGACTGGGTTGCAGTCAACCTCACAAACTAACTGTATGCAGAATGGAAATAAGTAGGGTTTATTTAGATTACTTCCCCTCATCACTTTTGAACACTCCTTTAGCCCTTTAGGGTGTCCTAGGCTATTCAGCTTTAGATAGTGAGTAAATAAAAATATATTATTTGAGTGTTTTTCAATTACAAGTAACCATTGTTTTTATTAGAATCTTGAGGATTCCTTTTCTTTTTTTGGTTCTCTCATTCCACATTATTGTCAAAGCTAAATGTGCCTACAACATTAATTGTATGTGGTGTTAAGCAACACAGGTGTTGCAAATTATTTTTAACAAAAATGTGTAAAAAATGTTATAACATTTACTACTTAACGTTAATACTGTATCAAATTTGAACCTATTCCTATTCCTCGACCAAACCTAGAAGAAAGTTAAACTGGGATGTCACACTGCAGCAGCTGGTAGACCATGAGGTCACAATTATGAAAAAAATAATAAAGCTAGCCCCCCGACCCCCCAAAACAGAGTAGACAGTCAATCATCGAGTCTTGAAAGAGTTAATTCAACCCAAATTAGTCCCTGAAGAAAAAAAATCAATAAACAGTACCTAAATATTATTTTTATGGAACGCTTAGGATTGAAGTGTCCCGCTTTTTAAGGATCAAAGTGTCGCCAGTGCTTTCACAGGAACCAAGAAATAGAAAATTATTATTTACTGGAAGTAGTATAAAAAAAAACTAATTCCTAGGTTGGCGCCCATTTATCATTATTATCTTTAGTCTGATTTGTGCAACCGCCTGACATATATTTGATTTTATATCACTTAGTAGTTGAGATTTGATGCACAACTAAATCAATTGACAGAAAGAACATACCCTTAAATGAGAAATGGCAACGGAAATGGCCCTTCCAGGAGCTTGAAGAGCTTTGTGGTAAACCTATTCATACAGGTATTCATGTTTATTAATAGACAAAGGAAGGTGGGAACGAAAAAAAAAGCTTTAGTTACCTGGATATAAAGTAAAGAAACAACTTTTGCTAGAAGTGATACAGGGTCAGTTTCAGCAGAAACTTGAGATGTCAATTCCTGTTTAATAACAATGATAGAAGGCACACAGTTTAAGAACAACCAAATTGTAGGGTATCGCTGCAAAATTGACTGAGTTTTATGTGGAATTGCTTCACTAACTAATATTAGGGAGACTTTCAATTAAGAAGTATAAAAAAATATATCTAATATAAGGGAAATTAACTGAAAGAATAGCAAATCATGTTGAAATAACAATTAATTATAAGGATAAACTAAACCAGAAAGGATCAGTTAACTATAAATTGCAACTGACTTAATGTTTTCTTGTTGGAATATCTTAGATGTTCGTAGTGGCAGCTAGCAAATTTCTCATCCATTGCACATGTATGTTTAAATCAGAGAAAAACTATTTACGAGTAAAAGAAATTAAAATGACCAATGGATTATTTCACTATTAACAAAGAATATTTTATTTTATTAGACAGGAAATATTAAATACATAAGAATTTAAAATTCGCTAGAAAACTTTGAAAATAAATTATGTAAATGAATACATATCCCAATTGATATGGTGTGTCAATTTATATTTTAAAAATTAAACTAAAATTAAGATTAACAAAGATTATAACAAACATTAAACTCATGGTTTGATCTAAAGAAGTTATCACCAATTTGATATCAAGTATAAAGATGCAAATTTTAAAATTTTAATCAAATTGAAAATAAACAACTTTAAGAAATAATATTTGAAAGGAATAAACAATTATAAAAGAAGCTAAATGAGTGAATGAGGAAGAGAAGAGAATGTCTCTCTAAGAGTGAGAACTCGAATTCATAATATAGGGGTGGATAGCATACATGTACGTATGGCAAAATAAAATTAGGAGCAATTTTAGGAGTTAACTTAGGATTTTTATTCATTTAATAATTAGGATTGAATCATTGTAAGAATCATTGTAATTGTTCTCAGACCCACACTGATTAGAGAAATGACTAAGTTAAAGTATATAAGCGAATACAAATTTTATTTTACAAGGTCCTACCCACTATTGGGTCATTAGTGGACCTTCTATAAATATCTATTCATGCTCGAGATCTGTAGTTCTCAATATGGGAGGTGTGTTAGAAATTCCAAGTTGACTAGATATATCACCAAATTATATTATACAACAAGGTGTAAACCTTTAATGTTTGCACTAAAACTTTGGGCCGGTGGTCCCGTCCAGTAAGCATTAAGTGGTAGCCACATCGCAGCCTTGTCCAAGTGACAGCAGAAATTGTGGCTTGAAACATTACTACCTATGCTTGGAGTGTCCTTTTCAACTATTGTCTACTGCGACAGAAGAGTGTTATCTCACTTGATCAAAACCCGATTCTCCATACTCACTAAGCTCAAAAAGATTGACCTGTTCTTTGTCATTTTCCTGCCAAGCAACTGGCTGTTCAGCACATCCCAGCTCAGAGTAAGGCTGAAGCATCTTAAGACAAACTCAAGATACATTAGCCTTATTCTAAGTCTCATCCACCTTGAGTTTGTGGGCTAGGGGTGGAGAATTGTATAAGAGAGCAGTTCTTTGCCTGACTCTCAGGTAAATTAGTGGGTAGTTAACTCGATGTCACTATGCCACTATGACAGCTGTACTATAAATACCTCTTTCACACTTTGATTTAGTGCACAGATAATATCATATATTTCTTCTCAAATTCTCTTTGAACCATTCCGTGTTAATGCCATAACCAGCATCAACAATATTTGAATAAGAATCTAGCCTCACTAAATTCTAGTAAATTTTTTAATAAATGTAAACATATACCTTACGATATGAATGTAAGAGTGTTCTTTCTAGTTTCTTGTCAAGCTTTTTCAAAGGCAGCCCACTGGAAAAATTAGTGATCAAACTATGTATTAGGGTTCACATCAGGACAGAAGAGCTGGACGTAAAATCAATGATAAAGTTCTACAGACAAATATAGACTCATTACCTCTCTTCTGTAACCATTCTAAACGCAGCCATGAATGTCTCCATACTCTGTTGTATTGAATATTCAAATATGAGTTATACTTTTATGAAATAATACAAAACAATATGCCTGATTGGACAAGCTTCCCTCTATAAGCTAATTTTAAAAGAGAAGAAAAATAAGAGGAATAATTGAAATTAGTTTCTCTATATGCTAAGATTTAGTTCATGCATGAGTTAATTTGTAAAAACTTTCTCATACAGTTTTTCTAAATTTCTTATTCTAACTTGTGCATAAGCTAATTTTAGGTTATGGACAAGTTAATTTCTTCATTTTCTTCTTATTCTTCTCACAGAAAATTTTATATTTTTCCAAATAGACCCAATTCCAGCCAACAAGCAGTCTTTGTTGAGAACTGAAAAGTCAGTTAAACCTATACAAAAAACCTTAAAATGAGAAGTGTTTCGGAATAAAAATGCTAACCTTTCCTTCCAATGATTCAACAACAGAAAGAGCCTTGTTTGCAAGAGCTCCTGGAAAACTCTTAGACTGCAAAAGAAAATAATAAATAAAAGATGATGTCATTCTATGTGCTCCTTCAAAATAGTGATCTTCAACAAAAATATGAGACTGATACAAAATTTGTTCGCTAAAAAAAAGAAATGTGATGCATATAATATTGCCAAATACTATTTAGAGCCTTGTTCTTACAATTGCAGTTCTGTCTGCAGGACTGAGTGAAACAAATTCAGAATTTGGAGCTTCCTGCACATCTAGTCCATTCTTTAATTTGTTGTGCTCATCCTGCAGATGATAATCCAGAGTAAGATTTAGATCTTATTAAACCTCATGAAACATTAACAAAGGGTTGGATATAATACCAGGTTACGAAGAAGCAAATCCACCATAGGAGCTGCTACTGTTCTTAGTAAATGCCTATGCAAAACAACCTGGCCATCAAATAAGAATTAACTTATTTTGGTCATCAATGACACCACAAAATTCCAAATAACTGAATCAAACTTACAGAAGTTGATTGATCATCTTCAAACAACTCTAAGGCTTTTTCATACAGCTGCATGTTTAAGAAAGACTGCCAAAAAAGAAAACAATCAACATTGAGAATTGTACATACTAATTTTAATTTTACATGTCTAGAAGAGTGACAAGACAATAGTGGAAGCAGTAAAAACAAAAAACAAAAAAGAAATTTTAGCAGTCAAACCTCATCAAGTTTCTTCTGCAGATTATCAAGCAAACGTTTTATTCTGTCTGCATTGTTTGTAAGCAGTGACTTCTTTTTCTCCATCCAAGAACTGATTATTGTAGGCCTTAATTGGTTAGCCAAAGGCCTGAGAATTATTTCAGGATCATCTATACCTATCAATTTATATCACTACATTTAAGAACAATGGGTAAAATATATATGTGAGAAAGAACAAAATTGATAGCTAAGTCAACAGACCTTGTTCTTCAAAATCAGAAACCAATGCTGTAATTTTCTGCATGATCCATTCTTCTGAGGGACTGAGATCTTCCTCTTTTATTTTAAGCAATTCTTTCCTAGAACCTGTCTTCGAATCAGCCGTTTGTGCAGATGTATCCTTACCTTTTTTCTGGCCTCTCTTAGATTTTGTTAATGTCTGTTCCTGGTTATCTGCACCACTTTCAGATATATTTACTACTGCATTCCCTGTGGCTTTCCCCTTTTTCTTCTTTGATCCCTTATCAGCTTGCCTGTTGGCACCACCATCACTTGCCATCTCATTGGACTCATTCAACCTGCTCAACTCACGCCCTACTTTAGCTTCATTGGGTACTTTAACATCACCAGGCATCGTAGTGCCAACAGACCTTGAAACACCTAATATCTCCAACTCTTTCACAACACGATCACAGATGTCCTAGTAGATGATGGAGAGAAACATACAGGGATTAGGAAACCAACAATAAAAAGTAGTTGCAGATAGATATTTTTATCAACAGTAACTTCTACACTTGATTCTCAGTTCTTAAGCAAGAAAGGAGAAGATACAAAACAAAATCTGCATATTGTAAAGGAAATTAATCACAGAAAGGAAAATAAAGCCCAAAAGGGTCATACATATGGTCATTAAAGAAAGGGTAGTACATATAACCTATCATCTAAGTCAGTTCTGAACAGCATATGACAATGCAGGCAGTTTATATAAACACTTTTTGTAGGCTAATTGATAGCATATGACACTTTTTGTAGTTGTAATTTGATGAACTGTTTATTCATAGCAGTGCTGAACCTGTTGTAAGCAAATTACATAACAAACAACTAGCATCTAAACTCTCATTGCAATATTTAATCTGTTAAACCAATCTTCAAACTGCACACTAGTAGTAGGGCGTGTTTGAACAACTAAATAGGCATCGTGGTTTGTAAAATTAAATAATTAAGTTGACATCTACAATACTATATCAAATGCCAGAACAAACCTTTATAAAACTGCTGCTCAACACATAAAAATCCCCAAAAATGTGTGCTTTGTTAGACTGCAAAGAAATTGAAGTTTATCAACACATGAATCAACAGTACTGAGCATAAATCTACAATATAGTTTAGTATTACCTTAAGAGCATTTTGCACAGATTGACAGAAGGACAACATTCTAGAAGCATCTTGAGGTGTAAAAGATGAAGGTAATAAGGAAAGAGAATCACTCCTGCAACATTGCTATTTTAGAATACAATGCTTTGAAATAATTGTGTTCCAAAGAGTAAATATAACTTGCTAGAAACATATGGAGTTATCCAGTTCTGCCCAATGAAGACATAAAGTGGGGATAGTGGAAAGAAATTATCAAGCACTTACCAGCTACCACGGTCGATAGCGTCCTCAGTTGCAGCATCTAGCATCTCAATCACAGATGGGTGAACAAATGTTGTAACTAAAGGTTTGCCTTCAGGGTATCTGGACTAAATTGGATTGCGCAAACTTAGGCTTCATTAACTAAGCTAGGGAAACAAGTAGTTCAAAGTATTTATTTCACAAATATCTATGACCCTAATAGCTATCATTTGGAAAAAAATCAACATAGGAACAAATTAGCTACCTGCAAAAATTGAATTGGCTGGGGAATTCCAAGTTTGTGCAGCGCCTCATAGGTGATAAAAGAATTCTATAGAATACAAAAAAAGATGGCATAAAATGAATGCAGAAGTTCAGAATTTTTTTTACCAGAAGAGAATGAGAAGGTTACAAATGCAATTTACAAAGAATATACAGGTAAAAGTACAATATAAAAGAATAAATGGGTAGAAGTAAGTCATTACATTATTCAAATCCAATCTAGGGAACTTGTAAAGAAAGTTTATATAGCTCTGATCAACGGATCATATTCTAGAAATAGGCAAAAATTTTGGTAGCTTCAACTAAAGGGAAAGATCAAAGAAGTGACAGTCCATACCTGAGAAAAGAATGACTCCACAAACTCCCTTTGAGCAACGGCAAATACCTGTTGTGTGACAAAAGTAGTGGAAGTCATAACAAATACTTTCTAAAAGATCTAGGAACTAAGTTTATTTCACCATGGCATAAAAGCTATAGAAGTTTACTTCAACCCATGTCATTAATGGTCAGACCATCAGAGAATTATTGATGCAAACTAAGATCCTAGTTAGGGAAGCATCTATTAATGGGTTGAAGGTAGTTAATTATTACGATATGTGCTTAGAGAACAATTGATTCTGTATCAGAAACTACACAATAGCAGGTATACATACAAAATTAAATTGACACAATAGCAGGCACACATACAAAAATTGAATTGACACAATAGCAGGTATTTGAATGTAGATTGTGTAATTAGGAGGAGGGGGAGGGGGGCGCTGTTATTTGCAGTTTGTGAACAGAGAGCACTCTCTGTAGCAGAGTTTTGTCTGCAGAGCACTAAGTGTATTGCTGCATTGTTCGTGATTTCAGTGTTCAATGTCATTCTTTATCAATTGACGAACTGGAAATATAATTACATCAAAAGAATACAAAAATCCTCCCAATTACTGTCAATTAAGCATTCAGTGGGCATGAAACCAGAGGTGATCCACTCCACAGGCCCAGAACAAATATGAGAACCACAATCCAGGTATCACTCTAGCAATATACAGAGGATTTCAGAACATGCCACTTACAGCTGGTGTCCAATGTACTCCTGCACGAAGTGACCCTAGAACTTCCCCTTCCTTCACAAGTCCGTTAAACAATGACTGGAAGAAAGATCCTTCAACAGCCAAGCCGCTGGTTCCGTCAATTTCTTGCAGCAACTGCTGCAACGAACTCCATACCACAGTCAAATTGGTCGGAACAGTGGTGCCCCGCACAGCGCCCCGAACCATGGCACCAACACGAGCCACATAGGCAGGAGTATACAGCTGGCCACCTTCAAGCCTTCCTTTCACCTATTTTTAAAATCCAGCACTCATCAAAACACAATTCCACACTCCTTGCAATTCAACCAAGCACATTCAAACCAACACACACAAACTCACAATCGTTCCAAGGCGCGGCTCCAACACGGAGGCAACCAAGTCCAAACCGACGTTCAACTGCGCCGCGATTTCCGTCAGCGCAATCTGACTACACTCCTGAAGCCTCTCGTTAATCTCTTCCGCGATTGAGTCCCAGTAAGAGCCAGACATGATTTCTCCCTGTGTCAACATGAGTTCTTGGTGTGCCGTTACAACGCTCTGCGCCTGCTTCTCCACGTAGTACAAGTCAACTCCAGTAGCGTCAGCCAGATCGATCAAAGAAACCCGCCCTAATCTCTTCACCTCCTCCACCATCTCATTCCTCAGTTGATCCTAACAACATGCGCAATCTCTTTAATAAACGTTTGATTAAGATTAAGCATAAGCACAACTTTGTGAACGGAAGCAAGGAAATATAATGGATAATCGGTTACTTAATCCATTGAAAATGAAAATTGCGAGCGATGAAACCGAATCGGTAAACGAAGAAGCAGAGAGAGCGTACTAGAGTGATGTATTCTTTGCCGGAGACAGTGTGGAGAAGTTCGAAATCGATGATTTGGAGTTGCTGCAATTTTTGGACCAATTCGACAACGTTTCGCTCCGATAATCGAATGCTCGACTTGGCTTGCTGCGCGAACTCGAATTGTCGCTGCAGCTCGAGCAGTTCGTCGTCCATGGTTCGATCTTCAGACACTCCGAATGCGATTCTCTTTCGCCCTTTGAAAGATCACTGAAATGTTATTGTCTGTATTTTGTAGTGATGACTGAAAGTGTGAATTGTGTTCAGTTACACCCTTTTGTTGAAGAAATAATTTCTATCAAGGAACAAAATAGTTTCCTAGTGCTATTGGTTATTGTATAGGTTTAAAATATAAAATTTAATTTATATGTATAATAATTTTTTTTTAAATTATATCAATTCGTTCTTCAATTAAATTTCAAGTTTTATATAGTTTATATGTTGTTAAAGTGAAAATTTAAATATAAATAAAAACAGCATAAATATTTATAATATTGTACACAATTAACAATTAACAATTAAAATAGTGGTCTGTTTAGGGAAAATATTGAAATAAATATATAAAGATTTTCGCTTGGTTTTTATATTTTTTATTGTATAAAAAAATTAGTAATTTGATTTTTGAGATAATTAGTATAAGTCAAAAAAGTTATAATATTAAATTAAAATACAAAATCTTTTAATATTATGAATCCATGATTGTTTACTCAAAATGTAAGACTTTATTTTCTATACTTTTAATATTTATAATTTATTAACAATTTTGTACTTTTTTTTACTTGTAATTTGGTCGAGTAACCCTATAAGTCATCTTTCTCAACGTTTTAATTTAGGGGTTATACTAGAAGCTACTTTTTAGAAATTTTAAATTGTAAAAAAAATGGAACCAAATGTTTACGGAATCAAAACTAAAATTAAGAAGAACAAATGTATTTAGCTTTTTTACAAAGATCTATCCATTCTTGTTTTTTAATATAATTATTGGTGAACAGACAAAGTTGTTTATTATATATATAATTATCTTTTTGTCCTAATAGTAATTTTGGATTAATAATTTTTTTTAAAAATTATCATAATTTTTAAAAAAAATATTTAATTGGTTCTATTTTGTTAATTTCACATAAACAACATTAAATAATAATGACAACACACTATATGTCATAATTGTGTATAAATAAGAAAAACATTTTTAATAAAAAATTCTCATAAATGTGCAAACATTTTGATATTATTGACAAATAATAACAGTAAAATGATTGAAAATGGTTTTTTTTTACATAACTTATAAAAAAAAAATTTATAATATTTTCAATTGGTTAATAATTTTTTTTCACTTAAAAAGTGTTGCATTATTACGGAATTAGTGAAGCTGAGGTTGTGGGATCATTCTGGGTCTGTAAGTTTCTAAATAGAAGGGCCCATGGGCTTTAAGTTGATGGACAGACTAGGTCCAAAAAAGCTACGAATTAGTAAAAAACAACTTTATAATTTTTTTGACATTTTTTATTTATTTATAAAACTTATTTAGCATAAAAAATAAAATTAAATAAATTAATAAAAACCTATCATGTTGGTAAGTTTATTGGCTTTAATAATTATTATCCTAAATCCAAAATTTTACACTAACAATATATAATTATTAAGAGTCTAATGATTCCATATTAACTATATAGAAAATATAGACATTTAATTAATTAATTAAAAATAATCATTGATATAAATTTTAAGATAATTATTCTAAAAGTTAAAAAAACTTTATACACTGATAATTTATAATTAAATTACAATACAAATTTATTTTTGTACTATTAGAGCATATATCTTGTACTCACTTCTGAAAATCTAAAAAATGGCAGTTTCAGTTAAATCCTTTTTCAATGTTTGCGCTGAGAATTAATAACAAAAAGTAAAGTGTATTTTTGTTGCATGCAGAGGATAGAAGAAGAAACTGGTGAAGAAGAGAAACAAAAATACACCACTTTACTTTTTGCTGTTAATTCTCTTTTTGTCAGCACAAACATTGAAAAAGGATTTAACTGAAACAAAAATACAACACTGATTCAACCTACAAAGTACCAAACACAGTCCTCATCAGGCCATTCATTCAGTCCTGCAAATATGAACTTCACATTCCAAAACATACATTAGGCCCAATAAAAACAAACCTCTTACTTGAATTCACTGATCGACCATGTTTTAGTCTTTTAGATGTCTTTATACATTTTGTCGGATAGCAGAAAAAATTAAACACAAATGTCCACTGTGACAATTATTGGGACAGCTCTTTTCTGCATTTTGTCGTTTTCTCATTTATTTTTTTGTTGCAACTTCATTGTACCAAAGATACTAGAAAACTGTCTCGCTTGGTTCAATGAATGGAAAGAAAAATTATGTTTTCTTTTTATCCTTTTTATAGTGGGACACTGAGACTGTACTTTTTTGGAAAAGCAAACGTGTTATGTATGTACTGAAAATTTTACATGATTTTTATATTGGGTAATAAACTTAAGGAGATTGATTGTTTGACCAAATATTGTCTGGAACTTACTTTTGTTAAAAAGCTGATTAATCATGAAAATTTGTAGTGGAATCATTATCTAGAAGTAAAGTGAAATTTTTAGTGATTTCTGATGCAACAAGAGGTGGGGAAAACATCAAGGAAGTGTGATGATACTGAGTGAAGTTGGATATAAATCCATGAGGCCCAGGAAAGAAGAGAGTGAATGAAAGTGCAACCAAAGCTTTATTAGTGATTCTATATGGCATAAAGTATCTTGCGGTCATTGTTTAGTAGCTCAGAATCTGACATAACTGATACTGAAAAAGACCTTGACCTGCTTCCCATTGAGGATTTCCGAATGCTTCTTAAATTTGAGGCCTCAATGCGATGCCTAATAACCCAGTAACACATGGTGCCCAAAGTTGTGGCCATTATAGTTGTCCCTATGATAGTGACTCCAATTGCTAGCCACTTCTGATCCTTCCCCACTACTACAAATGTCAGTGCCAAGAAGGCCACAGAAATAAGCACACAAGCCAACCACATCAGCTTGTTAATGATGGCCATCATCTGCTTCTTTGCCTTGCTTTCTATGATCACAACCGAGGTTTGCACCACCACCACAGCCAGAGAAATGAAGAGGGCAATGGAATCGAAAACAAAGAAAATGAGAAATGCAGCTTGTGGGGCTATGTTTGCTTCACCAATGGTCATCCCTGAACCTGGAGAAATGTCTTTTGGATCATCAGCAAATTGGCCAGGGACTGTGAAAATAGCTGCAAAGGCAACTGTGGCAATAAGGACTGCAACCACAGTGGTGGAGTTTATTGCATTGTTGAGTCCTTCAGCATGCATTTTGTTGATACGTTTGGCTATGCCTTGAACACCTCGTCTAGTTTGGCGGGTGTGTTCCAACTGGTAGTGAACTTCATGTTTTATGTCACTCACAGTTTGTTTCAACTCACGGGCTGTTGTTGGCTGAGCCTTTAAGGCTTTGGCGCTTCGAACACCGTGTTCCAGCAGAATATCTTTAACTTCAGAGTTCCCAGTTTTTTCAGCAGTGTCTAGCGCAGTTTCGCCAGCCCTATTAACTGCCAAGGAATCTGTTTCTGTCTGTCCAAGAAGCAACTTAACAATCTGCACAAACAGAAATCAAGAGTTCAGACACTATCATTGATCCAATAACAACAACTATTAAATTAACTTTTTTCTGTATCAAGACCTTCGACTCGAAAATCTAAGCATGAAAATAAGATCATGTTCTCAAAATTCCCTTGTATTTCTTTCATTCTTTTCAATGGCCAAACATGTTAAATACAGATATAATTTAAAAATGATATGCTAACGCAGACACCTTTAGAAAGTAGAAGCTAAGGGCCAATATTCAAAAGAATTCTACCATGAGACCTAGGTCTTAGCTAAAGATCTGAACTTGAACAATCTAGTGAATATCACAACAGCAATCATAAAGTAAATTTCAACCAAATGATAGCCAAATCTATTGCTTCATCTTTCATCTGTCCCAGGAACAATTGCACAATAGGTATTAAAAGTGTAACTCAGAATGACTGTCACCAAAATGATTACCTAAATATTCTGGACTATCACTTCCTTCGTCATCATATTGTAGTAACAGTTATGGAGTCGTTTTAAATTAAAAGAACACAACAATGAAACAACTTTCGTGATCAGGAAAATATCATTCAAGCTGATTGCTACTACCATGAATTCCTAATAGAGTACTATCAGCTCAAATGGTATTCTTGTTCTCAATGCAGGATACAACATGGAAAAGAAAATAACACATTTATCCACATGAATGATCTAAATCGCAATACATTTCTTATCATCATAACCTTGCATATGAAGTTTTTATGTAAATATTAGCTTCATTATGACAGGGATAGTTTAATTTACCTGAGCCCTGCTCTTCCGGGTTGTTATATGCAATGGCGTGTTACCCTTGTTATCAACCATGTTTATTGTCGAGGGATCAGCTTTTATCAACTCCTCCACCACCGCAAGATTCTGTCCCTTCACAGCCATGTGAAGTGCTGTCTGTCCCTTCTTATCAGTCCGCGTTGCGACAGCAGGCTCCTTCTCCAGAAGTGCTTTCACAACCTCTACATGTCCATTTCTTGCTGCAGAATGCAAAGCCGTTTTCCCATTACTTCTAGCAATGGTTGCCAGACTACTACCTGCTTCCAATAAAAATTTCACTATCTCAGTGTGCCCTTGTAATGCAGCAGTGTGCAGGGCTGTGGTGTTGGATAGATCCACTGTCATTGACAATTCAGAATGAGTCTCCATAAGGATCTTCACAATATCTGTAACAGGGAAAAATGTTAACCAAGAAAGTACAAAAATAATAAAAAAAACTAAGAAAAAACCAAGTGACCAACATTCACAGGCAGAAGAGAGATTCAAATTCTTATTAGATAACAGATACAAAGAGTCTCAATCAATGATTCAATGAAAAAACTCGTTATTTTACCCCAGAGGCCTAACTGCAATCCAATAAACTGATTCACATTACCAAAAGAAAGTTAAAATAAAAAAGCGGTTCAGATTTTGAATCCATCAAAGATGTACTAGTTATTCTTAGCATTAGTACATCTAAGAATTATTATTGGTTGGCTTAAATAGTCCTAGACTGTAGAACAAAAGGGTATCCAAAATTTACACTTATCGAGTAGTGATTACAAGGTGGGTTACAAAATTAACAAAAAAATCAAGGAATCTAAACAGAAACACAATTGAGATTCCCTCCGAAGATCACACACCACAAAAGAACAAGCGTATAAAGTCATATTGAAGACATACCTAAATCGCCTTGTTTGGCAGCAATGTGGAGTGCATCAAAACCATTCCTTGCCTTAATTCCAGCACCAGCAAGATCATAATATTGAATCATCTCCCTAACCATATCAACATAACCATATTCAGCAGCAACATAAAGCACCGTTTCTCCAGCATGGTTCTGCTTTGTCAACAACGCACGCAGTTCACCCCCTTCAGTGCCACTAACTGTGTCCTTCAGAACGCTCAGATTCCCTGCTCTTGCTGCAGAATGCAAAGAGGTATCATCCCTTTTACCTGTCAATTGTTTTGTCATTTTTTTCCTTGGCGTGCTTGCCGATGCAGCTTGCGGCTGCACAGTTGGTGACTCCATTGGATTTGGATTCACACACCACCCTAATCAATCTCTCAGTTTTGACTCCAACTACTATATATAAGAATTCAGAACCTTCTTTTCTTCCTTCCAGCAAAAACCCAGATCAACACCAGCATCTTTCATCCCAAACAATTCTCTCTCCTTGAAGCAACTCAAAGGAGAGTATCATCCAAATCAATACCCAAAAACAAAATCAAAACATCAGAAACTTTCTACTCCATCCTCCTGGAAGCCTCCAGAATCACTGCACTGGTCACCCAGAAAAAAAAAACGAGTTAAAACTTTAAAAAAAAAGTTAAAAAACAAAAAAGCCACAGCATCAAGCTATGCTTTTTTTAATTGCATTTCCTTCATGTGGGGAGTGCAGTTTCATAAGAAGCAATCAGAAAGGTGCAAATTTGATGAAAGAAAATTATTAAAAAAATATGATGGGTGAGTTTGAAGGAAGAGTCTCAGTCTCACCTTGTGTTGGGCTTCAAAGAAAGCATTGAGATTAGAGGGTAGCTTTGGTTGGACACCCTGTAATGCAAAGAAACGAACTTTGGAGACGGAAAAACAAAAAAAAAAGGAGAAAGTGATTGGGTTGAAGGCGATGAATATTTAGAAGGTGATGGCAATAAGTGACAAAAGTCACATGTAAGCAACAACTTTACGCGAATCTAAATCAGAGGCAAAGATAGCTTCCAACATAACATAGTAGTGACGATGGAAGGAGGAGAAAGCGTTGCGAATGATATGAATGAAATGATGGGAATAAAAAACGAAACTGTTTGATGGAAAAAAAAAATTATAAAGAGAAGAATTAAAAAAAGAAAAAGAGTGGCAAACAGCAACGGCGGTGGCTAATGCGGTGAAAGAGAAGCACGAGACCAAAATCGAAAGAGTCCAATGAATGAAAACGGAATTAACAGAACCACGCGCACTTAGATTCCCACTGCCGCGAGTGCGCCACGCTTTTTCTTCACGCGCTATAGTTTTGCCCAGTTGACTCCTCCATCTCTCATTTATGTCCTCAATAAAATTATCCACTTTTTTCTTTTTCAATTTTAAGAAAATTAATTTTTGTATCAATTCAACACGTTTTTAAAGGAATTAAAAATAATTTAAAAATATTTTTTGAAATAACTTATATAAATAAGTGTTTTAAGTTAATTTGAATTTTTTTTAAAATATTTTTTGCTCCCAGCATTTTTTTTTAAAAGTTTGTCTTAAATCTTGGGCTTAATCAAAATTTGCACAATCTTAAAGTAATACTTTATATATATATATATATATATGCCCTAATCTATCAAGCTGATACACTTCTCTTAAATAACGTATCGGTAACACTGACACTCGTATCACATTTGTAGGACAAGTATTCGTGAACTGTCCAATTCAAAAAGTATTTCTTGAATTTTTGACAATTCTAGTACGGTTCTAACACAATTTTAAAAAGAAAAAATACATTAATTTTTAAAAAACTCAAACTTATTGTATAAATTTTATTATGATTATAAAAATAAGAAACAAATCATTTTGAACCCGTCATGAAAAACATTTTTCTACTCCAAAAAATAATTTGGAACATACTTGTACACATAAATCTTTATTGTCAATTTATATAATTCATAATTATATAATGTATAGATGTATGTTTCCGTATCCTACATTCTAGATATTATACATATTTTCGTATCTGTGCCCGTGTCGTATTAGTGTCTCTGCCATTATCTTTACCATACTTCTGTGTTAATTATATAAAATAAAATAAAAATTGAGAATAATATTCTTAATTCTTAAGAAACTGTGGTGTGATTCGTTCCATGATGATTAACTAGAGTGTAAAGCACAAGTCATTATTAAAGTTTTTAATTTTGACAAGTTAGTGCTTCTTTACTTTTTTAAAAACATTAATTGAGTTTTAATTTAATCATTAATAAAAAAATCAATTTTAATCATTAAACTTTTCTTAGCGTATTTCGGTACACTTTTCAGTTTCTATCATAAAATATTGCTATGTTAATCTTTTAAGATAATTTTTTTCTATTACCTTTTTAAGATGACTTTTCCTATTAATTCATTGAAACTAAAAAAAGGGTTCTTTTCACTTAGAAACTATTTTTTTATGAAATGAAAAGGTTAAAATATTGTTTAAGACTGTTGAAAATATTAAATCCAATAGATACTCTCAAGTTTAACAAGAAACTTGGCTTTCTAATGTCACCTCATTAGTTTTAATTTTGGCACACTCCAATTACAAGTAACCAAGGTGCATGCATTTAATTTAAACAACTATACCAGATTGATTGTGACACCAGATAATTTAAACAACTATTCATATAACTATACCAAGTGTTGCATAAATCAAATTTTTTGCAGTGTTTATATTGTGGTGTTCTTAAATTGCGTTAATCAATTGAATTTGTTTTAAAATCACATCATAATACATGCTTATAATTTATTTAAATGAAATTTTGAAAACATATTTTACTCAATTAGTGCATGGTTAATTCAAACTAATATATACTATAAAAAAATTATTAAATAAAGATTAATTTTATGGATACAAATAATTAGCTATTATATTAGTTAAATTAAATATTATTTTATAAATTAAAAAATTATGAATATTTAAAATAATTTATATTATTAATAAAAATGTATAAACTAATTTTTAAATTGATATCTAATATTTAATATTATCAACGTTTTAGCTACAAACTATTGTAAATTTTAAATTAATCTTAATATTAGTAGTTCTAGCATCTGATTTAGTTAGTAATTAAAATTTGAAATTAATCTTAATATCAATTTAAAAATTAATTTTCATTAATAAAATAAACTACTTTAAATATCAATAATTTTTAGTTTATAAAAATAGTATCTAAGTTAGTAAATATAGTGGCTAGTTATTTTTTGTAGTTTTTATTTAATATTTTTTTGTAATGATAAATTTAGATTAAAAAAATCTTAAAAATTAAATATGTATTTTTCATTTAATAATAGAATAAATGATTAAGATGTTTTCATGATGGTTTATTTTTAATTTAATATATAGAGGTGGAGTATATGAAATTTAGAAATATGTTTTTTAAGATAAAAAAAATCAAATAGCCAACTTCATATTATAAGTATATTGAATTTTTGGAGGAAGAAGAAAACTAAAATGTAGACAATAAAATAAAATAATGAAAAGTACAAGTAGTTGATATTTAAGAAGAAAATAATACTTTTAAAGTGATTAATAATTTAAATTGAAAACAAAAAATATTAAATAATCATAAAGTGGTAAACATTAAAAAGGAGGTAATATTTTATATTGTATAAACATGTGTCATAGAGCTTGAAAGAGGACAAAGAAGAGTTAGGAAGAGAGTTGCACAATTCATCATGAATCAATGTCTTTCCTTTATTAACTGATTTCAATTTTCTAGCTCTCAATATAGTCAAAGATTTTGTTGGCAAAAGGTGTTTTAGGATAAAGAAATGTTGTTTTGAATTAAGGTATTACAAAATAGAAATATTATAAGTTGTTATGTTTTTAAATTTACACGTGAATATTTTACCTCGATTATAAATAAAAACTTTATAAGTAAGGTATTAAAAATTTCACATCAACTTAAAAATAAATATTTTTTATAATATATAAATGAATCATCACAAGAAAATCATGAAATAAAAACTAACTTTAGAAAAAAAAAATTAGTTGTTATAGTGACTAAATTAGATATCATTTTAAATACTAATTTATTTTTTTAAATTAGTTTTCATTATTATTAAATGATTTTTAAATTGGTATCCAATTAGCGACCAAAATTTTTGCTATCAAATTTAGAATCTAAATAATTGATAGTTAAAACCTAATTAGATATCAATTTAGAAACTATTTAACAATAATAAAAACTAATTTAGAAACTATTTTTTTTAATTTTTAAAATAGTCTCTAATTTAATCACTATAACAATTAATTATTTTTTTTCTAAAATTAATTTCTATTTCATAATTATTTTCAGTTAATGTTAATCCTAGAGTCGGTTTTATAATAAATCAATACTAAATAAGAAATGAAGAAATGAGATTTTCGCTTAAATTTAATTAGCTTATTAATTTGTTGTATAAGCCGTGATTAGTGATCAAGGATTAGATTAAGTTGACTTAAGAGGGGGTCCACAGGAGTAAGTATTTTTGGAGGGACGTGGAAAGTGGGGAGAGAGCTATGACCCATGCTAACTCTTATTATATAATTAATAATAATTCAGCCATTTAAAAATTAGGTCAATAATGGGCATCGCAATATTCCTTTATAAATTTTCAGGTACTGAAGCACATGGTGGAACTCGTTCAGCGTGCAATGCAGGCAAAACTATAATCACCCTAACACAGGTGATTAATTTTTAAAATCCCACTCATTTTTTTAGTGAATTATTTTCTTTAATATTTTTTATTTAAAGAACAAATTTGAAGTTTGCTTTAAAAATTTTAATCTAACTATGATATATGGCTCCACATTGCATACTATCCCAGAAATTAAATAAATCGAATTGTAAAACTTATTTTTAATATTTAATAGGGATTCTTTAAAAAGTAATATGGATTTAAATTTTAAATATTATATACACACACTAATTAGAATTTCAAGTATTCAAGTTTATTTAGAAAACTTCGACATCTCTTTACAAAAAGTTCTTAAGTTATCTCTTTAGTTAATTTCTAGGATTGTAATGTATTTTCACATTTTTTTTCTCCTATAAAAAATGTAGTTTAGAAGATAACACAAATTAGAATAATATGAGTAAGTTTTTATTTTTCTCGTATATTTAGTTTCTCTCATTTTTTTTGTATGCATGAGCTTCTACTACTTGAGGCTTGTTAGAATTATTTATGAGAGTTTAGGTTTATAATAATGTGTTTTGTTTGTGAATTGGAGGTTTTTTGAAGCAAGTTAGGATTTTGCTCTCTCAATTGTTTGGCTTTTGTTTTCTATTATGAACACATTATCGAAGATAAGGGAAGTTAATTGAATTACTTCACTTCAAGTTAATTTGGAATGTTGGTGTTTGAAAATGGAGTGTATAAGTATCTCTAAGTATGAAATTAATTTGGTGTTTATGTATGAACTATTTTGGTTAGGTGTTGAAATTGAGTTTTGAGCATTCAAAATGAGTTAGAAATATTTCTTAATAGTTTGATATGGAAAACAAGTATATATAGAAATTTGTTTGAAGTTGAGTTGGTTAGTATTTTGTAAACTTATTTTATTGTGTTATAAATAATGTTTTTAGTTGTTGAATTTTGAATTTTTTAGTATTTTTGTTGAAGTTAAAAGTTTTCACTAGATCAAAAGTGAAAGTGAGTAAGTCTCTTTTCTTTATGAGAATTTTTGCACAAATAAAAATCAAAGCAAAATGAATCTATTTCATTTGAAAGATTATTGCTCAAATGAAGAGTTCTCAAAAAATCCAAAATCAAAATGAGATTTTCGATGTTGTTTTCACTTAAATATCATATTGTCACTCAAGCGATGGTGATCATCACCTACAAGATGATGATTATCACTTAAGTAATGTTTTTATGTTGTATAAGAGATAGTTAGATGATATTTTTTTGTGATATATGATTTATATACACATAAATGTTAATATTAAATTGATATAAGTTGCTTATATTTTCCTTTTATAAGTGATGTTTTTTTTTTGTGTGACCTTCTTGTGAGTGTTTTATTCTTTTTAAGAACATTGTGATGAAAATATCCAAGTATATTAGTCTACTATTAAACATAAGATTCATTAAAAAAGTAAATGTGGTGATGATAAAAAAAAAAATATTACAACCTTTAAGTGTTACTCGTTAAGAAAAGAATATATACTATATTTCTTTGAACCTAATAAAGTAAATTAATGCTATCAAGAAGTAACAAGTGGTTAGAGGTATAATATCAGAATAAATGTAACTTTCAAGTTATTCAACATCAATAATAACTTATTGATTCACGATAACTATCATGTAACATTAAAAACATGTAATAACAAATATTTTTCATCTCTTTTATTCTCTTTACTGTAACATTAATAAACCTTTCCATCTATTCATCTATTACAATATATAATAGAGATTATTCCTTTTAAAATTATTAAAAAAAATATATAACAATATCCAGTAGAAATTTCATATTTTAACATAACTGATATTCATATTTTCTTAACATTCATGGCCCAACCTTAAAAAAATCTTTAAAAAAGTATTAGGTTTATATCTGTACCGATGGAAAAAACACGCGAAAGCAACACAAATCAACTGTAAAAAATAAACAACACAAAATTTAACGTGGTTCGGTCACTAAATTACAACCTACTCCCACGAATAACTAATTATGTTTTCATTCTATTTATTATAATTTTATTATAAATATAAATATTTCTGAAATAGAAATTATATAGATGACACAATAATTAAGTTCACTCACTAAACTAAAATATGTGTATAGGAAACCCAATCCAATTTATCTGTCTTTAACATATACTTTAATATATATATATATATATATATATATATATATATATAACAGATTATTTGAACCGGCAAAGACTGAAAAAATGCAGTGTTGATGTGAGATTGTAACTGTATATCCTTGCCTGCCCAACAGACAAAAAAAATAAAAAATAAATAAATAAATAACCGTCGGTTGTCTGGATTCCGTCTGAGAGAATATTGCCTTAATTTTTGCAAATAACATCTATTCAGAGGATTTGCACACAGGATAAGGAGGCATCACATGTATACATAAAATCTCCCATAATTATTGTGTCCCCCAAAAATTAATTCCTTCAATAATCTATCTTTCAACCCTTATTATCAACTCACATGTGTCTTATCTTGTGTTTCTCAATATAATCAAACAACATAATTTATTTTATTCACACTTGTTGGAAATCGGATAAAGTAGGAAAATGTTGCAATTTAAAATCATTATAATTTTAAATGACAAGTTATGGGTATACGACAAAATGGTGATATTTACACACTTTTGTTTAATTAGGTTAATTAATTGAAATTATGTTAATGAATTGAAGTTCTGTAATGTAAAATAATATAATTGTACATAATTTTACTTGCAGTATTTTACATTTATACAACTTCAGTTTGGTAATGAAAGAAAATAAGTTTAATGCATGAAAGATTTTAATATTTTTTATATTGTTGCATATTTATAAATTTAAAAAAAAATATTTTTGTGTGTATATTATTTTAAAGAGAGTGAAAAAATTTATATTTATAATAATATGTTAATTGTAATTGTTGGCAGATTACTATATGTAAATTTGTACGAGTTAGTTAAATGATATGTAAGTATGGTAAATGAGAATATAAGAAAACGAAATGTATTTTTTTTAGTAGAAAATTTTATTTATAAATGATGACACACTATTGTCAATACGAGCAATTATTCATATTGTGACTATATTTTTATGGTAAGAGCACTTATTTTGTTTGTTTTCATCCGGGTCATCCATTTTGTTATGCATCACATGAAAACATATTTTTTGCGACATCCAACATATTTGTTACTTCCACCATGACACCTCCATCACCATATCGCCCACTTTCACCATCACATTGTTATCAACCATCAATGTCTTTATAAGGGTTTGATAATCCACCACCGGATCAAAACCAACCGGAACCTACTAACGATAGTCAATAACAAACCAAACTTATGCCTCCACGACAACCACAAAGATAGAGAAGAAGACTACCATATGACACCTCTTCCCATAGATAGTCCATTTTAATTTATGTAATCAAAACAATCTCACTATTTACATGAATGTTCATTATTTTATGTTATTTCATTATTTTTGTTTTATTAAATTTAATCATACAAATTTCTCTAATTCAAACAATAAAAAAAGACGACATAATTACACAAATAATAAACTTCACAAGTAATATATATTTTAGAAAACCTAATCGCTTTGTGTCATCAAATTATTCAACCAAAAATTTTATAAACCAATAACTTAAAACAAATTCTTGATTTTTTTTTATAAAAAACTTAACCTAATTCTTGAATTTTAAAAAAAAAACATAAATAAATAACCAAAACTAAAGTTGTGCACGAGAGTGCAGTTGATTAACATAGTTAAACACAATTGTGCAAATGTCACACGATTTCAACACAAATTCGTGTATCACGACCACAACTTCGTCTTTATGAGCAATTTCGCTTACGAGTTCAAATGAGTTAATCCAAATCGATAAAAAAAGTTTTTTTTTACCTAAATTAATAATAATAATTTTAAATTACAATATTTTTTACTTTAAACCCCTTCCTTTTTCAATTTACTTATTTTATTTGTAAATGTGTATAACTAAAAGTAAAATATAGCTAGTAATTCTAAATAATTATCATGATAGAAGAAATATCTTTTATAATTGTTAGAAAAATACCCTCAAAATTCTGTAGAACCCCCCTTTTTTTACAAGTATATGCAGGGATTAATAAATAAAGAGTTTCAATTTTTTTAATCACTAATAAACTTTATGAGACGAATTATGTCATGTCAAGCACTTTACTTTTAACAAAAGCATTATTATTTGTTGCCTAAGGAGAATCCAAATTATGTTATATTTATCAGCCCCATATGTCTATTGCACATGGATTGCTGCATTATCTTTATATATGTGGATCACAATATTATAGTACTATTTTATACATTATTCAAAAGTATTCTAAAAATTTCGTCTTGGAAGAAAAGTAAAATTTAACAAATAATTATTTTCATTAAAAAAGCACTTTAGAACGATTTAATGTGGATTTTAATTCATTAATCATATATCACTTTTTATTTTATTTTTCTCATTAAAATGAAAAAAATCTCAAATTTTCTTATTATAAAGTATAAATGTTTGTCAACAATACATTATTAATTTGAGTAGTGATACATTTATTTTCTCAACCAAAGTTTTGGATTTAAAGATTTCAAATAAAAAAATATAATTAAAAATATCTATTGAAAATAAAAATAATCTATCAAATTTAAAAAAAGTCGTACTAGTACACCAATAAGATACCGTATTAATCATATTTTTGAAGTATTGTATTGTGCGCGTGATTGTTGGTAGTTGTATTGATAAACTAATACTATAAAATTGAGATTTATTTTGGTCTTCCCATAATTAATAAATTTTTGAAAAAAAGTACTATGAAAGTATAAAAAAATAGTCTACTGAAGGAAAAAAAAGTATATTATATGATTAAATGTTTCTAAATATCCTAAAAAAATATTTTTACTAATATTTTTTCTTATTACATAATTAATTATATGAATAAAATAGTGTGTCATTTTCAGTGAAGAAGTTGGGCACTTTTGCTGATATTGATCATCGATGTCCTCTTTTAAAAAACTTCAACGTAAAAATTATTAAGGTTGACATTTGAAATGCAAATTTCTACAGGAAGTGCATTTATATTATGCCAACACCGTTCAGTTTCACACACGGAGTACGTAAAAACGTGAATCACGGTCCAATCTTTAGCATGAAACAAAACTACGTTAGTTTTGTTCAATACAAGGATTAAAAAATTTCATAAAACTAAAAGAGTTGACATTTTTAAAGACTAACATGCATTTAATTAAAGGTTAAATAAAACAACAACCAAAAACAAATGAGAGAAGATAAAACCTCGCATCCACAGTGTCGCAAGAAAGCATCCCAGGAAAATCCAAAGAAAACCAAGGATCTGTTTTATGACTATGTTAGTGTTCATGTTCTTGGTGGAAGTGGAATCTAAGTAAGAATGAAATGAATGTATAAAACACTAATGGATCAGGAGGGAACATAACAACACCAAGACAAAACAAGCATGTTCTGTTTAGAAGGGTTGGTGGAAAACGAGAAAGAGAAAAGTTTAAATTTTGAATCATACAAATAAAATTAAAATTATGAATTTTTAGTTTCATAAGTTAATTTTTCCCAGATTTTTTTTTTTTAATTTATTTATTTTTCTTTACTTCTGTTCTTGTTAGTTCGAGGTTTGTTGAAATCTGAATGAACTCCTAGTGGTCTCCCTTCAAATTTTAGTGATTCAACTTTTAGGAAACGAGAGACTCTTCCCGTGGTGATGATACTCCGACGCTCAAGTTAGTAAGACACAAAATATAATGAGTATATGATAAAATATGAATTGAGAGTACTCCCTGTATTGTGTATTAGATCATCCTGTATGTAGAGTGTAATCTGGTATATATAGACCGAGTTGTAACCTAGTCTTATAACCTCTCCAAGTGATATAAGATAAGTGTATCATGTAACACTGTGTAAAAGATAGATCTCCTTATTGATATTTCCTCTAATATATATTGGTCATATTCTACGTAACATAGTCCGATTTGATCTTTATTGAACCATTAAAGGTGATTAAGTTTAATTAACACATGATACTTAATGTACGAATGTCCTCTGTCATTAAAAATCGGATCACTATTCATATACCATACGTTGGATCCAGGCTCATCATTCTACAGATTCAAAAATATCATTTAATAAATAAATATAAAATGTATTAAAAAGTTAAGCCTAAATAACTTTAAAAAATTTCATATTAAAACTAATTAATTCGTGAATCTAATTTAAATTACACTTATTTATATATTATAAATTAACTTTATTTATATATTATAAATTTGGTCGATCTAAAATGTTCAACAAGACAAACGATCAAATATTACAAAATGGTGGTAAGTGAAAGTGGCGCGTGAATGAAGAACTTTATAATTGCAAGTCCACTCCATTTGGTAGTTGGAAATTGCATCAAATATAGCAAGAAAACAAAACCGAGAGATGTATTAATTTAATGGTTCTCTTTGATGTGCATCAGAACAGCAAAATTATTAAACACGATTGTTATTTAGTTACATTAATTCAATATTCAAAACAGTGTTGAATTAGGTTGTTAGAATTGTAGTAAATCTCTTCTAGAAAACAGTATATGGAGAGTAGGTGTTTTGATAATAGGTTTCTGTATGATGGGTGTGTGAAGAGTTCAGTTTCTCTCATTTCTTGAATATTAAATGGTAGTAGGACCCTGTTACTATAACCATCATCATCAATTCTTAGGGGTAAAAATTTATGACTTTATTCACATAGTGGGTTTTGGTATTTCCTTCTTGTAGTATTGTCTAAAGATCACATTAAAGTTTTGGTTTGACGTGAAATGAAAGTTGACCCAATTTTATATTCGGGGTCGTTGACCATTGACTCAAACAAATATTGAGCATGACCTGACATACCAGTTTATTCTACTCTGCCAATATGCCAGAATAATCCATAGGGTATTTTTTAAAGTATAGCATCTGTAAAATCGTTCCATTATAGAACTCTTCGTGGTATATAAGATGATGATTAGGTTTTATCTGAGTTTTAAAGTGAAGATAACGCTTAGAATCTGTTCATATCAGCATCATGCACTCACCATTAATACAGACAGCATAACAACTTCTGGCTGTATGAGTCAGAAACTGTGGTGGTGCCATGTCACGAGGAAAATTTACTAGATTGGTAGGGATAATTACAAAGTATTAGGTGAGATTACATACACATTCAAGCTGGACAAATTTTAACTTTATGAAAATCTACCAGAATAATTACATTAAGTATATAAAGGAAACTTTTGGCTGAGTGATCATTGTAAAGATGAGAAAAATAGTTTTAGAATAGAATTAATATTATTAAAATGATATTTAAATATTTTATTGTTAAAGTTAAAAGAGGATATAAATAGAATTTCAGTTATTAAGTTTCATTTTAAAAGAACTATTATTTTTCTAAAAAGTCATTTTTCATTTCTTTTGCCTTTTTTTTTATAATTTTGACCTTCTCGCTCATTAGTTTGACGATCGGAATCCACTATTGGACTTCTATCAGTGAACTCTACAAGATTGTCCAATCAAAATCTTAGATAGAGTAAGTTCATTCTTGGCTCTTTTTCTTGAGTTAGTTTTGATCTAGTTAGGTTTGTCTTTAGTTTAATCTTGCATGTGATGCTTTTATTTTCAGAAGTAGTCTATGTTAGCTTAGGATCCTAGTGGTATAGTTAGATTTATGATCAGGACTCTTCAGGTTAAGTGACCTTTAAGCTTGTGGTAGATTTGGAGCTCTTATTAAGTATATGCTCAAGTTTAGGTAAGAGAAGCTAGTTTTAAATTTCCAATAGAACCTTAGGCTAAAAGATCTGAATATGGGGGTGACGTTGTCACCAGTTTCAAATTTTCTTGCAGGATTGTTTATTTTAAGAGTAAAGTAATATATTGATCGAAAGGGTTGATTTTGAATATAATATAGTGATTTTTAAGGTGAATAAGTTAATGAAAATGTTGTGATTGAGAATTGAAAGTGTTTGAATGGTAATATAAATGAGTTGAATTGTATTTGAATAGTCTATTGAAGTAATTAAGATGTCATGTTTGATTTAGAAAGCTAATATGAGTAGGAACTATCAATGTAATGTGTAAGTTTATAAATTTATGAATTGAATAAAATGTTGGTTTTGAATTTAAGCAGGTTTATGCAGAAATTTTCTGCATATCTCGCTCAAACGAGAATAAAATGGAAAGATAGGATGCTATCGGGTCCATTCTCGCCCAAGCGAGACCTAGGATAAAATTTTGGGTGCTTTCAGGTTGAATCTCGCTCAAGTGAGAGAATATTTGCTTAAGAGAGACCTCAAGCGAGCAAATTCTCGCTCAAGCTAGACTCTCTGTAAAAGAAAACTAAACTTTTTATATTTGTTTTTAAAATGTTGGTTTATTTATTTCTGTATAGTTTTACTTATAAATTTTCTAAAACTTTTATTTTATGTATATTTAATTGATTTTTTTAATTATATATTTATATGATTAGTAAATGAATTGTTGTGTGTTTTCGAAATTCTAAACTTTGGTATTTTTTAATTGTTTGATGTTGGATATTGTGAGATTCAGAATATGAATTTTATTCAAGACATAGTATTTTCAGGAAAGAAAATACCGTGTTAAGATTTTTAGGATGTGCATTGACTATGGATTCATGTAGAATGAGATATCCTGACTCTCCTGAGATAATGAAATCATATAGATGAAGTTATTTAGGTGTTGAGAGTCGAAAAAAGATCATATGAATGAGTAAGTTGTTTGAAAGATAACTAACTTGACCTGTTATACGAGTTAACCTTGTCATACTAGGAGAGAAATGATATTGAGATTATTCATGCACATAGCTGTTTGAATTTCCCAGTGATATAGTATGACAAGTGCATATATCTGAGTTTAAGTCAATACACGAGTCTTCCAGAAGTAAAGTGTTTATGTGTTGTGAGTCAGTAGAAGTCTGACATGTAAAAGATGAATTATGAATTTTAATTGACACTTATGGTTTGAGAAATTGTATGAGACTTGAATTATGTTTATTAATTTGAAATTGAAATTATATAGAAATCTTTATATAGCTAACTTACCCTTTGTTTTGTTTTGTATTTGTTTTCTCTAATCTGTGATGATCGTGTTAATTTACACTAGAACCGATGAAATTGCAAGTAATAGAGCTTCTCAATTAGCAGCCAAAAGAACAAATGTCCTTATTCTAAATGTTTTGTTTGTATTCTTTTGTGTATATATTAAAATTTCCAAGAAAAATGATATATTTTGAGATAGAATATTAGATAATAATATATGTTCATATATAAGTTAGATATTACTTGTTTTACTTTTATTTTATTATATATGGATATATGGGTAAAAAGTAGAGATGTTACGGTAGTTTTCTCCCTATATTAGTACCTACCATACCTAGTGAAACTTTAAGCCAAATGAACTTTTTGTATTGTATGTGCGAATTGGAACAATTCGACCTAACCATGAATATGCAATAGTTAGAAGAAAGAGATAAATCGTCAGTTCTACAACTATTTTTAACGATCAGCTAAGGTCACGGTGCCATCTGATGGATAGGCATGAAGAATCAGAGTTGGCACTTCACGATGAAGAATCAGAGAAAAAGAAACAGGTTTTAAGAAAAGCAAAAAATTGATCGAGTAAAAAAATCTCAATCTTAAAAGGGCTCGACTTTACAGATATATTAAATTATTCAACAATAAAATTGCAGCATTTTCTAAATAAAAGCAAAGTATCAGATAAAAAGAATCACCATGAAGTATCACATATACGTCCAATCAGAAAATTACACACGTTCAACGGAGATCAATAAGCAGAGTGAGACTTTTCGCGGAGGGTGGCATTGGGAAGAGGCCACTCATAAATAATATATTACAAAGTGGTCAGTGAAGTAATGCCATTCATTATACTTGATATGCTATGAAATATAAATAGCATCAGATTTGCCAGTTTATTTTATTTGGGTATGAATTGAATAGGAGTAGTAGTTACGTATATCATCCGTGTATCATTCCGTTGCAAGATTTGAGCTCGGTTAAATCATATTTCTTTCATTGGGTGGAGAAGCAGAAAGACAATGTCAGCATCAAACTACATCACTAGTGAAAAATCTTACAAGACATGTAGTACAACTGTGCAACACCATGCTTGTCAACTGTGAGCGCTACAAACTTCCATCAAGTAATCTTTCTGGTGTCTACCATCAGTTTATAGAGAGCAAATCCCCCTCGATGGCAGCCAGGCATCCTAGAAGTCATGTTTTCTACTTCATCCTGAAAGATAGAAAATCAGAGTCATGCTTCAAAGACTAAAAGGTTGGTCGATGTCAATATAGGCATTAAATTTAGAAACGTAGACTAGCTACTATGGATAAAATATCAGGTATTTATGTTCCAACAGATTCTATTATAACCCAGAGGAAGAAATATCACTAAGCGTTTAGTTCTAAATAATTAGAGATATGTCATTATCATCATATCACCTATCAGGGGGCTTCCTCTGAAATCTGAACCCACAATCATTTTAATGGGCCTTCTGTCGCATAAGAAAAAAAAAATGACCATGCTCATATCTCTTACTAATGCCACTAACAAAAAAATGCAATGTCCTTAAATGGAAACATCCAAAAAATAAAGTGTAAATAATCACAATTATTATTAAGAATGGATTTCATGCCAACAAAATAAGAACAAGTTTTAGATTCACCATTGGAACGGCATATAGCTGAGTCGATTCATAGCCATCTTGTGCGCTAGAATAAAACTGCTGAACTTCCTTTGAATCAAGACTACAGTTGATAAAGAAAAATGCAGCCGGTCTCACATTCAAATTCCTGCGAGATATACCAATGAAAGTAGGGATGCTCTACACGACAAACGCTCAAAATTAGATACTGAATCTTTGAGCATATTCAATCCCATTTTAAAAGGAAAAGGAAGCACGAGATTAAGATTAGCAAAGCATACTGAAATTTTATCTGCAATCAATGCACACAGAAAAGGTGTATCACAAAAACCAAAACATATAAATCACAAAGTCTACTAAAGCTAGCATATTAGGTGTCTCTTTAGTTCAGTCACTTATAAAGGTAAAAGCCATGTATATTGTGTCCTCTCAGTCATCTTAAAGTAGGAATTATTAAACTTACAAGGGATGAAGCTGGCACTCCAATTTCTTCAACTACTTCGCGAACTATGCTGTCAAACATCTCCTGCGAAACCTTGATGTTAATAGATTCTGCTAACTCCTTGATATATTGATGTGATGTTATACCAATTTCTTGAGGCTGTCAATCATCAATAAAGAAAAATAAATGTATAGCCAAGTCTACACATATCAACAGGAAAAAATTACGTGCTTTTATTCAGTAATAAATTAATCATTGAATAGAAGATAATACGGTAAAGTAAAAAAGTGCAGAAAACAAGATGGTAGAAAATAAGGAACACATATCATGACAAATAAATGCATCACACAGAAAAACCAAATTAAAGACTTATTTTAGAACTGTGCGTTCCAGATTTATTGTAGAAAAAAAATGTACTATTGCAACACTAGATTGTTGCAACAAAAAGGTTTCACCATTTAATACCTCAGGATGGCCTCCAGGGAAAACAAAATGTCCAGGAAATTCACCAACATTATTACTTCGTTGTAATACAAGTATTTTGTTGTCTTTTGTTTCCACCACTGCACCATTTCCTAGAGGGCTGGAGGTGTTCTGACAAAGAACGGAATCATCTGGGGAGAAGGATGTAGGTAAAAGATTATGACAAATAAATCAATACCAATTCAACAGCAAAGAAATGATGGAAGAGGAGGAGGCAGAACCAGAAGGAACATAAAAGCTTAGCAATTTTGGTCTATATAATTCCATCAATTATTGTTTAATAATATTTAATCAAAGAGATAAAATCAAACAATCAATGCATCCAAACCTAGGATGGAATTAACATGTTTGAACAGTGTTTGATAAAAGCTGTGTATACTTTGTGACTTTGACCCTGAAAACCCATGGATAAAATACAAATATACAAAGCATCTGACCTCTGACATAAGTACATTTTCTTCCTACAACTAATCATAAATGAACTTCTCTATCTTCCGTCAGTGACTAGCAAGTTATTTCTTAATGAACACAATGAACTCATGAAACAAGTAATACGTGATATTGCCCCTTCTTTATTATTCTCATGGTTCGCAAAATCTATGGAATGACATGACAATCGAGGTAAAAAAAAATATTACATCCTCTACCCTTTTCCAATTAAAAATGGAACACAACAAATGCAAACAAGGCACAAAGGAGGAAGGAAGGACCTATAACAGTTATGATTTGGATGAAGATTGTGCTTCCTACAGGAGTCCAATGTTCTGGGGATAGCTATATGGTGATGATATGCTCAAGTTCCAAATGAGAAATGATTAAAGGATCTAGCTATATGTCCCCTACTTGGGAATACATAGAAGAGTGGTGATAATCATATTTTCAGACATAAAGGGAAACTCCACTGTATCCAAACTGAAAAACAGAAGAGAGATGCCCAACTGCTGCCTAAGGTGGGCAAAAAATCCAAATTGCCAAATCCAATTCATAATTATCCAAATCCATATTACTTTTAATTCATTTAAATGAATTTATTTCAAATCCAAATACACATTTTTGGATTTTAAGTCTAATCTATTTAATTGGATATGGATTAATTATAGATTATATACATTTTTGGATTATCCAAAATGGATTTTGGGTTGGATTTTGACTTAACCCGGACCCAGGTTGAGTTGAGACAATCCAGGCTAAGATTGAGCTAAGACTGCCCCAACCCATGTTGAGTCAACTCAGGCCCAAGTCGAGCCGAGTCGGTTCGGGCCAAAGTCGAGCCGAGATGGTCAAGACCCAAGTCGAGCCGAGTCAACACGAGCCCAAGTCGACCTGAGTGGGCCAGAGCCCAAGTCGAGTCGGCACTTGGACAAGGTCAAGTCGACCCAAGCCCATGTCGAGTCGAGTTGACCCGGGTTCATGTCGAGCCAAGTCGGTCCGAGCAAATGTTGAGTCGAGTTGCCCCAGGCCCATGTCGATCCAAGACGACCCGCGTTCATGTCGAGCCAAATTGGCCCGGGCCCATGTCGATCCGAATCGCTCTGGGACCATATTGATCCGAGTCGGCCCAGGCCATATCGATCCGATTCAGCCCAGGCCATATCGATCCGATTCAGCCCAGGCCGATGTCGAGTTGAGTCAGTCAAGATCGAAGTCAAGACAAGTCGGCTCGGGCCCATGTGTAGCCGAGTCGACACAGGCCGATGTTGAGCCGAGTCAGCCCGAGTCGATCTCGAGCTAAGTCGGCTCGGGCCGTGTCGAGCAAAGTTGGCCCTGTCGATGTCAAGTCGAGTCGACCCGAACCTATGTCGAGTCGAGTGGGCCAAAGTCCATGTCGAGACGAGTGGGCCCAGGCCCATGTCAAGCTTTGTCGGTCAGGATCCAGATCGAGATGAATTTAATCTAATTGACAAAGTGGATTTAATCTAATCGACAAAGTGAATTTAATCTAGATTTAATATATTTTAAATGGATTTGAAAAAATCTAAAAAAAATTGATCTAGTTAAAATGGATATCAATTTTAAATCCAATCCATTTATTGGATCTAGATTGGATTTTGAAAAATCCAATCCATGACCACCCCTACTGCTGTCTTAGATTTTCATTAACTCAGCATTGATCTACTTCCCCTTGCTCCCATCCAGATAATTTTATGGGACATCAGAGCAGCTTCATTTTGAAAGACATGTGTCACATACACATTGCCCTATGTTCAGGTGCTAACAGTGTAAGCTCATAGGATAAGAAAAAATAATAGTATGGGAGTTAACAAGGTGGAAAATTGTAATAATTTTACCTTCCGATTGAACCAAGAACCTTTCCCACAAAGGACTTAAATTTGTCCCCACAAAAGTCCTGGAAGCAAGTTTAACCAATAATTAATAAATAGAGGGAACTAAAACTGATAGGCAAAAATACAGGAGAGAACAGCAATAAGAATTAACTGTGCTTAAAGGATGCATTGCAGAGATATCCTCCAATGGTTTCAAACAAACACTAAAGATAACTGACTGTCCAAGCAATAACATGTCAACGGATACAATATACACTATGAAATTGTTTAATACATCAGTATGTTTTCTCAGCCAAGACCACCAATACATAGAAATTTAATTTGAAAATACACAAGTTTCTGACTAATTTACCAAATATGATAAACTATTCTCAACCTACCAGCTATAAAGGGATAAAGGCATATTAGAGGTCATGAATATGAACAATGAGAAAGATACAAATAAAGATCATTAAAATATCCAAATGAAAACTGAAACTAATTAATTTTTAATTCAAGATTATAGAATAATTATCATCCTATCAATATCACTACCCATGCTAAACAGAAAACATACATTTAAAAGAGGCTGAGGTCACACCTATAATCCGTCAAACCTAGGTGGAGGCATAAACGTGGTTCTCGGTCGGATCCATCTCCTGCGTCCAGAACACACCCTCCATACTGTAATAATTGCAACAAAAAAAAAAAAAGGATAGACACGCTCTGTAAGGGACAGTCCTTGACAAAGTCAATCGACAGGGCCTCAAACTTCACTCTAGCTACAAGATCACCTCTCAGATACATAACATTACGTGAAAACAATAAAGGACTAAAGTGAAAGAGATTGAAGTAATCGTGCAATATAAACATGGATTGATAAACATGCCATCACCCCAAGAGCCACATGTTCCTTCATATAGCATTATCGATTATTAAACATTAAAGCCTGTATTGTTCATCCGATTCACACCATAACAGTATCAAGACACCAAATACGGGGCATCAACCAGGCAAACACACATGAACAAGAACAAGAACAAAAAAAAATTATTCTTAGTTAATATCTTCAGAACTTCAGCAACCGGAATCCAACTAAAATATTCTTAGTATCACTTGCATGTAAGGTTATTAATTACCAATGCCAAGTGTTATGACTTCAATTTCGGTGAACTAATTTGAGAGAAGGTAAGAGTATCTCATTACCCTGAACTTCTTTCCATTGAACAGTGAATTATTCTTCAGACTTCTCTGTTCCCATATCTGCACAACGGAAACAGAAGATAAGCGCAAGAGGAAACGATAGCAGAAGAAAACGAACATAAACAAATGCGATCCACCTCGGAAATCGTGTCTTCCAAGCTGACGTCAGAGCGGGGGATGCGGTCGTAAGCGTCGCTGAATGCCACGGAAACCTGCAAAAACAGAAAATGTTGGTTAGTGAGAGGCGTTTGAGGGGAATGATGAGGATTGAGAGCGGAGCTAGCCTGTGAAGGTGAAAGGCCTGAAGGAGTCGACACAAGCAGCGAGAAGGAAGAAGGGTCCACGGTGGTTGCATCTTTCTCCATCGCAACGTCGACGATGCCTTGCCGAAGGGCTTGGTCCAGAGCTAAAGGGCCTACTGAGAGGTAACATTGGGTTTTAATTTGGGCCACTGTTGGGTTGTAATCCATGTAAGAGTAAAGCCCAATTGCAAAGCCTTAAACTTATTACATGAAGCGACCCGAACCTGTGATTCAGTTCTTGTTTTCCAGAAAAACCATTTCCCTTCACAAATTTAAAAATGTTGGTGAGGCGTTTCTCAGGTAAATCGCCGTTGAATTGCGCTCTTTCCTCAACCGTAATCCGGCACTGTTTCTCAAGCTCCAATGAAAACGATGACGTGCGGAAAGTGTTCGGCATACTGAGCAGCACCTCCACGCCGGAGCAGCTGAAACAATCCCTCAAAGCAAGCGGTGTTTTCCTCTCCAATGAATTGATCGATCAAGTTCTCAAGAGGGTTCGCTTCAGCCACGGGAACCCCTCCCAAACCCTTGAGTTTTTCCGTTACACCGGAAGAAGGAAAGGGTTTTACCACACTGCGTTTTCCCTCGATACCATGCTCTACATTCTCGGTAGAAGCCGCATGTTTGGTCACGTTTGGGACCTCTTAATCGAATGCCGTCGAAAAGACCAAACGGCCATAACGGCTCGCACCGTTATGGTCGTGTTGGGCAGAGTTGCCAAAGTGTGTTCCGTTCGACAAACGGTGGACTCGTTTAGAAAGTTCAGGAAGCTGGTGGCTGAGTTTGATACTAATTGTTTCAATGCTCTGTTGAGAACGCTGTGTCAGGAGAAGAGCATGACGGATGCAAGAAACGTTTACCATAGTTTGAAGCATCGGTTTCGCCCAAATTTACAGACTTTTAACATTCTTCTTTCCGGGTGGAAGACCCCTGAGGATGCTGATGGGTTCTTTAAGGAGATGAAGGAAATGGGAGTGACACCTGATGTTGTTACATACAATAGTTTGGTGGATGTATACTGCAAGGGGAGGGAAATTGAGAAGGCTTATAAGGTGCTTGATGAAATGCGTGACCGGGATTTGTCGCCGGATGTGATCACGTATACATGTATCATTGGTGGATTGGGGTTGATTGGGCAGCCTGATAAAGCTAGAGGTGTTTTGAAGGAGATGAAGGAGTATGGGTGTTACCCTGATGCTGCAGCCTACAATGCTGCCATCAGGAATTTCTGCATTGCAAAGAGGCTTGGTGATGCTCATGGTTTGGTGAAGGAGATGGTGAGCATGGGTTTGTGTCCGAATGCAACTACTTACAATTTGTTCTTTCGGGTATTTTACTGGTCCAATGATTTGCATAGCTCTTGGATCATGTACAAGAGGATGATGGTTGAGGGGTGCCTTCCGAATACGCAGTCTTGTATGTTCTTGATAAGGTTGTTTAGGAAGCATGAGAAGGTGGAGATGGCGCTGCAGTTATGGGAGAACATGGTGGAAAAGGGTTTTGGGTCGTATACCTTGGTTTCTGACGTGCTGTTTGACTTGCTTTGTGATATGGGGAAGTTGGAAGAAGCAGAGAAGTGCTTCTTGGAGATGATCGAGAAGGGGCAGAAGCCGAGTAATGTGTCGTTTAGAAGAATTAAGGTTCTAATGGAACTAGCGAATAGACATGAGGCCCTTGAGAGCTTGACGCAGAAAATGTCCATATTTGGGCGACCACTCCAATTGCATCAAAGTTCAGTGAGCCAAACCGAGACACCGGATTCTCTCTTTACTAATAGTTAGAACTGATTGTGGCAAAATGAAAGGAAGATCGGGGGTCTTAAATCTGTTACAGAAGCTGTAGGAACATCCGGATATGACTTTTAGAATTAGTTCGAGACGTGTGCAAAGATAAGAGAGTTTAACAGTTATTAAGGTGGGAGTCAGTATAGCAAAGATTACACATTCTATGTACCGGGAGGTAATTCGCTCCATGGAGCATTCTGAAAGGCACGCTTAGTGACACTGAAAGGAGTGAACTGCGTGCGTTGTTGACAAAGCAGAACCATGCTGGAGAAACGATGCTTTATGTTGCTGCTGAATATGGTTATTTTGATATGGTAAGGGAGATGATTCAATAATATGGATCTTGCTGGTGTTGGAATTAAGGCAAGGAATGGTTTTAATGCACTCCACACTGCTGCCAAACAAGGCGATTTAGTTATGCCTTCAATATGACTTTCTATACTTGTTCTTCTGTGGTGTGTGATCTTCAGAGGGAATCTCAATTGTGTTTCTTTTGAGATTCCTTGAATTTTTGGTAAACGGGTAACCCTGGATTGTAACCCGCCCTGTAATCCATGCTAAATAAGTGTAGTTACTAGGTTTTGGATACCCTTTTGTTCTACAGTCTGGGACTATAGCCAAACCAATTAATAATTCTTAGATGTAACTAATAATTCTTCAGATGGATTCAAAATCTGAAGAATCGCTTTTTTATTTTTACTGCTTTTTGGAATGTGAGTCAGTTTATTGGACTGCAATTTAGTTTAGGCCTTTGGGGTAAAATAACGGGATTTCATTGAATCATTTTGATTAAGACTCTTTGTATCTGTTGTTATCTAAAAGAAATTTTAATCTCTCTTCTGTCTGTGAATGTTGGTCATATTGATCTTTTCTTGGTTTTTTATTATTATTTTCGTGTTTGGAATAACAATTTTCCCTCTTGCAGATATGGTGAAGATCCTAATGGAGGCTCATTCTGAGTTATCAATGACATCCATTCAACACCACAGCATTGCACTGCTGCATTACAAGGGCAGCACTCAACTTATAATTAACAAATCTTGACCTGGAAGGAATAAAATAAAATATATTCAAAGTAAACGTACTTTTAATATGTAATTTTCATATAAAGTTAATAGAGTTCATTTTTCAAACGTTTCAATATAACCTTGTTTCTGCTTTTGGAGGAAGAAACGTTGAAGGTGATGATCTGACCACAGAGTTGGGAGGTAGAAGCTCTCCTTGCCCCTATTAAGTTTCGCCACCTCATATCATGCTTTGTTTCCAAGAGCTTGGACAGTTTAGGTTGGTACCTTCATTTATATTAATCAGTTCTTCCTTTACTAAATGTATAGGCTTTTGAATTATGTTTAATATCTGGCTTCTTATTTTCAGGTGAGCAAGACCCAGAACTAAAAATATCTTGTTGGCAACGGTCCCCATTCATAAAGCAAGAGAACCGCTTTTGTTTATACATTGTGTAATATCTTTAACTATTGTTACTTAAAGTTGTATGTAAACGAATAGAATGGTCAATTTTCTTGCACTATTGTTTGATATTTTTCTTTTCCTTTTCTTGCACTACTTTCTACAGTTTAGTTTATTTAGAGGAAAACTTTATTGGATTTTTCTTTGTTTATGTCAAATTAGTGCAAAATCTACTATAATGTCGTCTTGCATGAACTAACGATTCATCAGGTTTGTTTCAATGATAAATAAACTTTATCTCACTGATGTTTTTTACATACCCATTATTTTCTTTCAATCTTATTTCTGCATCTAAACTCACGTCTTATCTTCATTTTGAACTGATTTTTTCTTCAACTTATTGCCTTATGTATAGGACTGAAACAAAAACAAAAGAGAATATTTGTTTAATTAACATGCTTGGACTGTAAATTCTTGATAAACTTTCTGCACGTCACTCTATTATTCATTTTGTTGTTGTTAAACCAAGTTATAACCTTAAAAATATTGATCTTTGGCATTTCCGAATGCGTCACCATTGACCAAGAGATTGAACACTTTGAAAAATATTATCCTTACATTTTTTCTAATAAAATCTACATTTGTGATACCTTTCATCAAGCCAATCTGAGAAAACTTACTTTTACCTTGAGTATTCACATGCCTTAAAGCCTTTTGATTTGTTGCACATTGATATACTTGTTGTTTCTTATGATTAATAATTTGAAACTCGTAATTACATAGTTAATTAATATCTTTCATTGTGTTATATGTGTGGTCTCAGTGTTTACTGCTATAACGTTGACGTGATATAGACATTGTATGTCTTGTATGTTTTGCATATCATCTAGTCACTATGTGCTTAGTCACTTTGGACATTTTGGATAGTATTATGATCTCTTGAGAGCTTCATGATCTTGCTCTTTATACAAACACTTAATTTAAGGAAGATGGGATTAGATAATCAAAACTTACTATTATTTGTTGTTTATCAAAGTTATAGACTGTCTTGATAACTACATAGAATCATACAATTTATGATAAGTCATTTATTTGTATACTTTTATGTATATTTTAGACCGGATTTATAAATTCTTTTGTTCTTGGTTGGAAGAAATAATAAATTATTATATCATATAAAAATAGACTTTAAAAATAAAATATGACAATTGGTTGTGAATAAATGAGACTAATAAAATAAAGTTATTTTTTCATAGTTATGTAATATTATTTTATATTTATATAATTGTGAATTAACTGCCTTATTCTATATTTTGTATTATGATCCTATATGAAAGTATAAATTATTACATGTGCGGTTTAACTGTTATAAATAGAATAAGGAATCTTAGTTTTATTATTATTTTGTGCATAATAATGTTATATTGTAAAACTCATGTATTTGGAAAAAAATGACGTTATATTACTTATGTAAATTAAATAAAAAATTATTTAACATGGTTGTATTTTTTTAAATATTGGTCTCAAAAGAAATTTTTCCTAACAAATTTTGCCGTGAGATATTAAATTGTTACTGTTGTTTTAAAAGTAAAGAAAAATCGTCCCATTTTTTTTTTAATAATAATATATTTTTTCACTTAATAGAGTAAAGAAAGACCAGAAATTTAAAATACCACTATCAAAGATTTTATAAAAAAAAATTAAAAAAGACCATAACTTTGAAATCGCTTCATGAGGTACAAATTAAGTATTTTTTTCCCAAAACACTATCTCTTTTTCTTCTCTCTTTCAGAAACGCTACCATAATCAAAACTTATTTGCGTGTAGTATAAAGAATGGTTAATTTATATCGATATAAATGAAAACTACTTTAAATTCACTTTTTAATAAATAATTTTAAGACAGAATTCACCTTTAAAGATAAAATTCTTAAATATATACATATATAACATAAAATATATAAAATTGAATAACGATTATTTAATTATATTCTTTTCATATGGTTTATTTATTTTTTACACTCCTCATTCATTTTTCTTTCAATTGAATTTAGAATATCCCATATTTGAAATGTCAATCTAATTGAGATGTCAAATAGTATAATGATATATAAAATAAAAAAAATTATAAAAAAAAGATAAAAAATAAAATACAGAGAAACATTAGGTGTGGATATCACTAACTTTTTGAAAATTTACTTATAAATAGAAATATTTTATACAGTGAAACATTTGAAATTATTTTAACTATAATTTTTTTCTAAACTTACCTTCATTTTAATGAGATGAAAAATATGAATAAGATAGATAATTTTAATGTCATTTTCATCCTTGTATTGAATAGCTAAGAATGTGTTTGAATATCACGTTCCCTTTCATTTTCCGGAGTTATGAAGATGTGTATTGATGTAAATGACCTTACATATGGATTTTTGCTTAATATATACCTTACACTTCAACTTGCTAAAGAACTTTTAATTTCATGCATATGCATTTAAATAATCTCTTTCCTCTTCTCTAATTTGTAACAACCCAATCATCAATATTTAATACTCTTAGATATTATTGTATTCTTTAAAAGAAATCAAATTTGGTTTTGATTCTTATAAAAAAAACTATTTCTTTTCTATTTCTCTAAATTTGAAAATTATCACTTTTTTATTGTTAAGGATAAAAAGTTAAATGATCATTCGAACTTATGCATACCGGTATTGCAATATAGTGATTATGTGTTTTCCTAAGAAAATTATGATCAATAAAATAAATATTATTTATTTATTTTTAAATAAATATTAGGGACTTGAATTTTTGGGTTAATGAAAATTAAAGTGAAATATTTTATAAAGACTAAAATCAAAATTCATCTATATTAAATATTTATTCGAAATTTTATACAAGTGGAAACAAATAAAAAAGTTGTAAAAAATAAAATTAAACTTACTAATTTGATAGGAAATACAGACATATTTAGGAATATTTTATATATTTAAGAATTGAAGAAATGATTTTTTAGCTATTCAAAAAATACAATAAAATATAACCTTCAATAATGATTTTAAAACTTCTTATCCTGATTATTTTAAAACTTTTTTTACACAATAATTGATTAATGTTATATAAAATGTTTCTTCTATTACCATAAGTTTCACAAGGATACTGGCTGAAAAATTAACTATTTTTATTTAAAAAGTATTTTAGAAAGCGTTGGAAATAAACGCATTTCTTAATTAACAACTTTTTTCTTGAAAATCAAGAATTTTGTGTCGAATAATTTTATTTATTTTTAGTCCTGAAGACATTTTAAATAACACTTTAAAAAATAAAATAAAGTAATTAATTTAGATAATGTTCCTAAGATAAAAATAAATAAATAAGTCAAGAAAAAATTGATAAAGACAAAAAAACAAAATTCATTATCGAATAAGTTTTTTAAGTTGTTTATATAGTATATCTTTTTAACAAATTTATCTCACTATTTTTCTCTCTCTATTCATTCAAATGGTTAAAAAAATAAATATCATATGTAATTTATAGGACATTATTATTTTTATAACTTAAAGGATTTTTTGGATTCATTAAATTTTATAATTTTAAACGCGTGACATTATTTTAAGTTGGGTTGCCACGAACTTAGATCAATATGGTAGTTAAAAAGTCTGAAATAATTCAAACAAACAAATAATATTAGTTCAAGTAAAAATAAAAAATATATAAATTTGATGACTTGAAGTTTTATTTTATTTACTTTATTAACTTGTAAATTTTAGGGATTTAGTTATTATATTTTAACTCAACCTTTTTTTCATCATCTAAAGTAAAAATTCATAAACCAATTTCTAATTAATTAATTATTTTTATTATTTTAATAATGAATTTGATTATTTGATACTAACTAGTCACATCATAATTAATAAGACTAGTTGAGTTCAGATTTAAGATCTAAATTAAGAAAGTTTGATCTAAACGGATTATGTTGATAAATTCAAATAGCAATACCATGAATCTAATTTGAACCAACAATATAAAGAAGATTTTAAGATCTTATATCATAGAGAATTTAATTTACGGATATATGATATGGGGGCACATTCCCTTAATATTTCTAATATTGTTATGGCTAGGTTGTCTTTAATTAGGGTTTAGGTTGTCTTTAATTAGGCTTCATTTGTTTCCAATTTTGTTTCTTTTTTCTAAAATTATTATCTCGACAAAATGAGAAGAAAAGGACGAGTGGATGGGTTTGATAGGGTAAATTTTGAGTGTTGATAATTGAGATTTTGTATTCATATTAGAAAAATAAATAAACCATTGGTATCCAAAATCCACCAAATAGTAAAGAAAATTTATTTAAAATCCTATTGTGTTTTTTATTATTTTGTACTAAGAAAACTACTTATACCTCCACTTACATAGTTGAACGTAATTGGGTGTAGGAAATTAGAAATTGTAAAAATCGTGTTATCAATCGTGTAAATATTTTGACTATTAAAATATTTGTTTTTTTAATGATAAAAAGAAGTTCGGTCATAATCTAACTCACTCGCAACCTATTTAACCTAAATGTTTTATAATTATTCATTTATTTTGAATCAGCAGTTTTATGTTTGAATTCTACCAAACACAAACATTTCTCATTTTTTTCTATCAACAAAGAATTAAATCAATTAAAAAAATATTTTAAGGTACTTCAATCTTTATAAAAAAAAATTTAACTAGCTTACATACAATTCTACAACGCAACAAATTATTAACTTAGCTTGGTTAACCAAACACCAATATTGTCACACCTTACTTTTCAAAACTAGATTACTTGTAAAGTAAGAATGATTCATTTACACATTACAATAAATGTGAAAAAAACATAAGTTTCTCATATTTATATAGTAAGATTTATAGACCTATTCATATTGTTGGACTAATTAAGTTACATTTGATACTATTTTTAATATGAAATAAGTGGTTTTACTTTGCTTTGCCTAAAATGTATTGTTTCCCCACTTATGTTCCTATACTAACTATAGAGGTGACATAATGAGTGAAGTTATAGTTATGTTAACATGAGTCTATCTAATAAAATGTGAAGCTATTGCACACCAAGCTTTTAAGTTTAAATTATATAGACATAAACATTTTTAGTGGGATTGGGTCATGAATCTAACCCACATGGATCTAAATTATAATTTTATGTGATAAACATCCTTTAATTTTACTTGACTTCGAGTTCAAAAAATGCAAAGATTTATACAAGGAAAAAAATCTTACAATTTTTCATTACTCAATTTATTTTCGTCATGTTAACTCTCTTATTGAGTAACATGTTCCTTTCCTTTCATTTATCTCCAAAGTAAAAAAGAAAAAAACATGTAAATAAAAAAATAATAATTTCCACATAATGCATCACCAATGAAATTAAATGATTAAAAACTATTATAAAAATTAACAAACATATATTACACACTGATAAAAAAAAAAATCTTCCAACACTATGAATATATAGATGTAAATAAAGTTGATAAGTGACAAAATCATTAAATAAAAACTAAATATAAAATAATTTATAATTATTATATTGAAAATTAAATATTATTTTTAAAATTAAAAAAATTATTAATATATTAGTTTCTATTATTAATAAATAATTTATAAATTAATATATAATTAGTTATCAATGTTTTAATTATCAATTATTTAAATATATTGGTAGTTAAAATTATGATATTTAATTAGATATTAATTCAAAAATTATTTACTAATAATAGAAACTAATTTAGATATTAATAATTTTTTAAGTTTTAAAATAATATTTAATTTAATTAATATAATAATTAATTCTTTTAAAAAGTTTAATTTATTTTTATTTAATGATTGTATTGTAGTGATAGAATATTTCTGTTTTTGGACAAAAGATTAGTTCTCATCAGTGCATTAATTTAAGTATACATCATTTTAACTTGAAGCATTGGAGACATATATATCCACTCTTGTCTAGTGAAAAATCTGAAAGCACAGAGAAGAACCAGCCATCTGTAGTGTTCTGGACCTCATGAGATCAACAAGTGGCATTTAGTTGACACAAATCATGTGATGTATTAATTTCTAGAGTTTCCCCTTTTTGCTTCAATGAAAAAGACCTTTTACTTCTATACCAATAACTAACAAAATCATTTTCTAGGGTTCAAGTTTTTTTATCCAACACAGATTACATCAGAAACTAATTTTCTTTGTAGCATTATGATTGTCATTAGTCACTGATTCAGAACAAAATATGTAATTTTTTCTGGACTTTGAATCTTTTACCAGAACTCACTGTGTCCCATTATTCTTAATTAGCTTCACGTTTGTGTTCCTTTTTGCGAACATTTACTCAAACATTTATTGTCTTGTTGGGTCACTCTGGGTGGCTTCTTCAAACCCCTATTGATTGGACACCCTACTACTGTTCAACCCTTTATGTAACATTTTGTCTTGTTGCACCAACAAACTCAGCAAAACTTATAATGTGCCTGCATCAGTTGTTTTATTGTAAAAAACAACCATTTTTAAAAAAATATCATGTGCCTATATTATTCTTTGGTATATGTGTGTGAGATTGTTATGATTTTAAATATATACAGTTGGAAGTTTTGGAAGTTTCAGCATCCCATTAGAGGTGATTGATAAAATAACATTTTAATTATGATTTAAATTTTAATCCGATCTAATAATAAAAGTTTCATGATAATCATATAAATAAATATAAATTTAAAAAAAAATTGAAAAAAACGTTAAAATGTCTTTTAAGTTCACAAGGATAAGAAACAAAAAAGTTAAAAAAAATGCAAACATCATTTCAAGAAAGAGAAAAAAAAATAAACCGACCGATAAAAATACAATCGTTATCTTAGTTACAAATTGAGAATAAAATATATTATTTTTGTCATGCAAACATAGAGTATGATGATGCTATGACTTTCAATCAGCATTTATGGTTGTTGTGTCACTGTTGCTGCATATCCTAAGAGGAAGACCGAGAGAGCATGAACTCAACCAAAAAAAAATGGACCACACTGAAAGTTACCATTTTATATACTATATAGCTAGCTGTCCTCTGCTATGCATATCGTAATTTATTTTTTCTTTTAAGAAGGACCACAGAAAACATGCACCTAACTTTCGACAACACTTTTTCTTTCTACCCTAAATATGACACTTCAATTTCTTCCTTAACGACAGAAACATTCTTGTATGCAGCAGGGCCATATTCATCTCATTACGAAAAAAAATTTCAAGTCTATACACTATTTTGTTAACAGATAATGAATTTGATAATTTTTTTGGCACAGCTTAACAAAGAACTAGAGAAGGTCAAATTATATAAAATGCATGCAGATATAACAGGCAATGTATATATATATATATATATATATATATATATATATATATATAATAACTCTCCAAAGCACATAGTAGTTTGATGAAGTTAATTAAAACGGTTGGAACTTGATGAAGCCATGGTGTTTGGAAAATTGAAAACCTAACACTTGTAGTTGTGAGTTTCAAGTATGAAATTATGGGATGGATGCTTCTAGAAAATTATTGAATGTCTATTATTAAGGTTAATTTTTGCTTCAGTGACAGCCCACAGACTGGGCTCCTGTTTTTTTATATTCCAATTTATTGTGTTTCTGAATAAAAAACCTTCTTAGTATAAGAAAACTATATAAGAAAATGATAAAAAGAATGAAAATATATTTTTTAATTTATTTATATAATTTAAAAAATATATAAAAGTGTATGGAGATTTTCTCTCTCCCAATTATAAAATACTTAATCATAGAATTTTATCATTATTAAATTAATTACATATAATCACATACAATCATTATTTATAATATCTTTAATTGGTTGTCAAAATAGTGTATAATTATCAAAATGAATTTTTTCTTTCATATAATACAAGTTTTTAAAAATTTTAATGGGACGAATTTAAAGTTTTCATTATACCATTTATATCTTGGATATTTGGCTACATTGAGCTCTAACAACCGTATTATTGTTTCCATGCATTATGCAAGATCCTTCTAGGTAAGCTATATAGCCGAAAATTTAGATGGAATAATTATTGTTTTGACTTTTGATTTTCTCTCTCTTTTAATTTAAACTCTTCTTTTGATATAAACTAATATTTTGATAGCTCCTCTATAACAAATTAATAATTACATAATAACAATATCAAATATTTATATTATTATAATAAATTTTTCAAATAGTAATATATAAAATAAAAATTATTAAAATATCTTACTCATTGTTAAAACTTTGAATAATTGAAATTTTAACGAGTAAGATAGAGAATGTACCTAAACCCGATAGAATTAACTCCAAGAACAAATTTACAATATATGATGTACTGTAAATTAACTATAACTTTTATATCGGTTATTTTAACTATTTTATATCGGTTAATACATTGAAATAGATGTTTTTAATGTAGAAAGTAGGAGAATTTCAACATATAACTAATGTAAAATGTAAGTTTATAATTATTTGTAAAGGTAACTAATGTTGAATGAGTCACTTTTTACAACTATTGTAACGTTATTTAATGGATATAAAATGTGATGGCTTTTTAAATAAATATAGTATTCTTGAAATTCCCCCATCAAATGAAGAATCATGTTGATAAACTTGATATCTAGATATGAAAAAATGTTAATAATAATTAAACTCTCTAGACCTAAAAGAATTGTCACAATAATAAACTTCTCATATCTATAATGTCTTAAATCTCAAAACCTAAAAAGGAGAGAAACGATAATTTAAAATAATAAAGAATTATAAATTAGAGTGTGCAAGCGAATTCAAGTTATGAAGATATAATAGTAAAATATAGGATATTAGTTGCTTATTATATGGGTTGTTACTATAATTTTTGTAATAAGTTTTTATTATCTAGTAACATTTTATATTATCTATCAACCATTGTATAGAAAAGTAAAAGTAAAAGGAAACTTCATTTATAAAAGACTTATATTTTGTTTAGTGGAAAAAGAGTAAAAGAAATTATTTTTTTATTATTAGAGTTTATGAATGATATGATGGTTATGATTGATAAAACAAATTTTAATTAATGAAATTATAATATTTTAATTTGTTCTTATGATTAAAATTAATTTAAAATAAAATATGATTACCTATTATGCATAAAACTCACGTTCGATTAAAAATTATTTCTACTATGGTTCATTAACTCAATAAAATAAATATGAATGATTTGATATTGCATATATATACATGCAAAATTGTTAAAAATAAATATTAAACATAGAATAAAAATTAAAATTTATTTATACTCACTACCCACATTTGGTAAAAATATTATTCTAATACACTCTTGAACTCGACTGAAAAAAATTACAAATTATTTAATACTACCAATACATCTAAAAATATATTAAAAAAATTATAAAATAAAATTAAAATTATATTAGCATCTTATAATTTTTTTTATTATTACTTTTATTATAATTATTATTTTATAAATTTTATTATTATTAATTTAAAATTTTATTATTATTTTTAGTTTTTAACATTAATATATATTTTATAAATTTATTAAATAAAAATAATTATATTATTCTTATAATTTTATTGTAAATATTAATAATAATATAATTATTTTTATTTCCAATAATTTTTTAAATATTTTTATTGATATTTAATTTTATACTATTTAATTATTATTTCTAGTTTTCATTTTATCATAATTATTAGTACTTTTATTAATATTTTATATTTTTATTATTATAATTATTACTTATGATTTTATTATTATTTATACATATTATTATTTTTTGTAAATTTAAGTATTATTATTTTAAAATATTATTAATTTAGTTTTTAACATTAATATTATTAGTTTTTATAAATTAATTATTTTTAAGTAGTATTATTTTTATAATTTTATTATAATTATTAATAATAATATAATTGTTTTAATATTTTTATTAATATTTGATTTTTGTATTACATAATCGTGATAATCTATAACATTATCATATTATCATGATTATGTTATATTTATCATTACAAGAAAATCATGAAATAGAAACCAATTTTTAGAGACCAAAAACCAATTTTTAGAGACCAGAATAATTAGTTACAATAGTAACTAAATTAGAAACCATTTTAGAAATTAAAAAGAAAATTGGTTTCTAAAATATGTTTTATTATATTCAAATATTTTCTAAATTGGTATCTAATTAGCAACCAAGGTTTTTGCTACCAAATTTAGAAACCAATTTTTTTTTTTAGTTTCTAAAATGGTCTCTAATTTAGTTACTATTGCAATTAATTATTATGGTCTCTAAAAATTGGTTTCTATTTCATGATTTTTTTGTAGTGTATAAAATATAATATATTATGTATGTTAATTAATTATACATTATATGCTCTTATATGAGTTGGGAAGGTCGATTGTGGTGTGAATATGCTCTAATACGTGTCTTCTATATGAATTCGGTCTTCAGTCTTCAATTTTTTTTCCTAAGTTTTGGTCTTCGGTTTCTTCTAAGTCTTAGTCACGTCCTTGGTCAAAGTGTGGGGTGAGGTACCTACAAAAGGTACTTTAACACTCAAGTCAATGCTTGATTATTGGTGGTTGAAGTAATAAATGTTATTAGAATGCATACATTTACCTTGTCTTGGAGAGTATATTTACAATGTCAACATGAGCCTTTATAGTTGGTTTTGATTTACCGAGTTAATCTTAGTATTAGACATGTATTTCGTACATTGATTATGTTAAGCATATTATTTGAGAGTACATGGGAGTATTGGTATATATACTGACAATACACTAGCCCTCAAACTTGTAAAACTTTTTGCTTTTTTAGGAATAGTGTGCCTTGATAAGGGAACAAGAAATTTTTATCTTGTTTGGGTGGTTATAAAGTTGTATTTCTTGCTTTTTTTAATACCAATGTGAGGAAGTTTACATCTATTCTTCATGCATTTATTTGTTCTATTTAGATGTGGATCTAAATGTATGTTATCTTTGTTTTTTTTTTTATATGTATGGGTGAACAGTCTCCACTACTCTCTTGGATACTAATATAGTGTTAGGGTATGTTTGCCATTCAAAAAAGTGGATTTGGGAAAGAGAAAAATGATAGAAATGAGTAGAAAGATGTAAAATTGTTTGGATTAAGAAAAAGAGAGTAAAGAGTGAAGAGAAATGAATAAAATAATATTTTTTTTCATGTGATGAAAAATGATTGTTGTTACTTGAGATGTCAGTTTAGCTAAGATCTTAAGTTGCGTAGTGATGCTTACCATAAAAACTTTTATTTAAAAAAAGAGTGAAGAGAAATGAAATGATTCTTTATGAAAATTAGTAAGTAATGTGATAAATATATAAAAAAAATTAATTATAAATTTGTAGATTAAAACTTTGTCCTTATGATTAAATTAATTTAAAATAAAATATGAAAAAAGAGTTTGTGAATAATTTTATTAATATGATAGATAAAAAATATTTTTTATTTATTAAATTTATAGGATTACTATTTTATCTTTGTGTTTAAAATAATTTGAAATAAATGATAATAAATTTTACAATTTTACCTGTATTCGATTAAAGTATTCTTGATAAGATATGAACTCTACTAAAAAAAATATGAATTATCTTACATTGTTTACGGTGGTAAAAATGTAGAAAATATTATCATAAAATAAAATTAACAATAAATTAAAATTTGAATAAAATAATTATAATATAAACTTTTTGACTAAATTATCTTTAATATTATGAATTAATTTTAATTAAATATTAATTTATATTTATTATTATTTTATAAATATATTATCATTTTTTAATTTTATTAATATAATTATTTATAAATACTTATTTTATAAAAAAAATTAGTTTAGTTTTATAATTATTAATATTCTTAACATTAATATTATTAGTATTTTATAAATTTTTCATTACTATTTTATAAATATTCTTATTTTTATTATTAATATTAATAATAATATATAATTACTTTTAATTATAATAGTACTGGTAATTAGTCTACTCTCCTATCAAGAGGGACTGTAACTCATATAAAATAAGTTATTTGACCTACTAATTATTAATAAACAAATTCAATAGAACTATCCAAAAGTAAGGATGACAAAGTGAGTTGAGTATGATGGACTAGCCCGCCAAACCTATCATTTAAGCGGGACGGATGAACCTTTCGAACCCAATAGTCTGTATTGCCCCGGCCTGCCGAACTCGCCAACACAACGTGCCACAAACAAGATGAGGCGAGCTAGCCCGTCGACCTGCCGTTCTTTATTTTTTGAAATTAAAAGTGGTGGTGGTAAATGTTGTATATTTAATTACTTTATTTTGTTAAGTATTAAACCTTTATTTGATTAGAATATTAAAGTTTGATACAATTTTATTGTTCTTCCTTGTATTTTTATTGTTCAAAAAGTGATATAAATGATTACAACAAAATAAATAGATCCAAAATAAAAAAAATTACAAAAAGAGAAAAAATGATATTTGTTTAAAAGTAACGGTCAGTTCGCCACTCTACCAACTCATCATATAACGGGAAGTGTTACCAATTTCAGTCCGTATAAGCTTAGCGGGTCATCCCGTCTCATCCCATTTTTGACAGGTCAATGACAAGTCGAACAAGAGTTGCACTTTTACTACCCCTATCCACAAGCAAACACATCTATTTTTGGTACTTAAAGTTTTTAAAATTAAATATTATGAGTTAAGATTGAAAAGTAATTAGTGTTTATAAAATAAATGTCTAAGTAAACTTAACTTAAATGATATAGTTTAAACCTTGAAACAGAACAATAATAATAATTTTAATATTTTTATTGACATATTTAAAAAATGTATTTGATTTTTTTATTAATTTCGATTAAATTATCACAATGAAAGTATTATTACGAAATTACAGGTTTTTTTTCCATACTGGTAATTTCACATTACAAATGGTACTAGAAGATTAGGGTAATTTCATTGTCTGAAGCATTATCAACTGTTTTTTTATTTTTATTTCTTCACATCCTTGTAAGGAGCAGTGCATATTTTCCTAATTCCCTTTAAATTAGTTTATCAAAACCAAAATGTGACTTTTATTTTTTATTCATGTCAACAACAGTACTTACTTAGAACCAAACACAGTCTTAACACCCCCTCAGACCCAAACAGCGTCATCAACACAGTCTTAAACACAGTTTTTGCTGATAAAAAAAACACACAGTATTAAACGCCCCAGCCTCAAACACCCTAATCAACCATTACCGATGCCTTTCCTGCGTTCACTGCAAATCTTCTGTATACAGACAAAGAAGCAAAATCTAGGACTACCCTACATTTTTGCCCTTCATTTACTTGCAACCACTGCTATTAAACCTTCTGTTCGTACAATTTAATTGTCTGTGAAAAGACTATAAGCCATACGAATGTTTGCGATATAATGGATATATAAACGGGTTTTTCCCCCCTTATATATGTTACGAAGTTTCAATTCTAAGAATTAGTCCTTGGAAGAAACAAGAAACACTAGGAATTTACCCCAAAAGGGTATAACTGGAATTGAATTCATAGTTGACCATTATTTGGTAGAAAAAATAAATAATGTACTTGAAGAAGTGAACAATACATAATAATGCAAAGTAGATAAAACTGATGATAATCTAAGTAAACAAAAGCTAAGAAAAGCTATTACATTTGTTGTAAAAAAGAAAGAAAGTGGTTATTATGACAGATTTGGAAGAAATAATGCAAACGAAAGTAAAAAGGAAGAAAAGCATAGTAGCCTTTTGGCCTAAGTTCTTGAGTGGTATTAGAAGCAGCACACATTATTGGGTAATGAACCCTAAGAGAGGCCTGGGTTCAACAATAATAAGTGTATAGTTTACAGAAAAATTGAATGCACAATTACATCACTGACCTGTAAGGAGAGATCTAAAGAATGAAGAGGGTCACTTGAGAAATTCAGGGATATTTTCGTAAGTGTAGGGGTCCTCAACCTCGTTGATCCAACCGTAGGTCTTCATGAAGGGGTTCTCCAATGACTCCGGTGGGTAGTCATCAATGCAGTCGTCCCACACATTTGGGTCTCCCAGGTCCTTCATCACCTCCCACAAACAGCTGTTGCATTTAAAGCCTGCACCAAAGCTTATCATGAACACCGTGTCACCCTTCTTCAACCTCTTCTTCGCTTCCATGTACGATAACACGTACCACAAGCTACTTGCTGACGTGTTCCCGAAACGGTGCAGCGTCATCCTAGCCGGTTCCAGGTCGTACTCGCTCAGATCCAAGCTCAATCCAATGCCGTCGATCACAGCTTTTCCTCCGGTATGCAAGCAAAAATGATCCACCCCTGTTCTGAAGTTCAACGGAGATTTAGTAGCTCCAGTGATCGCAGACTTAGGACTGTTGTTTTTGTTCACTTTTTTAATCAGCGACATGAACAAAAACCTCAGCAACTCACGGACAGGTAATATCTTGGGTGCCATGACTCGAAGATTATCAACGAAGGCACGGGTTGCGGCCTTGGGAAGCGTCTTCCCAAGGTGAAATCCTAGCCTTCCCTGCTCGTCTTCCCGCTGAACACAGCAACCGTAAGCCTCTTCTCTGGCGCCGTGATGCGTCCTCACCAGGCACTTCAACCGCAGCAGGGCTCTGTCCTTCATAGACCGTTTGTTGGTCAAGAGAATCGCGCAGCCGCCGGTGCGGAACAAGCAGTTGGCGAGGATCATGGATCTGTCGCTGCCGGTGTACCAGTTGGGGCTGAGGGACTCGGAGGTGATCAACAACGCCAGCTTGTTCCTCTGCGTCTTGAAGATGCTTTTGACAATGTCCATGGAGATCAGGCTGGCGCTGCAACCCATGCCGGTGAGGTTGTAGACCTTGACGTCATGGCGGAGCTTGTAGAGGTTGATGATTCGAGACGAGAGGGAGGGGACGGCGGCGAGCATGGAGATGTTGACGACGAGGATGTCGATCTCGGAGGGGGAGACTTTTGATTTCGCAAGGAGCTTGGCGATGGCGTCGTTGAAGAACTCTTCCATCTCTTCGATTCCGTCGAACAATGTGGGCGCTCCCTCGCGACCCTCGAAGATGTTTCTTGGCGCATAAGTTTGTTCGCCGATGCCGGAGCTGACGATGGCCTTGAGCAGAAAACGGTACTCGCTGGGACCCAAATTTTCTGTGCGTTTGATGAGTTTCCCACAGAACTCAGTCCCCAACATTCGGTGGTTGGGGGGCTTGTAGCATTGGTAGTCCAGGATGTAACACTCCCTGTCGCGTCTCTCCTCCAACATTTTCCAGATGAGAAAACACGAGTACAACGTTGGGACGAGGTAGAGTAGATAGAGGAACTCCATGGTAGTGTTTGTGTAGTGTGTGTTGTGGAGAGGGAGAGAGCGAGAGAGTGTGAAGATTGGATTAGAGAATTATTGTGGATTAAAAATTAGAAGGGTTGTGCATGTTTTATAAGTCCGAAGGGTTGGAGTGGGTGAATGAGTTGGGCAATGGCAATGGGCATGTGAAGAGAGACCTAAGACACCATGTCATGTCAGTGTCTCAACGCCCAACAAACTCACACTCTAATATTTACAAGCATCATTTTTCCATTCTGCTAACTAGCTAACTAATTAACTAACTAAATGTTTTTTTAATTATAGTATTTGAATAATTGCCTATTTTAAAATTTAGTGAATTTGCAAATGTTTATGAGTTAAGAGGAATAAAACAAGATATTTGTAAAGTATCTTTTAACATCTATTATAGTTTAAGTGGTTTGTTTAAAGTAGTGATGAGTAAGTACATTTAAATATTTATTTAGTTAAGTTAGTAATGACTCTTATTCTTTAGTTAAGTTAGTAATGATTTTTATACGGGTAAATAAAGAAAATGAATGACTTGAGTGTTGGAAGACTACAAGGTTACGTCTCTCTTAGTTGTTATTTTCGAGGATTAGGGTTATTCAAATAGGTAACTACTCATACTAATATTAATCGCTTAATAAATCTTGAACGAGTTACCTGGTGTTTAAATCTTGAACTTATTTATATTCTTCTGAAGTATAATTTTAGTTGAGGCATTCGACTTCCTCAAACTATAGTATGACCCAACAAGCTTGGTTATTGATCATCATACATGTTATAATGATACACAACCCTCAGTCTTGAGTCGAGTAGGCATAGAGGTTTATCCAGAAAAATATCTAAACACTTCTAGAAAAAGTTCATCTGGAAAGGGATTTTTCAACCATCACATCTTTGCCTCATTCGCTTTCAACATTTTTTTGATTGTTCTTACTAATTAAAACAAGTTTTAAGTTACCTTTCGATGATTGCCAAGTTATGAAAATGTAGTTATTCTCTTGTATGACTGCCTACTTGCCTAGAAAATAAATTACAATATAAGTTGTTCTTATTCCATAGTGTTAGATTTTAAGAAAATTTAATTTAAAAATCTCTAGCTCAGTTAGGGTTCATGCTTCCTAATAAGGTAAACCCTCAGCCAAGTTGAGGTCGATATTGATCATAGTCAACTTCTAGCCTTATAGACATATATGATGAAAACTTTTTTCTCTCTATTTCGATTTGTAGGAGGGTCAATAGGAGGTATAACCTTTTTTTAAGTATAAAAATCACTATAAAAAAACTTTAATGCATATAACTATTTACTAACTATAGGAAAGTGCAGCCTGCTAGCTATTAGTTGGCTCCTATCGTATCAATTACCTTTAGCTAAGCAACAATCTTATACTAAAGGTTTTTGTTTATGGAAGGGGATGTTCAACATTTTCTTCTTCGATCTATGAGTTTACGGTGTCTTGGATATAGAATTGTTGCAGTGACTAAGCTAGATTTTCTCAAATGGGAATGAATAATTGAAGAGCTTGCTCCATTAGAATCGTGTGAGACAAAACGACGACAATTTTTCATAATGGGTTTGCTCAAGTGTGGATCGGATACGGGTCAACATTTTATTGGCAAGTCATTTGTCTATGCATGACTTGTTACAATTCCTCGTTGGTGTTTTGCAATTCTTTGTGTGCTCTCAAGGCCTCCTCCATCATATGGTGTGACATCTCTACTTCTTTGCATAATCAGTTTGTTCTGCTTGAGCCTCCTCTACTCTTATTCTAACCTCTACGTTGTCTTGTTTGATGTAAGGTTGAAGCTTGACCATCTTCTTTGGGGTGAATGGTCTATATGTTGTTTCTCATTGTTTTGTATTGTGTTGTCTTGTGGATGTAGGAACAAATTTACGTGCCACGGTGGAAGCCATTTGTTTTTGTTCAAAGTTGTTACTTTAAGCTAGTGAATTCAAGTGTCCCTTTAGTGGTGAATATTATAAAAGTAGATATACTACAATATTATGATTTTAGTAGAAAAAAATGACTAAGGTGCTAGAAGATTAAGAGATAACGCTTGCTTCCCTTACTTGTTACTTCCAAAATTTATGGTCTATAGAGATATTTATATAATTCTATTGGTAGTTACTCGTACTAACACATATTGTCTAACGGTATGTGACCTTGGTTGAATTACCTAACATCCAAATTGTAAACTTCTTTTTATTCTTCTTAAGTCTAATTTCGGTCAAATTTTCATTTTAGTCAAATATTCATTTTAATAAAAAAATCACTTTATAAATGATTTATTCATTCAGAATATCTTATGAACTGAACTTGCGTCGTTGTGTAAATTGTCTAAATATTACACTACAAAATTTATTAAAATTGTCTAAATTGTCCAAATTATTATGCTAGAACATGTATGGATGATGTGGAACTTTGGATACTATGGAAGAATTTTTTTTATATACAATTTTATTTGAGAAAATTACTATAAGCAGGCATGAGAATATGTATTTAATAAGATAAATAAAAGTGATGGTAAGACATACTTATAATTTATGGATGACTCAAAATAGTAATGGCAAAAACAGATTTTGCAATGTCAACCCTAGTCACAATGGGTCAGAGCATGTGCTTTCCCATTGGGAATGTCTAGCTGTTTAAGAGTTACCCAATGGCCCGACTCCCAGTCCACCTCTCTAAAATAGGAATATTGGAATCTACAGTTTTAGTTGTAAATTAATTATGTGTCTAAATAGTATAATCTAATTATTTAAAAATATATGATTATATTATTATATATTTTACCTTATTAAATACATATATAGTTAAACACAAATGTATAAGTCTTAGTAAACTGAATCTAACGCGTAACCAGTCAAAATAATTTAGTAAAATGAAAGTAAGATTGGTCAAGTTGAGTTTAATTGTATGCAGAAAATCTTTATATATGATAGATTTTTTATAAATAGCTTTTAATATAGATTTTTGACTAAATCTTATAAAATTGATAGTTTGTGATCTCACTATGTAGAAAAAACACTCTTTAGTCTTAAGTTTCTTTTGACTTGATTTCATTAGTCTTAAGTTTCTTTTTACTTGATTTCATGTGGACCGATTTTAAGGAAAATGAATCAATTTTTAACTTTAAAAAATTAAATCATTTGGTAATTTTTTTTTCCACCTCCATACATTTTCATACACTTTTATATTAATTGTAAAAAGTTAACTTTTAAAAAAAAATTAAATAATCCTAAATAAATCCTAAATACTAAATCCTCAGCATACTTTCATCTTTTTAAATAACTTCAATTACATCCTGCATCCCATATCTATCATTCCATTGCAACACTTCCATTTTTTTTTTCAAATATAGTGTTTGATAGAACAATTTCATCGTTTGATGAGTGTGCACTACAAGAAAATCATGAAATAGAAATCAATTTGTAGAAACCAAAATAATTAGTTGCAATAGTAACTAAATTACAGACCATTTTAGAAGCTTAAAAGAAATTTGGTTTCTAAATTAGTTTCTATTATTGTTAAATAGTTTCTAAATTGGTATCTAATTAGCAACCAAAGTTTTTGCTACCAAATTTAGAAACTAAATAATTGGTAGTTAAAACCTTAGTTGCTAATTAAATACCAATTTATAAACTATTTAACAATAATAGAAAATAATAGAAACTAATTTAGAAACCAATTTTTTTTTAGTTTCTAAAATGGTCTCTATTTTAGTTCCTATTGTAACTAATTATTTTGGTATCTAAAACTTGGTTTCTATTTCATGATTTTGGTGTAGTGGTGTGTGAGAGAGTTGACAAGAATATTACTTGTATTCAATGTTTTTTTTTTAGTTTTGTACTTAATTTATACATTGCTGATTTGTATCACCCGTTAAAATATAACAAAACTTACATCAATCATTAATGTTCATCATCAGCCACTTGAGAATGAAGAAGAAGAAAATAACACACTCTCCATCATATTCAGAAGAGTATTGTGAAAATTAAAAATAAAATATAGAGACGTAGGAAGAATGTAACAAGGTTTACTAGAAATTGTCAATTATTTTTTGATATGATAGAGTTACAAAAGTATTTTTCAAAAATAAATTAGTACAATAATAATGATTATTTAATCAACCATCAATTCAATATAAATTATTACAAACCTAAATTAAACTTGTCCTCCGACGTGCAAAGCAAGCGTCTCACTTAACTATGATAACAATGTGGTCTAAATATTCAATATTACAGGATTTAAATTTCAATCCAAATTTGCACAGTTTTTTATGCTGTTATTTAATTTTATATTATTATATAATTATGTTCCAAAAACTGTTGATATAGTATATTATAAAAAAGTTAATAAAAAAATAATTATGATGCTAAAGTAAAATTTTATATATAGTGTTTCATAGTTATTTCCTGTAAATGTGATTCCAGAAAATATTTTTCTTTTACTCAATTATAGAAAAGACTTGTTGAAGTATCATAATCATTTTTAAGAGGTGGTTGTCTCTGGAAATAGACAAAACAAAAAATCTTAAGGTGGTTTACATTCGAAAAAAGAAGCCGCAATGTAGTAAATTCAAAAGATTTTTAATTATATAAAAAAAAATTTAAAATAAAGTGAAGAGCCAGAAGTATAGTCTACAATAAGTACCTTACCCAATATAGTTATGGACATTTAAGGAAGAGGTAATGAACGACGTGACATTTTTACATTATTTATATTACCCTCTTTCTATTTTCTGATAAATTTACTCAAGTATATCTCTCTTTCATCTCTTCAAAAATAATTGTCAAAACTATTCTAAACATGTATACTTCAACAAACAAATGGAAATTGATATGGAAATGCATCCTTTAACATTATAAAAAAAACATCAATAGGATATTTGCAATATACATATATTAATTGTATCTTTTATTTTTTTTTATTTTTTTCCCTTTTTAATAGGGTTGAATCTCTTGTGAAAAAAATTATAAACCTTTATTTGATAAATTGACTTACACTCTTAGTTTGTATTAATATTTTGGGGATATTTATGGTTTTGAATCGCACAAACAACATCATAAGTCTCTCTAATTCTTCTGCCATAAAAGTAAAGCGTTTTTTTTAATCGGCAACCATAAAAGTGAAGCGTGTGTCAGTAAATTTTATTTTTTTTCATATAATTATGCGAATAATTATTACAAAAATGTTAGTGTTTATGCATGTGTTGAGAGATTAAATATGAGTTAATTTCTTACACGTGCTTTAATAAAATTAGAGAAAATTATCAATCTTAAGTGATTTTTTTTACAAGTCTATAAAAAAACTGAATCCAAGTTATAATGTGAGTGAGCTGAAGACTCTCAACACAATGAATCATCCCTTGTTTGCGAAGGTATAATGTTTTTAATAAAACAGCCAAGTTTAGGCAGTCTAATTACTTTTTTTTATAACAATTCAAAAATATTTTTTCCTTTTTTCAAAATTCCACATTTTCTCTCTCATATTATGTGTATTACATAAGTGTCTAGACTTCCAAGACAAGACCATAAACATCCTAAAGAAGATAACTAAACTATTATCTAGCCAAATATATCAAGGATAAAGTGATTTAAGTAGGAGAGAAGAAGATAAGTTGTATTTTTGTGTCAAACTAAAATGGAGATTAATAACAAAATTCATGTTATTGTAGGTTCACCAACACAAGGGTCCAATTTATTTTTATAAAATTTATCATGTCAAACTAAGGTATGCATAACAATTATTATTCACTATTGAGTAATGAATTAAACGTCAAATGACCTCTTGCAGGTACTCCACTCCTAGCTGAAGTCAAAGATGGAGACATACCAGAAATCGACATTGAGGAGTATGCACAACCAGTGAGACGAGACATTCCCAACCTATACAAGAATAATTGGCATCCAACGTGGGGTCAAGAAGGACACAAAAGAGTTTATGGTAACTACAATAAACAAAACTAGCGAGCAGAGAACAATAGAGAACGATTATGTAGCCATACTCTTAGCACTTCAAAGAGAGATGACCAAAATGAAGCAAAAAAAATGAGGAAGAAATCTAAGCTCTTTGGTAAGAGAATGAGGAGATGAGAAGGAAGATCACCGAGGGGTCATAGGCACCCCCCGAAAACGAATTTGACCAATATCTTTCCCCAAAGGGAACCCCACTAACTTTCCCGTATGCCATAACCTGACCCCTAGAAATCGCCAGTTAGAACAATGAGAGGAGTTTGATGACACCCTTTCATTGATGGGATAATGGAAGCTCAATTACCTCTAACCTAGAACGGACTAAGTATAGATAGATACGAGTGACCGACCGACCACAATGAGCACATTGATGTTTAAACGACACAAATGAGTTTATACTCCATGGACGATGTCGTCATTTGCAAAGCCTTTGCCACATCTTTGAAAGGGAGGACACTTAACTGGTTCACTCACCTGCCAGCACTGTCAACACACTGATAGCCAATTTAGGAATCTAGTTTGTAACAAGCCGACCTCACCACCTAACATCCATCACACTGATCAACATTCTTCATGTAAAGGTTGAGTTGGTTCTAGTGTTCATAGAAAAGATTTTGAAAGGTGACTCTCAACATTTGCAACTTAAGCCTAAAAGCGGTAGTGCAACATATGGTCACGACACTGAGACTAGGACAGTTTGCTGATAGCTTATGCAAGAAACCAGTGACCGACCTAGATGAACTATGGCGAAGGTCCACAAAGTTCATGCATCTCGAAAAGTTGTGAGAATTTAAAAACCAAAGCAAGATCCAAGATGACTACACAGAAAAAGAAACTGAGAAGTATGGGAAGCAATAGGGCATACCAAAGATTAGGGACTCCAAACCACTAAAATTTTCAAGATACATGTCCCTCATCGCAAACCAGGGTTGTATCCTAAAAGAGACCCTTAATGCTAAGCTCATTTCCACATTGAGGAAAATACCAACCCCTTCAAAAACTGACACAAGGAAGCAATGTCGATATTATCACAATTTTAGTAACTTAATCAGAGAATGTCAGATACTTAAAGATAAAATCGGGGAGCTAATATAGGTCAGGCACCTAAAAATGTTCGACACAATAGAACCTAATCTCTCCCAAAAGAAAAAGACAGAGACAAACAACGTTTAGATTACCATCGAGACGATAACACTAGTACAAAATGTATAAACAAGTACGATTTATTTAGTGTGGCTTTGCGCTCAAACGCTTTCGTTAAAAACACAGTGGCATTTTTGTAATTAAGTTCATTTACAAGTGCAGCTATTAGTAAAGTTGCACTTGTAAATCAAGCGTTTGGATTTACAAGGGTGACTATTTGTACAACCGCCCTTGTAAATCAAAACGCTTGATTTACGAATGCGGCTTTACAAATAGTCGCCTTCTTAAAACCTTTTTAACCTTAATTCAGAAACACGCCACTTACATTTTGATACCTTTTTTTCTCTCGCGCTTCGTTTCTCTTATGTGCTTCCTCCATTAATTGTGCTTCCTTTTTTGTTCCTCTCTTCTTTGCATTGTTTTCATACCATTGGTAAGCATTGTCTTCCTCTCTTCTTCTTACCATTGATTTTTGTATGTTTTGCGTTTTTCTTATGTTTTGTCTTATGCTATTGCTAAGGTCATGCTTCATTGGGAATGTATTTGTTTTCTTTCTGTTGTGCCTTCCTCGTCGTTGTTGCCACCTTGCTCTGTCATATATTTGTGTTTCATTGGAGAATTTTTATTTAAATTTTTTGGACTTCCATTGGGATGAAATACGAAGAGGTATGATATAGATGCACCAAGAGATCAAAAGAAATGCTAAAATAATTACTCTGTTCTTCGAAAAAGATCAAAGTTGCGAACTATGATTAGAAACCCAATCAACAACGAAAAAGAAAAGAAACCCTAAACGTCTCTCGTAAATGCAATTTATAAATGTGATTATATATGTAAATAACTGCATTTATAAATAGAATTTACGAATGTGACTATATAGCCGCCTTCTTATTTTTTCAATTTACAAATACGTGTTCATCAAATACGGCTATATAACCGTTCTTATAAATGTAAAATAATCGCACTCGTTTTGCTTTTCTGCACGACTGTAAATACTATTGGGATGATAATGGACAGGCTCAAACATCAAGAGCCGAGGATGGAAGAAACAAGAGATGCAACTCTAATAAGAAGGGTTATAAAACATCATCGGTGTAGGGTTTGTGGGAGATGGAGTATCAAGTACTGCCAGAAAATGCCACTTACGAATAGAATAATAAATATATGAGAACAAAACATCGAGGGCCAAGTTCAATTATCATGAAACCTTCAAAACATAACACAATATGAATTGAATCTTGTGAAAGTTTATTGTTTCAAGTATACAACTTCCACATGCTAAAGGACTTGTAAGTCAAGACCATCAAATCCCTAACCAAATCTGGTCAGATCATAATTAATACCTTTAATATATCCAGTTACCTGTAAACAACAATGAAAGGAGAGGGTAGGAACATACTATTAAATAAGAAAGAGTATCAAATCAGATGTTATTATTATTGTTAAATTTTTAAAAACATTAATGATTAAATTATATATGCACCCTAGCTAATGATCCTCCATTAGATTAATTTGTAGAGTAAAATTTAAAAAATAAATGAAAAAAGCGTTTTCTAAAATAATCCAGAGAAAATTACTTTTTTACTTTTCACCTTTCATTTTTCTACGTAATAATATAATTATTCTAATAAGCAACTCTTTATAACTATTATGTTAAGAAAAAAAAAAGTAAAGGTCGAGGATAAATATATATAAATCTGAGTTGCTCTAGGATGAAGAGTAAATTTGACACTTTTAAATAGTCTTTATAAGTATAAAAAAGCTAGTTTTTGTTGAGAATGTTTTAAAAATGTGTTTTTAAGTAAAAAATATTAGACTTAGCTTTTAAAATGTACTTTTGTTGTGAGTACTTACATTTATTTTCAAGTAAATATAAGAATAATGTTTTAAAATCATAAGTATACAATATTTAGAATGTGACAAAATAAAAATAAGGTGTTTAATAATTATCAATAAAAATAAAATAAAAATAGTTTTAATCACGAAAAGAATGTTGCATTAAGATTTTTCACCGGCTATGATTGAATAATTTTTTTTATATACCCTTCGATCTTTTATGGCTTAAAAAGTTATAAGTAGTTTTGTTTTACTAAAATTGTCAAATTCTTTCCTAAACTTATCAAAATATATATATATATATATATATATATAAAAGTTTTAAAACTTGTAAGAAAATTGGGTAATTCATACTCGCAACTTAAAAGTAAAAATAAAAAAGTTGTGCTTTGTACTAAAGCACGATTTTGGATAAGTTAAGAGATTATCATGTTTTAAAACATGATTTTTTTTCCCATTTTCTATTTGTGTAAAAATCGTGTTTTTTTTTAAAGTTTTCGTGTTAGACATCATTATGCAACTTGACATCTCAGCTAAGCTGACACCTCAAGTAACAATAATCATCTGCCATCACATGAAAAAAAAAATATTATTAAAAAAAAAAGAAAATACAAAAATATGGGGGGACTAGACCAAAACTCATATGTTAACACAAACGATACATAGGTAGATTATATCTATTCATAAAGAATTCTAAGAACAGACTAGTTGGGAGTCTATTATACCAATGAAATGATTCAAAACATGCATATTTTTTAGTTTGTATTTGAATATATATAATATTTTTCTTACCTTTTATTATTATTTTTATATATGCTATTATGTATTGTAAATTTTCTTATTTGATAACCACGTTTTATTTTTATTTTTAAATATTACTTTTTATATAATTTGATTAATAAATTAAAATAATTATATTAATTGAATACAATTTCATAAAATTAAGGAACAACTTCAAGCATCCAGTTCGAATTTCTAAAAAAAATCATATCTTAAAACACAACTCTGATAAAAAAATAATTTAATAAATTTTTTATTTAAAAATACATTTTTTTCTTATTTTATCTAAAATCATGTTTCCAAAATACTTCTTTACATTTTTTAAAATTGATCTATTTTAATAAATTAAATAAATAAATTACACCATTTTAATATAAAAACAAATTAAGTGCAATTTGATATCATCTGCTATCTAATTTCATATTTTACTATATGAAGATATTTTCTTTTAAACTTGAAAATAGATGTGACATAAACTGATAAGAACCATAAGTAAGACTTGGATTCGGTCAATCTTTCTCATCTACCTAATTTTTGGAGTATGTTTAGTATTCAAAGGTGGTGACCCAATCATATTCTTCAAGATATAATTTCATCAAAGTAATAACACTTTTGATAAGGATAGTAATTTCGTGTGGATCATTTGCATACCCACAAATCTATAATGGATAAGAATTCCACTTGCAAAATTTAATAAGGATAAGACTGAAAATGATATACACACATATAATTTTTTTTTACATATATTTAATAATAAATCACCATATTGTCATATCCTTTAATTAAAAGTATGATGATAAAGTAACAAATTTTAATTAGTCGTGTGTATAAAATTTGTACACTATTATATATACATATATAGAAAAAAAATTATAGCAGAATATTTTTAAATACCTGTATGGCTTCTAAAGTTGGGGATGACAAAAGTGGGTTGCATAACTCGTTTTTATGATGATAATTTCTTCACAATGTTAGCATAAACTTTTGAAAACCATGTATGCTGCTTGTGTGGGAAGGTTGACGAGTCATCGAGTCACTTGTTCGCCGTTTGTGACTTTGCTTGGAGGGTCTGGTGTCTTTGCTTTGAGTGGTTTGGAGTGTCGTTCGTAATCCATTTGGATCCTATGCAAAATTTTATCCAATTCAGGTTGAGTCAGACATCAGTTTTGGTTAATGATGTTTGGGGGGCAATTTAGGTTGGAATTGTGAGTGAAATTTGGAAGCATAGGAACTCGGTCGTCTTTAATGGAGGAGTGGCAGATGTGTTAGAAGTTTTTGCCTCGACGCAAGTAAAGGTGTGGTCTTGGATTGCTGCAAAGTCCCGCGAAGTTTATTTTTCCTACCCCTGTTGGGTTCTGGATCCTTTGGCCTACGGCTGATTCGATAAAGCTAGTTAGCGCTTGGTTTGGTTGGTCATTTGACCGACGGTTTTGGGTGTCGAGTTAGGAGTTGAATTTTATGTATGCTTGTAAAAGGGTTGGACCACCCCTGAAGTGGTTCTCATTTATTGATTTTTTATTGCTGATAAAAAAAAAGTACCTTCTTAAACTTGATATTTTAACTTTAGATAGTAAATTATAAAATAATAATAATAATAATAATAATAATAAATATTAATATTGATACTGCGTTAAAGTTTAATAATTAGTTTTCAGTTGCACATTATTGTCTTTGAAGGAGCTAATATTAGTTCGAAGTATAAATAAAATCAATTGTGTGATTTATGTGGTGATTATTCATGCAAAGTTTAAAATTGATTTCTTAATATAATATCAGAGTCATCTATATAATCTATTTTAGCGATAGTTTGTTAGACTTATCAAATTACTGTTGTAGAGCTATCGGATAATGCATAATATAAAATCTCACGCACAAGTTAAAGGTCTCAACGTGAGATATGTGTGTTAAATAAAAAATTTAGAATATCTAAATAGTACAAAACCTCATTTTATAAACCAATTTTATAAGATTAAGTTAAATTTACAATACACTTTTAAAAATATATTATTATTTTTGAAGTTACGCATGCATGTTACAACTTGATTCAGATGTTGACTTTACATGTCCCGTTACTAACAAATTGCTTTCATTTATAAAATATTCTGTCCAACCATAATCATACTCCGAAATTGGTATTAATTTGGTTGTCGTGAATAGAGCAATTGGATTAGCAAATTTAAGTTCCAAGTATACTCATGATTTGGATATAGCCAGAGATACATATCCGTAAGTAAAGAGACGGGTTTTTGAGTTGTTGTTATCTAATAATTGGTTTCCGTAATAAGAAGTGCTGAATTATTTTGTTTTTTTTACAAAGTATTACGGAATTGGAATAAATTTGGTTGATCTGCACTTTCAAAATGGCCCTCCGTTTTGGGACGAGGTAGACTGCTATTTCATTTTATTTAGAGAGTAATTTATACGCTTAAATTGTATTGTCATAAAATTTAAATCAGTGATGCATTGAAATTTGATTTTTTTTTAAAGTTCGCAGTTATTAAAATTTTAAATATTTGATCATCTTTATTGTGTATGTAGTGAAAAAATTTTATTACGTTAATAAAATATTTGAGTTCAACTATAGCCTCTTGGTTTAACCCAATTCTTTTATTTAAATATTTATCATAATTAGTTAGATTGATGTTGATGATATTATTAAAATGGTGATAATTTGAGAGATGCATATAGATACATAAAAGCTGATATAAAATAGGTGTATAATAATAAATGGGGTCGTGTGATCTTTGTTTCCTTTATATAATTAGGTTATCTTATTTTGTCTTTTATTTTTTTTCTTCTAGGTTTAGGTGTGTCCTTCATATTCATCAATGTCTTCCTGCTAAGTTCAAAAGACTGAATTGGTTTAGGTGATTGAGTTGGGATGGTGAAAGTTATTGGTGGAAGTGAGTTATGGATTTGAATAAAGTAGTGTTCCCATTGAAGTGGTTGAGGACCATTTGGAATGACAAATGTGGACATGATTCTCTATTGTAACAAATCTTTTAATAAATATATTTAATAAATACTACAGTTGGATGTTATTTTAATTATCAAGGTTTCTAATCTTTTTATTTTGTATAAAGTATAAAGGATGAAATAAGTACTATTAATATGCTCCATATTAGTTGAAATGAAACATAGAGATTCATATGATCTCTTAAAGACTAGATGAATACATGGTTCGTGAGGTTAATTTCGCGTGCTTTTTTAACGCTTATTAGTGTTTTTTTTTAACTAACAAACAAACTTTCAATTGTATATTGTATTATAATATTATAATCAATGAAGACTTGATATGAATTACTTTAACATTCATATCAATGACCAATTTCAATAGTTTTCTTATTACAAGTTATTCTTGCAAGGATTTAGAAACAATTTTTTTTCTTCTGAGGCGATTGATTTCTCGGTCTTTTATCTCAATTTGGTCTTTCGCTTTCGGTTTCCTACTCTTCTATTTTGGGTTTGGACTTGGATATGACTTGTAGACTCTCACATGCTAGGTCAATTGGATCTCTCGATTCTTTGTCTCTGTCTCTGTCTCCGATGCCAAAATCAGAATTGGTATTAGTTAATTATGAAATAAATTGACTATACCTACCTTTTTAGATTGATCACCTATTTATAGCATGGACTTTAAACCCAATTGGACTTTTACTCTTTGTATCTAATATTTTTTTAACACACCCTTCATATTTTGGACCCTTTAAATGGATTTTGCTATAGTCACTAATTATTTATTCATTTTTTATTTATTTATTTGATTTTTACTTTTCGATTCACCTGTGAGTCAACCTCTTGGCATAGACAATACACAAGTATCTATAAAATCTAAAATTTAGACTAATAATAAAAATAAATTTCGCATAAAAGTACTTAAACGAAAAACATATTTAATCTTGTAAAAAAATAATAAAAAAATGGAAATAATGAGATTAACTTTTTTATTTAGTAAAGATGGTTTTAAAAAATAATAAAGGTTAGAATAACTCATATAAATTAATATTTTAATTATTTAGTTATTCATTTTTAATTTTTATCATCTAACTAAACCATTTTTTTTCTAATTTTTACCTGATTTGTCTCTAACTTTTCGGAGCTAATTCACATCTTTCTCTCTACCGAAGAGTGCTATACAATGAGAAAGTGATATCAATTATGACTTATCAAAATTGTAGTTAGAGTAAATTTAAATTAAGATCCTATAAAAAAATAGTATACTTTTTTCTCCAATCTTATTATAGTATGTTTAAAATAATAAAAAGTTATCGATAATAAAAAATTACAGACTTAAAATTTTTTAAATTAAAAGTTAAAATTGCATAAAAATTTAGAGAGAAAAAATTGTGAGTAATTGAAAATTAAGACATTAGAATTATAAATTAGAGATAAAAATAAAAGTATTTTTTTTATACTTAATGTAAAAATAATAGTTAAAAAATATATTCGCTTATTTAGAACCTAATTATATTATTACAAATCTTATCTTGTTTGAAAGACTAAATTTCTAAATCAAAATTTTTAAAATTGATGAAATTTGTGTTCTTGCATAGGTGGGGAAGATCTTGTCTTGTTGATTGAAAATACTCTTTGATGTCGTTTGTTTGATAAGTTTCAGTCTTCGAATTCGGTCAAGGAGAGAATACAATACTTACAGAAGATTTTTCAAATGACTAAGTCATTCTCAGTATATAGTTAAAAATAATAAATATTATTTTATCTTTGAACCTATATTTATAGAGAGATTGGATAGTGGAGACGAATATATACATTTTGAATTAAAAATAAAATTGAAATTAAATGATTTTTTATTTTTTTTATGTTTTCAAAGTCTAATTTTTCTTTTTGCCTATACCCTATAATTTGTTAGAGTTATATCAGACATTGACTAATCAAGCCAACTTGAACTTTTTAAAAGGACAACTCTTTAAATATTTAGATTTCACCTATAAGGCTTTACTTCAAAGAAATTATTAATAGAAACAAACCAATCATAAAAAAAGGAGCATTAGTTTTAATAAGGATGATAAAACAGTTCCCCATGTTACTTGTCCACATCTAATGGTTACTCATTAATAAGGTAGTTACGAATGTTATAAGTATCATCGAGTATATGTTAATATTTATTGAAATATAAAATTTTAAAGAAATTAAATATAAAGGATATTTATGATAAATATTTTTACTAAAAAAATATATAGTGGTATACTAGCAATATATAAATTAGAGTGATTTATTTAGTATATATTAGTATTTAAGTAATTTTATATTTCAGAGCTTGCAAATTCAATTTACCTTATTATTATTTTCCATAATATGATTAAGTGATTATCTTTTTAGACATATATTTATACTAAAAAAAAATTGTTTAAATATACAGTATTATACTAACAACAAATTAGAGTAATTTATTCAATATATAATAATATTTAAATAATTTTACATTACAATACTTCAAACTTCAATTTACCTTAATTTTCTTTTTAAGCCATTAATAAAAAGTTACAACATTTGCTTTTTGAAAAAAATGAGAATATGTTTTTTTTAACAATTGGAATGAATTATTAGAATCATTAATATAGGGCTAGAAATTTCATTAATTGTGAACAACATGTCATGTGCTGCGTATAGTATTTAGTACATATATCCATTTCAGAAATAAAAGCACATCTCCATATTAAGATAAACTAATTTGATTAAGAAGTAATTAAATGTTTAAGTTTTAATCGAAGTTAAGAACATATAAATAGGAATGGATAAATAATATTATATTATAATAAATAATTGGATAAATTAAAAAATCATGAATAAAAAATAAGTATAGGCCACGCTTGAGAAGATATTATTACATAATAATATATAAAAAAATTGTATTATCAAAATACACTTCATTAAATTGTCTTCTAAAAAATTATAGAAAGAGTGAATTTTAATATATAATAATCATATATTTTTCATAAAATATATTAAAAATGAATTTTTTTATTTATAATAGAATTTTCTCTTTTATAGTTTGTTTAGATTGAGGAGTGAAAGTGTGAAAATTTGAGGGAGTGTATGTGTGAAGATTTGAGGGAGTGTATGTGTGAAGATTTGAGAAGAAAGTTAGTGTGTTTGGATTGAGGTATACTAAAGTAGATGTGTGAAGAAAGTTTATTGAAGTTTGTGGGTGATATGATGGTTATGAAAGTATTTTGAATTATTTTTAATAGTATAAAAGGTAATATTAAAATATGAGTTATTTTTGTGTAGATTTTAGTTAAATAAAATTAAAATTATAAATTAATTAACTAAATGTTGATAAAAAAAATTAAAAAAATTATTAATTTTCTTATTATAAATATTGTTTATAAATTTATTATTGTTTTATAATATTATTTTAAATATTATGACTAAGTAAGGACTTTAATGTAAATATGTATGTGATTATGTGGATTTCTTCGCACAACACTCTTATATGCAAAGAAATTTGTTTTTGTGAATTTCATGAATCCACGCTCGCATTTCCCTTTAAATTTATAGAAACAAACGTATTATATCATCGCCTTTCAATTTGTTTGCAGGCACAAGAAATCAATAGAAGCAAACGATGCATTAATCTTCTTTCCCTTCATGGCCAAAACATAAAACACTACGTAGTAGATCTATAATTTCATCGAACTCGATTTGATTAACGTTAGTCCTTCTGCCATGTCTACGTGCACTACCGTCTATGTCTCAACCGTCACCCACGTCGGCATCGTCTACACCAACCTCGCACGACATTGACTCCATCTACCGCATCTGGCTCGAGATTGTCGTCGTCGGGTCTAACACCATTGCTAACCTCCACTTCTACAACTTCTTCGGGTCTAACACCATGTTAAACAGAGTTGCCCAATTTAAGGAAATGTCATAAATAAAACACAATCACACTCTTATATCAGTGCCATATTAGTCTGATAGGTGTGCAAGTGAATATTCTGATTATCACTTCTGGTTGGAGTAAGGGGATATTATGTAATAGAAGTATCTGATTTTCACATTAGAAGAAAAAGATTCTATAAAAGGAGCAAAAGTGTAGTGTAAAGGATTATGTATGGCTTTTTGTTGTGTTTGTGGTATTTTAAGGTGTTTACTTTTTGTAAAAGAGTTTTTTTTAAAAAAAAAAAAAAAAACTCTAATATTTTTGGAGGTTAGTGTTTGGTGGATTGTTTATGTTTTTATGTATTTCCGTGTTTAATGTGTTGTTATTTTCTGACAGTTGTCAAGAGCAGACTTCTTTGGTTGGTTTTGGGGTAAGGAATAGCTGATAGCTTTTGTTGGGAGTTTGGAATAAGTTGAGGTATGAGGTCCTATCTTATCTTTCTTCTTAGTTTTTGTATAAGAGTTGAGTCACTATTAAGTGATTCATATTTATTTATTGTTTCTTGTTGAACCAATAAAATAAATTTGTGTATCACTTCAAAAACAAACATGAGCAGTTGCGAGTGTATGTGCTCGTTTGAGATATTAAAGAACAATGATAGGTTGATATCTACATCCACATTCATTTAACAATCAAATATATTATTATTTTATTTTAAAATTTTACATTTTAAAATTTGTCATGAAACTAATATAGTTTTTTTTTTTTAATTTATCAAATGGAGAGATTTTGAAAAGATGTGTTTGAGAGACACTAAGAATAAAAAGTCGTACTCTTAAAACACCATTTTTACATTAGAATAAAAAATATATTTTAATTACACAATTTTTTTTAATAAAATCGTATGTGTACTATACAACTTTTTTTAATTGTTTTTTAGAAGTAGTGCATTAAAATGATGGTTTCTTTCTTTTTATTTATTGTTACTTGTTGAATATTTTATCCCCTACCAAGCACATATGTTCAAATATTTATAGTGAACGGGTGTGTCCATGTTATGTGTATCGAGCTATATTAATTTGCAAAAAAGTTACTTGCAAAAACAAACCACACTCACTTAGCAATTTGAGGTATTTTTTTGCGAATAAAGGAAAATGAAAAGTTATAATAGTAAGAATAATAATATATAGATAACTTATATTTTTAATATAATCACATTACAACTTTTAATATTATTATTTGAATATCTTTTATATTATTTAATTTTAAATTTATTTTTTATTATATAAATTTATTTCAATATTCATCATATAAAAAATATATACTAACTCTAAAGTTTGTGGTACTGTCATTTTTCATATTATAATAATAAAACTGGCTGAAGCTGAGTATTTCATTGTATGACTAAAAAAAATATATTAAAAATCTCCTGTAAGTCATCCCATGTCAGATTCCATGTATATATAGCATAGCATACCATGTGAAATGAAATATATGTATTGGGCCCATTATTTTTTAAAAAATAAAATAAAATAAAATAAAAAAATACATTCTGCACATGAGTTCATTATAAAAATAAATAAGATAAAAATAGACTTTTATTTTAATACAAAAATCACATTTTAAAAGCACCACTTCTTATTTTTTGGTCATATTTCTTAAATACGATTGATCTATTTTTATAATTTTTTTAAAGTTTATCCATTTTTGTAAATTCAGAAAAAAAAGTACACCAATTTCACGAAAAATGCTACATTTTGATAGAAAGAAATATAATATGATTACAGAAAATATGAGAATAGTATATAATAAGATTTAGAAAATAAGAGAATCATAAAATGTTGAGTAATCTATGTAAAAATATTTATGTAAATGTGATCAGTGTTTTATCCGCAACTACCTCCTCAGTTTTCACGGTTTTTCTCTATAAAAGACCCCACAGAGAGGTCCATTGCACGGTCACCTGAAAATGATCGATCATCTTTACTCAAGGTCACTCCACTCACTTTGATTCATAGAAACAACATGTACTATGCTATGTGTTAACGATCTTCTGCTCAACTTTCTATTTCAGATACACAATAACTATTTGGGACCGAGAGAATCACTTCTACTGGTTAAACAATAAATCTTTATTGGTTGTGATTTTTTTTTCATTTAAATTCTTCTCTTGCTGTTCGGTGTTTGGATATCGGTTTTTAGTTGGAAGTATAACTGTGAAAAGTTATTCAAATTCTTTTTCTAGTGTTTTTCAAATTCTTTTCTTAGTGTTTGGGATTTTTAGTTGAAAATATATTTATAAAATATTATTCAACGTTTCAATAAATGTTCGATATACGAATACAATAAATATTATAATATAATAATAACATACATTTGTTTTTTTTTATTATATAGTTTTGATGAAACTTTGAATCCAGATTGAGATTCACATTCATACTATAATCAAAATTGTATTATCTAATTTTTTTTAAAATTCAACTTATGTTAATATATTTTTATTTTAATATATTATTCATTACGAGGTTTATAAGTATTAGGTACCTAGGATCGCTCGGTCTGTAACGTTACGATAAAATGTTTATAAATATATCTTGAGCTAAATTTTTAAGTAATGTAAGATATCTGTTAGAGTGAAATGCAAGCAAAAGCATAAATCAATGAAAGCGAAGACGTAATTCTGAGATTAGCTTCACAACCACAATTAGAGATTCAGATTCAACGTAAATATGATCCAATCAAAGCCTCGGTTTTGCACAGAACTTAGTTAGTTTGACAGAGACAGTAACACTCATCTCAGATCACCAATCATAAATCTGGTTGGTGTTTCAGACAGACATTTTACATATTAACCTTGTAAAGTCATTATCTATTATCAACATTTGTATGAGTGCCTTCTATTGACTCTATCTCATCATATATACATCATAAATTTTTGTATAAAAAATTAATGATTGATATTTATATTTTTTTTGGAACAAAATATATTTGATTTGCTATGTCTAAACGTATTTTATATTAATTATTTTTTTTTTAAATAAAATAAAATAAATGAGACAACATTTTGATACATAACTAATGTAATTAAGTTTTAGAACATATAACTATATACAAATATATTGGTATGAAATGTACTGCATATATTATTGACTATTTTTATAGTCACTTCCCTTTATTTTCTAAAGTCTGTCTCCTCTTAAAAATCTACTGCATAAATTATCAATAGTTTGACCCTCAAAAATTTATCGGCAGCTTTTTTTGTTTTTTAAAATTCATAACTATTCATCTCATTATATATATATATATATATTTATTTATTTATTTATATTTGTCAAAACCTCATATAACAATTTATCGGGCACTAATCAACAATTTAACCCATTTCACTATACTAGCTGATACCTAATTGTTCAACTTTAATACATAATTATCAGTATAAAAATTAATTAATATATTAATTAAATTAGGTATATTTTATAAATTAAAAAATTATTAATATCTAAAATAATTTTTATTATTAATATAAATTTATAAACTACTTTGATATTTAATTAACTACTAAAATTTTGATAACTAACTATATATCAATTTAAAAATTAGTTTATAAATTTTTATTAATAATAAAAATTACTTTAAATATTAATAATTTTTTTAATCTACATAATAATATATAATTTAGTTAATATAAAAACTAGTTATTCTTTATCTCTTAAATTAATTTTAATTTAATAATTATAGTGTAATGTATATTTAGATATATAGGGAGATAGTTCCACATAAATTTGATTAAAAATTTATAATTAATAGACTAGGGTAAGCGATGGATTAGCTACACGATAACAGAAAGAAAAAGAGTTATATGAGTAGCATTTATTACTCACAAGATACGTGCTAACATTCACGCACTTAGATGCTATATATGAACACGAATGTTTTAAATTAAATGTAATTTGTTTCTCAGTTTTCAATTAATGGAAATGTTTAATATTAACGAAAGAGTTATATAAGGAGAAAGTCATGCATTCACTCATCAATATTTAATTGTGAACGCATGATGATGATGAAGGTTGTAAAATATTAACATGATAACTTCTTTTACTTTTATGTACAAAACACATAACAGAGAAATAGACCCCAGAGATGTCAGACAAGAGAGAAGGCACCTGAAAATGATGGATCATATTGACCTAGTTAAGGTGACAGACACTTAGTTTGATTCGAAAAATACATGGTGATGGTGTGAAGAAGATATATAATGTCTTGGTGCTGAAAAAGCTTTAATACAAGGTATGTTTGCATGTGAGACTTTATGGTCTTGCTCTTTAAAAAGGCCCCAGCCAGAAGAAGAAAAACCAATTCAGGGGAAAATTTAAACACTGTACCTTCACTTGACAATGATACATCGTATATATATACTCTGCTAAAAAAATGGAGTCACCTTGGTTTTGAAATATGTACTATTTTCTATTTTGTCTCTTGTGAATCTTTCTAGTTTTGTGAAAGTATTTGTCTAACTACCATTTAATTGGGTTTCTAAATATTGTAGGAAAAATATCGTAAGACTTTATTATAAGATGAAACACAGGAATAAGGATGAAAGAGAAGACATGCATGATCCTAGGGATAAAGCTAAAGTGCAAGTTGGGTCAGATAAAACGTACTTATAGTGAAAGTAGACTTTGAGAAAACCTGCGGCTTTATGAGATGAAATTTTATAGAATATATGTTGGTTAGACTAGGATTTCATAATAAATGGATTAGGTAGATGAAGGGGTGCTTACAATCCTCTACAATATTGATTTTGGTCAATTAGAGTCCAATGTTAGAGTTCAAACTTACAAAAGACCTCAGGCAATGGGATTCACTTGCACCCCTTTTGTTTTTAATACTTATAGAGGAACTAACAGGGATTGTGAGACAAGCAACATGAAGAGATATTCAAAATTTCTAAATTGCAGCAATATGGAAGTACCATTTACATATTTGGGAATGGTGGTAAGTGGGAACCAGAGAAAACAATATTTGTGGCAAAGAATACTAAACAAAATCAAGAAGAAATTAGGCAGGTGGAAAAGGGAGATTTATATCTTTTGCAGGTAAAGTGTGCTTGATAAAAGTTATCATACCACTACCCCTTTATTACATATCCTTCTAACAAATATAAACATGAGTAAGAAATGAAATTAGGAAAATTTAAAGGAAATTTTTGTGAAGTTAGGATGCATAGGGAAGAAAAATAGCTTAGTTAAAATGGGAGGACATATGTAAATCTAAGGAAGATGGGGTTTAGGGGTTAAGGACCTCAAGTTTTTTTTAACATTGTTCTATTGGCTAAATGAAAGTGGAAGCAAGGGATCTGCAATAGTGATAACTTTTTACGACAAGTGTATCGTTTTGTCACAAGTAATAATGTGTCCTTAAGGACGAATATCAAACTCATAAGGAACAGTTAAATAATTAAGTAAAATATTCGCTAAATATAAAACATAATAATAATAATGTGTTGAAAGTTGTTGTGATGACAATGATTAATTAGAAAACAAGGCAAAAAATTTGTTACTTAGAGTTAGAAAAATAGGGATTTGGTTTCATCTTTCTCACTATTTTGTATTTTGATTAGTATGGTAACATTATGTCCTTTGATTGATATTGATGCCCGTATAAAATTCATTTATATTGATTTCTCACATATAAAAATTATTAAGATGCTTCTTAAATATCGATTCTTCGCATATTTATAAAAATAACTTAGTATTCATATCAGACGTTGACAACAATTAACATTTAAAGTCTATTCCTAGCACTCAAATATGTTAAGTATTATTGATTAAGTCAGAACCCTAAAAATACTTTGCAGTCAAATTTAAGATTCTAGATCAAGAATTAGAAACAAAACAATAATAACAATAATCAATCAAAAATAGAATATTATATTCAGATATCACCTCAATACATAAGAGTCTAAACAAATTACTCTTAATCCCAAAGGGTAGAATTAGCCACTCATGATGACTATTACATACAAGTATGGCATGAAAAGAAGATCCAGGATGTTTTTTCCTTGACGGTTGCCTCCTCTAATGTTTCCCACACCTCTTATTCTCCCAATTGGGTTACAAGTAACTCAATGGTTCTCAATCTTACACATTAGGTTGTGTCTCAAGCCCCCAATTTAACCTAATTTTCAAGGGATTAAGTGGATTCTCACTCAAGCGAGAATGGCTCTCTTGAGCTAGCATAATGACGTCCAACCCAACTTCACTGGTGCTATCTCGCTCAAGCGAGCTTCCATGGTGGTGAGATGACTCTTTTGCGCATTTTGGCAGCTTGATGAGTGTTGATGCATTCCAACTTTCCCTTTTAAGTTTTGTATATTGTCCTTCTACCCAATCATCTCCATTTTTTCCTAGAATGTTGAAATTAACACCAAATTTGGGAATAAATCGTTCTTATTCAAATTAAAATCCTAAAATATGTAAAAAGATATAAATTCATAAATTAAGGGTTATTTTAGCAATTAATACTCATAAGTTCCTATATTTTAATATGAAATATTACTGAAAGTTAGCACTTATCAAATAATAATCAATATAGGGGAGTGAGCAAAACATTCCAATGTTGACCCAACTGAGGATGAAGGAATTCACAATTATAAACAAAGAAGACTACAATGAAAGAAACTTAAGATGTGAAACACTTCACTAAGTACCGTGCATATATATAGAAGTCTCGAGTTAGGGGAATAATTCATATGATAAACTAAAAAACCAGATAATAAATTATCTAAGGGTAAATTTATATAATTATGTGTGTGCATGTGCGTGTGTCTAATACATACTAATTATTTTGTGCATAAGGGTTGAAATACCCTACTTTCTTTTATATATATATATATATATATATATATTTTTTTATTTTTTTTTATTTTTTTATTTATTTATTTTTTTATTATTTTATTTTATTTTTGTTGATAAAAAAAGGTTGGTTAACATGATTCTAGCATCCATCAATCTTAAATTCTAAGACTTTGTAAGTTACTTTATTAATCAATTTGTGTTTTTAATTTATTAAAATATTATTTCTAGTAAGCTCTAACCAACCTAGAAATTTTTAAGATAAATAATCATTTTAGTATGAAAAACATATTTAATTTTTAGTATAATAAAAAAATAGTTTCAATAAAAAAATAAAAAAAAAATTTATTTTTGGTTGGTTGAACTTTTTTAATGGTCAAGATAACTGAAAATTTAAGACAAAATAAAAACTAAGTTAATATATGATTAACCTTAAAAAATTATTAAGAATCTTAAATTTATAAAATAAAAAATATTCTCTTTTTAATGTTAATATTTTTTTTAATAAATATACGTGAAAACTACTAAAGATAAAAAAAATCAATTATTTCAATGAGTTCAGATGAACTAACGAAAATTATAATTTTTGTAATAAGATTATTTTTTATTATAATAAAATAAAATATATTAATATTTATTATATTAAATCGACTATTTCTTCAATATTTTAACACATTAAAATATATTTGAATTTTTTTTAAAAAAATGTGAAGAATCAGTACAGGAAATTTATTATATAACAATCAAAATTAATGAAAAAAATAATTATATTAACTAAATTAGATATTATTTTAGAGACTAAAAATTATTTGTATTTAAAGTAGTTTCTATTATTAATAAAAAATTATAAAGTAGGTTTTAAATTGATATCTAACCATTAACTATCCAGATTCTAAATTAGTATCTGAAAAATTTATAATCTAAAATATTAGTAGATAAAAAACTTAGTAACTAATAGTTAGATATCAATTTAAAATTAATTTATAAATTTTTATTAATAATAGAAACTATTTTATATATAATAACATTTTAGTCTCTAATTTAGTTTAATAATATTTAATTATTTTATTTTTTAAAATTAGTTTTAATTTGATGATTTTGTTGTGTGTAAATATAAAAAAAAAAACTGTTAAAACAACTTACTATATATCTTCTTTTATCTCTATATGAGCTCCACTTTTTTTTAGTGTATATATAGTTAAGAATGATATTAAAATTAATATATTAGAAGACTTGGTTACAAACTATCTGTCAATACTCAATAGTGACATATTAGTATGTAGTTTTCAAAATTAGTGCATTATTATTTACAAAGGCTGTATTCATAAGCTTATATCGAATTCGATGAATATGTCAAAATGTCTACTCAATTGATTGCATTCACGATGTAACATAGGATTAGACTAAGATCCCTTGGATTATAATTGATTTAACCTAATTCAGTAGAACCTAAATTTAATATTTAAATTATATATATATATATATGTATATAAAAGTTATTTGAGTTGCAAGTTAATTTTTTTTAAAAATACTCTAATTTTAAATAAATAACATAAGTATACTTAATCTTTAGGAAAAAAAATCATGTGTGGAATTTTAATAATTACTTTTATAACGGACTATAACTTTATATAGTTTACTACTAACTTTTAATATAAAAAAATATTATACCAAAATAAAATTTAAAATATATCTCTAAATTTATAAATATTAAAATATCCTTTTCTAGTGAGATTGGATACCTACAAAATTGTAATCCTCCTTCTGAATTTAACTATTGTTGTTTAGTTTACAAAATTTTATTTATCTAATATTACCTGCTCAACCTAAGTGCTCCTTTCAAATTTCTTTTGAATTTCTTCAAATTCGATGGGATAATTTTTTTTTATTAAAAAATATTAGAAATATAGACAACGAAAAGGGACAGATATGAAAAGGGGCAAAAGGTGAAAAACGTGATAAAGTAATAAAAGTAAAACACATTAAAGAAGATAGAATTTTTTTTTAATATATATATATATATATCGTTCACGAGTGGATAAGGAACAAGTTGCAAATATTTGGCTTTACACTTCAAAATGCATGACCCAACTTAATTTTCATTGACTTTTTCTGTCTTCAATGGTGGAAAGCGTGGTTTAGTTAGAGGTATACATCAATCTGCATCTTTGCGCTCTTTCTCTCAACTTGTGTTTGGTTTTGGCATTTATATACGTGCTAAGTGTTTTTAAGCCTTCAACAATAGGATAAATTCCTCAATCTCCAAACCAAAATAAGAAACAATAATTTTGCTACCAATTACCTGTGCAAACAACATTAGCCAATAAAACCTTCTACCATTCAAAGCTATCACAAAAGTTAGCATCCATCAAAGATATTAAAAACGAGTCCGATCAACCTATAAATAAAAAAAAAATTGAGTACATACAAATCAGAGGTTCTAGACACCTATCCCAGAAAGAAAAACCCACTCGAAACACTGTTGAGGAAATCCAAAATCAAATATTTAACTATACCAACCAAGTAGAAATTTCATAATGATCAGTTACTTTACCTTTAAAAATGCATTTATTCGTATGTCTCCAAATCTCATTACATTAATAGAGACGTGAGTGCATCTAGTAATTTAAACTGCATGAAATGTGAAGCAGGAGGAGTAAGAAGATCTACCGAAGACTTTCATAATATGATACAAATTTATTTGTAATTTACTTCTAATGGATTGGTACAAATTTGCTTTGAAATTATTTGTTACGAAGTGGACTTTAAGCCTAACTCAACCCCATAAAACCGGCTCGATAAGGTGAGGTTTGCACCCACTTATATACTATGAAAGACTCTCATCTCTAGTCGATGTGGGATCCCCAACACACCCCCCTCACGCCGAGAGTGATAGATAGAAGCTCGTGCGTGGGACTATATATTTTGGGTGGTCCGATAGCGGCCCGATAGCGGGTGGCACGTATGAGCCGGTTTTATGGAGTTGGGTTAGGCTTAAAGTCCACTCTTTTTAAATATTATTGAGTTGACACAGTCACGCCATAATAATAATGGTAGATGAATGGTATTGGGTTTGAATACAAGTGAGAAGAATCTTCTTTCATGTCTTTCTATTCTTCTTCAAATCTCATCTCTTATACACTCTGAAATGATGATAGTGTAGTTGAAATAGACTTGCATGGTTGATATTGGTCAAACATAAAAAAAAAATAGAGTGTATATGCATTACGTTAGTCACAAAGGATACCAAAGGTTGAAGATATGTTATTAATGATACAAGCACAGTTGATGCAGATCCATCGCTATTACCAAAGAACAACGTATTTGTCTGCATCCATTATTTAAATTTGCTACAGTACAACGTACTTTCTCTGCATTTTTTTCATATCAGAGTTATCTGTATAATGTGCAATTCTCACTGTATACAAACCTCCATAGATGGTTCAAAAGTGATAACTTCAAATCCTTCTCCTCCCCAAATTTACGATCACAATAGAAGGGGTTTGGAACTGCACATACATAAATCCACACTCTTGATGTAGGTTATGTACATGTTTAGATAACTTTTTCAAAAGCTTTTATATAAAAGAGAATAAAAACATCAAAATAATTATTGGATATCACACGTCTACGACTAGAAATAAAGAGAAAAAATTTGTTGAATTGATTAAACCATCTGTTATTTATCTAACCATCCATAAATATATAGTCTTACGTACAAGTTAACAAATCTCGATGTAAGAATGTATGTTAAAGATTTCACTTTGACTAAAAATCGAAATTTTTCATAATATATATGAAAATCCTATTTTATAAACCGATTTTGTAACGTTAAATTAAGTTTAAAATTAATTTCTTAATATTAATTTTTCTTTCAAAGTTAAATTTGACCTAAGTTAAAATAGTTATTTTGGAAAAGTTAATACAATAATTTTTTCCAAATTTTAATTTGTAGAAAAGTCTTTCTTTTTCTTCTTTCACGTGTGTACTTGAAATCCTAGTTGTTTGAATTCGTGGTGAGGGTTCTCAAACAACTACATAAGTGTCCACTGAAAAATGTGAACTGATACGGTACCTTTCCCTTTAATATGCCAACTACTACAAAGAAACATGAATTTTAAAATTAAAGAGTTTCACTGATTATTTTTAAAGTGCATGAATTTTTATATTTTTTTCAGTTTTTATTTCCACATAAACTTTCTTAGAAAATATTACATTGATATTTCTTCTACACACTAATAATGATTTGAAAAGTATTGTATTGTATATCCTTATGAGAAAGATTATTGTAAGAATTGAAACATAAGATATTGTATTATTCATGGTGAATATTGAAAAAATATAAGATATCATAACTTCTTAAAAGTGATATTTTAAATTTTCAGTTATAACTATTTTATTGTAACTGTTTTATCAGTATAATTACTCTATCCGTTATAACTACTCTATCAGTTGTAACTATCTTATCAGTTGTAACTACTTTACTCTATTAGTATAATCAGTATAATGATCAGTTGTAATTTCTCTATAAAACTAATAGTGATTAGTATAAGATGAACATGGCTACTTGAGTCTAGAAGACAGTTATGCATATGCTGTAAGCACTTTTTGGTAAGTTCATTATTAGATTCTGGCTTGAATGGTACAGCCGAATTATTGGATGAAAGTTTGTAGATATTCTCAACTAATTCTCATATTGGTTTCACGTTTCTTTCAGTGATTAAAATTGATGATGAATATACCATAATGACAAGAACAAGTTTCTTAATTGTTAGTCCTTCCATCTAAATAAATCTATGGGGAATATTCACATTAAACAAAAACCAAAGTTAAGGCCATATATGAGCATAAACTCTTCAAATAAATCAATTATAACACAAGAATGAAGAATGAAAAAACCCCAAACTTTTGAAATAAATCAATTATAACACAAGAATGAAAAAACCCCCAAACTTTTGAAATGTTAAAAGGAGTTGAAGTTGTATAGCTCATAACTACCTTATCTTATAATTACTTTATAACGTGACAGAAAAGAAAAATGATATTTTAACAACTATAAAAATTAATTGTATATAATTTTTTATGTGATTGATTTAGATATAAATATATATAATAAAGAGTAAATTTATAATTAAATTATATAAAAAGTTATTAAAATAATAATATTGAATGTTGTAATATGGTGGTATAAAAAAATAGGATTGTAAATATCATTATCGAACAGAAAACTCGTAAAACTGAAATACGTGATACTTCTCTTTAATCTATAAATACTTTTACCTATTCACTATTTGATATTCATTTATTTAATATTATTATTATTTTTATTGAATTGGTGAATAAAGATTTTTGAACATATTTGAGTGTATATGAGAAATGGAATAATAAGATGCATGAGTGGTGACAGCTGTGGGATGAAGAAGAAGCAAAGAAAGAGCTTTTTTGTTTTAATAAGAAAGGAACGTGACAAGTAATAAAGTAGCGGTGTCCGTGAATTGCATTCATTACTTTAGCAGAGGAAGATGGACCAAATAAAATAAAATAAAATACTGCAATTTTACTAAAAACATTATTAATTTCGATCATTTTTTAAACTTAATTAGAGTTTGGAAGAATGACTTGTAACATAGTATTGTGATTCCTAAAACAATTGTGTTTTTTCAGTACAATTTCAATATTTTTTTTAATTTATATTAATCTCATTTTTATAAGCACAACAATAACATTTTTTTAAATCTTCACTAAAATTATGCTTTCAAACACGATATTACGTTATAATTAATGTTTTAACCAAAATAAACTTAATTATGACCGGTCAATTATTTTAAATTTTTGAAATCAATACATTTTAGACTTAGAGCTTCAACTTTTATATTTTCTTTCCTGTTCATTTATTTTATTCTTTCATTATCTCATATAAAGTTACCAAATATTTTTTTACCAGGTATTGTTTATTACATTTCAAATAAAGAAATTAAATTAGGATTAAGGTGATAATTATAGAAAAAATAAATAAATTAGTTATTGAAAATGAGCCCAATTTCTCTTGAAAATAAGAAATATTTTAAGATTTTGCAATATAAAATTAAATATCATATAATTTTTTTAATACCTTAACCAATACGATCAAATCTATTTCATTTTGAATTTATATTTGCAACCTCTTTTTCTTTTCACAATCCCCCATAATTACACAACTAATATATTTAATTAGCCTCTTGTAATTTTTTATAAAACAAATCAAATTTCATGTAGTAACTCTAATCGTTTTTGCATAACCATTGAATTTGTATGTTCCTACATTATTAAATAAAAATATTATCATTATAACTAATTAAAATTTTTAAATAATAAAATAAATAATAATGAAAATATGAAAGTAACGATGAAATAAAGTTAAATTCATTTCAAAATTCAAAATCTAGCACTAGAAAATGAGTTATGATCCAAGTTAGGCAAATGCACCCAATCATTTTTAACCTGCACCCAACATACTTTTTTAATTTCTAAAAATGCCCTTAATTCCAGAAATAAAAATCTGGAATTGAAAATAATATATTCTGAAAAAATAAATCCGAAAGTAATTATTGAGTTTCAGAAATAAAAATCTGAAAACAAAAATTAAAATTCTATTTCAGACAAAAAAATCTGAAATTAAAAAATAATACATTTCGGAAAAACAAATCCAGAAAAGATATAATTGTGTTTCGAAAATGAAAATCAGGAAACAAAAATAAAAAATCCATTCCAGATAAAAAAATCCATAATATAAAATTTCGTTCCAGAAAAAAATATCCGGAACACATATTTTGGAAATTTTTTTTTAAGGACAGTTTCGTCTTTTTCGCTGGGATCGGGTGCAGTGATATGGTGCAGGAAGCAATTGCCTCAAGTTAATGGTTGTGTCATGGGCCGAAGAGTTGAGAAAACAGTTTGAAAGCCCATATTGGAATTTTAAACGAGCACAAATTCTAGGAAAACTTCTTCCTGCGCCTCTACAAATTTCTTCCTGCATCCCCTCACTTTCCGAAAAGACTGTTCTGACCCCTTTAAAAAATACTTCCAGATTGTTATTTCCGAAATATTTCCAGTTTGAAAGCCCAAATTATTCATCATCTAACCACAAAGCACAGTGAGTATAGGCTTGAAGAGATTGGAACCTTGAGCAAGGAAAAATAAAAGAGAGCTATTGCTTCCTGTAACATAAGAATTGGGATCTGCACCCACTCATTGTAAGGAAAAGACAAAATTACCGTCTAGGATTTTACATTCTGGAAGTTAAAAAAACCTAATTTAACCATTCTGTAACGACAAAATGTTCATAAAATAGATGCCAAAAACTACTAGAAAACACTTTGCAGTAGAAATTATGCAGAGTTGATGCATAGTGCAACTTTAAAAACCAGTGTTAGTGTATAAACATTAGACTTATCTTTTCAATTCTGTTTGTGATTTTCGGTGTGCTACTAGGTAGTATGTTTTGGTTCTTGTATAAAGATTATGATACTCATAAAATATTTTTTTTAATTTATTTATTTATTCTCATAAAAAAAAACTAGAAAACACTGTACACACAATTGCAAATAATCGACCGTAGGTCCAGAAAATACAGCTAAGATGGAAGAAAAACGACAACTCCCACCACCAAAACACTACACATATATGGGAAAAAAAAGCCAAAACTTATTTTGAATTTAAAACCCTACCCTAGATGATAATTTTGTCTTTTCCAATAATTGGGTGCAGGTCCCAATTCGTATGGTACAGAAAGCGATAGCCATTAACGAGATAGTAACTTCATATGGGCCTTTACGTGATAGAATACAACGATGAAGGGCTTCTATTTTAATGCGAGATGTATAATTGTTATGAATTTAGTAAGTCCAAAAGCTCCTAACCCTATTCAAGTATTCATGTTCATCATTCTAGGGCTCATTTTCTATCATAAAAAGGTCAGATTTTAATTATTAGTATTAGGGTTTGGGTTTTTCTAGCTCTTATTTCTTTCGGACCAACAATGGATTACACCAAATTTCTTGGACATTACGCCTCCGAGGTGTTCCTGGAGACACTATAAAGTTTAATTAAAAAAGTTAACTATAATATACAGCAAAGCAATTGAAAGAAAAAAAGTGTAGTATTAATGTACTATCATCATCAAAAAAGAAAAAAAGTGTAGCATCCATAAGCACGTTACACATAGGAATAGGAATATTCTCTATCTTGTCCTCATTCAGAGGACAGTTTTCTAAACGTTAAATTTAAATCTACAAATTACAAAAATAAAAAAATGGGGGAATATGAGACGTCGTCAATGATCGGCGACAGTTTCAAGCTCACCGCCGATTAGAGCGATGGGAAGACGACGTCGTTGACGAAGAATGTGACGAGAAACTACCCGAATCTACACTCCCGTTCCCGCACAAAATGTTGGACAAGTTTTTCCCTATATCTTCCGGCGAAATAACCCGAATGGACTTTAACCCGACCCGATTCTTCTCGTGGAATTCACTGTACTTTTGCGACAGCTTTGAAACTATCGATCCTTTTATTTCGTCTCGTAATTTCGGGTCGGATACCACCCACGACGACTGTTTTCTACACGTTTCGTGAAACGCAGCGTCGAACTTCACGAAGCAGGTCTTCGCCTGTTCTGCGGTTACCTGTGATGCTGGATTTTCCGGTAACGACGCGAACACCTTGCTCCACCCGACGCGCTCGTAGTTGGACGCGTACTCACTGACCTTCAACTCGTGCTTCGCCAACCACTCCTCTCCCAGAAGGAAGCCCAGGTTCGATCTGCGCACCTTTTCGACGACGTATTGCATATTATTAGCCAGAAACAGGTATGAAAGAGCTACGTTCTTGTAGAATTCCGCTTTGCCGTCGAGCTTGCAGAGCACGACGAGAATGAGCCACGCGATTTTCTCGGATAACTCTGACGCCGGCGTGTTTTCCCCGCGCATCGGGCTGCGGTAGTAAGACTCCGGCATCGGCGATTGCGGCAAATCAGGAATTATATCAATCAACACGCCGCTGTAATCGGCGAGGAACGTGAGGTAGTTCATCACGTACCGCGTGAGAGGGTGGACCCCACCTCCAGGGATCGTTGTCTTGGAGGAGTCCTTCTGAATCGCACTTTCGAAGTCCACTAGCATCGCTCTAACGGCTTCGCCGAGTCTCACCAGGGACGTAATTGCCTGTGAGCGAATGACAGACGTCGATTCGGAAGAAAATATGGATTCGATTTGACTCAACCGGTCAGAGATTGCTTCGTACAAATCCAACGTCCTGAACATTTTCTCCGGCGTTTTCTTCCACTTCGCCACAAATTCAGGGAATGCAAACAGCGACACGGCGCCGTCTTTGGTGATTTCAGCGAAACACGACTCCGCGATCCTCTTTGCGGGATTCGAGGAGAAGACGTGGTCGCAGAGGATTCTCTCGCCGGGGAAGAGAGTTCCAACGGCAACTTTAACAGCGTTCAACCATTTCTTGATCTTCAACTCGAGAACCTCCCAGTCCAGTTTCTGAACCCGAGCGAGGGTGAGTTTTTCCACTCCGAGATGGTACAGCGCTTCGTCGACGATCGATTTTCGCATGATGATGTAAACCTTGACGCACTCTTTGCCGTAGCCCGAGGAAGTCATACAATCTGCGATGGCTTTCAAATCCTCCATGGCGAGCATGGAAACACGCTCGGTCTCAGAGATGCGGAAGTCATCCTCGGAGGCCGTGATTTCGTCGTCGTAATCGGAGACGCTGCTGCGGAAATCGATGGAGGAGCGCGCGGAGACGGTTTCGGAATCGAGGTAGTCTCTATTGGAGGAAAGAATCTGGTAGAACTCTCTCTGAAGCGTCTTCATGGCGAGTTGCATGAGGAACTGAGCGCGTACAAGAGTGGCGGAGGAGGAATCCTGTTTGACAAAGTAGTGCATGGCGGATTGCAGTCCCTTGACCGCGTGAAGGTAGTTTTTAGCTTCCTGGCGCGTGCCGCTGAAAAGCGGCGTTGCGAGTTTGGAATCGTCCCATTCGGTTATGAGAGACTCTGCGGTGTGTATGTTTTGTTCCATCATGGAGTCTGAAAATGTGTGGAGAGGGGAAGGAGGTGGTTGTGATGAGGAGGAGGTTGAAGGAGAAGATGATGATGGCTTGAAGAAAATGCTTCTCATTCCTTTTCTCGGCATTTTGTTTTGCGTGAGGAAAAGAAACTGATGAATTGATTACGATTAATGGGTTTAAGTTTGAGTTGAGTTTGTGAAGAGAACAATGAGAGAGAGAGAAGTGTTGGAGCAGTTTAGTTTGTGAGGTGTGAGAAGCGTGAGGGGTTTATATAGACGGCGTTTGATCTATCAGCATTGACTTTTTCTGTGATGGGTCCAAAGAGCGTAATAGCTTGCGTTGGTTGAACTTTATACGCGGTAACAAGAGATGCAATGCAAGTTACTTGTCCTGTTGTGTAACTCCTGATTCATCAATTAGCCACCGGAGGATTAGCTCACTTCATTCAAATGGTCCTCTTTTCTTGCTGCGCACAAAATTATCACTCTCCTCCAAGACAAAAATTATTTCCGTTTTCGAAAACACGTAACAAAATTTCCTTTTTCCACTGAAATGTTTTTAATAGTCACTGTTATGGAATTTTAAAAAACGAGTAAAAGTATTTTGCAAAAAAACAAAACTTTTATTGCATGCGAAACTTCATTACTCTCAACATATCCAGCTATCAACTCTTTGGACTAGTTTCTATAAAACGATGTCACATTACTGACTGAATCAAAGTTCACCCACAGAATACTAACTTAATAATATTAATAATAAATATAAATAATATAATAAGCATTGAAAATAAAAATAAATAAATCAAGATTAATAGAGAATATTTGTTAAAATTATATTTCCTTATAAATATATGATTGTATTCGATTATATCTATAAGATCAACGATGAATTATTATAATATATTATTGTTAATATGTATTAAAAAATTAACTTTAGCTTATAAGTAATTTATTTATTGGAATCTGATTACATAGAAAATGTTTAAGGAAATGAACTATTATTTTGAAGTAATTATTTTTCTTAATCTGCACTAAATATATATATATATATATATATATATATTAACGAAGTTCCTTTAGAAATTGAATAATAGTGTTTTAAGAGTTTTTTTTTAAAAAGGTAGTAATATGTTTTGAAACTTTTTTCAATATTTTAGCTTTTTTATCACTGTAGAAAACATAAATTACTTCTTATAAATTTAAAATATCATTTTTTAAATAATTATTTACTTATATAATTTTTTGTATAATTTCACATTAAAAAATAATTATAAGTACTATTTATATAAAATAAACATTTAAAATACGAGTTTTGGAAAGAATATCATGGATGCACGCATCTTCTACTGGAGGAAATGTACTTTTATATTTTAAATATATTTTTGTCTATATCTTATTTTGCTTTGTTTTCTCTCTTTTTTGTTATCCATTTTTTCTCACGTAATAATTTTAAATTGTCTATGTAATAAAGTACTTATTAGAAAGAACAACTAATGAAAAAAGTCATTGAAAATCAAAATCATAATTTTTTTCGTCCAGCCATGTTTTTATATTTAACAAATAAAAAAATTAACAATATACTTTTTAATCGTTTCACAACTGTGATATTTTAGGTTTTTCTAATTTTAAAAGTATTAGTATTTAAAAAATTTAAGTCTCATTAATTAATGTTTCCACATTTTCTCATTATTAAATAACTATATTTAATCTTACATATCTTACCTTAAATAAGGTTATTTACGCTAAATATATAAGTTCATCCATTCCAAAATATATATTAGTTTTTAAATAATAACCTTTTTAACTTGTACAGACCATTTTTTTTTAATAAAACTTCTATTTAAATATAAGAGTAATCAATACAGAGAAAAAAAAATTAATTAATTTATATTAATAGAATTTTTTTAGTCGGTGTTTAAGCTTAAAAAAACTATCATTTTAAAATAAAGAATATAATGTTAAATACTTACTAAGTGCTCCTTAATGAAGCGTAACAATTTTAAACATCAACGGTTAGAACGGAGTAGGTGACATTTATTAAAAGTTAATTTTACTAAATTTAATTAAATATTCTAAGATGATAGTATTCATAAGGAGAAAATTAAGATAGAAATTTAAATATTTCACAAAACTCAAAAATGCAAATCAATATAGTTTTTTAATACTAAAATATCGATTAAATTAAAAATAAGATTATGTTAGACTTAAATAGGGTTTTAATCTCTAAAAAGTATTAAAAAAAAATTATCTACAATAAAAATAATAATTTGTTTCTTAAAAGACTGTTTAAAGTTACTTTATTTCACGGTTTAAAACATTTTCTGAAAATAAAATAAATTTTTATTAAAGACGAATAAAAAGTTAAATAAATTTGTCAGAGGATTATGTTTAACTATTGGTTTTATATTTTCGCATCGCTCTTGAAGCATTTAAGATTTTATTTTTATAATTATTTTACTATAAGCTACTAAATTATCGTTGATATATTTAAATAATTATAAATAATAAAATATTAATATAAAGTAACTTATAATTAAATAAAAATGTAATACTTATTATTCTCTCTTTATACACAACTTTATAATAATTAATAATTATGAATACTAGTTCTTTTGTTTCACAGTACATTTCAACTACTTTTGACTTTTTCCATTAGCTGAACAAAATAGTTTAATTGGCAGTGTTTGGAAATAAACTTTTGCAGTAGCTTCTGGCGTTTTATCACGCTACTTAAAATAAGGGAAGTAATTTTCTATTGATTTTATATGTTAAAGCTCACATTCATTTCATTATTAAGATTTCATTTATGTAAAATTTCTTACTTATCATCATCTTAAGTTTCGAATTAACTTCATAACTAAAATTTTCAATACAAGAATGTTATTTAAAATAATTAAAAATATTAACCAACTAACCTTTTCTTAACAAAATTTACGTTGATTTTTTATTGTGAATGGAAATAGGTAACGGCCAATCCTTTTTAAATTTAAGACAATTTATATTTATTTTGTTTCATGTTTAAAGGAAAATCATATTTGAACGTGCTTGGGTGCTAACATATTTTCTTAAAAAAATTTAAGTTGATTTTCTTATAATGGTGGTAATTCTTTTGTATTTAAGTTTTGAAATATAAAACAAGTGTGTATTTGTTTTTTATATATGTAGAAAATTTTAAGAGACAAGTTAGATTTTTTGTAATATTAAACTCATAATTCATAAAAAAAATATTCATTAATTTATCAATGATTTAAGACATCATGTGTTGAGAAATTAAATTTTTGTTATATGAAATAGTCTCTTTTAAAACATACGGTATATATTGAATATTAAATATTGAATCTGTCAAGTTGATAGATAACATAGAATTCAAGAAGTCCTGTATATATTATATATTAAATATATATATAAGAGTGACTTATCAAGTCTCTATTATATAATTTAAGAAGTCTAGTACATATTAAATACATATAAGAGTGATTTATCATGTGTATTATATAATTTAAGAATGTGTGTATTTAAATAATAACAACGATTATATATTTATATAAATATAAAGTGTCTTGTTACTTTGATATTGATGTTATTATATTAGTTTAACTTAATGTATATATAATATAAATGTTATAATCATATTTTTTATGAAAATATATGACTTTATAAATAGAAACCAGAAAATCAAACAAAATTAAAATTATTGTTCTATTAATATTTCAATTTTATATATTCTTAAATATATAATTCAGCTACAGTTAATATATATATATGAATAAGAAATTATATGATTTTTTTTTATCTTTTCAACTATTATGGTTAGTAAGTAGTTTTTGGAATTAAATTTTAGTTTTTAGAAATTTTTTTGTCACTTAAATATTAATAAAATGTTATTAAAAACATTTTTTAATATATTTTAAAAAATAAATGAAAAAATATTAATCGTTCTCACCAATTTTTTTAACGTTTGACTATGACTTGGTCCTTATCAATGAAAAGAGCTGGTACGAACATTAATGCCCAACTGAACAACCTAAAAGGTACTATGTATGTTCGAAAAAATAGTCGCAATTTAATTTTATGTAAATTAAGAAGAATATTAAATATATATTATTTGAAGATAAATCAAGAATAAACTCATCAATGTTCTGTTAAAAGATAACAAAATTAAAAATATCAGTTAATTTAAAATTTTATCTTTTCGGAGCGCTTTAAAAAAATCCACGTCAGTTTAAATGAAAGAGAGCAATATTATTTTAAACTAGACAAGTTTACTCCTAAATCGACTGTGCTAATGCAACTGCCAAAAATGAAATCCAAATTCGAACCACAAAAGTCTTCAAATTATATTAGTTTGTTCTAATAGATAAAATAATTATCACATCAATATCAAGTTTAGGATTTGATACTAAGAATGCATTTTTTAAGAAAAAATTATAAGAATTTGACTGAATTCGTGTTAGAAAAATTATCCACGTGATTCTTGTTTCTTATATACTTAAACTTTACAGTATCTTAATTTATCACAAATTAAACCAAAGTTAAATAATTTTTTCATTTTATATTTTTATCTGAAATTAATTTTCATCATTTTTAGAGTCTATTTTGAGTGAGTGGATGGGGTAGAGGTCAGAGAGAACGGTTGCAATAAATAAATACACAGCGGTCAGAAATAAAGCTGTTTTATGAACCCGTCTTCTCTACTCAACAATAATTAATACATGCTACTATTTATACTATTTCTCTGCTGTGATTAAATTACTCGTTCCTTTTTAATCTATTCTCTTATATACAGTAAAAACACTTATAAAATTTGTTTGATACTCTATACAGTAAAAACAATTATAAAATATTATAATATAATAAAATAATAATTTATTTAAGTGTGAAAGGAATAAAACAGAGTGAAAATATTTGTAACTATCTATTTAATGCTATATAAGTAATAACGCGTGCAGGTGCATCATGGCTGACTCAACAACTCAAACTTTTTCTTCTTTTTTCTGGACGGCAACTAAACACATTCTCACTTTCCAACTTTTTTTCACTTCCAACAGAGAAATTTAATTCTCAGCCTTTTTCTTTGTCGTCTCTGTCTTTTCACTTTTGACCTTCTTTGCCAAACAGAGTAAAAGAAGACCACTATTAGTTCTCTAAACCCTGAACAAGACCCTAAATTCATAACACTTTTAGAAAGGAGAATATATATTTTTACACCACTAAAAAAAATATTTATTTGAGCCTATTACAAGATAAAATATATTTGTTTAATATAAAATCATAATATATATTATTATATTATTAAAGTTGGGTGTTGAGTGGGAATCTTTTTTCAAGGGGTGTGAAAAGAATAAGGGTTAAATTTTTTGTTTTTTTGGGAATTGTTTTCTCTAGGTTCCGTCCGTTTGAATTTACCTCACCTGTCTCACTTTATGTTTCAGTTTCACATTGTCTATTAATAAGAAAGCGACACGTGGATTTTTATTTTTTTATTTTTTTAGACTTTTATTACGAGAAAGTTGCGCAGTGACTAAAATGATTGGTTAAATAATCTTATTAATATTGTAAAAAAAAACGTCACAGTTCAAGAGAATAAGAATATATAAATAAACATTTTTTTAATCTAGGAATCCACTTTATATTAATAAAATGCTGTCTGGAATTTTAGAAATGAGAATAAGATGGAAAAATGCCACTGAAATTTTAACCACATTAATAAAAGAAGAATAAGCTCAAAAGAAAATGATTTAAGCAACCGAAAGCATTTTTAAACGTGGATATGCATATCTTTTAACAGGTCGAAAATATATTGGTGTATCTATAGGTCGGTAACGGTGAATAACTCGAGATAATTATTTAACTTTATAATTGAGCTGTTATTTTTTATTAATGAATATATGAGTAAAATGACTTAATAAATAAGTTTTAAATGTTGATAAGTTATTTATGAATAATGAACATAGTTAATTCAAATAATTATTACCTGATGAATCTATAAATATTTATTCGTGAGGAAAATATAATTCATCTTATTTTATACTCTAAATTTTTTTATTATTAAAAACCTATCATTCTTATATTTTTACAATTTAAACATGAGAGAGTTATTTTTATGTAAATCTCCCCTTCTACGTTGGAAACCAAGCTCAATTTTTTAAAAATATTACCGAATTATACTCCAAATTCAGTAGTAAAATATTTAAAAGTTTTGAGCCTCCCATTATTTTAAGCTTTTCGACCCATTATTTTTGCTCAAAATTGTAACGAGTGTCATGAATATTAGTTTCTGTGTGTATGACGAGTTTAAAGTTTAATAATTATTCTAAACAACTTGTATATTTGAGGAATTAAAAAGTAACTTTTGTACGTGTATCCATGTGCCATGATTTTTTTTTGTAATATTTTATGTTGATCAGTTACATATATGGATGAGGTGAATGATGAAATTCAAACTCAACTCCTTATCTATCAAAGTTTCAATTTCTTCAAAAATAAATCTTTGACTTGAATGTTTGTTATAATTGTTAATTTAAAATTATCAAAAACATGGAATTGACTCAATTATCCATTGTAAATAAGATACATTTTTTATAAGGGCTACGCTTGTGATAAGAATGATAGATTTTAAAAGTCAAGTTAGTTCAACAATCCTAATCTTATTTGTCAACTTTGGTTATATTCGTACACTTGAAGAATTAATCAACACTAAATAATAATATTTTAATTTTAAAAATATAATTGGATAGAAAATAAAATAGCAATTCATATGATAAAAGAAAGAAATAGAGGAAATAATTTATAATGAAGTTTCTAAAGACATATATCAAATTCATAAGGAATAGTTTATTGGGATTGGGGTGGGAGTTCATTCTCTCACTCATTTGTATTTTAAAAAGCATTTATATTGATTCCTTGTATATAAAACTATTAATATTAAGATAGTCTCCTAAATATCAATTTCTCACATATTTATAAAATTCTTTATCGTTACAAACATGTTGATAGTAGTTAACATTTTAAATATATTCATTGCATTTAAATATGTTAAGTATTATCTTTTAGATCGGATGTTTAAAAGTACTTTTCAGTCAAATTTAAGTATCAAAATCATGATAAAATATTATGTTTAAGTATCACCTCAATACATAAGAGTTTGAACAGATTACTTTCAACTCCAAAAGATAAAATTAGTCACTCGTAATGGTCATTACAAGCATGGAAAACAACAGAAGAAGATCATAGATCTTTCTCTTTGATTGTTGCCTCCTCTAGGGTTTCTATATCCTTTTATTCTCCCAATGATATATAGGGTTATGCCTCATATTTAACATAATTGGGTTTGGGCTAATTGACTTCTCGGCTAGGCGAGCTACAACTTCCTTGGGCAGCGAGTTGGACGAGAAAAAACCCAACTTCCCTGTACTGAACTCGCATGTGCAAGTTTGGGCGAGTTCCTCTTGAGTGATCTAGCTTGGGCAAGTTTGAACGAGTTTTGAGTGAGTTTTGAGTGTTCCAACTTTTCCTTTTCATCTTATTTATTCTCCTTCAACCCTTTTATCTTCATCTCCATTTTTTCCTAAAATCTTGAAACTAACACAAATTTGGAAATAAAACATTCGTATTCATATTGTACTCATAAAATATATAAAAATGTTTAAATTCATAAATTAGGGGTTAAATTATAGTTATTTGATCAATAAATATCCAGTGTATGTCTTTTAAAATGAAATATTACTTAAATAACACACTTATCATTTTTAACGGCTTATATTACAATTGCAATTTAGTTATGAAACACTCATTGATATTTTACCCTCTAATGCTAATCTTTTAAATGCAATTTAGTTATACTAATGTTTTTATTTCTTTACTAGTACAAAAGAAAAGTCTTTTATGTCGGATATTTAGGTTTGTTTATGTTTGTCAAAGAGTCTAGTGTAGGAGCGAGAGAGGTAGACTTACGTTGAATAATAAAATATTTATTTAAATTTATTTTATTTATGTAAATTTATTTTAAACCATGTACAATTTTTGCGTAAATTTATGTTGAACTTAGGTAAGGTCCAAAGTAAATTTCAACCATTTGTTTAAAATTAATTGGTGTTGGCTTAAAATCAAAACTTGAATAAGTAAAAATATCAATTGCAATGACTTTATTTTGCATACTTCAAACACAAATACAACAATATGCAAAATGACAAAGACATGGAAATATAAAATATCTAAGATGTAAATATTTGATATATCTCTATTGGGTATAAGAAAACACCAAATTTGTTTAAAAGAAATTCCTAACAAAACTATATATTATTAAAACCTAAAATATAGAAAAAAATGCCTAAAATTATTAAAAAAAAAGTGTAGTAAATGGAATAATTTTGGAGATTTTTGTCCTCAAAGTCTAGGATTCACATGATTACACCAAAGAATAATCGTGCAACTTGCAAAATCTCTCCTTAAACAATTGTTGCACTGGAAATTGAACTAGTGACTTTGGTTATACACTACAAGAAAATCATGAAATAGAAACAAATTTTTAGAAACCAAAATAATTAGTTGCAATAGTAACTAAATTAGAGACCATTTTATAAACTAAAAAGAAAATTGGTTTCTAAATTAGTTTTTATTATTGTTAAATAGTTTTTAAATTGGTATCTAATTAGCAACAAAGGTTTTAACTACCAATTATTTAGTTTCTAAATTTGGTCTCTAAAACCTTGGTTGCTAATTAGATACCAATTTAGAAACTATTTAACAATAGAAACTAATTTAGAAACTATTTTTTTTTATCTTCTAAAATGATCTCTAATATAGTTACTATTGCATGATTTTCTCGTAGTGTTAATACTAATTGTTAAGTCAAACATTTACTAATAAGACAAAAAACTATAAGTGATAATTAATATGAAACGTTTTATAGTTAAAAGTATAACAATTTAAATCTTATAATTCAATTATGACTCGATCAACCTAATATTTACTATGAGAGAATTGATGTTACCAAGAAAACTATTTACATGTAATATATTAGTAACATTATATATCGGAGCCCATATAATTAACATATGCATTATTAGTTTACTCACACTAGATAATTGAGAAAAAAAAAACAATTACAATTTTCTTAAAAAGTTATTAATATTTAATCACATTGATGGTTTTCAATGCATCTTTAATGTTATTTTTAGTAGTAAAAATGTTTTATTTATTGATTCGTTGAAATGTGATGTGCTTATTTATAGAAGTGTTGACTTAACAATGAAGAAGATAAGTTGGAATCTCATGATAAAAGAAATGCGTGTAATCTAATCAATACGCGATTAGATCGTATACCACAAAAAAGATGTTAATGTGATCAGTTTCAACTTATCTATAAGAACACTTAACCTTGATAAGTTAACTAATTACAACACCACACTGCACGTGAAAATTAGCCAAACAATAGTACTGACAATTTATACACACATTTAATTACTTAAATACACACGTAAAGGTAAGTATTGATCAAACTTAGCTTACTATTTAATTTTTAAATTAAATATGAGAATGAAATATATTCTTCTTCTTCTTATTTTACATTAAATTAATTTTAAATTATTAAAATATTATAAATTTATTTAATATTATATTTTAAAAATTATAATTATAAGTTTTTATTGTTGTTGAGAAAAGGAAAATATGTGATTTCTTAATATTAAATTTTTGATAGTATTATATATTTTTTAATTTTAATATTTTCTAAAAAATTTAACAAATATTCAGATAACTATCAAAATAATAGTAACATATTATATTATTATTTGAATAAACGCACGTTTTTTCAACGAATTTATGAGCACACGCCAAATAGCTCGAGGTAAAACATATTTGCAGCTTTATTGGAAGCTATTTAGGAATAAATTAAGTAAAAGAAAGACACATACGTGGGCAATTTCATTAAAAAAATGTATATGAAAATTGACTGCAAAATTATATTCGTTCATATATAAAATGATTGCATCATCTCTTGTTTGTCTTTAGTGCTTTTTCACATGTCTTTCTTTGCTGAAAGTGTGGAAGAAAAAATAGAATGAAAGGGAAACACATCAAATTATTAATAAATATTGCGAAACCAACCTCGTTTACATAATAATATATTAGAGCTAATCATTGTATTCGAAGTGTTATACACTTTGAAATTTCATCACATTTATTTGAAAGGTATCTTATTGAATTAGAAAAGAAAATTTTATTTAAATTGATTTTCGCATCAATTTCTAGATTATATAGGATTTTTAAACAAACTTTTACTGTGTTTTTTTTGACATTTAGACTATTTTGGTTGTTGAATTTTATGGAGTTATATATGCTTTGGAGGAAGTTCAAAAGTTGGATCTTACTAATGTCTGACTAAAATGTGACTTTATCTTGGTTTGTGCTGCGTTTACTGTTAAGACAAATGTTCCTTGGATGCTTCGTAATCGATGAAATACATGTCTTAATTACCGTGGAAAAATCAGGTATAGGGTTACTCATATTTTCGTGAAGAAAATGCGTGTGCTGATAAGTTGGTTAATTTAGGATTTATTCATAGAGAATCATTTTATTGGTATAATAAACTTCCATCTACTTTGTTCTTAGAATTCTTTATTAAAAGGTATAGTTGTGTCGTTTTTGTTAACATGAGTTTTTGTCTAGTTCTCCCATATTTTTGTATTTTTTTTTTAATAATACTTTTTTCATATGATGACAAATGATTGTTGTTACTTGAGGTGTCAGCCTGAGATGTCAAGTAGCATAGTGATGGCTAACAAGAAAGTTTTTATATAAAAAAAACAAATTTTTATTACTTACTTGAGGTTTATGTGATAAAATTTATTTTTTAAATAACTTTTTCATTTTTAAAGAATTGCATAATAATATCAAATTTAATCACTCGGATATGTATACATTTATATTGTTATAATTGATTGAATAATAAATATTTAATAATTAATTATATATATTTTTAAAATATTTTAATTTTAATTTAAAATTCTATATATATATATATATATTAATTTTAAAAATAATATTCACCTAATTATCTTATTCTTTCTTGTTTCGACTTCAAGTGCATTCGATGTATTGTTTGTTTTAAAACTCAGAGTTTTCTCACGATTTTGTTTTTAAAAGACACATCGATAGATTAAAGGAGAAAAATGCAGTTAAACTGTGCTTGACTTTGACTTCTAAGCAACATAAGATTATATTAATCATAATGATTTTTTTTTATATTTACATCTTATAATATTTTTATTAACTTCATCATCTAATAATTCCGAAGAATTATATACAGGTGAATCTCTTCTCAAATTTAATAGTAACTATGACACTAAAAAAAAAAAACTCAACTTCTTAAAAATGTTGAATGTGAAGTCATGACCAATTGGACTAGGCTGACTAGATAATATGTTTTAGTGGTAAGCTTAATTATTTTGTCACATCTATAATATCTATTTAAGAGATCTTTGTCTTTGTAATAAAATTGTAACAAACAGAATGAAAACCTAATTAGTTGCATATGGATGTAGGTTGCAAATTGGCGACCGAACCACGTTTAATCATGTGTGGTTTATTTTCTGCAGTTGATTCGTGATTTTGTGTGTTGATTCGTGATTTTGTGTGTTGATTCGTGATTTTGTGTGTTGCTTCTGCGTGTATTTTTTTTTAAAAAATGCATTTTTTTTCAAAATGAAATAATACTCATAATTATGGTTCTTTTGACTTGATCAAAGAAGCAAAAAACCCAACTTATGTGCACCCAAGGTAGTTTGATATTGCAATATAGATTAAAAAAGTGAAGATGATAAAGACGTAAATGAAAGGAGGCAACGGAATAAAGGGCGAAGACAGTGAAATGTGTAGAATAGAGTGCAGATGCAAAGGATCTGAGACGAGGCCAAAATGGTGACCTCATCAACCAAAAGGAGGGTTTGCTAAATAAATAATACAAATTTCACTGATGAAGACCGAAATATTCGTTGAATATTAAGTAATAGGCAAACATGTTTTACCGGAAACATTAAATAATTATTTATTAATTTAAGAGGAATAAGAAATCCAACACAAAAACAAACAAAAGTAACGAAAAAGATGTTCGGCAAATTCAACCAAACTTTTGGCCGGATTTCACGTTGTTGTTCAATTCAAAATGTTTCAAAAACTACATTATTTTGCAGTTCAATCTGTATGAGTACTCTAAGTATTAATGTTTAAAACTGCCTCAAACTTTACTTTTCAGCTTATGATTGTTCTTTTATTCGTCCCTAAGAAAGCTTATGATTCTAGAATGGAAATATTATTCTTTCTTGTTAAGTTTTAAATTCATAATTTTAAGGAAAACTTGTTGGTTCAAGTACTGCAATTCTCTCTCTATATATATATATTTTAATTCTAATAATACTTTTTTAATAGTAGAGAGTGAGATGTTTTTTATTTTCTTATTTTTTAAGAGTGTTGGTGGTTGTTTGTGGTGAACCTTAATAATTAAGGTAAATTTGATGATATTTTTGTTTATGATGATTGTGTTTTTGTTTTTTTTTTTCATTTCTTTTTAAATCATAAAACTAAAAAAACTAACAAAATGCAAAATTACAATACAAAATAAAAAAAAAATTATTATAAAAAATGTTGAATATAATTAATTTTCTTCTCAATCATCTCAAATACATTTAAATAATAGAACCACTCTATCAAACACATGCTCTATCAAATACTATGAAATTGTGTCGATACTTGAATTATTTCAAAATATGAGATTATATTTAATGTTATTAATCAGAAAAAATTTACATTTCAAAATTAATATGGAGTTGCGGGTAGAATGTACTAGGTGGGGGGAAGATTTTTCAATAATAAACATATATTTTTAATTTTTAAATTTGAAATTCATTTAAAAAAAAGTTAAAAACGACAAAATAGCTAATATGCTATAAATCAAGTTACCAAATTATCAATAAGCTTTTTAAATATATATATATATATATATATATATATATATATATATATATATTTTAAAAAGTTTTCATGTTAGGCAGCATTACTATGAAATTTGATATCTCAGTTAGACTGACACCTCAAGTAACAACAATCATCTATCATCACATGAACAAAAAATATTATTAAAAAAAGAAAAAAAAAAGAAAATACAAAAATATGGGGGGACTAGACCAAAACTCACATGTTAACAAAAATGATACATAGGTAGACTGTACCTATTCATAAATAATTATAAGAAGAGACTAGCTGAAAGTCTATTATACCAATGAAATGATTCTCTATGAATAAATCCTAAATTAACCAACTTATCAGCACACACATTCCCTTCACGAAAAATATGAGTAACCATAAACTTGATTGTCCCACAGAAATTAAGACAAGTATTCCATCGAATACGAAATTTTTTAAATTTATTTAATTATTGACTATTTTACAAATTTTAACTGATTAATTAGTATATTTAATGATATAAATTAAGAAAATTATTAATTATAGTTGTAAAATTATTTTATTATAATTTATTATTGAAAAATATGTTAGGTGTTAACAATTTAAATTAAAACATTATTATTTTATTTTTGGTAGTGTTAACCATTTAAATTAAAATATTGTTTATATTTCTATCTTTCAAACAACATAACACAAAATTATTTCAATTTTAATATATATATATATATATATATAATATAATATAATTTTTTTTAAAAAATCGTGCGGCTAATTTCATCCAAATTACTGTACTGGTCTGAGAAGCCAACTTCGGAGTCCCTAAAACTATGTTGAAGAGAGTGAATTTCTCTAAAAATTAATAAAATGGCCATGTTATCTAAAATAAATAATTTTTTTTGCAGATTTATGTGAAATTTCTGAAAAATAACTTATTCAGTCTAACTTTTTTTTTGGAATATTAATTATAGCGTTTTTTTTTTTACAAACCAGTTTATTCATATTTATAAAATCAAATGAATTGGGTTTAGGAGGTGAGTGCATGAAATTAAGGTACACCACTTAGCTCAACTAGAATCATTATGATTGTGGTTCATCATCATTTATGTGAATAATAAAATAGAGTTTGACATAGTATTGGGATGTTTTTGAAAGTATTTATAATTGCACTCTATTGGGTCTATTCCTTGGAATTACCTAAGATCAAAACCACAACTGTTTGTAATAATTGGAACTCATTTTTGAGGATCCAGAATATAAGTGTCTTGAAAGGAAAGATATTAAATAGGGCAGAGAACATTGGAACCAAGAAAACCAGGCACTCCGAAACTGGAAACCTAAACCGTGTTGAATGTTAAATACGAGGACAAAAACGGAGACAGAAGAGAACAAAATGTTGCACATCTTCTAGCTACTAATTCCACAAAAACTAAATGATGCCAGCAATGCTTTGATAAAGAATTTTCAGCATAGGGACGATAACTGCCATTCTAGAATGTTACTTCTTACTACTCATTTTCCTCCTTCTCCTCATTTCGCCTACCTTCGTTAAGACTTAAACCTTCTAAACAACATCAACCATTCAAAAATCTCTTCTAGAATATAACTTAATAATTTTCAACTCTAATAATAACACATCAAGAATTATAAGATACCATGAGTTAGTTATAGAAGGATCCTAGTATTAATTGGTATTTTTTCTAATTATCAGTTGTTTCTTTATAGAGATGAATAACCTTTATTTTGTCTTTGTGTATTATGATTCTAGTATTTAATTATTGATTCTTTCTCTCTTTAGTTAAACCTATAATGAGTGTACTACTTGTATATATTCAGACCATTTATTTTGATTTAAACAACAAGAAAATGAGATATTCATTATGATATCATTTCCCTTCCTTTTTACTCTTTATTTATTCATCTATGTTCTATTTCATAATAATCAGTTTAATTATTTAAAAAAATAATTTTAAATATAACTTAATCTTATAAAATTGTTTTATAAAGTTAAATATACACTTACCTATATACTATAATCTTATCTTTAAGTAAATCTCAAACAAATCTTCTCACAATTTTTTTTCCCACAAAAGCTGAATCCATTTTCTTAAAGGTAAAACTAAAACTTGAAATTTAATAAGTTACATGATAATTCTAATATTTAGGGAGGAAAATATTTAAGATGCCTTGATATATTCATACTTTTTCTTTCTCATTTTCTTAAAAAATTATTATTTCTTTAACATAATTGTTGTTTTGCTTTTCTCATATATTTATCTTTTCTCTAAATTCATTCATGTAAGAGAAAAATGAATTTATTCTTATTCTGTTTTAGAATCCAATCGGGCGAATGTATTATTTATCTTACTACAGTCTATAATAATATAAAAATAGAAATTTAGAATTAAAGAGAGAAGAGAGAGTTAGAGGGGAGGAGAGACACATGCAAACTATTTTTTTTTATTTTATGAAAGGAAAGAAGGAAAGAGAAAGGGAAAGAAATGGGCCTAGGCCCAAGGTTTCTACGCGTGATTATATATAAACCTAATCTTCTTTTTGTTAACAATATAAAAAATAGTCTCAATAATCATTGAAGGGTATATATATATATATATATATATATATCCACAGTCTCGCACAGTAAAAGTTGTTAATTAAAGGCATTCAATAGTTAATAAGAATCCATCTGCACTTACCCACAGATTTTTTTCTGAATTATTTTATTTAATATAATTAGATTATTGTAAATAAAAAAAATGTAAATAGGAGAGACAACTTAGTTGATGTTTATTGAGAAACTATTTCATCAATGCCATTTGAAAAGATATTAAGGAAACTTGATTGATCTTAAATTTTAAAAACTAATCAAATCAGTGAAATAAATTTTTATTTTACATGATGACTTACATGATAGATGTAAATAATTTACATTACATCGACTATTAAAAAATCACTTCAAACATGGTTTTTTAAAATAATTATAAAAACTATCAACAATCTTATTCACAAGACAATGCATTATGAGATGGATAATTTATTATCAGATGCCTTTAAACTATGATTTATTTGAATTAAATCGTTGTAATATTGTTGGTAGCAGAGTGGTTGAAACTTTTGTAGGCAATGAGCATGCATGGCAAATAGATAAATTAATGATTACTTGCTTTATATTTGTAATAATTTTGCTGTTACTATTTGAGTAGAATTCACAATTTTCCATGTACCTTTTTCTTTTTGTTTCTTTCCATTTGTTTGAAATTTGGTTGTGCATTTGACCTATTATTTGTCCTTTTTCTTCTCAAGCAATCCCCAAAATCTGGCACAAGATTATGTAGTGCTCAAAGTTCAATCGGATAATATTTTTATTACAATTTGACGGCCACTTTAAAACCTAACACAGGGTTTAATTTAGATTAAATGTTATGCTTATGTCATGGAAGTTAACTTCATTTATTTCGGGAACAAATATTGGACTCCCATTACTAGAGTTCCTTTATTTGGGAATAAATGTTGGAAATCACATTATTAGAGATAAAATATTTAATAAAATGTTAAACATCCTATAATATATATTATAAGAATATTTAATAATATATAAATAAGTGTTTTTTTTAAATAATAAATACATTAAATAAAAAAATATATTTCAGGAATGGTATCCCAACATTATGCTATTAATTTCTATCTACACACTGCATATTAAACCAAAAAAATTATACAATTTTAGATTATGATAAACAAAACTATAGAAAATACTAAAACTGCCATGTTTTCTAATTGTACAACCATACTTCTTAAATCACACCTAATATGTCCAAAACTGCCCAATTAAATCTTCATCCTTATTGGTTTAAATGATGGGAAAAAACACATGCAGAAGCAACACACATAATTACAAATGAATTGCAAAAAAATAAACAACACATGATTTAATGTGGTTCGGTCGCCAACTGATCTACATCCACACGGACAACTATTAGGTTTTTATTTCTGTCTGCACACCAATTACAAGTACAATGATCTCTTTAAATATAAATTATAAAGGAAATACAATGATTAAACTCACTCACTAGACACCAATCAGCCCAACTCAGTTGATCCTAACTTCATACCCAACATCAAATTACTACTAATTTCATTAAATGCCTAAAATAAGTGAGTGTAAATCTTATTTTATGAGTCAATTTTATAAGGTTAACCTAGTTGACCTAAACTTAAAGTTCACCTCTTAATATGTTATAGAGTTATTTAAAACTTATTTAGTGAAAAGACTGATATCGAACCACTCATAATTTTATATTCTCAAGTCTACTTTTTAATAACAAAACCAACCCGAACACTTTTGTTGTGGTTTGAAGTTGTGATTCATTGCATAGTTGGATTTAAGGCCACAAAATACATTATTCACAAGTATGTGGTTATGATTTTGGTGTAATTTAATAATGATGGCTACTTAACCAGAGGGGGGACATTACTTGTCGAATTGTGATAGTTCCAAAGTTGAAGAAAAGTATACGTAAGTATATGAATGAAATTAAGTGATGATAAATGACAAGACATAATAAAATGATAGGCATTAAGTTGGAAGAAAATGCACCAAGCAATGTGACTGATGATTTGCAACCATTGATCCACTAGCAGTGTTTGAAAAGCATGAGAAAAAGGCTAATAAAAAGAAAACGAAAGAAGGAGCCCACTGTGAAACAATCATGCGTCAATAATACCACGTCCTCGTCACCCTCTAAACTTTCTTAGTTCCACAACTAGTGCTAGTAATCATATCGATCGCACCAAAGATCAATCCACTTTCTTATAGTCCCAACAATTCAAAAAAATAACAAACATTTTTTCTACCATAATTATTATCATAGTGTTGGAGGAAGATTGGATCGGGATTTTAAAAATATTAATTTCATACACACTTTACAAATTCTAGGAAAATATATTTTTTTATTAGTAAAAAGTAAATAAATTAGTACGAATATTTTAAAGATGTTCCACTCCTTTTAAAAAAAATAGTCATGATTTGTGCATAATCCCAAGGGTTACTTCCAATTAAAGTGGTATCTACATCTAATCACATATGAGCAAACTTTTTATCAAAGAAATGTTATCATGTATAAGATTTTCTTGAATGGCTTTTATGACTAAATTTTGTAGTAGTGTTTTGTTTTTGTTTTTTTTTTAAAATTTTTTTTTGAAAGATTTTATAGATTTATGTTGAAAGAACTCTCTGACTTTTTCAAAAAATATTTGAAATTTCATGAATTAATGAAATGTTATACTAGAGTTTGTGGCATGTCGACAAGTCGATTATAAACCATCCAACAGTTTATCGAGAGTTAAATAGGGAAATAATTTATTTATTTTTGTTAAACTCTTTTGCTTCACTCAAGTTTGGGATAGGTGTATTACCAAGTTATCAAATACCAAATACCAAGACCTGTACGATATATTAACACTTTGGTCCATTACATAACAATCGTTAAAAAACAAAACGCAAAGATTAATAATATCATTAACAAAGGATTAACAATATCATTAACAAGTATTGCACATTAAACATTATCAAATCATAATTAAAAGACAATTGGATCCATCAGATCTACCTTAACCATCCATACAATCAAATTCCAACACAATCACTATAAACTCACTATAAATGAATGAACATCCTAAAATTAAAAGATAATAAAACTTTGATTCTAGATATACTCATAACTCAAACCGATACTAAAATGAATGAACGTCAGAATATATACTATAGTTACATGTATATCTATCGAAATTTGAAAGATTTGAAGAACGTTGATCCAGAACTCAAAAACCAACAAACAAGGAGAAGACACATAATGTTCAGATTTGTAACAACAATTTTTTTAAAGAAAAACAAAATTGATATTAGTTTTTAAAATTTTTAAAAATTGATTTTAACGTAACTCTTTTTTATGATTTTAATGAATTATACAATTTTTTTTTATAGTTTTTCTAATTTACAAAATTTAAATGCGGAAGCATACTTATCCAAATCGTATATACCAAGTCAATGTAATAAAGATAAAATCCTTCTTTGAAAATCTTGTATCTAAGGCATCATTATACTCGAGTGGGACCATAATGCATTATATTCCTTTTCCCCTACCTAGTTAAGATTTTGTGTTAGTTACTCTCTTTGCCTCTACTCTGACTTCAGCTACTACCTACTACTTCAAACTTCATTGCTCCATCCAATTCTCTCTATCTTTATAGCTGTTTGCAACCAAAGAAATTAACTACTACGACCAAAACCATGAAAGGAGTTGATTTATTCTGTTCTTCCTCAGCTTCCACTGCTGTAACTTCTACCATGCACCATCGTTCTACAGTGCGTGGAAGGACCAAAAGCTACGACCACGATGGAAGGAAAACCCAACTCTGTGTACCTTGTTCATCCCAATTGCCCATAAGTCCTATGCCTTACTTGGAGAAGCACAGAAAGAGTTCAGCTGACAAGGATAACCGCGACACGCGTAGAAAAAGTTCTGGTGATGTTAGAGACCTATATACTCATGCTGCTGCTGATGGTTCATCCAGAAGATATCTCCTTGGTGATGCGCCATTCATTGAGTGGGTATCAGACTCTAATAAATTCATACCAATGCTTCCTTCTCAACATCATGTCAAGGACAAGCCCATGCCCATCAAAACAAACCATCCTCCTACTCTTCGCTCCTCTTCTTCAGCTCGCTCCAAGGACCAGGTTTTTCTTTTCTTTTCTTCTTTCTTTCTTTCTTTTTTCCTCTAAATAATATTTAAAAATGATACTTACTAGTTACTATTTTGTCTCAATGAAAATTTGGAGTGTTACTCTATATCCTCATTTTGTTTAACGATGACATTAGGGTGGTCATGTTTTGTCTTCTGAAACCTTCAGGTTGTTGTTTTGAGGGTGTCACTGCACTGCAAGGCCTGCGAAGGAAAAGTTAGAAAACATATTTCAAAAATGGAAGGTGAGTCTGGTCAATCCATACTTAGTTTTGGAGTTACAAAATAAGAGATCCTTAATATAATTAGCCAAAAAAGTGTCATCAGTATTATTACTCCCGTATTCTTGAATTTTGTGTTGTTTCTAAACACCAAAGTTTGATGTTTTTGGTTATGCACCTAATCATTTATATCAACCAATCTAGCACTAAAGCATCAGTGACTTGTTGGTCTTACAGTTTCTCCATATTTTAGATGTTTGTGTGGAGAATAGTGTATGGCTAATCTAATCCTGTATGTTTGTAGGAGTGAGATCATTCAGCATAGAAATGGAGACAAAGAAAGTGACCATCATCGGAGACGTGACGCCACTGGGGGTACTGGCGAGTGTATCCAAGGTGAAGAGTGCACAGCTATGGCCATGTCTCTAGAGTTGAATTTGATACACCATTAGGGTGTGCGTGTTTGTATTTTGTATGATTAGAAATTGGATGAGTTGTGAAGCAGTGAATGGATCTTAATGTGTGTGTTGTAAATGAACATTTTGCTTTAGTTGTTTATTTATTGTGGTGAGTAAAAGGTAGCCCTGCACCAAAGACCCACATTACTCGTGGGGTTTACTAATATATAAATGTAGAAAGTAAGGAAATTGAAAATAAGTGTTTGAAGCTGAAGAAGCTCACTCACACCACAACCCTTGAGGCTAAGCACTTGAAAAGCAATAATGAGTAACGTAATCTCCAGGCATATATGAGAAGCTTGCAAATGTATCTTGAAGGCACTTTGTTGGGGAGACAAGTCAGAAGGTAATGCATGCCAGACAGTGGTAGCAGACAGCACTCAAGGCCAGGCTGGTGTGTTTGGAAGCATTCTCTTCTTAAAACTTATGCTTCTAACATTTTCTTTTTCAGCTGATGACTCTGAAAGCATGGAGAGTTGGTTAATGTGACATTATGCAGGTCCCATTGTTGGAGGGTTCATTTTGCTTTTGTTGTTTTTGTGAACATTGTACATTCTATATTCCCTACAAGTAACCTAATGATGAGAGCATAGTCCACTTTTATGGTTGCCTAGTCCTTCTCAAATTTGAGGTGGTGGGGTGTTTTATCTTCCTTATATACTTTATCTACTTTCTCTAACCAATTCATGAGACAAAAGGTACCATGTAGAAGCCATCAGAGGTCTGTTTATCACCAGTTTTGCTTTCCTCTTCGAGTTGTTTCTTTGCTTTAGTTTTTTGACCGAATTCTGTGTTACCGATTAACATAGTTGTTTAACATATGTTCTTTTGAAAGCGTAATTTTTGCTCTGTTCCAATAGAGGAATTACTTTCCTTTTGGGTTGAAATGGGTACTAGTTTTGGGAGGAAAACTAAATTGCTAGAAAAATGCAGTGTTGAAGTGCTTTCCGCCAAGCAGAAAGTACAAAAAAGCGTTGCAGCAGGATCCCAATGAAATCGGTTTTAATTGTGTTTTATATGCAATCAAATGAGGAGGAACGACAGTTGAAAATGATAGATTGAAGAAAAGAGTAAGACTGAAAAGGTTAGGTCACTAAAATGGAATTTTTTATCGGCTAATAAAGTTTTCTCCATAAGCACTATCAAAGAATAACATGTTTAAGAAACTCAATTATCTACCAAGTATGATAGAATGAAGTCGTGTAAAAATGTCTAAAAAAAAATATAGAAACTAAAATAATTAATTACTATACTACAGTAAAATCATGAAATATAAACCAATTTTTAGAGACCAAAATAATTAGTTACAATAAGAACTAAAATAAAGACAATTTTAGAAACTAAAAAGAAAATTGATTTCTAAATTAGTTTCTATTATTTTTTATTATTGTTAAATAGTTTCTAAATTGGTATCTAATTAGCAACTAAGGTTTTAACTACCAATTATTTAGTTTCTAAATTTGGTAGCAAAAACCTTGGTTGCTAATTAGATACCAATTTAGAAACTATTTAACAATAATAAAAAATAATAGAAACTAATTTAGAAATCAAATTTCTTTTTAGTTTCTAAAATGGTCTAAAATTTAGTTACTATTGCAACTAATTATTTTGGTTTCTACAAATTGGTTTCTATTTCATGATTTTCTTATAGTGTTATATTAACTAAAGTAGAGATTATTTTATAAATTAAAAAATTATTGTTATTTAATGTAATTTTTATTATTAATAAAAATTTATAAATTAGTTTCTAAATTGGTATATAACTATTAATTACTAAGGTTTCAGCTACTAATTAATTGAATAACGTGTTTAACCTCTTATGGCAAGCAAAAACGATACCTAAAACATTAATTAACTACTGCTTGGGGATTATGCTTGATAGATTACCAACTAGTAATAATCTCACCAGGAGAGGTGTGATAGTATGTGCTTTGTAAAGCGCAAGAAGAATCATCTCAACATTTATTCCTGAAATATGTATATGCGCGAGTTTGGTCTCTCTGTTTTGTCCAACATAAAGACTTAAAATACCATTGAGAACTTTCACTTAGTCCATTTATCCATCAAACAAAATCAGGTATGGAAGGGAATGTGGGTAGCCATTGTTTGGAGTATTTGAGAACAACAAAATTTGGTTGTCTAGCAAGGGATTCCCGATGCTAAAGAAATTTTTCATTCAGCTTAGCTCCTTTCATGGTTAAGGTTGAAGCACAAGGTATCTTCCTTTAATTTTTCTTTCTCAGATTGACTTCTGAACCCTGATCAATGCTTTCAAAGTTGCTGAAGTGGATGATGATGAAGTTCGTTTTAGTGGTTTGGGTTATGGAGTTGTTGTATGGTCAGGTTATGTGGAGTTGTTGTATGGTGTGGTTATATGGAGGACGTCGATGAAATCATCAATGTTAAGCTTGTGCTACTGAATCCTTAAGAAAAAACACTATCTAGGTTAGGGAAACTCCATTAAGGTATTATTCATGGTTGGCATCACCTAATAGGTGATGTTTTGGGATGGTGCAGGTAGATGAGCCCTGATTCCCTATTTCAAACTTGAGTTACTAAAACTAGCATGGCCTATTACACAATATAATCTTTCATCGATGGTTGGACCTTATGTCTATTGGGCTTGTGGTCATGTACTTGCTGTAACATAAGCACACCATATCACACATCCAAAAAGTCACCCTGCAAAATTAGCATAAAAACAAAGTAAACAACAAGGAAAAACACAACTATTAACTAATCTTTCCTTCTTAAACCTAAAGCTTCTATTCCTGTAGCTATATTTACCTCATCTAAACCATGAAAACCTACACATAACCATGGCAGACTTACACCTCTCCAACACACTTCCAGTCTTATGATGACAATATTTTAACTAGACAGATAAACCATTTCCTGTAACACAATATAGATCGCGACCTAGCTGTTCGTCCTTACCTTCAACATCTTTTATTTTTAATTGATTTCAAGCACTTCTTTGAATCAATACATCATTGTGAATATGCGAAATCAGCTAATTTTTTTTTTACTTGTAACCTAAGACTACACCTTAACCTTATATTTGAAAATAAAACAAAAGTAATAAAAAAAATATTTAATTATTTGATTGTAATAATTTTTGTTTAGTAAATAATTAATTATCGTGCCACAATAATTGACTACTAATTTTATTCAAAGCGTGTTCTCTAAAAACAGTAATATTTTTTTGAACGTATCAGTATCAGAATACAAATGTCACTTCCGGTAATTATAAATTTTCACATTTGGCTATTTTTCAATCAAAATCATGAAAGGGCCTTGATGATGGATCATTGATTATTAATTAATTAGTAGAACAATAGTATTCTGGTCCACATGCATTGCACCCCACCAGTTTGCCCTAAACTTGCATGCAGACAGAAGTACCATGTCTGAGAGAAGAACAGAATACTACTTGATCTGGAAAGTGCTTCTTTGTGAACGATCAGAATTAATTTGGTGAGGGAAAGTAATACATCAACACGTATTCCTGTGCTGTACAAGAGGGTATCCAATGCCCTGTCCATCTTCAAGATTAAATTAAAGACTCCATGTTTGGACCACGTACCCTACAATGGTAACACCATCTTCTCATCATAATATAGACTCTCTTCTAGCCAACCACATTAATTAAGAGCTTAAATAAAAGCATTCAACAAATTTAACATCTTTCATGTTATTAAGAAGTTAATTTTCAGAGATTTTTCAGTGATGGTTGTCAAATCAACTCTTTCAGTCATTTTTTTAGTTTTTCCTTGTTCCTTTTAATTGATATAAACTTTAGCGAATAACCTAATAACAACATTTATAAACTTATATATATAAATCATTTTAAGAGTCTTTTCTTTCATGAAAAAACAGATAAAAAAAATCTGATCGATACAGCTAGCTAGCACTTGTCTCACACCACCATAAATACACCTACCCACTGTGATTCTCTTCATCATCACACTCACACAGCCTGCATAATCACCAAGCAAATCTCTCTCAACTCAACCTAGTAAACTCTAAGAACACACCCCACATAAGCCTCCCTTCCTTACCCTTATCGTTTTTGCACAATCCTCTGAAATCACAGAGAAAAAAAAGCCATGTGCCTCATACCAACTACCCTCCCACTCTCCATTTTACTTCTATTTTGTTGGTCAGAAAAACAAGTGAATTGCATGAACCGAACCCATCGTCCTCTCCTCTACCCCCCCATTTGAGAGAGCTTGAAGATGAACACCATAGAAAAGAGCTTTAAGAATGTTCAGTTATTGGAGATCCACGAGCATGTCCGGGTGGAGATTGGACAATGCGAAGGCATTGGTTGATTCCGAAATCTATTACGTACGTGGACTCTCCCAGCGGTGGCAAAGGCTTCTAAAATTGTCTGGTTGGCGGTGAAGTGAGACAATTTGATCAAAATACGGGCATTAATCCATTCATCCAAAATATGCAACTTAATATTATGATGAGTTTTACTTGCATGTCTTTCTATTCTCTAACTTGTTTACTTGTTACCAAATTTAGCAGAGAATAGGGTATGCATACTTCATCTCAGTGTTGCTGTGTAGGGTAAAGTATGGCAAAACCTTGCTAGGTATGTTCGCATCAATCTATAGATACCCAAGTTATGATTTTGTTTAGAATAATTAAATGTTAAATAACGGGGTCATAAATTATTTTTGATGGACTATGTGAATTTTTTTTATCGGCAATAAACAATTAAATTAAATCGGTTTAATTAAAGGGTGATCCAATTCTCATACAGAGAATAAAAGATAAAAGTTCTTTCACCTTCGTATCTATAGATTAATAACTGAAGAAAAAAAAAAAACAATGCACCAACCTTAAATCGAGTACATACATACCAAGGCTTCAAGACACTATTAAGAGAATGAGAAATTTACTGACAGTATCTTTGAGTTGATCCAAGACCAAACCTTGACCTGTGCCAGAGAAAAAACTTCAGTATGATCAACCACTCCTCCTTTAAACAAACAATTATTCTTATGTCTCCAAATCTCACTGACCAAAGCTATCCAAATATTACCCATAGTAAGATTAACTAAATTAGGTGCATCCAAAATTTTGAAGTGTTCAAAATGTGACCCAGGAATGATAAGATCAACCGAATTCATTCCTAACCAATCATAACATAGGTTCCAAATTAGCCAAGCTATCCTGCAATCGAAGAATAAATGATTTGTTGACTCCTCTAATAACCTGCATAAGCTGCAAAGATTACACTCAATCTGTATCCCTTGTCTCACCAAATTTACCTTGGAGGCTACCTTGTTTTCAATCACCCTCCAAGCTGTGACATGAGCCGAAGACAACGCTTTAATCCTCCAGAAACATTTGTAAAATCTCGAATTTTTCTCTTCTCCTTCTCTCTTTAATAGCTCTCGTAAGCAGACTTGACTGAAAACACTATTGTCTTACTGTCCTTCCAGACCTATTTATCATAAATTAAAGTAAGGAGTACAGAATCTTATATTAGATGAATAAATATAGGAGAAAAAAAGACTACGAACTTATTGTTTTATGATTAAAAGTGTTATCAATTTCTTGTATAAGTTTACTCAACTAAGAATCAAATCTCTGTGATTTTTCAACTTGAATAACCCAATATTATTTTTAGGGTTGTATATATCAATGACTTCGTATCTATTAGCCTAGCCTAACTGATATAGTTGAATAACAATGATAAGTTGAAATCTTTATTCATTTGATAATTAAATATATTATTATTTTATTTTTAAATTTTGTTTATATTAATTTTTATTATAAAACATAATATTTTATTATTAAAAAAGGGTTGTAAAGTGAAAGTAAAAAAGAAAATTAATGTCAAATAAACTTTAACAAAGATATACAATTAACGGTTATTTGGTCTCGCCGAGTAAGCAAGCAAACATGTGATGTAATTAAGTTTAAGTTTCCATTTCCGGTAATCATTAAATGTAATATAGGAAAATAAAATGAGATTAACTATATTACAAGAATGAAATTTGTTTAAATATTCTTTTCGTCATTGACTATGAGGTTGTTTAATTAATTTTTTTATTTGGAATTAGATAAATAAATCCTAGAAATCGGTGAAAATATTTTAGTCTCTTAAATATAGTAAGTTACTTTTATTCTCAAAATTTAAAATTAATTTTTAAAAAATTTGGTGATTTGAAAAAAGAGAGTTTTTCTTTTAGTCCTATCTAAAACGGGTTAAAATGAATACTTTTAAAAAAATAATTATGAAAGAGTGTTTAATTAAAAAAGTATTTAAAATAAAAGTAAGTTATCATAAAACTATCTCATTGTTTCAGTTTTCCTTTTGCTATTATTTTCTTCTTTCCACACCATGAATTTACTCACTTGGAACCCATCAGAAAGCAATAGAGCAAAAGAAAGGCTATGATGACTTTTGAAAAATTTGACATTGGAACCAAAAAAATACAATAATACTCATATACTTTTTGTTTGAAAGATACTTTATATAGCTTTCATTTGTTTTTATATCTCTTCTCTTATCACATCATAGTGGTTGTATCCATTTTTTCTACTAAAACACAACAACGCACTACACACATGCTCATTCTGTTTTCACCAACCAGGCACACCTAAATTTTTGCCAATCATTCATTCACCAAAACAACCCACCAAATCAAATCTCTTTCTAATCATTCACTATAAGAAAATCATGAAATAGAAACCAATTTTTAGATACTAAAATAATTAGTTGCAATGGTAACTAAATTAGAGACCAATTTAGAAACTAAAAATGGTTTCTAAATTAGTTTCTATTATTGTTAAATAATTTCTAAATTGGTATCTAATTAGCAACCAATGTTTTAACTACCAATTCTTTAGTTTATAAATTTGGTAACAAAAACCTTGGTTGTTAATTAGATACCAATTTAGAAACTATTTAACAATAATAGAAACTAATTTAGAAACCATTTTTAGTTTCTAAAATGGTCTCTAATTTAATTACTATTGTGACTAAATTATTTTGGTCTTTAAAAATTGGTTTCTATTTCATGATTTTCTTGTAGTGATTCTTATACTTTGAGTACCGAATGGTATTATCGACATATCGGTCATTAGATCCAAACATGAATCACACCAAAGAATAACTCATCTTTGAGTACAACAAAACTAATCACATCCTAAACCGGATTAGGAAAAATATTAAACCTTCATAAACCTACGATAATCCTCAGGTTCATAGGAAAAAACTATAAATAAATGAAAACTCCAAATAAAAATGGTAATGATTTTCTAACTGTAATACCCATTTTTTTTAATCAGCAATTAACTGTAATACCCGTAATCTAAATATATATTCACCACAACTTGATCCTTAGAGTGTCTTTACCCTTGAATATTGTAGAAATAGAAATATTTACTCAACAATTCATAAAACAAATGTTGTTGTGAGGATTATTGTTTGGACGCCATTTTTCTCAATTAACTTACTTTTAAAAAATTAATCAAACATTGTCGAGCATATGGATATTTCCATAACGCTGATAATCTCTACGACTATATAGACTTGAATGCTATGTACGTAATTAATTGCTCTTTTTCCTTCTTCAAATTGTTTCCAATTTTCTCTGTTCTATTCGATTGGGTAACTAATGGGTTAGATATGATGGAAGAAGAAAAAAAAAAGTAATAAAATGGAGAAAGAAGAAGCTGAAAATCTGTGGTCCCATAATTTGCTTGTATTGGTATCTAGCACGTACTCATTTACTTCCATGTCTAGGAATGGAAATCTAATATTATAGTTGTTTTGTGATTATAATGGACAATAATCATATCACTTATGTTTTCATTTCAAAACATAACAAAAAAAAAATTATAATAATTCAATACATTAGTCAACCAACTCACAATCTAACACTTCGAATGTAGACTTAAGGAAGGTTTGTGGAAAGAACCACCACAAGAACTAATTCAATAATAATAATGTATAATAGAAGATTGGAAAAAAGAATAAGGTTAAGTTTTGGAATGATGTAGGGACTACTCAGGTACCTTTGATTAGGGAGGTGAGATGAGCAAACATGGGAGTGGAACTTAGGATGGAGATGTAGGAAATTTGTCTGGAAAACACAACAGGAAGCAAATCTTTGCAAATATTAGGGGTAAAAATTTAGAAGAGGAAGAAAATGGGAGTATATAGAAAAGTCAACTTATGATTGTTTGTAGGATAATAGTGGTTTACTTAGTGGATTTGTTTTCCTGCTTTATGGAGTGCTCAAGTGTTTTCATGCTACTCAACATAATGTTTGGCGATTAGTGAAGGGGAGAGTGCCTACTAAAGTACAATTGATAATATTATCTAATACTTTTTTTTATGTATTTTGTCAATTTGAAGATGAAACTCTAACACATGTCATTGTAGGGTGTAAGAAATCAAATTATGTTTGATAAATGTGTGATAAATGAGTTGTAATTCAATTAGTACAACATATGGATTTAATGTAACATTTTCAAAAATTCCATTTATTTGAACTAAATGCAAAACAAAATAAAATATGGAAAGAGATGTGGGTAGCTATGTTCTGGAGGATTTGGAATCACAGGAATAAAATTATATTTAAGAACAATAAGGTTGATGTTGAAGAATTATTCTGTATGACACAACTCTATTTCTGGGTATGAATGACACATTCTCTTACTCAGATTTAATGTAATACTCAAATTTTTGCTTAAAATCTGTGATTATACAATGTCATTAATGTGTAGGTGTTGTCGTATGTTCATGTTGAATGTGCTTATTATTGTAGGTTAAATAAATAAGACATAGGCTCTGGTGCACATTATTAGATGGATGATATTTATGCTACTTTGCCTGAAAGTTTTTTTCTTATTGTAAAATCACCGTGTGCAGCAAAGACTTATGCAGGTGGGAAGAAAACTTGTAAACTAGATGAGAGATATTATAGAAAACACAACATGAAGTATGTCTTATTCAATACACTTAATTAAAATCCAAAATCATGTAGCAAAACTTCTCATAATGCAAAAGTTATATTTTGAGAATTTTTGCTCAATAATCCACTACAAGAAAATCACTAAATAGAAATCAATTTAAGAGACAAAAAATAATTAGTTGCTATATTGACTAAATTAGATAGTATTTTAGAGACTAACAAAATTATTGGTATCTAAATTATTTTATATTATTGATAAATATTTTCTAAATTGGTATCTAATTAGCTACCAAGATTTTAAATACCAACTTTAGAATCTAAATAATTTGTAGCTAAAAACCTAGGTAGCTAATTAGATAACAATTTAGAAATTATTTATCAATAATAGAAAATAATTTAAATACCAATAGTATTTAATTTAATCAATATAACAACTAATTATTTTTTATTTTTAAGATTGATTTATATTTAATGATGATTTTCTAGTAGTGATGAATCTATCATAAGTGATTTCAAAAGTCGAAATTATCTTCTTCATTTTACACATGAACAATTAAATTCTTTAGTACCAAGTAATTTTACAATAATTTTTCTATTAAATGTTTAAACTCCAATTTCTTTATAAAAAAAGTAATAATTTATTTAGTTATAAACTCATCTTATTTAACTATAATAATTTAAAAAAATAAGAAAAATTTATTTTATAAATATAAATAAAAAAGTTAGATAAACATGATAATATAAATAATTACAACACTTATTGTTCTTATATAGAATGGAGAGGGTCTTCCGATACTCTTAGGTATAATTTAAAGGGTCCCGATTTTTGGACAACTCTAAATGAGTTGCTCCACCATACAACTGCCAACGTGGCAAAACAAATATTATTTTATTTGAATTGTGGGGTCCAAGCAAAATCTGAAATTTAGTGTTTAGGGTGCGGTAGAATGTGAAATTAGGTTTCTTCTTCTCCACCACATCGTCTTCTCCACCACATCGTCTTCTCCACAACATCGTCTTCTCCACCACATCTTCTTCTCCGCAAGCTATTTGTTCCAAGTTCTCCGCAACCTTTATGTGCAGCGGCGTTCGTGGTCGTCGTAGGTGCATCTATTTTCAGGGTGGCTTGGCGGTGGTGTCGTCTTCGATATCCTCCTTCCACGGTGGTTGGGCGGCGGTGTCATCTTGGACATCCTGTTTTCACGGTGGTTGGGTGGCGTTCTCCTCTTGCACATCCTGTTTTGAAAGGTAATACATTTATTTTTTTCATTTGTTTATTAAGTGAAACCTTGTTGTTGTGTGATTTTTGTTGTTGGGTCATTCCTGTTATTTGTCCTGTGGTGACCCTTGTATGAGCCAAAACAGATTTTTTTCGTATAGACTGTTAAGATAAATGTACATTCGTATTTGATGTTGGGTTTACTTTGTGGGTCTTTGTGGGTTTGTATTTCACTATTATTGTAGTATTTTTTTTTCATAGTAGCATGTTAGGATACACAAAGAAAAGGGATTGGTGGAGCAACTCATTTAGAGTTGTCCAAAAATCGGGACCCATTTTTCAGGAGTATGACTTGATTTTTTGTGGAAAATATTTTGTTGTTGGAAATATGTGTCTTACTGTAAAAATAATGCAGAGTGTTTGTTTGGAATGTTAGGTTGATGAGGTACCAAAATTTTTAAGGAAATTTTGTAATGTTGACATGGATAAGAAAGTTAAAAAGAGAGTGTTAGTGTTAGTGTTAGTGTTAGTGTTGATGTTGGTTGGGGAGGGCACTAGGTGGGGAGAAAGTGGGTTAAATCGGTTTTTTATATAGGCCATCAAAGTAGGATAGTGTCAAGTAACCACAATGTTCACTGAATTTAGAGGGTTGCAGTATGTTGTGTCCCTAATAGGAGTATGTGGTGACCCACATGAGACTTCTTGCACAAACTTAACTGGGGAACTTTTTCTTGAAATTTCAATGGGGAGAAAGTGGATTAAATGAGTTATTTAGAGGCTATGAGAGTAGGAACCTGTGAATTAACCCCAAAATTTAGTAAAGTTAGAGACTAACAGTACATGGTGACCCTTCAGGGAATATGTGGTGACCCACTTCTTACTTCCTGCACAAACCCAATGAAACTTGTTATGGAAATATGAAGTGAGTGTTCATGTTTAGGGTTTGGGATGGGCATGATGTGGGGATAAAGTGTGTTAGATCAAGACTTTAGAGGGCATGAGTGTAAGGCAGTGACAAGTGAGCAGAAATCTAGTAAACTTAGAGGGTTGCAGTATGTGGTGACCCCAGTAGGAGTATGTGGTGACCCACATCACAGTTCCTGCACAAACCTAGCAGGGGAACTTTTTCTTGAAATGTCAATTGTGTTCATGTTGGTTAGGGAGGAACACGAGGTGGGGAGAAAGTGGATTAAATGAGTTATTTAGAGGCTGTGAGAGTAGGACCCTGTGAATTAACCCCAAAATTTAGTAAAGTTAGAGACTGACAGTATGTGGTGACCCTTCAGGGAATATGTGGTGACCCACTTCTTGCTTCCTGCACAAACCCAGTGAAACTTGTTCTGGAAATGGGAAGTGACTGAGTGTTGGTTGTAGTGGGCGATGAAGTGTGAATTGTTTCATTTTTTAAAGATTGATGTTCTTTCATTGTTGTTTGGTTTTAAATAACGTATTCAATGTTGACGAACATGTGCAGACGTCTTACGTTAATGATAAAGACGATCCCAATGAGCAAGGCATACCTGAAGAGCAAGGTGTACACGAAGAGCAAGGCCTATCTGATGAGCAAGGTGTACCCAAAGAGCAACATGTACCCGAACAGGAAGACGTACCCGAAGAGTAAGACGTACCCCAAGAGCAAGACATACTCGAAGACCAAGATGGGGGAGAAGAAAAAAGTAACATATTCACCCGAGTGAAGCATAGAGCAAGGAAACATGTGAAGTCGGCTGTGATGAAATCACCATGGACTAGGTATGGAAGGGGAAAAAATGATTTTGTTAGTCATAATTGAAAGGGATCGTACATGACGTGTTTAGTACTTAAGTATATTTATTACGAAGTAGTTGTTAAGAATGATATATGTTTATTTCATTGGGTGTAATGTGGTTAGAGAATTTAAGACATGTATTTAGCAACAACGTTGTAATTTTAGTAACTCTAATTTGGTTGGACTTTTTGAAGCTTTATTTAATTTTAATTGTCTTCCATTTATGTGGTTGAAGTGAACATATTTTTTAAATTTGAATGTATGGCAGTGTCAACACACATAAACTAAGTTCATAGAAGCTAAGAAGGACAAGTAACCAAAAAATTCACTTAACACATGTAATAAGCATTGTTCAAACATGTGCTTATAAATTATAAATACAATTTTGTATCCTTAATTACACAATAATAGTCTTCATTGTGCATGTAGCCATGTTTGTAAGATGTGGAAGTTTAAACCATCCTTGAACGTCAGATTCTATCTTCCTCCCTCTTATTCAATAACTCCAATTGTTTTGCATCTGAATATATTTTGAATATTGAAATGTGAATTATAATATTGGATATAGGACATTGTTTTTTAAGTATAGACAATTTTTGAAACTGTACCTAGAGTCGGTGGATCGCGTATTACTGGATGAGAACAACGAACTTCCTCATCAGATGGTGGACATATGTCAAATTTGAAAACCTATAGGCATGAATCAGATGGTGTACATATGTTAAATTTTAAAACCTATAGGCATGAATATTGTAACGAAAGGCACAGTTGTCTGTACTATAGTTATAATGAAAGCCACATACCTTAACAATGTTGTTTATGGTTATATATTAAGGTAGAATGTTCTTTGATTCGAACTAAATATGACTACCTATAACAATATTAATGATTTCATGAAATATGAAATGGACTTATTTGAAAAAAAAGTTTTATGGAAGATAAATACATTCTTTAGCACAAAGACTGATCCTACTGCAATTTGTGATCCAAATTCTGGATCTTTTAACTCCTTTGCATGTACACTTGCTCTAACTGTTCCTGTTGGATCCTGTAATAAAGATGTGTATAATAGTAATTTTTTTGTTGCATAAACTGAAAGGATCGAAAGAGTACATAAGGATGTAATCTTGACGAATGTGAACAATGTATTCAGGATGGAGTTTATGAATGACACATGTACAATTTTGTTATGTAATATTGAACAATTGTTGTACATGTTCAGCCACCCACATGCAATGACTAGTTGTATATGTTTGAATGAAAGTTTTTTTACCATATTCAAAATATTTTGTAAGATTACAGTGTACATGGTTATCCCGAAAATGCGGATAATTTATTCTAAATCGATCAATTATGTGAGTAGTATTAGCAGTCATGCATTTTCCCTCAATGGTTGCATTTTAGCTTCTACTAAAAAAATGGATTGGTCCAAAATGGTAAACTGCTCAAGGGGTCCACTTTAGGTTCTACTACAAAAATTGGATTGAGCGAAAACGGGGCAGTGCTGAAGGGGTCCATTTTAGCTTGCACGAAAATAATTTAGATTGACTGAAAATAGGGCAGTGCTGAAGGGGTCCATTTTAGCTTGCACAAAATTTTTTGGATTGAGCGAAAACGAGGCAGTGCTGAAGGGGTCCATTTTAGCTTGCACGAAATTTTTTGGATTGAGCGAAAACGAGGCAGTGCTGAAGGGGTCCATTTTAGCTTGCACGAAATTTTTTGGATTGAGCGAAGATAGTCCAGTGCTGAAGGGGTCCATTTTAGCTTGCACGAAATTTTTTGGATTGAGCGAAAATAGTCCAGTGCTGAAGGGGTCCATTTTAGCTTACACGAAATTTTTTGGATTGAGCGAAAATAGGTCAGTGCTGAAGGGGTCCATTTTAGCTTGCACGAAAATTTTTGGATTGAGCGAAAAAGGGGCAGTGCTGAAGGGGTCCATTTTAGCTTGCACAAAAATAATTTAGATTGATCTAAAATAGGGCAGTGCTAAAGGGGTCCATTTTAGCTTGCACGAAAATTTTTGGTTTGAGCAAAAATAGTCCAGTGCTGAAGGAGTCAATTTTAGCTTGCACGAAAATTTTTGGATTGAGCGAAAACGGGGCAGTGCTGAAGGGGTTGATTTTAGCTTACACGAAATTTTTTGGATTGAGCGAAAATAGGTCAGTGCTGAAGGGGTCCATTTGAGCTTGCACGAAAATTTTGGATTGAGCGAAAAAGGGGCAGTGCTGAATGGGTCCATTTTAGCTTGCACAAAAATAATTTAGATTGATCTAAAATAGGGCAGTGCTAAAGGGGTCCATTTTAGCTTGCACGAAAATTTTTGGATTGAGCGAAAACGGGGCAGTGCTGAAGGGGTCAATTTTAGCTTGCACGAAAATAGTTTCGATTGATCGAAAATAGGGCAGTGCTGAAGGGGTCCATTTTAGCTTGCACGAAAATTTTTGGATTGAGCGAAAACGGGGCAGTGTTGAAGGGGTCCATTTTAGCTTGCACGAAAATAATTTGAATTGATCGAAAATAGGACAGTGCTAAAAGGGTCCATTTTAGCTTGCACGAAAATAATTTGGATTGAACGAAAATAGGACAGTGCTAAAGGGGTCCATTTTTGCTTGCACGAATTTTTTTGAATTGAGCGAAAATAGTCCAGTGCTGAAGGGGCCCATTTTAGCTTACACGAAATTTTTTGGATTGAGCGAAAATAGGCCAGTGCTGAAGGGGAGTCCATTTGAGCTTGCACGAAAATTTTTGGATGGAATGTTGCTTAGGCATAGTATCATGAAATTTTGTCTTCCACGCTTTGATCGTAGTTGTTTATGTTTTACCCAAATACTTGGTAAAAAAGTTGCCAAATTTTGAACTTTAACTTAATATTGTTAACTTTAAACTTATTTTAGTGTAGCAAAATGCACAAATGTAAATACTTAAAACTTTTTTTTGACTAAGTCCAACGAACTAAGAACGAAGTCATACTTAACCACGAACGACCGTTAAATTAACCTTCCACAGTATGTGGCACATGCTAATGGATCCTTTGGGTTTGAATACAAATAAGATCATTTCTAGAAAAACCTCTCATCATAATTACAAATGATGGAAACTAATTTTAAGTGTAATTAGAAGGTTTGTTGCATCATATGGTACAACAATATCCGTCTTCAATTCTCAGCATTATAAAGTTCGCACATTGTTCAACTCAATGGAAGTGTATGTAATCCATTATGTTTCTACAGTTATGAATGCTCCTAGGATACACTAAAACATGTAATGAATAACTACACAATTGCAGAACAAACAGCTTCACATGCAACGCACTCTCAACCACCATCATTCTGATGTTCCACGAAAGTTGAACTCCCTCAACACATTTTCTCTTTCTGCATTATGTGCATCAAGGACCCAATTACAAACCATTTCTTGACGGAATGCTTGAAGCTCGTCCTGAAATTAATTTTGAAAATCAATTTTCAGTGCAGAATAAAACTTATAACTTGTACTCTACTAGTGAAGGGAACAAATACGTACGTTATTGTATTCAGGCATCGTCTTCCCGTCATAGTCAACCATACCATTCCACAGCTCAATATATTTCAAAACCAATACTTAACAATTATAACTACATAAAGAAAAGCACATAAAAATATTTACATATGAATATGCATAAAAATAACAAAAGTTTTCATTTCAATACTAACCCGTTTGGCTGTATAGGAAGTTTTTGTTTGACTACCTTGATGGGGGGGACTATCCACCCCAACCAACACACACTTCACATTTCTAGAATAAATTTGCAGGTGTGTACAGGAAGTCTAATGTGGGTCACCACATGTTACTACTTGGGTCACCACATACTGCAATCCTCTAAGTTGAGTGAATTTGTCATCAGTGGACACTGCCCTTCACTCATGGACTCTCAAAACCTGATCTAACTCACTTTCTGCCCGCATCATGCCCACCCCAACCAACATGGACTTCACATTTCCAGAATAAGTTTGCACTGGGTCTGTACAGGAAGTCTAATGTGGGTCACCAGATGTTCCTACTTGGGTCATCACATACTGCAATCCTCTAAGTTGAGTGAATAATTGCTCACTTGACACTGCCTTGCACTCATGCCCTCTAAAGACCTGATCTAACACACTTTCTTCCCACGTAATGCCCACCCCAACCAACACGCACTTCATATTTCCAGAACAAGTTTGCACTGGGTGTGTACAAGAAGTCTAATGCGGGTCACCACATCTTCCTACTTGGGTCACCACATACTGCAATCCTCTAAGTTGAGTGAATTTTTGATCACTGGATGCTACCCTACACTCATGGACTCTCAAAACCTGATATAACACACTTTCTGCCCACATCATGCCCAACCCAACCAACACTAACACGCTCTGCACATTTACATAATAAGTTTGCACATGGACTATGCAGGAACTATAATGTGGTCACCACATATTCCTACTAAGATCACCACATACAACAATGCCCTAAGTTGAGTGAATTTGTGATCTCTGGACACTACCTTACACTCATGGACTCTAAAATCTGATCTAACGCATTTTCTGTCAACATCACGCCCAACCAAACCAACACCAACACGCACTTCACATTTCCAGAATAAGTTTGCAAAGGGACTGTGCAGGAAGTCTAATGTGGTCACCACATATTCCTACTAGGGTCACCACATACAACAAACCCATTGAGTGAATTTGTGATCACTGGATACTGCCCTACACTCATGCTGCATACTGTGATTTCGGTATATAGATGGATAAAAACAACTCTACATACATGGATAACAACAGCTCAACAAAAAGGATATGGTGCAAACTATGTTTCTTCATATTTATTGGGTTTATTGAACGGTTATCCAACTGTATATAACTAAGGCCAAAATCACAGGAAAAAAAGTATTGTTGGAAATCATTAACCGTAAAATTGGAAACAAAAAGATCTTATTGTAGTATGACATTTTACCCCATGGGCATGTTTGGTTGCACTCTGCTGCCCTGCTTCATAGAAATAACATGTTTTATACATATAGAGATGCAAAGTCACACATTCATATTTTTACAAACATGCTATACAAAATTAAGAGCATCTCATGGTAATTTCTTAAATATAGATTACAAATTCATATTCTCATTCCCTTTTGTCAACCACACTCTGTTTTTCAGCATTTTATAACAATGATTGGTTAAAAAGTATTTACTGCTTAGAACTGTCTATGTCACATCTAGGTAACAAACAATTACAATGACATTGGACTCAAGCTTCAAAGCTTAATGTAATGTTTATTTTGCATCAGAGTATTGACAACATGATGCCAGCTTCCACAGATTTTGGAGTTGCAATCGCTTAATGACTTGGGGTTTTCTGAAACATATGTGAGATGTTTGCAGGTATGGTATTAAATTATACCTGAAAGTGTATGTCAAATGTTGAGTACTATAAAGAAAACCTTTGATTTGTTATGCTTTGTATTTTCTCAACCAATATATTACATGCTACAATGCGTGACAAATTTCGGAGGTTGTCAACAGCATGAAAGACCTAATACATATCTGTGCACAACACAGAGTTGGGGTAATAAGTAATTTGCGTGTAGTTTTTATGATGAGGTTACCCTATCGTGTTCTATTTTCAATTAATCTAGTTGTATGAAACTGTTTTAATTTGGGCTTTTGGAATTATATTCTTACATTGGCCATTAGTCTTGCCTGCAAAGTGTTTCAAACAATTATCCTCTACTAACAACAACCTCAAAGCTCAACATGCAATAGATGCAGGAAATGGAGCACATGTCAAATGTTCATGGTCTCCCAACTTATACAATCACACTCAATAAGCTGATGGACTCTAAAAATCTTATCTAACGCACTTTTTGCCCACATCATGCCCACCCCAACCACATATTCCTACTAAACCCTAAACCAACAATTACCAAACTCGTTTGTTTAACGATTAGAACATACAATTTATATGCTCTAACTTCATCACTGTGAAAAAAATTTATCAATTTTATATCAATGTGTCTAGTAATAACAACAATACCAACAGTTCAACATTCAAGGAAGAAAAGCTTCAAACTTCCTTCAACACGAAACTCAAACTAAAATTGAATCAAAAGAGGCTCTACAACAACATCAAAATCACACAACAATGTTTCACTTCATAATAAATTGAATCAAAAATATATTATCTTTATCACCTAACCACCATGAAAAGAGATGGAGGGCGTCCACCGAGCAAACACCGGTCGACGACGACAACGAAGAACAAGACCACGGAACCACGACACAGGAAACCAATACAACAACAAACTGCAAGAGGGAACGGTGCACTGGTGAACCACGGGACCAAAAAGAAGAAGAAATTGAAAGAGGGAGAGTTCAGCCACCAAAAGAAGAAGAAATTGAAAGAGGGAGAGTATCGTAACCCTAATGAAAATTTGAACCAAAGATTAAACCTTTTCAAAAAAAAAATTGTGGACCCCGCAACAACAATTTAATATTTATATTTTTGCCACATGTGCAGTTGTACACTGGAGCAATGAGATAAGCGGTTGTTAAACCAACATTTTCCTAATTTAAATTTTGTCCTGCCACTTATCGGGTTCTCCGTATTCCCACAGATATCTAATTACTGATAAATAATAACTTACCTTTAATAAGATGATGTGATATATGGTGAGTGGAAAGGAAGACAGTAAAATGAGCTGGAAATTAGGTTGGAGATGGAAACTTCTTGCACGGAAAAGGAACAAGAAAGTAGCATCATATATTGCTGAGGTAGAGTTGAAGCCTATATAAAAGATAATTTGATCTAAGGTTTAACGTAGAAGATGCAACACTTGTTCATAGAATGTGAGGTTATTGCAAAATATGGTAAGCGAAGAAGTTGTAAAAAAGTAATCAATCACTACATTTGTGCTTGCGCCCATCCAATATACAAATTTTCCCTGCTGAAAACTTCAATACAATGTGCACATGGCTTTTCAACTTCTTGTGGTATTTTCTTTTTCCAGGGGTCCGAGGTTCAATCAAAGAAAGTAAAGCAAAGAAGGAACTCGAAGAGGAAAGTAAAACCAGTGATAAAATAGATATATGATGGCTTCTACATGGTACCTTTTGTCTCATGAATTGGTTAGAGAAAGTAGATAAAGTATATAAGGAAGATAAAACACCCCACCACCTCAAATTTGAGAAGGACTAGGCAACGATAAAAGTGGACTATGCTCTCATCATTAGGCTACTTGTAGGGAATGTAGAATGTACAATGTTCACAAAAACAACAAAAGCAAAATGAACCCTCCAACAATGGGACCTGCATAATGTCACATTAAACAACTCTCCTTCCTTTCAGAGACATTAGCTGAAAGAGAAAATGTTAGAAGCATAAGTTTTGAGAAGAGAATGCTTCCAAACACACCAGCCTGGCCTTGAGTGCTGTCTGCTACCACTGTCTGGCATGCATTACCTTCTGACTTGTCTCCCCAACAAAGTGCCTTCAACATACATTTGCAAGCTTCTCATATGCCTGGAGATACCGTTACTCATTATTGCTTTTCAAGTGCTTAGCCTCAAGGGTTGTGGTGTGAGTGAGCTTCTTCACCTTCAAATACTTATTTTCAATTTCCTTACTTTCTACTTTTATATATTAGTAAACCCCACGAGTAATGTGGGTCTTGGTGCAGGGCTACCTTTTACTCACCACAATTAATAAACAACTAAAGCAAAATGTTCATTTACAACACACACATTAAGATCCATTCACTGCTTCACAACTCATCCAATTTCTAATCATACAAACACGCACACCCCAAAGGTGTATCAAATTCAACTCTAGAGACATGGCCATAGCTGTGCATTCTTCACCTTGGATACACTCGCCAGTACCCCCAGTGGCGTCACGTCTCCGATGATGGTCACTTTCTTTGTCTCCATTTCTATGCTGAATGATCTCACTCCTACAAACATACAGGATTAGATTAGCCATACATTATTCTCAGCACAAGCATTTAATATATGGAGAAACTGTAAGATCAACAAGTCCCTTATGCTTTAATGCTAGATTGGTTGATATAAATGATTAGTTGCATTACCAAAAACATCAAACTTTGGTATTTAGAAACAACACAAAATTCAAGAATACGGGAGTAATAATACTGATGACACTTTTTTGGATAATTATATTGAGGATCTCTTATTTTGTAACTCCAAAACTAAGTGTGGGTTTACCAGACTCACCTTCCATTTTTGAAATATGTTTTCTAACTTTTCCTTCGCAGGCCTTGCAGTGCAATGACACCCTCAAAACAACAACCTGAAGGTTTCAGAAGACAAAACATGACCACCCTAATGTCATCGTTAAACAAAATGAGTATATAGAGTAACACTCCAAATTTTCATTGAGACAAAATAGTAACTAGTAAGTATCATTTTTAAATATTATTTAGAGGAAAAAAGAAAGAAAGAAGAAAAGAAAAGAAAAACCTGGTCCTTGGAGCGAGCTTCAGAAGAGGAGCGAAGAGTAGGAGGATGATTTGTTTTGATGGGCATGGGCTTGTCCTTGACATGATGTTGAGAAGGAAGGATTGGTGTGAATTTATTAGAGTCTGATACCCACTCAATGAATGGCGCATCACCAAGGAGATACCTTCTGGATGAACCATCAGCAGCAGCATGAGTATACAGGTCGCTAACATCACCAGAACTCTTTCTACGCGTGTCACGGTTATCCTTGTCAGCTGAGCTCTTTATGTGCTTCTCCATGTAAGGCATAGGACTTATGGGCAATTGGGATGAACAAGGTACACAGAGTTGGGTTTTCCTTCCATCGTGGTAGTAGCTTTTGGTCCTTCCACGTACCGTAGAACGATGGTGCATGGTAGAAGTTACAGCTGTGAAAGTAGAGGAAGAACAGAATATCTTTTAACGGTTTTGTCTCATCATTTTCACGGTTTTTTTCGAGGGAGTAATGAGTATGGCGGTTAATTTCTTTGACAGTGGCAAGGTCTAAACATATAAACTAGAGAGAAGAAGTTGGAAGCAATGGATAGCTGAAGCTACGCAAAGGCAAAGGCAATACGGAAAGGAAATAAAGATGATGCATTTGGTCCCACCAAGGAATTATGAGATTAATCTAGATTTTCAAAATTGTATTTTACCTTCTACTATTAATTACTTTCCTTTTTTTCTTAGGGTGGTTGAGTTAGTTTGGTCTAAGAAGTGTGTTCATCTTTGGAGTGATGTGAATAGTAGTAGCAGTGGTTGTGGAATTAAGAAAGTTTGGCGAGAAGAAGACAAGCACATTGTATTATTGAGGCATGATTGTTTTTTCAGAGTGTGTTCCGTTCTACAATTTGTGGGCTCCTTGCTTTGTCTTCTTTGTATATTTACAATTTTCATGCTTTGGTAGCAGTGCTTGCACCTCCTAATTTCATTCAAAATAGTTTCGTTTTTAGTTGACCTAGTGGAATATGATAGTATACTTATTTGGTCTGTATTTTGTTTTAATTATTTTTGTCTTTAACTATTATAAAAATTACTATACTATTCTATTTAACTTCCAACTTTAGTTACATTTTTTAAAACAAGTTATTATTCATTGATGAACCTGTAGTAGGATAGAGCTACTCCACTTCCCAGAGCTGATTCAGTAAGCAACAACTCCAATATTTCAATTGTTTAAGCTCACTGCACACAACAATCTTTTATCTGCCCTTTATGCAAATCCAATCTTCCTATAAAACTACTAGTATAATCTTGGTGCAACTTCATCCTTCTTCAAAGCAACCAACCAGACCATTATTCAACTCAAGATATATATGAATCACAGTTTACAGAAAAGGCAAAATGGCCAAAAAGCTCACCTTCACATATTTTTCCCTGAAACTTCATCTCTTCCTCTTTGTCATCACCCTAAGGTGTGCCAAAACAGATATGGTCACTGAGGGGGAGGCTCCAGCCCCTGCAATAACTTTCTTCATGCATGACATCATTGGTGGATCAGCCCCTTCAGAAAGAATCGTTGCCGGCACCATTGTAGACACTCAAACCGCTAAACTTCCTTTCTCAAAACCCAACAATAGGCTCTTCCCCTTTAAAGGCGCCATACCATTAGTTGATACTAGCACTGCCACTAATCCTACACACTCAAGCACCATGGTCATAAAAAGCATTGACAAAAACAAGGTTGTTATCGATAGGAATCCACTAGGAGCATCACTAGACATGTTTTTGTTCGGAAGAATAACGGTTATTGACGATGAAATTACGCAAGGGCATGAGTTTGGGTCAGAGGTTATTGGTAAAGCACAGGGATTTCATTTGACTAGCTCATTGGATGGAAGTAGCCGAACCATGGCATTTACGGTTGTGTTTGGTCGTGAAGGTGATGAGGAGGAGGATGCTGTTAGTTTCTTTGGTGTGCACAGGACAGCTACACAGGAGTCTCATATTGCTGTAGTTGGAGGAACTGGAAAATATGATAATGCAAAAGGGTATGCCAAAATTGAAACATTGCTTTCACCTCAACAGCATACCACAAATGGCTTGGAAACACTTCTTCAAATTACTCTTTACATAACCTAGATAGTATATTATAGCAATTAGCAAGGAAGATTACATATTCTTTGTAGTTCAAGAAGCAAAACCTTTTTTCTACATGAATGGAAATATAATATCAAATAGTTGGATATCCAAATTGTAAGTGTTCTATAATAGTTGCATACTTAATTCTATACCTTTTAAAATCATTCACAACAAGTATTTTAAGCTCTATACCCAGCAAGTTCAATGCAGGGAATTTTGATGCTTTGTGCGATGACTAAATGTGATTCCAGATGTGCAGTATTTGAGAAACATTATTGGCTTTTAATCTCTGCTTTGACCTTTTTATATGTTAAAAACATATGTTTTCTAGACTGTTGTAATTGCAATGGTTTCAGTTGATAGGATTTTTCTTGCTGGGGGCACTGGAGAGAGTAGAAATTGTGCCAGAGAGGATAAAAAGGCGAAGCCTACCAGTAAATTCTCAAAATGACAGAACTGCATTGACGGCATAACCTCAGTTTCAATTGAACACTTTAGACTAATTCTTCTTTTCTAACTTCTTACAATGAACAGTTATTGAAAAGTGTTAAATTTTACTCATAATTTTTACAACACCATTTGTGAACTTTTTCTTTCTTGCACCATTCAGTTTATGGCATGCATCTGTTCCTTTTTTACCTTTTTCCTCGTCATAAGAGTTACGGTGACAAAAACATTAGTCAAAGAGAGATCCGATACCACATATACATGATGATAGTGTACAAAAAGAGATAAAATTTAACAGACCTTGCCAAAAAAAAATATGCAATAGAAAGAGAACTAAGAAGAAAAGGGAAAATATACGCATGGTGTACGGATTCTCTATGGCCACTCTTCCTAACCATGAAAAATAGGAATGGTATACATTAAATAATAAAATTTAACATTAAAAAATTGAACTGTTGGATAATGATTGTAGTGTTCTGCATATGGTTCTGAAATGCAAGAAGAAATCTTGATCCTGAGACGAGTAATGTGATTGACAAAAGAAGAAAGTATTACAATAGAGAATAATAGAAGTTGTCAAGGGAAAATAACATTTAACACTGTAATTTGTCAACATTGATTTGAAAAGCACAATATACTCTCACAAAGTAAATTCATTACAGGAAATACAGACAAGGTTGCAATGATTGTAAGTTCAACAGAAGAATGAGAGAGAGGAGGCTAATAAGCAAGATATGCAGTGAGCTGCAGCAGAGTCTCAACTCCATCAGTATTTTGTTGCTGACCGCTAACCGGAAAAGTCTTTATGATGGCAAACCCCTCTGCGTTCAGATACTTTCCGGTTCCTCCAATGATGGCAATGTGGGACTCAGAGACCTGCGTTCGATGGACACCAAAGAAGCTGAGACTGTCCACGTAACCATTCTCTTCAAACTTAGCAGTGAAAGCCATTGACTGGCTTGTTCCATCCACAGAGCTGGCTATATAAAAGCCTTGTGCTTTTCCCACCAAACCCGAACCCAACTCGTGTCCTTCCGTCAGTTCATCGTCAAACACAATCATTGTTCCAAACATGACCTTTTGCAGAGTCATTCCTTCTGGGAGCTGATTCGTGTTGGTCACCGGGAAACCAATCCCTCCGTTCACAAGGTTGTTGCCATTGTTGTTGAAGACGTTCCCTGTGGTACCGCCGAGTCCGGTGAGGAAGGGAAGGTTGTTGTTGTTAAGAATTCCGCCATTGTTGTTGTTCTGGGGAAGGCCGCCGTTGAAAGGGAGGTTTGCGCCGTTTGGCTTAGCGAATGCCACTTGAGCGTTGAGAGCAGGATTGGTAACAACGCCCGTTACGGCTCGAGCTGAGGGGTTGGAGCCTCCGAGAATGTCGTGCATGAAAAATGAGAGTGTGTGATGTTGGTCAACGCCGTTTATTGGTGCCGCAACAGGGGATGCAGGTACAACTGGAGGGAGAATGGATGAAACGGGGGATTGAGCAGTGTTAGTTTGTTGTGGTGTTTCTTCTACTTCATCCAGGATTCGAGTTGAAGTAGTGGAAGTGACTGCAAGGAATGTAAGTGCTACCAAAAGCATTGCATTGAGGGGCATTGTCATGCTCATACTCATGGAAAGAGATTTTCAAAAAATGGTTAAGATGCTATGATAATTAGACCTATGAGGAGAGACAGGTATAAATAGGCAATTTAGAGAAGCAAGTTCAAACACGATAATTGTGTCTATGTGATGGAGTTGATGTGTGCGGAGTAGTTGATGAGAGCTGCTAGCTCATGATCTCATTGAAATTCTCAATGTAGTAGTTAAAACTAGACAGTGTAAATTATAAATAAAACATTTAAAGAATCTTTCTCATGGGAAATTTGTAGCAATGAATTCCTGAAACATTATGAAAAATTGAAGTCTTCATTTCATGATAAAGGTGTAAACCTCTAACTGATTATATAATAGAATTAAAAGCATCCATAAAAATGTATTTGAGTTTTATGCGTGTTAGAACTACAAATAAAAATAGTAATTTATCTATGATTACAAACGGAAGCAAATGCATTAAAGATAGAAAATTTCCATCTTTTATAGAGACATCGTGCAGTTTTTTTTTCCTTTAATGTTATAAACAGATAACTTGTCTCTAATAAGAAAGATTATAAATTTCATCTTTAAAGTTGTCTCTAAATCAATTATTTAAAAAAACTTACTATGGATGGAAATAGACCTGGGACATCAGTGACAATGAGACAGAGGAGAAGATAAATGAGACAGAAGCAGTAGAACAAAGAAATAACCGAGAGAAATATGTCCACATGCCTGGGACCTCGAAATATCAAGTAACAAGTAACGCATAATAAGAATCATGGGAGGGAATGAGCGCATGTCATATAAGATGCTGGCTTTCCAAGCACCAATGACTCTAACTTTATATGACAAAGACACTAATGGGCATAGGGAATTCAAATGATATCATGGAAAAAATTGCAAAGATATGCACAATTCGCCCATACAGAATGCATTATATTAGATTTACGGAGATGTAAGTACAGTCAAAAGCTCACTGACACCCTTATCCTCACTGCAGGCAAACTTTATTATGGTTTCCCAGCTCCCCAAATCAAATTCTACCTTTCTCTTCTCCATCTCTTCCAACACAAAGCATGCACCATCAATATTCCCAGATTTCAAAAGGCCAACAACCAGACAATTAAATGTTTCAGAACGTGGCCAATGCCTACTTGTTAACATTGCATTCAAAACACTCAGACCTGTCTCAAAATCCCCTATCCGGCACAAACCATCAACCACCATCCTGTATGTAGCTGCATTAGGCTCACATCCCCCAATCTTCATCTCAAATAAAACTTTGTAAGCTTCCACTGCCTTGCCTTCCTTGCAAAGATAATTTATCAATATGTTGAAAGTTACAACATCTGGCTTAAGCCGCCTTTTCTTCATCTCATGGAGCAAAGACTTGATCTCTTCAACCTTTCCTCTCTTCCCAAGATCATTCATCAGCACACCAAAATTCACCGGCTGGGGTTTACACCCACGATACGCCATATCAAACATTAGCTTCTTAGCTTCATCATACTTCTCCACGGAACACAAACCCTCCATCAAAAGAGCATAAGTTACTTCATTTGCGCGTCTACCTTTCTGACCCATGTCCTCAAGCAAGGCCATTGCTTTATCCAAATCACCTTTCCTACACAAAAACCCAATGAGACTATTGTAAGTGACTACACTAGGTTCCACTCTCTTCTGAAGCATTTCATCAAACACCTCACATGCTTTCCCCCACTCGCCCTTTCCCAGCCACCCCTTGATCATTATATTGTAAGTGACAGTGTTTGGACGAAAACCCATTTCATAGGATCGACCAAAAACATCATTAGCCTCATCGAAGCTATCATTGTCTACAAGAACATTGAGAAGAGCGTTGAGGGACTGTATCGTGCGGACACAGTTGAACTGCGGCATTCTGTTGAAGAGTTCAACGGCCTTTTGGGGACCGTAATATTGAAAGAGAGCAATGAAGACGCTTTCTCTGCATTGCATATCGGTGTCTTTCATGTGAGCGAGAATGGTTTCGACGGCTTCGAACATTCTAGAACGAGCTAGTTTATAGAGCAATGCGGCATAGGAAGGGTAATGATGGCGGAAACCCTGTTCCTTGTAACGGTGAAAGAGAGACAAGGCTTCTTCTGGGTCTTCCACTGTTTTGACTTCGGTGACGAAGGGAATGCGCCTGCGAAATTTTGGAGTTGGTCTTTCATGGGATCGAGGTTTATGGGTATGGAATTGGTATCCATTGTTAGCATAATGGAGCAATGGATTTGGATTAATCCCTTTGCCTCTCCCACAGATCATTCAAGCGGAAAGGAGAGTCACAGTGAAGAAATGGACAATGGAACCAACAACAATAACATTGCTCTTACCATGGAGACCAACCTAAAATAGCAAAAGAAATAAAATATGAAAGAATATATTTTTTTATATTTTCATCCATTATATATTATTTATTTTTTTAAAATAAAAGTTTTCATTTCAGGCATATGCAACGTAAGATCCCAACAACGTAAGATTCCCAACTAGACTGACACCTCAAATAACAACCGTCATTTGTCATCATATGAAAAAAAATATTTATATATATATATAAATACAGGGATTAGACTAAAAACTCATATGTTAACAAAAACGATACATAGGTAGACTATACTTATTCATAGAATTATAATAATATACAAGATGTCAATGAAAAGATTCTCTATAAATAAATCATAAATTAACCAACTTATCAGCACACACATTCTCTTCACACGAAAAATATGAGTAACTCTAAACCTAATTTTCCAACAATAATCAAGATAAGTATGTTGTTCCGACCGGTTGACCTATGACGTCTTTGTGCGCGACCTCACCCGTCAGCTAGGGACTCCTTCCCACTAGTTACCTGTGGATTCCTGCAAGGAAGGACAAAAGGGCGCCCTAGCGGCCGTTTGCACTCCGACGCTCAAGTCGGCTAGCAAGAAACACCAAAACTCTACACCTCCGTATCGGAGCACCGTGACTAGCACTCTGAAGGCGGTCTAACAAAACTGTGTATTGTGTATCTTTCTCCCTCTGGCAAACAACCTCTCTCTCTCTAGTCCCTTGTGCGTAATCTCAAGACTCGAACAAGCAACTAGAGTGTACTCTGGGAAAGTCTGCCAAAAGTTCGACCCCCCTTTCCAACATTCAAGGCTGCCATAAGTATGTTGTACACGTGGAGGGCCTCACAGCGCCGTGACCCCATCTGAGGGTATCTCCTCGTGTGAGTCCTCCTACCTGGGAGTGCGTCTGCGCTAGGGGTGACTCTTTGGGTGCCAACTCATGCCCCCAACATCTAGTCACTCACTACGAGAGCGTATCTACCTTCCTCTCGTACCCCGCACCTGTCTACCCTGGGCGTGACCCTCCTCATGAGTCGTATCTATCCCAAGGGCGTCTCTGGGACGGCAGGGGCACTTCACGAGTCAGGTTGCTCTACACTGGCGCTGTTACTATGGCATTGAAGCCACCTTTCTCTTCTCTTTATTACTACCCCGGATCATCGGGATTTGAGGCCTTCCCACGGCGTCGCTCCCTCCATGGTCTTTCCTACCCATGGGTATCGGGGAGCCACACTGTGATTGCCTTGCCTTTGTGAAACCTGACCTTGGCGACGCCTTAGCTGGGCGACGCCTTAACTAGGCGACGCCTTGACCTTGGCGACGCTTCCTCTTGGCGACGCTGGCACTTGGCGTCTCTTCACCTAGGCGACGCCTTATGTTGACTTTGACCCCGACTTTGACTTTGACCTTGACTTTGTCAACGCCCGGATACGGGACGGTACATATGTCATTAGTACGAAACATCCAAGGAACATTTGTCCTAACAGTAAACGCAACACAAACTAAAACAAAATCACATTACAACCAGACATTATTAAGCTTCATCTTTTGAGCTTCCTTCATAACATGTATAATCCCATAAAACTCAGTAACCAGAGTAGTATGAACTTACAACAACGCAAAAAAAAAAAACTTCAATAAATTTTTCCATACTCCCACGAAAAATACATTCACAAGTAATAATACCAGAATATCCCCTAACCGCCCATTAGTGTTAATCTTAACCCTATATTATTTATTTATCATATTGGTGAGGTGTGAAAAATGGGTTGAGTCATATGACTACAAATTCTTTAAAAATATGTATAGATAAATTTACCTGAACTTGTTTAAATTTAATAAATACTTTTTTTCTGCAGTTAATAATGGCTATATATAGTTTCGATCATTTTAAAAAATTAATTTAAATTTTTTCAACTTATCTTCAAATCAATTACTCTTTATCAAATAATTAATTTATTTAAAGAGTGAAATAATTTGACTAAAAGTACTTTAAGAAGTGATACAAACAATATTACTCTCATGGACCTTATTGACAATTTGGTACCTTACCTCCCATTAAAAGATGATAAAAGATAGGGTTGGGTAAGATTTTTCAATTCCTATATTTACATCCTAACAAATATTTATACTTACCTTTATAAAAAAAACCATCACCCTCTCTCACTTTATCAAATGTAAAATATTTATCAATTAAAATTATATTTTAATTTGACATTCCTAAATTGTGATAGCTTGGTGACACCAATTTAATTTAAATTAACCCATACATAAACATTTTTCCAAGAATTATTTTGACTTCATTGTAACATTTGATACTTGATTAATTTATAAAAATAGTGCAATTTTTTATCAAATTTATTAGAGTAGGTAAATTTTTAAAAAAAATTAGAAAGATAGGTACATTTTGCTTGGAAGCATGATTTCTTGCTTCCAAGTATATAATTTTACTTCTGACAAATAATTCATGTTGAAGTTAAACTTTAAAGAAGCTTTCTGTAATTTTTATTATTTTAAACTTTGTTAAGAGAAGTCGTGGTGGTTAGATGCATCAGTTTAATTTATTTTTTTTTTGTTAAAGTTGTGCTAATAATGAAAGCTTTTCAAAGGTTATACATTAGCGATTGATTTGGAGGATAGAGAATGGAGTTGGAAGGCTGTTCAGTCTTGAATCTTTCCTCCCTCACTGATTGACTCCTCCGGGAAATGTCGAATAGTAGGGACAGCGGAAGGGTGAGATTCTTTCTTCAGTGGCGGATGGAGAGGCAATTCTAACGCAACTGTTAATGGCCGAGCCTCCTCTTCTTCTTGCTGCCTTACTTGCGATACTTTAGACTTTCTACAGCAATAAAAGTGCTTGCATATAGTGAAAGGGCTTTTGCACATGAAGAAGAAAAGGAAGAATTATTATCTATCTAAATGTTTTCTCTTACATCATTATAAATTGTGTTATACCAAGGATTAGATATTGAATTTTTATCCTTCACTAATCAACTGGTAAGTCAAATACTAGTGTTAATCACTAACAACTCTATTGAAACCGAAAAACTAGGTGCTCGAAGGAGAAGCACCAAAGCATGATTATGTGTTCATTGAATTTACCTTAATCATTATGACAGGACAAGGTCCATTAGAATAATATAAATAAGAGAGGATCTCATCGTGAAAAGTAATGTGATTCTAAATCTTGAACCAGACCATTAGAGTTAACTTCAATAATTTGAGTATCGAAGTGTCTTTGTAGTATCTCTCCCAAATATCTCGAAAAAACAATAAAAAAAAAAAAATTGATAATGAACTTTCGATCTTGAATAAATTGTAAGAAAAAATTGTATTAATAAAAATAAGAAAAAAAATATGAAGTGGAACAATGTAACTACAACTCTCCACCCGTTCTCCGAGCTTAAATTCAAAACAATGTCTTCCTTATTTGCATTTGAAACAATGACTTCACCAAAATAATTTAAAATAAAAATTAAAAAAAAAATTATACTTATATATCTAAACACAACTTTCCTAAATAAACTAAAAAAAATAAAATTACAAAAAGTGTTCTTATTAGTACGATTTTAGTAACCTAAATTTAAAAAAATTAAACTGGTGCATCTAAACAAAACTTTTCTTATAAAAACTTAAGAAACATAAAAAATAATTATAAAAAATACATTTTAAAGCACGATTTCAATGTAAATTTGACAAAATTAAAATTTAGAAACACGATTTATTCATTTAAAAAATGTACTTTAGAACACATTTACCCAAAATTTAATTTCACTAAACTAATCTACTCCGAGTTATAATTTCCATAACTGCATTTTAATTCTTTTTCAAATATATCTCATTCATTAGTTCATCTAAATTTAATTTTGGTTCATTTTAAGGAGAAAAAGCAAATATTTAAAAGTTATTAAAAATTGTAGAGAATGATTATTTTATTACCGACATTGTATAATGCAATTGCATATTCTTTATTTCCTAAAAAGACTAGATTTTGGGTAGCTGTCCTCTTCCACATTTTTTATGCGACAAGTTGTTCAGTTGTTATATGTTCTCATTAAATTAAAAACGTTTACAAACACACTAACTAAAACTTGTTCTTTTTTTTTCAAATTTGACCTCTTTTAGACGTCAAAATTTAAGAACTACACACAAAACTAATATTAACAATTGCTTTTCATGTTTTGGTCGTTTTTTTTCTTCTTGTGTTTGATAGTTTCTCCTTCATTTCTCTTGTGGTTTTTAGAACTATTTTTTAGCTCTTTAACCTCTTGGTACTCAATCAGGAGTTAACTTATCAAATCAGTATTCTGTATTAAGAGTGTGTGGTGTGATTTATAAAAATGTACCTTACTCTTATCTAGAATACTTATTTATAGTGTTTAACAATTGATTTATTTATATTTCAAATTTATCGGGATGTTACATATTTATAGAGGTGTTACCCAAATTTATAAGGAGATTACCCTTTTTAAGATGTTACCATAATTATCAAGAACTCTTATTTTATCTTTAATACATTGATCGTCAATTACTAATACCGAATGACGTGACTAATTTGACTTTGACCATTAAAAAAACTTTTAAATAACCATGATGTAAATTTCAAACTCAAAGCCAAAATATAAACTTATGCAAAAATATAAAGAAATGATTTTATATTCATTTTCGTCTGCATTATAGAAAAATATCTACATATTCCATGCTCATGCCCCATTCCATGATCATGCCCCAATCACAAGCATGACTTCGTTCTTATGATTTATAGCGAAACAACCAATAGTACAAAATATCAATACCACAATCATATACAAAGACGTTTTTTACAAAACCATCATTAAAAAAAGCATGGTGACAAACTTGTAATTATTTAGTGTTTTTAACGACGGTTCAAGCCTTAACCATCGTTATATGTGTGTATGTGGTTTTTAATGACGGTTACAGTCTGAACTGTCTTTAATTTATTGATTTTTCAACTCCCATGCTCGCACTCCTCGTCTTCAATTTGAGCCTTCAGTCTTCTTCACTCCTTCACTCTTCATTGCGTCTCCTTTCGTGCCTTTAGTCTTTTTCACTCCTTCACTCTGCATTGCCTTCTTCTCCTTTCGTCTTCCCCTCTTCCCCGTTGCACCATCGTGACTGCTAGCTCTGCCACGCCACAGCTTCCACGCTTTCCAAACCATTGCGACCGCGAACACGACTGCACCCTGTGACAAAGCCCACCACGCCACTGCGCCCTATGACAAAGCCCACCACGCCACAACTTTCGTGTTGAACAAGATGCTTTGATGTCTCCAAATCCAATAGGAAAGCTTGAAGACCTTGCTGTTGGGTGTGTGTGTGTTGTCTAGTTGTTTGAAACTCGTTAATTCACTACTTAAGTTGATCCAAGTTCATTTGAATCTTTAACCTTTTGAAAAGATGTGTTTTCTAAAAAGCTGTCAAAAATTCAACAGGTTGTTTTACCTAACAACAGGTTGTTTTACCTTAGCTGTTTTTGAAAAACTTGGTTGACTTTGCTGTCAAACCAAAACAATCGATTGTTTCGACAAAACAACCGATTGTTTTCCTGAAAACCTTAACATAATTCTGTTAAGCGGTTTTAATGTGTTTTAAATGATCCTAACTAACTTGGCTCCTTTATTAAATGCTTTTGATCACTTGGTGGGTCTATATAAAGGTGGTTTTACGCTCCTAATCTTGGAGTAACAGAAAGAGTTTATCAAAATAGTTTTTCCAAGATTTGAAAGAGCTTTGGATCATTCTTAAGTGTGTGGAATAGGATTGGGTTGTAATTCTGATCTTTAAGCTTTGTAATACCCAGGTGTATTCTATTCTCTTCTTCCTTGATTACTGTATTTCTGTATTTGTGTTGCCAATGAGTGTTGTGTGTTCTTGAGGGGTTCAAGATCAACACTCTTGGTGTGGTTTGCCAAAGGTAGTGTGTTTCTTAAGGGGTTCAAGGTCACTACTTTGGTGTGTGGTGTTTGTAATCTGGTTTTGATTGCATAGTGGAATACCCAGTGGTTTATGGGGACTGGATGTAGCTCTTGGTGTAAGAGTGAACCAGTATAAATTGCTTGCGTGCTTATCTCTTACCCTTTACTCTTTAAATTCTGTTTTTAAGTTGTTTTTATAAACTGCTGATAAAAACAACTGATTGTTTCGAAGAAACAACCAATTGTTTTTCTGATATCATCTTGAAACAGTTTTGGTTCTTTGTTTCTTTGATTTCTTTCTCTGTCATTCAGCATTGATTTTCATTATATCTTCAAAGTTTGCTAAAATCCCTCTTAAACAATTCACCCCCCTCTCGTTTAAGGCCATATATTCTAACAATTGGCATCAAGAGCTTAGATCTCTCCCCATAGCCCAGATGTTTATGCACACTATTGAACCCTTTGGAATCATGTTTCCATTAACCACACACTCTTTGTTTCCCTTCCTCATAATCATTGGTATTGGCGGGTGAAGCCTCATTGTTTCTTTTATGATGACATGGATATAAGGAAGCTTTGAATTGTCTGCTTCACATATTAATCTCTGGTTTCCTGTCACTTTGTCCACCTCCTCTTGAGCTTTCTTCAGAACTTTTGGATTGTTGAACAGTTCTGCCATTGCCCATTCTATTGATACAACAGATGTGTCGGTACCAGCTGTAAAAAACTCCTGAAAACAATAATAATAGTTAATAATTTAAAAGTTATATTTATTTGCTCCTGTAGTCTCAAGTTATGATAATACAGAATGTTCCTACTCAAACACTTGATTATTTCAAATGTTAAAAGATGGAGAAATAATATTTTAATAAATGTAACAAAGATGAAATAGTGAAATTTTGAAAGATTTTAAATTAATACTATTGCACTACAACAAAATTAATTTTAAAGGTAAAAAATAATTAGTTAATATATTAACTAAATTAAAGAGATATTTTAAAGACTACAAAAATTTTTGGTTTCTAAATTAATTTCTATTATTGATAAATATTTTCTAAATTGGTATCTAATTAGTTACGAGGTTTAAACTATTAATTATTCATATTCTAAATTTTGTAACAAAAAACTGAGTAACTAATTATATACCAATTTAAAAATTATTTATAGAAACTAATTTAAAAATTAATATTTTTTTTTAGTTTTTAAAATGATCTCTAATTTAATCAACATAGCAATTAATTATTTTTCATCTTTAAAATTAATTTTTATTTAATGTTATTTTTTAGTATTGACTATGACATCTCTTTGATAATAAATAAGTTTAATTTTTTAACAATTTATTTTTAGACGCTTGTCTTCAATAATCTAGCTTTTAAAAGAATTTTTTTTTAAAAACATTTCTTTTTAATAATATTTTCAAGCTACTTTTATCAATCACATCTCTATAAATCATTAAGAATAGTTAATATAAAACCATTAATTATACCAATAAAATATCTTTATATTTAGTCCACTTAAATCTCATCCAAAAGCTTTCAAAGTTATAATATGTTTATTTTTTTAATATTTAAAACCTTATACTCATTATATGTTAGGGTTATTTGTTATATTACTTCATGCATCATAATAAATTGCAATCTATATAATTTGTACCACTCATTGGAAATATACCCAGATTATTGTTAACTTAGGTTATCTGATACGTGCAATAATACCCTAAATTAATTGTAGTGTTGAAGTTAACACTAAAAAAAGGGCATTTTTTAATTTTTATTTTAAAGTATATTGCAATATTTTTTTTATTAAAATTTAATAATATATATTTACTTTCATTTTAAAAAAATAAATGTACTTTGATGAGAACTTTTTTGTTAACATTACACTTTTATCCTAGTGGAGAGAGAAAGATGACTCAACTTTTTCTGTCAAAACCTTTTATTATTTAACATGGAAATCAATTTTAAGGAAGAGTTGTGAAATCGATTTTACATAATATTGATAATGTCTACATTTGTGAAGAAATAAAAAAAAAATTATAATTATAGTGTGTACGATAGGCACAGGACGCACCGACCGAACGCATTTAAAGATATATTGATATTTATATAATAAGATAAGGTGGTTAAGATACACTTCTGAAGAATAAGGAATACGCATTTAAAGATATATTGATATTTATGTAACAAGATAAGGTGGTTAAGATACACCTCCGAAGAAGAATAAGGAATACACATTTAAAGATATATTGATATTTATGTAACAAGATAAGGTGGTTAAGATACACCTCCGAAGAATAAGGAATACGCATTTAAAGATATATTCCCCGGTATTCTGGAGCACAACTGGCAAAGACCTATCCATAACCACCCTGAGCCCAAAGGGTAGAAAGCCCATTAGGTAATCAAGCCAGAGAAAGGTACGTACTCACTTACTAACTAAACCACACTTAGAATCTCATACTCACTTGAGCGTCGGAGTGCCTTCGCAGGTACCCTCCCCCGCCCGACTGAAGGAGACACCAAGAAGGAGCGACCGACCGAAGGAGACACCAAGAAGGAGCGACCGACTGAAGGAGACACCCAGAAGGAACGACCGACCGAAGGAGAAGAAGATCGACACGTCAACAATTACACTACGTCAACCGACCGTGCCTAGGTCCCATCTCTCCACAACAGGTACATAGTGAATTTTATTTTATTTTATTTTGTTGATACTAAATAAGAAAACATTTCAATCTCTTCTCTATTTATTAGTATTAGTGGAAATTTTACTTATGAATGGATTATTTTAAACATTCTACAAGGGTTATAAATTTTAAAGTAAAAATGGAAGAGTTTCTAAATTAATTAATGTAAAAAAGTGTTATATAAAGTATATGAGTGGGAGGTGTACTTAAAGACAAAAAATAGTACGCAGTGAAGATAAAATTTTGTGTGAAAAGGGTCCACTTTTCTCAATTATTATTAAAATAAAGTTGCTTTTGGAAAAATTATGAGGTTTAGAAATCATGTTAACGTGGTTATGTTAAGGTAAGATGTTTTTTTTTCATGTGAAAATAAAATCTTACTAAAGTATAACTCATACTATCTAAAATTAAGTGAAATTGATTTTTTTTTTGAATTAATAAAAAGAAATAAGAGAAAGCTGTAGAAACTGATTGAAATTATACAAAATTATAAAACTAATTCATTTATTTTGATTTACTTCAATTATATATATATATAAAATAAAATTATAATTATTGAAAATTATAAAATAAAAATACTAAATAGATTAGAGATAATAAATTCAGAATTAATAACTAATAACCAATATTTAAGGTTAATAAAAGTGTGATGTATTATTTTCTTAAGGAACACATGAATGAATGCATTGGGTCACCTGCAGGCAAACCTCATAAAGTTTGTTGTCATAATCACGTAAGCCTACCATTTGGTTTTTCCATTTTCAAAAATAAATTGGTAAAGAAAGTTGGACTTTTCGTAGGAAAATTTTCAAGGTAAATTAGAATTCAGTTCTTATAAGAAACATGTGATGAAAATCTTAAATTTAAGAAGTAGAGATATTATTTATGACAATAAGTTTTAGAATAAAAATATTTTTTTAACACTTGTGAAAGTTATTATGACATAGGAAAATCCATCTAAAGTGAAATAGAACTTGACGGAAATATCTTATAATAAGAATAAGAATGAAAAATAATACTTTGAAAATTCATGAAGTTGTATATATTTTTTATATAATGAATTTAAATATATATATATAATAAAAGGTAAGTTTAAAACTAAATTATATGAAAAAAATATTAAAATAATAATATTAAAAGTTGTAATATGATCGTATAAAAGATATAGATTTTATAAAATTTTATCCAAATATTTGACTTTGGTGAAACCCTTTCCACTTGCCAATGTTTGAGTGTAAAATTTTGTCAAAAGCAATAACTAGAAACAATGGTTAGAAGCATATAGTGATTGGATTTGATGCCATGAAAGAAATAAAGTTTCTTCCAATTATTGTTATTATGAGAATGATAGTTGGGATACATGCAAAGTAGTCCATTGAAAGTTGGTTGAATTAAAGTTTTAGTTGGTGAGAATGAGACTATGTTTTAGAAGTATATATTTATAAATGAAATTATATATTTATAAATTATGAGATAGTGGTTTGATAGGGAGTGATTTGATAAATCTAATAAATTTTTGTTAGGTTATATTTTAAATAATTATTTATATCATCTTAATAAATAAATTTTAAGTATAATTCAATGTTATAAAATTTATAAAATTGATTGAGGTTTAAATTCAATTATATATTATAAAATATGAGATGTTAGTTATCTATTTGATATGAGATTTTTAACAAATAAATTATAAAAATAAATAAATTGTATTTAAATATACAGTTGTAAAATAAATAATTTTTTGATGATTTTAATTTGGATTGATATTTCATTTTGAAGTTGTGAATACTTTATATACTATTTATCCATTTAAAAAAAATGTGTTTCAGAACACAATTTACCCAAAATTTAATTGCACTAAATTAATCTACGCCGAGTTATAATTTCCATAACTGCATTTTAATTCCTTTTCTAATATATCTTATTCATTAGTTCATCTAAATTTAATTTTGGTTTATTTTAAGGAGAAAAAAAGCAAATATTTTAAATTTATTAAAAATTGTAGAAAATGATTATTTTATTACCGACATTGTATAATGCAATTGCATATTCTTTATTTCCTAAAAAAACTACATTTTGGTAGCTGTCCACTTCCACATTTTTCATGCGACAAGTTGTTCAGTTGTTATATGTTCTCATTAAATTAAAAACGTTAACAAACACACCAACTTAAACTTGTTCTTTTTTTCAAATTTGAGCTCTTTTAGACGTCAAAATTTAAGAACTACACACCAAGAAAACTAATTGTTTTTCATGTTTTGGTTATTTTTTATTTGTTTTTTTATTTATTTGTTTTCTTGTGTTCAATAGTTTCTCCTTCATTTCTCTTGTGTTCTTTAGAACTACTCTTCAACTCCTTGTTACTCAATCAGAAGTTAACTTGCAGAAATTTCTTCCATAATCAAATCAGTATATTTTATATTAAGAGTGTGTGGTGTAATTGATAACAGTGTACAGTACTCTTGTGTAGAAGACTTATTTATAGTGTTTAATAATGAATTTATTTATATTTCAAATATATCGGGATGTAACAGATTTATAGAGTGTTACCCGAATTTATAAGGAGATTACTTTTTTTTAAGGATGTTACCATAATTGTCACGTATTCTTTATTTTATCTCTAATATATCGATACCGAATGACGTGACTAATTTGACTTCGACCATTAGATAAACTTTTAAATAACCATGTTGTAAATTTCAAACTCAAAGCCAAAATATAAACTTCTGCAAGAATATAAAGAAATGATTTTTATATTCATTTTCACCTGCATTATAGAAAAATATCTACATATTTCATGCTCATGTCCCATTCCATGATCATGCCCCAATAACAAGCATGACTTCGTTCTTATGATTTATGGTGAAACTTGTCATTATTTAGAGTGGTGACAAACTTGTAATTATTTAGCAATTTTTACGACAGTTCAAACCTGAACCATCGTTATATGTGTGTTTGTAGGGTTTTATGACTTCGTTCACTCTTCATTGCCTTCTTCTCCTTTCGTCTTCCCCTCTTCTCTGTTGTGCTATCATGACTGCCAGCTCCGCCACGCCACAACTTTTGCGCTTGCTAAACCACTGCGACCGCGAACACAACTATACTCGTTGCGCCACTGCCCCCCCACGACAAAGCCCACCATGCCACACCTTTTGCGCTTGTCAAACCACTACGTCCGTCGTGCCGATGCGACCCACGACAGAACCCACCACGCCACGTCGTTGCTCTCTGTGACCGTGCCAACACCATGTGGTCTTGTGCCGCCAGCCACCGTGTGCGCATGCGTCCTTTGCGTGTTAGCCCTCATTCACCCGCCCATAGTGCCGCCAGCAACTGCGACTACGACCCACACTGTCATTAAAATTTTTCCATATGTCGTTAATATGATTCTATAATGACGACTTGAGAATCGTGTTTATATGGGTTTTTTAATAGTCGATAATGAGTGTTTTTTTTAATGAACATTAAAATCATAAACTTTATTCAGTATTTTATCTTAAAAGAATATTAAAATTGTGTTGGGGAACTTCATCTTCTATTTTAAAAGAAATACATCAAAATCCTACACCATCTATACGACTTCACCTTCTATCTTAGAATTAATACATCACCGTAGTTAGAATAAATACTTTAGTAGTGCACCACCTATACAATAGTGCATGACCTCACTATAAATTTAAAAAGAGAATTGATTAAAATAATTAAAATAGTGTGTTGCATGACCTTTTTAATAATATTAAAATTGCTTTTCTAGTAACATTAAAATTGTATAGATAATTCGTATTATCCCAATACAATGAAATACAACAATTGACTTATTTATATATTGATAATTTTAAAAATGTTATACATTTTGATAGAATTGAAAAAAAAAATATAGCATAATGTAAAATTCTATTAAGAAGTGGACTTTAAGCATAACTCAATTTCATAAAACTGGATTATAAGGTAAGGTTTGCACTCACTTATATACTATGAAATGTCATAATCTCTAGTCGATGTGAGATCTCTAATACACCCCTCACCCCGAGGCTACCAACTCGTGCGTGTGATTATATATTATAAGTAGTCTGATAACAATACAACAGTGGATGGTCTAATAAGTCTAACAAACAATAACTAAAAAATAGAAGAAATATTTCTTCCTTTGCCTCATTTTTTTTGTCATCTCAGTTATTTATTTACGATAAATCCCAATATCAAACATTATATACAAATTAAGAAAAATTACAACACTCCATCCCAATATCAAACATAAAATACAAATTAAAGAAAAATTGCAACACTTGTCTGCAAAATCCAAAATATCAAACGTAATACTATTTTTCATGCATGTAGTATATAACAGTGGGGTGTCAGCAATTCCTTGGACGATAAACTTAGAGTTGATGAAAAAGAGTAGGATTGAATCGTGCAACAGGAATGCATATAAGATCATTGGCCCTTGGAGCAGTCAACCCTGGTCGTTCATCCATATTGATCATACTTGTACCATGCTCCAAGATTTCACCTTCAAAACCAAACATCTTCCACTCAAAACACTGTACGAGTGTTCCAATGATTGTAGGCAATTCACGCATGGCCAATGGCATGCCAGGGCACCCTCTTCTTCCACTCCCAAATGGCAACAACTCAAAATGATGCCCTTTTATGTCTACATCTTTTCCTTCACCTTCTACAAACCTTTCTGGTCTAAACTCTAAAGGGTTCTTCCAGATACTTGGATCTCTCCCCATAGCCCAAATGTTTACGCAAACTATTGAACCCTTTGGAATCATGTTTCCATTAACCACACACTCTTTGATTCCTTTCCTCATAATCATTGGTATTGGCGGGTGAAGCCTCATTGTTTCTTTTATGATGGCATGGATATAAGGAAGCTCTGAACTGTCTGCTTCACAGAGTAATCTCTTGTTTCCTGTCACTTTGTCCACCTCCTCTTGAGCTTTCTTCAGAACTTTTGGATTGTTGAACAGTTCTGCTATTGCCCATTCCACTGATACAGCAGTTGTGTCGGTAGCTGCTGTAAAATAGTCCTGAAAACAATAATGATAATTAATAATTTAAAACTTCTATTTATTTGTTCATGTAGTCTCATAGAATGTTCACAGTCAAACTCTATTATTTCAAAGATTAATGTTTATTCTACCATCCTCTTCTATCCAACAACTCAATAAATATTAATATTTCAATTATTTATAAAAATTCATAATTTTATTGATTTAAAAAAATTCTAAGTTTTTGCATTTTACGTGTATTTTAATTAAAGGTTTTTTATTATTATTATTATAAATATTAATATTTGTTGTGGTTTTATTTTAGCATGATATGTCACTATATTTTAAATGTTAATGACTCTATTTCAAATGTTTAAAGATGGAGAAATAATAGTTTACTAAATGGGAAGGTAGATGAAATAGTAAATTTTGAAAGATTTTAAATTAATACTTTTGAGTATGACATCTCTCAGATAATAAATAAGTTTAGTTTTTTAACAATTTATTTTTAGACTCGTGTCTTCGATATACTAGCTTTTCTTTTAAAAAAAAAAATTCTCCCATGTTACTTTTATCAATCACATCTCTATAAATCATTAAGAATAGTTAATAGAAAACCATTAATTACATTGAAGAGAAATATAATATAGTTGAAAAATTAGAAATATTTTTACTAAACTTAATATTTATTAATGAGTGTGGCTATCATAATAAATAAGTTTGATTTTTTTGACATTTTAATGTTGCTTACCTATTACATTTCTCATGGACATGTTTTTAAAGTATAATGACTATAAAAATTCTGAAATTTAAATTTATTTCAATTTTAATATATATATATATATAAATAGCGAATAATCCGATAAATTTAATAAGTTTTTATTGTGATAAACTTTAAATAATTCTTCATATTATATTAAAAAGTAAATTTAATTTAATTTTATAAAATAAAATTTACACCTAATTATATTTATTTCACTTAAATCTCATCCAAAAGCTTTCAAAGTTATCATATGTTTATTTTTTAATATTTAAAACCTTATACTCATTATATGTTAGGGTTATTTGTTATATTACTTCATGCATCATAATAAATGGCAATCTATATTTTTTTTTTTCATCAAAATAAATTAATATCAAGCATGCGTGAGAAGCTATACGTACCAAGATCAATGATTTGACATGGTTCCGAGTTACCTCAACCTCCAGTTCTTTCTGCTCAAGAATATCAAGCAACATATCAAGAAAATCCTTCACTTTCTCTTCTCCTTCTTCACAACCCTCAACCTTCGATTCCCTTCTCAGTTCTTCACGATCAGAGATTATCTTCTCCAGCAGAGAATCGTACCTCTTATGTATATCCAATGCCCTCTTCTTGAAACCTTGCAAGTCCAAGTTCTTGCAGAAACCTACGAAATCCGAAACGTTAAACTCCCCGAAAATCTGCGTCACTTCCCGAACCAACTCACGTGCCTGCTCTGCCTGGCTGTCTGATCCCGAGCTCCTGATGCTCAGCATCATCTCCGATATCACGTTGTTGGAGAGCCTCAGGAGCGATTCAGTGAGGTTCACGCTTTCTTTGGCCTTCGATTTCTGGAACAGAGTTTGAACGAATTCGTGAACCAGCTTTGTCCGAATAGGTAGGAACTGCATAAGGCTTTTGCTTCCCAAGAGATCAGTGGTGCTCAGCTTTTTCATGAACTTCCAGTAAGTGTCGTACGGGGCAAACGCGAACGTAGCGTTGTGGTAGGTAACCATGTCAATGGCCATGTTCATTTTGCGAGAAGAGTATGTGAGCTCATTGTTCTTGAGAAATTCTTTGGCGAGTGAAGGGGTGCTTGTAACTATGAACTTCACAGAACCTATTCGAAGGTATAGAAGAGGCCCATATCGGAGACAAAGTTCCCGGAACGATTGATGGATGAGGGGTTTAAGCAGATGGAGGTGCCCTATTATGGGTAGTGCAGGTGGGCTTGGAGGGGGCTTAAAGTGGGCCGTGGGCTTTCTTCTTCTCTCAAACAACAGTTTGAAAAGGTAAGCAGAGAGGAAGAAAATCAGAACTGACAAGAGGGACTCAGAAATCATCTTCGTTTTTGTTTAACTAAGAGATTTATGAATTGAAGATGGCTTTCATGGTTACTATCGCTGCCTTTTTATACATGCACAGAAAAACTGAGTGGCGTGTGTTCATTGGAAATGGGGTGTTGTTGATAAGGGTCAAAAAAGTACAATTTGACAAATTCAATCCATAAATATCTAAATTCATATTATTTTTAATATTTTTAATTTTAAAATTTTGTTTCACACAATGAAATTCGGACACTCTTCTTAAATGGTGTGTCGGTGTGGGATACTCTTATCGGACACCGACACTCGTATGACACTTGTAGCACACGTATCTATGAAGTGTCTAATTCAAAAAGTATTTGTTAGATTTTTAACAATTCTAGTACGATTCTAACACAATTTTAAAAATAAAAAATACATTAATTTTCTAAAACTCAAACTTATTGTATACATTTTTATTATAATTATAAAAATAAAAAACAAATCATTTTGAATCAGTCATGAAAAACATCTTTTTCCTCCAACAAATAATCTGGAAGTGCACATAAATCTTTATTGTCAATTTATATAATTCATAATTACATAATATATAGATTTCGTCTCCTCTTATCCTACATTATGTGTATCTATATTCGTATTCATGTCAGTGTCCCTAGTACGTACACAACACAATATTAAAAGGACAAAACTTATTGCTATATTATGCCAGTCATTTTGAAATATACTCAAATTATTGTCAACTTAGGTTATCTGATACGTGCAATAATACCCTAAATTAATTGTAGTGCTGAAGTTAACACTAAAAAAAGGGCCTTTTTTAATTTGTATTTTAAAGTATATTGCAATCTTTTTTTTATTGAAATTTAATAATATATGTTTACTTTAGAAAGATGGAGATGATGAAAGACATCTTATATATATCCTAAATATTTTCTGTCAAAACCTTTTATTGTTTAACATGGAAATCAATTTTAAGGAAAACATTTGATTGTTATTATGAATCGATTTTACATAATATTTGATAATGTTGACATTTGTGATGAAATAAAAAAAAGTTATAATTATAGTGATTTTTTTATTTTATTTTCTTGATACTAAATAAGAAAACATTTCAATCTCTTCTCTATTTATTAGTATTACTGGAAATTTTACTTTTGAATGGATTATTTTAAACATTCTACAAGGGTTATAAATTTTTATGCATTAATTAATGTTTTAAGGGAATAATACATCACACTTTTAACTGATAAAAAAAATTCCTAATCAAAATCATCCACGATTTCACTTAATTTTAGATAGTATGAGTTATACTTTGGTACGATTTTATTTTCACATGAAAAAAAAAAAAAATCATCTTATCTTAACATAACCACATTAACATGATTTCTAAACCTCATAATTTTTTAAAAAGCAACTTTATTTTAATAATAATTGAGAAAAGTGGACCCTTTTCACCCAAAATTTTCTCTTCACTTCGTACTATTTTTTGTCTTTAAGTACACCTCCCACTTATATATTTTATATAACACTTTTTTTGCATTAATTATTTTAGAAAAGAACAAAGAGGCAAACATCGTAAAAGTTTTTGTCATAATCACGTAAGCCTACCATTTCTCCACCACAAAGTTATCCAATGGGGTTTTTCCATTTTCAAACAAAAATATATTGGTAAAGAAAGTTGGACTTTTCGTAGGAAAGTTTTCAAAGTAAAAACATTAATCGGAATTTTAAATTTGGAATTCAGTTCTTATAAAAAAAAAACTCCTATTATTAACACTATCCTTTTCTCTTTTACTCAACTTTTACGATAATAGAAGTTTAACATACATACAAAAATAATTTTGGATGAGTTAAAATTGAAAAACAAAAAATGAAGTGCAGAGAGTGATTGAAAATTGAGGTTATTTTATTTGATTGGAGAGATTTGATGTAAAAATGTGAGAGTATGTTATCTCTTTCTTCCGGTTGTTGTCTTAAAATAAGAAATTAAGGAAAGGATGAGAGTCATATAAAAACTATACATGAATATTAATTTTAAAAATTAAAAAATAATTTTAGTTTTTAAGTAATTAATATAAAATGACAAAATACTCCATTGTATTAATAAAATGAGATATATTAAACAAGAATAGAATTGGAAAAAAATTATGTACACCAAAAAACGGTTATAATGGAGAATCCCTTTTATATATAGATATAGAGATAATGTAATGAAAATAGAAGTAGATATATTATTTATGAAAGTGAAGTTAAAATATTTTTTTAATACCAACAACCATACTTAAGAATACAAATTTTAGAAGGAAGTGAATTATTTAAATATGATCACATTCTAAGTTTATTTTAAGATTTTAAGACTGAAAGTTATTGTGACATAATTGTGACATAGGAAAACCCAACTAAAGTGAAATAAAACTTGATGGAAATAAAACTTGATGGAAGTATCTTATAAAAATGGAAAATTATAAAGTTATATACAATTTTTTATGTATGAATTTATAAATAAATATATATGATAACGGATAAATTTAAAATTAAATAATATAAAAAAAATAATAAAATATTAATATTAAGAGTTATAACGTGATTATATAAAAAAATATAGATTATGAATGTATCATTCCTAAAAAAAATGTTATATAAATGTTTGACTTTTGGTGAAACCCTTCCCTATGGCCAATGTTTGAGTGTAGAATTTTCTGAAAAGCAATAACTAGAAACGATGGTTAGAAGCATATAGTGGTTGAATTTGATGCTATGAGAGAAATAAAGTTTCTTCCAATTATTGTTATTCTGAGAATGATGATGGGAATACATGCAAAGGTAGTCCATTGAAAGTTGGTTGAATTAAAGTTTTAGTTGGTGAGAATGAGACATGTTAATTTGATTCAAGTGAAATGTTGAAAATTTGGATTCTTGTAGCCGTGAACTTTGAATTAAATATTGTCTCCTTCAGGTTGACTTTTCACATCAAATTTTTTTTATCAGGTCAACCTCCTTAAATTCATCTAAAATTATATATTTATAAATTATTTGATGGTGATTCAATAGGGAATCACATGATAAATCTAATAATTTTTCATTAAAATATACTCTAAAGAATTATTGGTATCATTTTTATAAATAAACTTTAAATCTAAGTAAATCTTATAAAATATAGATTATATATTAAAAATTTAAACTCAATTATATACTATGAAATATGAAATGTTAGTTATCTTTATTCGATATGGATCTCCAACAATAAATTACAAAAATAAGTAAATCGTATATAAATATATAGTTTTAAAATAAATAATTTTTTGATAATTTTAATTTGGATTAATATTCCATTTTGAAGTTGTGAATACTTTATACTATTTGTACCGCCCTGGTGGTCGGATGCGATGACGTGGCATCCTGTTACGGTGTAGGCGTGTTGACAAGGCGTCAGGTTGACAGTTGGGAAGGAAGTCGGGAGGCACGTGTAGTCGCCGATAGTTAAGTTGGCGTGTTCCGATCTCCAGCTTACCAGAATAGGCGATCGCCAGGTTGAGGATGAAGTCGCCAGATGCAGACTCAGGCGACCAGGCAGTCGGAGATCGCCAGAACAAGCACATCGCCGAAGATAAAGGAGAAGCAGATTATGAAGGCGGCCGGCGAGACCACAGGGAAGGTGTATGAAGGCCCTACCTCGCCAGTTTCAATAGAGATCGCACTCCTGAGTTAGCTATGCACTGGGCAGCACCATGCATAGGTAACTTAGCCAAAATGAGAGTAGAAGTAGCGCCAAGTCAGGGAGCCTCCAGATGATGGCACGTGTACAGTTGGATACGAGCCACGTGTCCAAGTCTGTAACTGCCAGGAGAGAGAAAGCCACCAGGTATATAAGAGTTCCTAACAGATTTTCTAAGGTACGCACGTTCAGTTCATACACTTTACGCTTGCGAGTGACAGAGCTGTTTGTGAGAGAGATTTGCACGGTTCCAGTTCTTAGTATTTGGTGATACCGTCACTGACTTGAGCGTCGGAGTGCGATCGGCCGCAGCGGCGCCGTATCGTTTCTTTGCAGGTTCTTGAGATAGATCCAGAGGAGGAACGGAGGTGGGAAGCGGCGCGCACGTCGATCCTTTGACGAGGCATTCTCCAGCGCTCCGGTCAACAGGCAGGATCATCAGGCGCCCACCGTGGGGCCGTGTAAAACGTGCTCCCATCCACAGCGTGAGTTCGTGGAGGTTTTCGAGGTTTTCTGCGCGGTTGTGTGCTGGTGCAACCGTCATTCTTGGTTTCTTTGAGTTTCGTTCGGTGAAGTTTGTGTTTTAAACCGTTCGTTTGGCTTTCGATCGGTGGATTCGAGTTCTTTCGAGTGGTTGTTTGGTTCGTGGGGAAACGGTGGTTTTTGGTGAAGCTGCGATTTTCTTCGAAGGTTTGCGGTGTTCTTGAAGTTCTTACGCAGTTTCTTGAATCTTCTCCGATCGGTCGCTGATTCGTTCGTGGTTGAAGTGTTATTTGCTGTACTTCTGTGGTTCGCTGAAGTTAATGAGAAAGATGAGAAGCAATCGTTCCAGTCCCGTGGCTCCCGTCGCAGCTGAAGGCGACGCCGCCATGACCATGGCACAGATGGTCAGATCGCCGGCCAAGGATGAAGAAATGCTGGTTTATGCCTTCAAGAAGGGCGTGCAGCCAGGGCCATTCTGCGAAGCCTTGATCAGGGCTCATCCAGCGACGTTTGCTGAAGTCAGGCGACTTGCGGTGGCTCACATCGCCGACGAGAGTGAGGTCGCCGAGAAGAGAGGCAGTGTGGCTCCCGTCAGGCCACACGCCCAGACCAGGATCCAGCCACAGAGGGTGCTGGAAACGGCAGCGGCGGCCAGAAAGGATCAAAGGACTCGCTATCCTTACGATAGGAGAAACAAGGGAAGAAGTCAAGCGCGCCAACCGCCAGCACGCCAACAACCAGCACGCCGGGAATACAATCGCCCGCCTAAGCACAAATTCGTCATGGGACTAGCGGACCTGATCGCTATCCCTAACATATCTGCTAGATTGAAGGCGCCCGAGAAGGTCGGCGACAAGGTGCTAGGGTCGAAGCCGGACGTCTGGTGCGAGTTCCACCAGTGCTTTGGCCACAACCTGGACTCGTGTTTGTCTTTAGGGTACCAGCTCGACGATCTGGTTAAGAGCGGGTTCCTAAACGACTATCTGCTGGACAGAAGGACCGGAGGAGCGTCGAGTTCCCAGCCGGCAGGGGGAGAAGCCCAGCAACACGAGATGCCTATCCATGGGGAGATCCACACCATTGCAGGGGGTTTCTCAGGTGGTGGATGCACCGCATCGCAGAGGAAAAAGTACGCGCGATCGGTGATGTCGGTGGACATGTTTGAAGATCACTCGCCCGAAGTGGACATTACGTTCACCAAGCAGGATCTTCGGGACGTTGTGCCTCACGACAACGATCCCATTGTTATTTCGTTGATCACGGCGGGGAGGAAGGTTCACCGAGTTCTGGTGGACCAAGGAAGTTCGGCAGACGTGATGTTCTGGCCGACTTTCACGCAACTAGAATTGCCCCTTGACCAGCTGAGGCCCTATGGAGGGTGCTTGTATGGGTTCGCTGGCGACCAGGTGGAAGTCAGGGGGTACATTGAGCTGAGAACCACGTTTACCGATGAGGCTGGGTCGAGGACGGAGAAAATCAAGTACCTCATCGTAAACGCCCCTTCAGCATATAACATCCTGCTGGGAAGGCCCACCCTTAACAGGATAGGCGCAATTCCATCGACTCGGCACATGAAGGTGAAGCTGCCGTCCATGGAAGGGGTGGTAATCACGATAAAGTCTGATCAGAAGGAAGCGAAAAAGTGCTATGAGAATAGCCTGAAAAATAAAAGATCAGTGAGCTACGTCACAACCACCCCACCGCCCGGTGTGAAGCCCAGACCGCCGATAATGGAGGAGGCCGCCGGAAGGGACGTAGAGATGGTAGATGCTGCGCTGGGGGAGAGGAATGCTGCCCTGGAGGAGGAAGAGGCGCGGAATCGCCCGGAGGAAGCAAGGGAACTCGGAATCGCCAAGGCGGTGATCGCCAGAGAATCAAGGCCCAAGCCCGTCGAGCAGTGGCTCGAGAAGGAGATCGGGGGGAAAGTTTTCAAGCTCGGAAGATCTCTGGAGGTCGATCTCCAGGACCAGATCGCCAAGGTGATTGAACGGCATCTGGACGCGTTTGCCTGGTCCGCTTCGGACATGCCCGGGATCGATCTCGACTTCTTGTGCCATCATCTGGCGATGGACAACATGGTGAGACCGGTGCGGCAAAGAAGGAGGAAATTTAATGAAGAGAGGAGGCAGGCGATCAAGGATGAGACCCAGAAACTCCTCGCTGCAGGCCACATCAGGGAAGTCCAGTACCCTGAGTGGTTGGCGAATGTCGTGCTGGTGAAGAAGAGCAACGGGAAATGGCGCATGTGCGTCGATTTCACCGACCTGAATAAGGCTTGCCCAAAGGATTCGTATCCTTTACCAAGCATTGATGCCCTGGTTGATAGTGCTGCAGGGTGCAAGCTGCTGAGTTTCCTGGACGCCTTCTCGGGCTATAATCAGATCAAGATGCATCCCATGGATGAAGAAAAAACAGCCTTCATGACGGAGAGGTCGTGCTACTGCTATAAGGTGATGCCGTTTGGGCTGAAGAATGCGGGGGCCACGTACCAGAGGCTGATGGACCGAGTACTTGCACCAATGCTGGGAAGGAACGTGCAAGCTTACGTCGATGACATGGTCGTGACCTCGCAGGAGAAAAGCAAGCACGTTGCAGACTTGGAAGAATTGTTCACGACGATCGCCAAGTTCAAGTTGAAGCTCAACCCGGAGAAATGCATTTTCGGCGTGGAGGCTGGAAAATTTTTGGGTTTTCTCTTGACTGAAAGAGGAATAGGAGCCAATCCGGACAAATGTGCCGCCATCTTGGCGATGAGAAGCCCGACTACAGTAAAAGAGGTCCAGCAGCTGACAGGTCGGATGGCAGCACTATCCCGCTTCGTGTCAGCAAGCGGAGAAAAGGGGCATCCCTATTTCCAGTGTCTGCGGCGCAATAACAAGTTCGTTTGGACGAAAGAGTGCGAGGAAGCTTTCGTCAAGCTGAAGGAATATTTGGCGAGCCCGCCGGTTCTGTGCAAACCACTGGCGGGAACCCCTCTCAGATTGTATTTCGCGGTGACTGAGAGGGCGGTGAGCGCCGTGCTCGCCCAGGACCAAGACCAGGCTCAGAAGCCTATTTATTTCGTGAGTAAAGTGTTGCAGGGCCCAGAAACGAGGTATCAGGCCCTGGAGAAGGCTGCGCTGGCGGTGGTGTTTTCGGCGAGGAGGTTGCGCCACTACTTCCACAGCTTCACAATACTGGTGATGACTGACTTGCCCATCCAGAAGGTCTTGAAGAAGCCTGACGTTGCAGGAAGAATGGTGAAGTGGGCAGTGGAGTTGTCAGAGTTTGACATTAAATATGAGCCTCGAGGCTCGATCAAAGGGCAAATCTTTGCAGATTTTGTAGTCGAGCTCTCTTCAGAGGCGACGCGGGTTGAAGGAGACGATTTCCGTTGGGTACTCTCGGTGGATGGATCGTCAAACCAACAGGGTAGCGGTGCTGGAGTCATATTGGAAGGACCCAATGGCGTGCTGATCGAACAATCGTTGAGATTCGCCTTCAAAGCCAGCAACAATCAAGCAGAGTATGAGGCGCTGATCGCCGGGATTCTGCTGGCTAAGGAAATGGGAGCCAGAGTGCTAATGGCTAAGAGTGACTCGCTGCTAGTCACAGGGCAAGTAACAGGCGAGTTCCAGGCTAAAGATCCACAAATGGCGGCTTACTTGGCGTATGTGCAGGAATTGAAGAGTTCTTTTGCCTCTTTTGAAGTGGTGCATGTGCCCCGAGAACAGAATGCCCGAGCTGACTTGCTTGCTAAGCTCGCCAGCTCAGGCAAGGGGGGTAGGCAGAGGACAGTGATTCAAGAAACTTTGAAGACGCCGAGGGCATTTGTAGCAGATCACCTGGTCCTTCAGATAAGCAGGTCGACGGAGAGAGCAGCGATAAGCCATAAGTCTTTGACGCAAGAAACTCTGAGATCGCCGAGAATTAGAGCATGTCGAGGAGAGAAAGTGGACGTGATGCATGTCTGTGCCACCCACGAGCCAGACACTTGGATAACACAGTACAAGCGGTGCCTGGCGGATGGCCTCCTCCCGCTAGATCCAACAGAAGCTAGGAAGGTAAAGAAAAATTCCAGCAAGTATACATTGATTGATGGCGATCTGTACAGGTTTGGATTCACTCACCCACTCCTGGAATGTATACACGGCGAGAAGTGCACGAGGATTATGGCAGAGCTCCACGAAGGAATATGTGGAAGTCACGTCGGGGGTCGAGCTCTGGCCGCGAGGACTCTCCGTGCAGGCTACTATTGGCCATCCATGAGAGAAGATTGCAAGAAGTACGCCCAGTGCTGCAAACAATGCCAGCAGCACGCCGATTGGCACAAGGCACCTCCCGAGGAGTTGAAGTCGATCTATAGCCCTTGGCCGTTTCATACTTGGGGAATCGACATCCTGGGACCTTTTCCACTGGCGATCAGGCAGATGAAGTACTTGGTGGTGGCGATTGAGTATTTCACCAAGTGGATTGAAGCAGAACCAGTGGCCCAGATCACCGCGCACAAGATCGAAGGCTTTGTATGGAAGAATATTGTGTGCCGGTTTGGAGTGCCTAAGCGCCTGGTATCAGATAATGGGACTCAGTTTGCGAGCCACCTGTTGAAGAAGCTTTGCGAAGGGGTCGGAATTCAGCAAGTGTTTGCATCCGTCGAGCACCCTCAGACTAATGGCCAGGTGGAATCAGCTAACCGGGTGTTGCTGAGAGGTTTGAAGAGAAGGCTCGAGAAAGCCAAGGGAAGTTGGGCTGAGGAGGTACCCCGAATAGTTTGGGCGTACCACACCACCGAGCAGTCAGGAACCCATGAGACCCCGTTTAGCTTGGTCTATGGGTGTGATGCCATGATTCCAGTCGAGATTCAGGAGAGCTCGCCGAGATTCCAGAACTTTGTAGAGGAAGACTCGAATGAAGAGAGAAGACTGAACCTGGATCTGCTGGACGAAGTCAGGGAGGAGGCAAGGCTGAAGGCTGAGGCGGTGAAGAGAAGGGTCGAGCGAAGGTACAACTCAAAGGTGATGCCAAGGCAGTTTAGAGAAGGCAATCTGGTGATGAGAAAGGCCCACCAGTACGAGATGGAGAATAAGCTATCACCCAAGTGGACTGGACCGTTCAGAATAACCGAGGCACTCGGGAACGGAGCCTATCGCTTGGAGACGTTGGAAGGGGGGGCGATCCCTCGTACCTGGAACGCCACACACCTGAAGTTGTACTATAGCTAAGAGCTTTGTAAGTAAAGACAAACACAAATATTACATTGCAATGTTTCTGTTAAAACAGTTTCAAGGGGGCACTCTTTTTTCCCTAAGGAGGGTTTTTAATGAGGCCACCCAATAAAAGAAGAGTTTTCGAAGTATAAGGTGTTTTCAGATTGCATATGTGTTATTCCCAAAAGTTTCGAAGAAAGACCTTGTCATTCGTACATGATTTAAGGCACGAAAAGATATGTCGCGTGTTTTCTAAAGTTTTAAAGTCCTCATCGTTTTTCGGCGATTAGAGGCACCAGCTAAAGTTTTAAAGTCCTCATCGTTTTTCGGCGATTAGAGGCACCAGTTAAGTTGTTAAGTCCTCATCGTTTATCGGCGATCGGAGGCACCAGATGAAAGACCTCCTCGTCGTCGAGCGAGTGCAGGCGAGAAAGAGGAAAGGTCCTCCGTGTTTCTGGGAGCGAGAAGATGTAACTCCCGGGGCAACGTAGAGGCAAGTTAAAGACCTCCTCGCCGTTGTGCGGGCGCAGGCGAGAAAGGTCCTCAGTGCATCCAGGGGGGAGGAGATGTACGCCCTGGGCAAGTTGAGGCACCGGATAAAGTCCTTATCGCCGTTGTGCGAACTAAGGCCCATCAAAGACCTCCTCGCCGTCGAGCGAGTGCAGGCATGAGAAAGAAAAGGTCCTCAGTGCATCCAGGGGGGAGGAGATGTACACCCTGGGCAAGTTGAGGCACCAGACAAAGTCCTTCTCGCCGTCGGGCGAGTTAAGGCCGTTTAAAGTCCTTCTCGCCGATGAGCGAGTTCAGGCGAGTAAAAGTTCTTCTCGCCGATGAGCGAGTTCAGGCGAGTTAAAAGACCTTCTCGCTTGTGTGCGAGTATAGGCAAGATAAAATCCTTCTCGTCTTGAACGAGTTCAGGTATGGCGAAGAGGGTGGAAGAAGCTTGAAAGGTGGCTAAGGTAGGTTCGAAGAGAACGCCTAGCCAGCCAGTCTCTAGCTCTGGGGTTCAGGGAGGTAAAGGAAGATCCCAAAGGGCATTTCTGCCTCAGATAAAGAAATGACTGCCAAAGCCTGAGGCTAAGGAAAGCTGGTGTTACCAAGAGGTCTAGGTGATCGCGAAAAGTTCAAACACGGCGAGAAGGTTGAAAGACTTGTTTGATAAAGCGGGTCAAGTGGGACGTTGTTTGAACCAATGATTGAATCACAGTTCGTTGCTTGGAACTTTTCTTACGATCAGGTTAGTGCCTCAGGGGTACAAGTTGTTTAAAGCGATTATTGCTTAAGTTTGAATCGGCTCGAAGCAGTTACGCCAAAGGTCATGTTTGCAAAATCGCTAAGTTAAACGCAGCAGAGTTAAACATACAAAGAAAGTAAAGCGCTCAAAAGGAGTCAGAAGAAATGTCCAAGTTTCGCTATTGAAATAAGTAGCTGTTCAAAATACGTGTGCAAGGGTTTTTACAAGGTAAATACAAGTGAATTCATAAAGAAGCAGATGGGGTAGAATTGGTTGAGCCTTCGGCGGGAACGACCTTCCCATCTACTACTTCGTTGTCTAACGACACCATGCTAAGGTCAAGATCGGGGAATAGGCATGCGAACTGTTCTCGAGCGGCATCAAACCCGACAACCAGAATCTGAGCGGAGCTTAGCTTAAGTTCTTCAATTTGCTTTTGAAATCCTTCAACCTGCTGCTTAAGCTCCTTGTTCTGCTGCTCCAGCTCTTCGACCTGTTTTCGGAGTTGTTTGTTGGTCTCTTGAGCTTGAAGAAGGTCGTCAGCCACCTTCTTGGATTCTGTTTGAGCTTGGGCCAACTCGGCAGCCATCTTCACCTTCTCTTTGTTTGCCTCGGAGAGATCAGCCATGGCGTCGTCTCTTGCTTTCTCTACTTGCCCAAGTAGCTTCTCGCGGTCGATCGACCTTTGCTCCAGCTTCTGTACCTTATCGGCATTGGCTTGAATTTGAGCCTCCAGGTCGCTCGCCTTGGTACGTAGAGGCACGATTCTGCTTTCGAGTTCGACTTTTTCTTGGGCAAGTTCATGGACTTTGCGGCGAAGGTCAACAGCTTCCTTGCGCGCAAGCCTAAGCTCGGTGTTTAGGGCATCCTCCACTCGAGAATGTTCCATTTCCGCGAGCGTTAGGCTGAATGACACCTTCTCCACCTCGACCTTCATTGTGTTGTTCTCGGTCTTGAGGTTGTAGATATCATCCTGTAGCCGCCTGGTGGAGCTCTCCACAGCTCTCGTTATGATTGATGGGATATCCTCTGCAATGGTTTTGAGTTTAGCAGTCAGAGGTTCCCACATCCTCGTGACCTCGAGGGAAAGATTTGCAGCTTGGAGAGGCGTCAGGGGGGCTTGTTGAGGGTTCTCGTCGCCGCCTTCCTTAACAATATTTTCGGTGGTTGCTTCTTGGCGTGGCGACGCAATCGGGGATTCGGTGATTAGGATTGGAGAGGTGTGAGCGACCTCATCCCCGATTGGAACGATTCCTGCAGCTGAAGTGTTGGAAGGAGGGCCCCCTCCTGCTGATATATGTGGTGTGGAGGCGCTCGGGGGGTCCTCTAAGAAGTTTGGCTCTTGGGCCCCAGTTGCAGGTGGCGCAGTGGCCAATGGAACTGCTTGGACTGGTGGTGAAGGGGCTTGTGGTGCTGGTGGTGAAGGAGGAGGAGCGGGTGTTGATGGTGGTGTTGAAGCTGGAAGAGGGGGCGGGGCAGGTGGAGAAGATGGTGCCACCCTCTTCCTTTTCGTGACAAGGCCATCCTCTGTGACCTCGTCGTCCTCTTCCTCATCCTCTTGGACAACATGGGGGGCCTTCCGCTTTGGCCTCTTAAGGACCAGTTTCTTTCGTTGGGTGGGCGCCTTAGGCGGTGATCGCCCCTGGATGATGGCCTTCTCGACCGCTGAGTTGGGAACCGTCTGGGAGCCGGTCGCCAACCCGTGGTTGCGGGCGAGCGCCTTTAAATCGGCGAGCATGTTCTTACCCAACATGGTGTCTACATGAAATGAAAGTGCATAAGTTAGCTCAAAGGAGAAAGGGGTAAGTGTACAAGACAATAAGACAGCAAAAGCAGGCATATGCAGAAAAGATAAAACCAAAGTCTTGTGTGTATCGCACAAGACGCCCAGAAACAATATCAGAAGCAATGTCAAGACAAAGATGTAGCGCCCTAACCTATTTGAAATTCCAACTGGTCCTCAAAGAACTCGAAGGAAATCAGGGTGGGGGTCAAGAATGTTATGTGGGCATCTGCCACCCTCTTCCAGAAGAGACAAAGGTCTCTGTCCAAAGCTTCCATGCTATCAGGACTTCTGGGCCTCCTGAAGCAGCTCTTGGACTCCTTTTTCCCCTTGTCCACCCAGTACAAGGGGAAACCGTCGAGAAGGGAAGGGTCTTTGTCGTTTGCGCGAACCTGGATGAACTTCCCCTTCCAATCCTTGTACGACTGCTGGAAGATGGTGAAAATGGATCTCCCAGCAATGGCGTTCAGGCTGACCCACAGGCGATCTCCTGGATACTTGGCCTCAAACAGGAATAAAAACACGTCCACTGACGCGGGCAACCCCAGGTGGGCGCACGTTACCTCAAAAGCTCGGACAAACGCCCAGCTGTTGGGGTGAAGCTGGGCGGCAGCGATGTTGAGCTCGGTTAAGAGTTCCCTCTCAAATCGAGTGAGAGGGAACCTGAGTTTAACCTTCTTGAAGAGAGTGGTGTAGACGAAGCAGAAGGGCCCGTCGGCGCTCACTTTATCATCGGCGCACACTGGCAGAGTGGCTGGGCAAGGCAGCACCATCATTCTCTCATCGTGCTCCTTGTGGAATGATTGGTGGGCCTCGTCCCCATTGGTCAATCGCAGAACCGCTCCCGCGGTGTTCACCGACGACGTTTCCTTTAAGAGGGTTGAGTTAGCCCATGAGTATAACGTCTTGAAGTCTGGCAGTGGGGTGGGGGCTCCTCCAGCGTTTGGTGGAGTCGCCTGGGCCAGAGTGGTTTGAGAAGACGCGGGCCTCACAGCCTGCGAAGAGGGGGCACCACGAACTTGCGTAGAGTCGTGTGCTTGTGAAGGGGGGTTTCGCGCTGACGGAGGGGGGTTCGGGGTGATCTTCGTGCGAGTCATGGTAGCAACTGCAAACGAAGGAGGAAGGAAAAATAATCAGGAGGGTTACAAAGGCTGACTCGATCATGAATGGAAGGTGAAAGACGAACGAATGTGAGTTCGTTGCGACGATCGACAAAGCCCTAAGTCACGCAGAAGGAGAAATGGAAAAACAGCCCACAACATATGCACCAGACAGTTACAGGATGATGCAAATCGGTGAAAATGCAAGAAAACCCAGCAGATGAAGGAAAGTAGTTACCTTTCGATGATCGGGAGAATGTTAAAGGGAGGTGGTGATCTAGAGCGTCGAGGAACGTCGAGAGCTTTCGCAGAAAGAAATGAGAGCGTATGCAAGTGTGAAGAAAGTGATGGAACAGTAGGAGCGTAAGGGGTTTAAGGGTCTTCGAACGGTTTTGGGAAGCGCTAACGGCAGATGAAGATGGCCGTTGATGAGAGCCACGTGTCGAACGATGCGCGAAGAGTTTGGTGGAGCGTCAGAGCAGCAGAAAGTACTATCGCTTGGAATTTTGCGCCCATGCCACGTAGACCGGTGTTAACGAAGGCTTTTTCAGTCTTTTCGCTAGACAAGTCTTCGCTTAAGACTGGGGGGCTTGTGTACCGCCCTGGTGGTCGGATGCGATGACGTGGCATCCTGTTACGGTGTAGGCGTGTTGACAAGGCGCCAGGTTGACAGTTGGGAAGGAAGTCGGGAGGCACGTGTAGTCGCCGATAGTTAAGTTGGCGTGTTCCGATCTCCAGCTTACCAGAATAGGCGATCGCCAGGTTGAGGATGAAGTCGCCAGATGCAGACTCAGGCGACCAGGCAGTCGGAGATCGCCAGAACAAGCACATCGCCGAAGATAAAGGAGAAGCAGATTATGAAGGCGGCCGGCGAGACCACAGGGAAGGTGTATGAAGGCCCTACCTCGCCAGTTTCAATAGAGATCGCACTCCTGAGTTAGCTATGCACTGGGCAGCACCATGCATAGGTAACTTAGCCAAAATGAGAGTAGAAGTAGCGCCAAGTCAGGGAGCCTCCAGATGATGGCACGTGTACAGTTGGATACGAGCCACGTGTCCAAGTCTGTAACTGCCAGGAGAGAGAAAGCCACCAGGTATATAAGAGTTCCTAACAGATTTTCTAAGGTACGCACGTTCAGTTCATACACTTTACGCTTGCGAGTGACAGAGCTGTTTGTGAGAGAGATTTGCACGGTTCCAGTTCTTAGTATTTGGTGATACCATCACTGACTTGAGCGTCGGAGTGCGATCGGCCGCAGCGGCGCCGTATCGTTTCTTTGCAGGTTCTTGAGATAGATCCAGAGGAGGAACGGAGGTGGGAAGCGGCGCGCACGTCGATCCTTTGACGAGGCATTCTCCAGCGCTCCGGTCAACAGGCAGGATCACTATTTATTTATTTGTTTTATTTAATTATATTTAGAAATTTTTTGCATTCTTAATATTTTTTTTATAAAAGTTCTTAACTTTAATAATGAGTTTCAAAATTATGCAATCTACAATTGACTTTCAAATTTCATAACTTAAAGAACTTTTTTTAAAAAAAAAAAATACTTTTAAATTATATAATCTAAAATATTTTCTTAAGCCAAAAACATAAGTTTTAAATTTTATAATTTGAAAGTCAAAACAAATTTCAGATTATACAATCTAATTTTTTTATGTAAAAAAAAATATTTTTAAATTAATTAATCCAGAAGTTGAATGTATCTTTTGAATTATAGAATTTAAAAACTTTTCTGTAAAAAAAAAATTTCTGAATTTTTTAATCTAAAAAGCTGACTTTCAATTTTAAACTTTAAACCAAGATGACAGCGAAATTTTTCATATTTATGAGGTGCAAAAGGAAATTCTCTGAATTGAGTATGCAAATTGAAATGATGAGATTTGATTTGAGAATGGTTTGTAAATGGCCCATCAAACTAAGGCAAACAAACAAAATATGATGAAAGAATATAATAACTCAAACAATAAAAGAAGATAAGAAACCGTGATTAACGCAATTAATTTATCAATTAAGATAAAAAAATATAATAATAATATAATTAATGGTACTTATAGTAATGATAGCCTTAATAACAACAAAAGTAATAGTGAAATGCTACTAATAGGATTTCTTCATGCAAAAAGGACTAGAAACTATCTTCAACCAGAACGCCTTCACTTCTCGGATTGGGCTCTTGACTCTCGGCTAGGGCTCTTTGGATTGGATTTAAGTTTGGCAAGCTTCCAAAGCTATGCTAGATCAACTGTACCTTCCGGGTTCTCCTCTTGGTCTCCTCTCACGGTTGAGTGTGAGTACCTGCAAGGCGCTCCGATGCTAAAATTAGAATCATTTTTATGTAATTATCAGATAAAATTCACTCTACTTACATCTTAGACTGATGCCTATTTATAGTATTTTCTTATTGGACTCTTAACCTACTTAAGCCTTTCTTTTTGTACCCAATATCTTTTTAAACACACACCTATTAATTTGGACCTTGTCATGTTGAATCTTATTACAATAGCCATATTTATTATATATATATATATATATATATATATATATTAAACCCTAAATTCTAAACATTTAACTTTTTTACGGACTAGACCTTTTGGCAGTACATTCTTTTAGTTAAACATTTAATTTTTTTTATGTATATACTTTTCGACTAGACCTTTCGACAATTCATTCTTTTAGTTATATCTCGACCTAGTTGGTTAAATAAATTTATTGCTGAATGAAAGTATCTAAGTTTTAATATGAATACCAAAATGTTATACTTAGATAAGTATAAACAAAAAAAGGTACATAGTTAACTTGATGGTAAAAGTGAAAAAGAAAAAAATGTATAGATTTTAATTTTTCACTAGAAAACTAATATATTAGCCGCTAATATGTGTAGATTAAGAAAAGGAGAAAAATATGAAATAAAGATAAGTTACATTGATAGTTGAGATGAAGATAAATTCTTAAGGAATGAACTCAAATTATTTTAGGATCGGGATAAAGTAAATATTTATTAAAGAAATAACAATAATACCAAGTGCAACAATAATGACAATAATAATACGCCAATGTAAGATTAATAACAAGAAAAGAAAATTAACCTTAACGATTAATAATAAATTTATTTCTAATTAATTTAATCAAACAAAGTAAAAAGAATAAAGTACAAAAACGAGTTTTACAAGGCAAATAAAATTGCAACAATTTAGTGAGGATGAGATTTGATTATAAAATTAAACAAGTTGAGGCCAAGTCTTATTATTGTGGTTGGGAAACACAACAAAACACTCTAATACCCATTAATAGGAACAATGAAAGAACCATGCTAAACTTTTCTAAATTCCACGATGTAGAAATCAACTCTCATGTTTTACAGTCAATTACATGACGATTCGGTTCTTAACCACCAAATGCTTTATCCAAGAGGATGTCAAAATTATTATTAGGATAACTCACTTTTCTTTTCAAATCATGGGAAACCATCTTTATCCTTTTTTTTTTTGGCTGCGTCAAATTTCTTATGAGAAAGATCCTTTAATGTTTTATTCATTTATAAATCCTTCATGTTTAGTTTGCACTAGCTCCTCCCATCAACTACTCCACACCCATCAACTCCATCACACACGTACGTCTCTCTCTCTCTCTCTCACACACACACATATTATATATATATATATATATATATATATATATATATATTTGAACTTGCTTCTCTAATTTACCTATTTATGCATCTCTATCCTCATAACTTTAATTGCATCTCAAGCAAGTTTTAAATCTGTTTCCATGAGTATGAGCATGACAATGCCTCTGAATGCAATGCTTTTGGTAGCACTTACATTCCTTGCAATCACTTCCACTACTTCAACTCGAATCCTGGATGAAGTAGAAGAAACACCACAACAAACTAACACTGCTCAATCCCCCGTTTCATCCATTCTCCCTCCAGTTGTACCTGCATCCCCTGTTGCGGCACCAATAAACGGCGTTGACCAACATCACACACTCTCATTTTTCATGCACGACATTCTCGGAGGTTCCAACCCCTCAGCTCGAGCCGTAACGGGCGTTGTTACCAATCCTGCTCTCAACGCTCAAGTGGCATTCGCTAAGCCAAACGGCGCAAACCTTCCTTTCAACGGTGGCCTTCCCCAGAACAACAACAATGGCGGAATTCTTAACAACAACAACCTTCCCTTCCTCACCGGACTCGGTGGTACCACAGGGAACGTCTTCAACAACAATGGCAACAACCTTGTGAACGGTGGGATTGGTTTCCCGGTGACCAACACGAATCAGCTCCCAGAAGGAATGACTCTGCAAAAGGTCATGTTTGGAACAATGATTGTGTTTGACGATGAACTGACGGAAGGACACGAGTTGGGTTCGGGTTTGGTGGGAAAAGCACAAGGCTTTTATATAGCCAGCTCTGTGGATGGAACAAGCCAGTCAATGGCTTTCACTGCTAAGTTTGAAGAGAATGGTTACGTGGACAGTCTCAGCTTCTTTGGTGTCCATCGAACGCAGGTCTCTGAGTCCCACATTGCCATCATTGGAGGAACCGGAAAGTATCTGAACGCAGAGGGGTTTGCCATCATAAAGACTTTTCCGGTTAGCGGTCAGCAACAAAATACTGATGGAGTTGAGACTCTGCTGCAGCTCACTGCATATCTTGCTTATTAGCCTCCTTTCAGCCTCTCTGGATTTCTTGTTTTAAACTTACAATCACTGCAAACATGCTTGAATTTCATGTAATGAATTGACTTTTGAGCATGTTGTGCTTTCAAACCAATGTTTACAAACTACAGTGTTAATGTTAAAACCAATGGCTACGACAACTAAAATGTCAAGGACTACAGACATCAATTCTTCAAGATAATGTCAATACCATACTTAATGTTTGATATATTTCTATTTATCAGAATTGATTTTAATCAAAATGGTTGTAGTTTAACTTGGAATATCACGGTGGGATCAGAATTATAATGAAGCATATAATTTTGAATCAACCGTAATAACAGTCATAAAAACATAGCAGAACTTGCAGCTCTACCAGAAGCCTGAAACAGAATAACAAATTCAGACTGGTTAATTTTTCAGTGGTCAACCCCAAATAATAATAACAAATTGCCCCATCAATTATAGAGATGTGGAGGAATCAAATTCCCACGGGAAAATGGTGCCAGAGTAGAATGCAATCCCAATTAATGAATACCCATAAATAACACAGGACATTAACAAGACATTAACTAACGCATACGACACCATAAAGACATTTTCTGATCAAATGGCATACCATAGATGGATGTTTTAGCATTGAAATATTGCAGACATTGCTTCCACAATCTTGGGAAAACAAAAGCCGTACATGCGGGACACTCTTCCAACTCTCTCCAAGAGCTGGTTTGGAAACACCATCTTCCCCACCCACCACATGATTCGTTACCTTCAAAATTTGTTCCTTAGAAGTGTTATTTGAAGATATATAGGCTCCATTCCTCATTAATTAAAATCACAGCAATTATGTTTGAAATATTCTAAATATAGAATGAGACCAGTCACGAGTCAACCGTTATCTGGCCTTTTCAAAGGCTGTGTCTCTCGCTGCATAAACTTCTCCTCATTATTACATTGTTTAACACACATAACGGTAGTAATTACTGAACATGAATATATAAGAAAATAAATAGGAGAAAAAAGAACAGGACTACACCAAGGATCGATTTTGTGCCCATATTTCTTTACCGTAGTCTTGTTCATTCTTATAAGGTACCACAATATATGCTTTTTTGTTGATGATATTGTTTTGATTGGAAAAAATAAATGGGATGTTGGAGATGAGCTTTGGAAAAGCACGGTTTTTTCATGAACAGAAGACAGTATATAGAATGCAAATCCAGTAAGAGGTGTAACAACCTTAACATGGAGGTAAACCTGGAGAACATACACTATATACATCATATAGGATGACTGAGAAATAGAAGGGAAGTAACCCACAGGATTCAAACAAAATGGATGAAATGGAGAAGTCTCAAGTTTTATTTGTTATGGAAAAAGTACTGCTCAAACTTAAAGGAAACTTTTAGCTCACATCTACAAGACCTGTGACTCTGAGGTTGTATGAAACTAAATAACGTCAATAGCTGCTGATAAAAAAAACTAAAACGTTAATAGCAGTGTTGCCAATTGAGATTTTTCAGCTGCCATTTAATGTTTATACATATTTTTTATTTTACTTGTAAGTTTGGTTTCTACATCCTTCATGCTTTGTTCTGTTTTTAAAAAAGCAGAATAAACTCAATGTAGCAAAGATGAGATCTTAAATTAGAGGAGTGGACATACTAGGCAAGATAGGATTCCACTAGGTAAGATAGGATTAAGAATGAATGAGGGCACTAGGGTAAAGTTGAGTAGCATCTATTCTAGAACAAATGGTAAAGTATCGTTTTAAGTGGTTTAGGTGTGTGTGAAGAAAATTTATAACAGTTCCAATATGGAGTAGACCAGATGCAGAATAGTCCAGCAGCTATATCCTAGACCTACAGAGGGAGATCAAAGCAAACTATAGAAGAAACCGAAACAAATCAAGAATTTTAAAGCAAAAAAATTGTCTACAAACATGATTTAGGACAGAGTATGACATTGTTTAATCCATGTTGGTGATCCCACCTAGTGAGAAAAGTTTTAGCGATTGCTAGAGCTGTCAAAACGGGTCCAAACCCACAAGTCAACCCAGACCATGATGGATTCAGGCGGGCCAGAAATGAATTTTATTTTAGATAGACAATGGGTCAAATATTTTGGATCAAGCCCAGTAACAACCTCGCAAAAACAAATCACCTAATTGCAAAGATAATGATAAATTAAAAATTCAATTCTTTTATTAACTATCTATTATGTGAAAACTTGGAATTGATAGACAAAAGTAATGTTAAAATCTAGAAAACTTGTGACGTTTACGAGGATTGAAAAATGAGTTTGCGTGACATTTTTAATTCTTTAATTCATTATTCATTATGTATCATATGCAATCTTTAATTCTTAATTATGGAGTACCAATTTTTACGTATTAAGTTTTTTTAAATATATAAAAAAAATTAAAAAATATAATTTTTTTATTTTTAAAATAACTAGGTCAAAATTTAGATGGACTGACATGTTTAATCCACCAAACCGTGGTGGGCAAAACCAGGCCAATATTTTTCAGATTATATTGCTAAGTAAGTCAGACCATGACAACCTAGTTATAAGGTGAGGTCAAGGTGGACTGGTCCAACTGCCAGGCGGGCCCATTCTGACAACTATATTACTGGTTGTATATATCATATAGATCACCCCAGAATAATCCTTTTAAATAGTAGGCTTTACTTACAATTATAAGAAAAAGGAAACGAAAACTTACCAATACAGCAATATTATGCTCATGACCTAACTTCTTCAGTAAAAACCCAGCAGATATCATTAAAGCATGTCCTGAAATCACCCATTGCATGTAACAGTTAGTTTATGCACCAGTCAGTATCTGTATTCTGTTCTGTCCAACCTCTTATAATGGAAATTAAGACTCCCATAACCTAGGAAGGGAAAGGAATTGAAAATAGGAAGACATGAAAAATAACTTGACCTCTAATCAATTTGCAGAATGGCTTATGATCCATATAACCGGACTCTTCATTTCAAGAGTCCAGTCAAGTTTATATATCTCTATGAAAAATATATACACTTTCCTAGGAGATATCTAATCTTTTGCTTTTTGGTGTTTCTGAGAAGAACAAAATAGTGACTTAGTGGTTAAACTTTGAAATCAGAATGAAGTACTTGACTTGATACATAGTTCTTAGATAATTCGAGAAGTATGGTTGGAAAAGTATTAATAAAACAAGAAGCCAGCTCTTTAAATTAATTGTTCAAAATTACATAAGATGCACGCCATACTCCTCTGCATCCTTCTTTAAATGTAGAGTAGCAAACACTCTTATTCTCTTAACTCGGGGTAGTTAAAAGCTCATGTTGCTAAGAAAGTATACATAAAGCAGGTAAATTGGATAAAAGGGATAGAATCAGGATGGGAGTTCCTAAAGAATGAAATAGACAGCAACTTGCACAACTCATTAAACTAAAATGGTAAGCAGTGTCATCATCTAAGGTAAACATAGCCAAGAATTTTGTGTGAAAAGTATACCATACCCTGAGGACCACTGCCCCCAAGGATCGGGGTAACCAGTGAAGAGATTGAATCAACAATAAGCAATCGAACATGCTGATTTGATTTCACAATCTGGGCCAGTATAAAGTAGTTGTTTATTTTTTAGAAAGAAATACAAATCGAGTAAGTTGCATCAACTACAAATATTCCAGTCAATGAGAACCTCGGATCTTAAGTTAGTCTTCAGTTGATGCAGCACATCAAACATCTGATAGATGTCAAACACTGAGTAGCAAATTATCCTGTCCAATACTTCTTTGAGCTTATGGGCAGCCTAAAAGACAAATAATTTAAAAACAGCTTTAAGATCATTAAATTAATGAATGGGTCAAAAGTCTCAAGTCAAAATAACCTGATTGTCAGAAGCAGAAGACTGGCCAACAAAACGTGCAATACGGTGAGGTGAAAATGAGTTGCCTGTATCTAAGTATATAACTGAACTCTTATGTTTTGCAACAGTTGAAGCAGTCAATAGGCATGCCTAAAATAAATGAATAAAAGAAAAAGGTAAGTTATATTTTAATTGAACATAATAAACAAAAGAACAGAGATAAAAATTTATAATATCAACCAAATAAGAGATGACACATTAGCAATTGCATCATGTACATGTCAATATTCAGAAGGATATATGTGTGTGCTGTGTAGCTGAGAACCGGGGGCAGCAGAAAGATCATCTACAGGACCAAAGTAAACCATTTTACTTCTATAATTTTATTCTTAATACATCCAGGATAAACCATGGATGAAATCTCCATTTCTGCAAACTCCATAGGGCTTTCCTGCAATGGGGATGACAGGTACCCCCGTTTGATAAACAGGGAAGGAGTAGAGATCAAAATAGTTAACAGCAGAGAACTCAACAAAATATATTTTTTATTTAACATTTTTATATTATATTTTTTTCTCTTTTCTTAGATGAGAAGAGAATGTAATATTTTTTATCTTTTATAGTGACTTTTCCAACAAATGAATTTACAATGATAATAGATGTCAAAAGAAATTATTCCCTTCATATTGTTTGTGCGCATTAATTATTACAGGACAAAATTGAACTAAGACTGCCATTTGTGATATTCTTTGAAATTAATATAAGGCCACATTGTGACAGAAAAATTTTAGGCATTTATAATCTTTTGTGACTTCTTAAAATAAAAACCCATGGGTAAACATCTCACGATAGAGATTAGAAATGGGAATTCCCATCAGAGATGCGCAGGGGAATAGTGTCCATCCCTGCCCCACCCTGTTAACACTCCTACTCAAGCTATGATTTTTTATGGAGTGGGCTATTACCTGTGTCTTTCCAGATGAGGATGACCCAACAAGTTCAGTTAATTGTCCTTCACGTAATCCACCTCCGAGCAATGCATCAATCCTGAGTTACATGGACTCAAGCACTAAGTAATAAGTAGTGCTACTTTTAATAGACAGTCACGCCTTACTAAAACAAATCTAACATCTATTAGAATTCAACGTTATAATCCACAAAAGTTTTCAACCCCAAAGAAAAAACGTGAGCATGAAAAAGGCGTGCAAACACGGTTATTAAATTAACAATGCAAAATGCTAACATAACATCAACACTATACGTTAGGCTGAAAATACCGTTCACAGCCAGTGGACAAAACATGTTTATTCTGCTGAGCGTCTTCCAAGAGCTGCAAACCATTTAGCAACGGTGGATGACGAGCATCTATTATTGAGAGAAGCTGGTTGATTCCCTGAATAATGCATACTCAAAATTATTATTGATTAACCTAATAACAGAATTTACAGAGTATAAAAATAAAATAATTTAAAAAAAACAAAAATTAGGTAACCCTTACCTGCTTAAGTGTTTGTGAAGCACAGTGATTATCCGCCAAGGCAATTAACGCATCAATATCGTGCAGAAGGAAATCTTCAACTGAGAAAGATAGTGGAATTTCGTAAGCAAATTCTGAAAAAAGTGAAGAATGAAATTGGAAAGAAAAGAAATAGGGGAAGAGAAGAGAACCAGAGAAAATGGCGTGTGAAGCACAGAAGCTTTGAAAAATGGAGTCAATGAGAGGATACTCTTTCTCCAGCGATTTCAAGGGTGCCATTTTCTCTAAACCATGTTTCTATTATCTTCTATAAGCCAAAGTCTCGTGTGAAATGTGACAAAAGTTCATAATATAAATAAAAATCGTTATATGTAAATATTTTTTAATACTTAATTTTATTTTAGATTTATAATAATTATTTAAATTGTTATATAAGTTTTTTTGTATTGGTAATTTCTTTTAGAAAAATATTCAAATTCTACATATGTAGACAAAAATAAAAATATAACTCAGCGAAAATGATGAGAGATATATGTTGTATTGGTTTTTTTCTTAAAAAGGAAGTAAACTATAAGTAATATGATTTAGTTATTTACTTCATCTATATTACTGTGTATAAAAACAAAATATTTATTATTGATAATACTTATGACGAGCAAGATATTAAAAAAATATTATTTTCATTTATGTAAATAGTTTTAATGTCAATGTCCTGATTAATATATTATAAATATTTAGACTTTTTCTTATTCAGCTAAAATATTAGAAAAAAATAAAAATATCATTATCAATGTTTTTGGTAATTATTTTAGTAATTACAAGTTATTTCTTATTTTGCTATTTTATAGACTCATTTAAATAAGTTTATCAACTTAACATATTATCTAGTTTTACAATATATATTCAAAAAAATTATAAAAAATATTAATTTTTCTAATACTTTTAATAAAATAATACTTCATTATATTAATTCATTTAAAATACTGTATTAATTAAAACTTAAATAAAATATTATGAAAATTGAAATTAAAGTTTTAAAATATAAAAATTACTAACATAATTAATGTGCACTTAAGAATTTTAAAGAAAGTAAATATTATTTTATTATAAACATAACAATAATAAATATCTATTTTAAAACTAAAAAATGTAAATAATGTCATTTAAAATAATATGGGAGAAGATAAGTGTAATATTTTCTTTAAGTTATTAAAATGATGTTATTTTTTAATTTATCCCTAATATTTTATTAAAAAATATTCATTGTCATTTTTAATGTTATATTGTTATTTTAATTATTTTGCTGTGTAGGCCAAACTTCTTTTACAAAACATTTGAAATTAATTAAAGAGTCTTATTTAAAAATGTATTTTTAATCTAAACAAAAAAAATATTTTTAAATTCTAATGACATTCAAATACTGAGATATTTTTCTCTTTTCTAAAGAGTAATAATATGTAAAGACCCTTATAAATATATATCACACATGTATCTTAAAACAATAAGATATATATACTAAATATATACTATATAAAGTAGTCCATTAAAAAGCTCAAAATAATTCAAACAGTTTCAACCATGTAAATATAATATAATGCTGGTTTTGTGCTACTTCAATTTGGAGGAGGGAAGAAAATGGCATCTGCATTCCTCTTTGAACGAAAGAGTTGCTCAAGTTTTGCATCTACATTGAAAGAAGCCTGCAGAACCGTTGGTGAAAGAGCCTTCCATGCCCCAATGCTTCCAGCCAGGTGAGTAAATACAGGACTGTCAAAACAACAATCATAGCCATTTTTTGAGTTAATATGCATTATAGCTTCAAAACTAGCCACAAGCAAAGAGATATGAACAAATAAGTAACTTTTTTAGACACAACTTTTACTTAAAAGCATGAGTTTATTAGGACTCATGATTGTCAAGTTAAGCATGATGATCACTAGTTCACTGCAATTAGCTAACTACCCAGATACCACCAGCTACATCTACAAAAAAATGGACACAGAACTTGGACTATTGTGCTCAACTGTGTTAGTGTTGTTTTCCATTTGAAAATAGAGTTTTAATTTAGTAATTCAGGCAAGGTTGCATTAAGGATCAGCTTATGTAACCAAAATGGACATCCAATTTTGGCTGAAAAAACAATACCAAAAACATGAGAGGAAGGATTTTTTTTTTTCTCTAGAAGAGAATCAACAATGTCAATGGTAATTAATTGTTAATCCTGCTCAACAACAGTTCAGAATAAGATAGAGGAAGGTTCCCAAGTCAAGAGTGGCATATTGACTCAAAAAGTGGTGACTGGTGTGGACAAAAATATTTAAAACCTATTTATGCAGTGGACAGAAGATTAGTGCTTTTTTATCAGATGTTGATGACAAACAACAATGAATAGAAAAGAAAACTCACTTGGGGGTAGTGATGATGGAGAACCACTCCAGGCCATCAGGGTCAGCAATCTTGGACACAACAAAAAACCTTGGCACAATGAACAAATTTCCAGCTTTCACAGTTGTCTCCAGAACCCTACGACCATCCACACCAACAACCTGAGCACGACCACTTCCCCTCACAATGTATGTAACCTGATAAGCAGAATCACAAGAGAATCCTGGAGAACACATTGCATTTCCATCCAACCTCACAAGGTCTGCTCCTAGACCAACCTCACCTACCAAGGGAAGGTTCTTGGTGTTCAACACCACAACCCTTCCTCCATTCTTGATGTCAACATCCAATGGAGCCTCTTCACAGTTCAATGCCATGCCCTTCCTATGTTCCTCTTTAGGCTCAGGAAGGTTGATATTTCCTTCAAGCTTCACAATACCCTTACCCGATTGATTCCCAATAAGGGTTTTCACATCCTTTTCTTCCAAGTCCCAAGCCCTGCCCACAAACTCAGTTGAAAATCCAGTGAAGATTCCATTTGCACCAGTCAGAAAAAAATCAGTGAATTCACCAGTCTTGTGGGCTTTTGAAGTTTCACCCAGGAACAGAACTACCAACTCAGTATCCTCCTTGTTATACCACCATGTCACCACACCAAAAGGGAGTGCCAAAGCATCACCCTTCTTAATTGCAACAACCTTCTCTTCTGCTTCAGGGAGCACAACTCCAGCAACACCACTTCCTGTAGTTCACATTTAAAAATCAACCAATAATCAGAATACTGAATCAGATACAAATTGGAGCCTTTCACTCAATCATTTTTTACTAATCTTAAGAACACCCTACTTGATTAAAAGCTAATCATAAAATTTTATCTTCAGAGTATCATCTCACTCACCTATCTATCGTTGACAAGTAGTACATTATTTGTTGTAGGAAATATAAAATTAGACAATTGTCCAAGATTTTAAAAAATTATCAATAACTTTTTAAAACATAATAAATTAACATATTTAACATGGCAAAAAAAACATACGAATATTATAGATATCATAAATCATAGCAGGCCCAGCATCCTCCAACTAAATTATAACTGTATAATAGTATTATATATTAGTCATTTTTGTAACCATGTAAAAAATTCTGAAAAAACTGCATCTCAGTTTAAGAGAAAAGGCGTCTATAAAATAATGTTCTTTAACTGCAGCATGAAACAAAAACAAAATAGCTACAATTTCAGAACTTTCTCTTAAATGTCATAAATCTAGTCTTCTCCAAAAGTGTGAAGGTCCGTTTTTGCAGCATTTCAAACGGGTTACCAAACATGCTCTTAAGAATCTCAATAATTACTGTGATTGTTAATACGGTGTAGCAGAGACAACACTGCGATCAAAACCGATCTAGTTGATTCTTAATCAGTGTCTGAGGAAATTCGATTCACATGACCCTCAAAATGAAAATCAAATTTAAAACTAAAATATTCTTTAAAAACGTAATGATTGATGGATCATCCAACAAAACATAATGAATATTAACAAGGGGGTATATGCAGAAAAAAATGGTCAGATATCATCATTGAAAAAGAAAGGATCTTTAAAAAGACCATTTTGTGATTTCAAAAGATCATTGGGTGAATTAAGCACATCACAATAAGGGAAGTGAAGGAATGAAAACAGATATGAAAAAAAAGAGAAGGTAATGGAAACTGACCTTGTAAAATGTATGCAACCTTGGACGAATCAGAGTAACGAGGAAGGGCAAAACCATTCTTCTGAAGAGCTAGTTTGGCAGCAGCGATGTTTCCTTCACGCAACATGGGAAGCTCAGAAGGGGACCATGCATAGTAAGACCCACCATTGCCCTCGTACACCTTCTTGGCTAATTGAGGAGAAAGATCAATCTCCATCGCAACACTTCAGAGAAAGGAAGAGAAAAAACAAAGATTTGGCACAAAAGGAACAAGAGTAAATTGAGCAATGGTCACACAGTTTTTGAGTCCCACATCATGTGTATTTATAGCAATCTAAACATCGTGTTTGTTCTTGTTATCTTTTATCAATCATCAATTTTGAAAACTAACATATTCCTAATATTCATCCACTGTAACTAACTTTATCTTCCAGCTTTTATTAATTCGGATGTTTTTTAATGTTTGACATTAATATTGATTCACTAAGATTGTGTCATATAATTAACAGAATTTTTTTAAATATATAGTTAAAGATTTGATATCAGATATATATGAATGGAAAAATATTTGTTGTGAAAGATTATTAAATGGATCACAAAACTTCAAAATATTTATCTTTGGATTTTAATTGAGTGGTACACACCCAAAAAAAATATATATATTGGTAGGTATACGGTAAAGTTGTGATAAAAATATATTTGAATTAGTTTTAAATAAAAAAAGTCATAAGATATAAATATTAAAATTTTTAAAAAATAATACAATTGGATAAAATACAGATTAGACCCATAGAAAATGCATATCTTTTCTGGATGATTAATATTATATAATAACTATTTGTTAAAATTTAATTTTAACTGCTCTCTCACATTGAAAAAACCATTTGATAAAATTGGATTAACATAATAACTAAAGAAAACTTAAAACAGGAATTTTGTTTAGATTTTTTAAATACTTATGTCCGGTTAAAACTAAATTGATTTGATTGAGAAAAAAATTATTCCAATTATATTCAAATTTAATGGATCTCGTGCAATATAAAATGTGCAAATATTAGTTCGTTAATAAAATATAATACCTAATTTTAGCTATAACTATCTCATTAAAAGAATATAAATAACATGTTTTTAACATACTTACATAAATTAAATGATATTTTTTATTTATAGTGTAGCAAAAATGGAAAAAAAATATATCTTTATTTTAAAATGTGATCATTTAAGAAACATTTATTATGTTGAGAGTTCAGAGGTACAGAAATTTGTTGGGAAAACATTTAAATAAGAAAAATCATACTTTAATAATCCTTAGAATTATATATAATTTTTATGTAATGAATTTAAAAAAATAAATATATATATATAAAGATAAGTTTAAAATTAAATAATATAAAAAAGTATTAAAATAATAGTATTGAGAGTTGGAATGGTTATATTAAAAATATGAATTCTCAATATATCATTGTCTTTAAATAAAATCAGTTAAACAATAATAAAGTTCGAGAAAAATTATTGATAGAAACTTTTTAATACAAAACAAAATAAATAATAAATTTAAACTTAAATTAAAAGTAAAGTTTCTCCTAAACTTTATCCACTAAATATTACTATTTCTTTTTGCTGTTACTTAATGGGTTGGCAAGTGTTTTAATACAATTTAATATAAATAAAAAAAAATATTTCTTGATAACATTACCACTTATATTAAAAATGTGTAATTATATATTTTAATTCTTCTGAGACCTTCCGTTTTTAAAGACTAATTAAACCTCTACCAATTTGATTTTAGTCACATTAATTTATTCAAGGAGTAAAACATTTTCATACCTACTGTTTTAATCCGCAAAATTTATTCAAACAAAAAATAATATATTATTAATTTTTTTTAGTTTAAGATAAGACTATCAGTTATAATAACTAAATTTATACTATCGTAAAGGTTGACTTCTATTATTATTATTATTATTTTTTATTTTTTTTAAGATAAGAATAAATTAGAATAACAAAATCATCTTGAATTAAAGTAATTATAAAGGTTGATTAATAATAAATAATATTGCTTAGAAATATCTACCCTTAGAACATATGAACCCACATTATTTTGAAAAAAATACTAAGGGAAAAAAATATTGTGAATATTAATTAATATATTACCCATCTTTAAAACTTATAAAATTAAATTTAACAATTTTAGTATTGAAGATTGTTCCTCTACTAATATAATCTTACAATATTCAAAGTCGATGTGAATGAAAATTTATATATATATATATATATATATTAATTCACTAAAATATCTTTTAAAAATAAAATCGTGATAAAACATAAAATTTTTAAACAAACAACACTTCAGTTACGATAATTGCTCTAATAATATTATTTTTCGAATTTAAAGTCGGATAAATAACATTTTATACAATATAAAATAGATGTAAACTATAAAATCGAGTTGAACTTAAATCCTTCCTAATAACTATTAAAAGGATCAATTGTTTTTCTTCTTTAATCATTAACATTTCTGTCAATTATTGCGAATTGAAAAAAAAGTACAAAATGCATTTTTTTTTAAATCTCATATATGATTATTACGGGGAAGAATGCAAGATTACAGCAGCTAAAAATGCTACACATGGCAACCCACTTGAAAGTGTTGGTGGAAAATGGTTTTAGCTTTATGTATCTTCTAGAGAAATTAAATATATCAAGTAAGTAATTATACTTCCACAAATCATTGTTATGATTGAACCAACTTTACTTGTTGTTGTGTTGTTCCACGATCCTCTCCAGCTGGAAAAATAATTGCAGGTTTCCTTTTCATAAGAATCCATTTTTCATTTTTATTGATTTACAAAAGATTGTGTTAAAAATAAAATGTAAATTTTAAGTAATCTTTACTCTATTTGATATCTTTCTTTAATCTCATTAGACAATTTTATTTAAAAATGTTTATTTATTTATTTAATAAAATTAATAATTAAACAATTTTTTTATTTAAAATAATTAAATATTTTTAAAAAATATAAAGACTAAATTTATTTTTTAATATTATGTTTACAAAATTATATATATATATATATATATATATGTATGAATTGAATTATATTATTATTTTTAATTAGTTATTTATAAAAATTATAAAGTTGTATATATTTTAATGTAATAAAAATGTGTATAGAATTGCGTGTGTTTCTGTTACTATTAAGAATAAAAATTCAAATCATTATTATTTAGTTATTTATTTATATAAATTTATTATTTTTTAAAAATTTCATTCTTTTTTAGTTTTTTAAAGTTATTTTTAATAAATTTTTCTTTGTTTAAAAAGTAGTTTTTAGTGTTCAATTATTTAATCAGCTAAGAATCTTATCGTATTATAGTTTGTTTCTAGTATTCTGATTATTTAAGTAATGTAATCTAAAATTTATAAAGATTTTGAGTTAATTTTTTTTTCTCCAATATTATTGTTTGGAAAGCAATAGGTAAGAAGAGTGGAAGAGAGACTATAAAACTATTTTAAGATGGTGTTCCTCGTCTTGGGATAGTAACGGTAGTGGAGTTGTCAAGTTTAGTTGGATTTGTTGTGGCAAGTTATGACAAGGTAGAAAAATGATTTTGTGTACCTTTGTAGAGAGGTGGCACGTAAAAATAAATTATTTTCATCTGTTTGTAGATGAGTTGACCATAACATTGGATGATGTGTCGAATTTGTTGCACCTCCCTTATCGAACAATTATACACATACTCGAGCTTAGATGCAATTGCGACGACTGATTTGCTTGTTGATTCACTTCGCGTAGATCGGGGACTAACAACTACTGAGACTCATCATGGGATGGACATGTGTGTCTAAGCTGGTTGAGGGAAGTGTATGAGGACGCATGTACCAAGAGACAATGGACCGTGGTTGCAGGGACATATTTGCTATACCTAGTAGGTTGCACCATCTTTGCAAATAAGAGTGTTACGTCGATTAATGTATCATACTTGGGATTATTTGTAGATTTGAGGCACAATGGGGGATACTCGTGAACAAAAGCTGCTTTGACCCACATGTATGAGCAGTTGGGAGATGGTAGTTATGTGAATACTAGACAGTTAGCTGGGTATGTCACAAAAACTCCATAACCACTCATGCTCTTATAAAAAAACTTAATTATTAACTCTAAAAGCCAAGCAATCGTTTGACAACACAACCTACTCCTCTATCTTGCTCCGCACAGCTAAAATGACCCTCCACAACGCCTCAGATAAATGAAGAAAAAGAACAATGTCAAACCAACCCATCCACGATGCGCTTTTTCAAATAAAAGGTCAATGACAATTTTGGAATTTTAAAAATTGTGAGGGTGCAAGAAGAAAAACGTAAGGGTGCAGGAAAAAACTCCCATTGTTTTACCGATTTTATGTTTGGCAGTTTCTTCATGCACCCCCACAAGGTTGTGCAAAGACAAAACTATCCTCATATAAACAGTACATTTTTTTTTATTCCGGATTATGAAATCCGGTAAATTTTTGGATTGACGCTTCTGGTTAATTTTCAGATTGGCGCATCCGGTAATCTCCCGGATTGATGTTTCCGATAATACATAAATGATAGTGTTAATCCAAAATAAAAAAAATGCAAAACATTCATAATTGAAAAAACCATTATGGATCCGCCAATCCATAATTCAAAATATGCATTCCGGATTCAAAAATCCATAATTAAAAAAAATCATTCCATATTCACTAATCCGTAATAGAAATTAAGATTCCAAATTCAGCAATCTGGAAATCAATAATTTATGCAAACTTTGCTTCCAGAACACCCCCTCATCCGGAATGCAACATGATTCACTTCCGGATTGATGAATCCGTAGCACACTCCCAGATCCCGAAATTGTGGGGGTCAGTTTCGGAATTTACAAAATTGTCGGGGTGAAGGAAGAAAAATGTTGGGGTGCAGGAAGAAACTGCCTTTATGTTTTTTAGTTTATTTGTAAGGCCCACTTTTGGCCTATACAACTCCTATTTTAGGTTTGTCTACAGCATGAATGGCATGAGAACATGTTACCCTAGTTTAGCGTAGCTTATTCTCTTGTTGAAGAACTCTTAGTGGAGTTGTAGCAAAAGCTTAGCATTAGTGCTCTGATTCCTCTATTGTTTCAAGAACAGCAGTAATTTTTCACAACTGAAGAAGGTGTTTAGTTGATCAAATCTTGCACTCATGATCAACAACAACCAACCCTTTTCTCCTTCCGCCAAGCCCTCCTCTTCGTTCGCCATCATTTATTTCTTCCCTCTTCTAACAATTTTCGTCAGCAAAAGTTGCAAGAGTCACCAAAACCCAACCTCACTACGAAATCTAACTTACTATAACCCTCAAAACCTTACTTAACTCCCTCACCTAACATTTTAAACACACCGCCCAACCTAGCCACACAAAACACACCACAACATCCACCTCCAGTTGTTCCACTAACTCAAGACCTCGAGCCCCTCACTGCACCTACTCTTCAAAACCTCCTATAACCCAATACCACCCAACATAACCCAATAACCCTTCAGCCAAAGCTCACACCAGCGACCTAAAACGCACAATCAATTCACTTTGAAGACAAAGTGCTAGACGCAGTGGAGAGTAATGTTACACCACAACCCAACAAACCAAATAGACCAAAATGACAGATTAATCAACCCAAATGGATGGGAGACTTTACAATGTAGATGGGAGACAGATTTATGTTATTTACGTTTGTTTGTAAGACCCACTTTTGGCTGTAGCTTATTCTCTCGCTGTTGAAGAACTCTTTGTGTAGCTATAGCAAAAACCTAACAAATTGTTTCAGAAACTTGATTCAATCAACACTTGAGTAGCTGTAGCAAAAACCTAACAAATTGCTTCAAAAACTTTACTCAATAAGCACTAGAGTAATATCATTTAGTTATATTAATCACATTTTGTTACAAGTGTTCTTTATTAGAATTTTGTAAGACTTGCAAATGTGCTTAGGGTTACATTGACAATAATGTGTCAATTATGATAATGCTCATAATAAAAATATATCTGAATTAGCTATTTGTGTCAACCAAAATCGTCCCTACCTGGTTAAAGTCAAGTCAAAAGGACAAATCTCCTTACATATGGATATAGTCCTGGCAATAAATTAGCACAAATCTTCTGTCTTAACAACACATACACCCCAAAACTAACCAATAAACAAACTTGCTTAAGCAAACACATTGAAAATGTTTCAATTTATAAACATTCTTTTGGCTTTGATCAGAATTATTGATCTCCCCTGTCAAAAAATGAGGGGCTAAGCTCCTATCAACTTCTCCATTGTTATGATTGGGACACCAAATTATGTGTTGTCTGCATATCAAACCACCATCGTATAATGCATTAGCCACGACTTGAAATATTGAATGCGCAGCCTGAATTCAAAACTGAAGCTGCCCTCACACTAGTACAGGTAGTACCACGCCATGTAAGCAAAGGATTCAGCCTCTATCATGGGTTCTCCTTCAAATTATTTGAATTTCCATTTTGTACATTTTCTACAGAAGTGGTTGTTGTCTTTTCCGGTGCTTTCCTAAAGAAGCTTTTTGAATAAATTGCACCAAAGACAATTACCTGACAAATTTACTGGTGTTAATGGGTTTCTCATAAATTCACCAAGCAAATACATTTAGTGTGCGACCTATATCATGGTGGTCCGAAATAAGTGTAAGTGGGGACCAGTTGTAATGTACGTAATGGTTGAAAAAGAAAGAGTGTGGCACAAAAAAAAGTAAGTCTTACAGCTCCAATCCATTGTTCCCAGCTAAGAGGATGGGAAAACCACACACATGATAGCATGATGCTTACCAACTGCAACAATTAGAATAAAGTATGACAAACACTGAGAAAATAAATAATGGAAAGGATAAAGTAAAATTTGACTTTTCTTGGCAATAGTTACCTGTCTAGTTGTCATTATAATAGCAAATGTTAGGGCACCAAATGTGCGAATTGTGTAGGAAATAAAAAATTGACTAGCTGTTGCAACCTGTGGAAGTTGATATTATAACAAGCTTCTTTAGTGAAATGGGAGATGGAGAAGGAGGATTTTTATATTTCTTGTATGGAACGGGGTAAAAGCACAAAAGATTTCACAAGTCAGAAAGGAGAGCAAATTACCAACAGTGTATTGTAAAATTTAAAACAGAAGGCAAAGTTTTCTTACTGTTGAAAGCAATGCAATGTCAAGGAAACAATCCTTATGAAGATACACAAACTCTATTGCTGGTAATAATTGTCCTTGTATGATAAGGCCTAAACAAAAATATCAGATGTCAAATCCAACTATGAAGCTGAAAAAGAAACAAAATCTGAGAGAATAAAAATGGAGACATATAGTCCAAGAAAATTCTGATTGCAGAAAAATAAAAAGTTCAGAATGAAATTTCATCGTCTGTGACCCACCTGTCAGGCTAAGAACACAAGAACACAAAGTGGTATAGAATATCTGATTATGTATCTCCATGTTATAGCCTTTAAACATCTTATCTTGGAAGGTGCTTGTAAAACCATCACACCTATTAGACCAGACAAAAAAAAGAGAGCATGTGAATTGAAGGAAGACTAGCACATGAGTTAATTTGTATGACAAATTAAACACTTAAAACATATAGGCAAGTTGATTTATCCCTAACATGAGAATAATCTGAAAGTGGGATTAAGTTTTGCAGTGATACCCAAGATAACCAATCATTAGCAAAACTCCCCAGACAGTATTTTCCCTTCCTCTACCGTATGGACTTATGTCGGTCCCTGCCTACAATAACAACACAAAAGAATTACATCAGCTCATCACAGAATGGTTCCAGATTATCAAGAATGTTTATTTTGTATCTTCAGCAGCATGATGAATCCAGAGTAAAGCAATATCAGTGACAATGCTTATTCAATGGAAGATAAATACAACATTTGATACAGAAATTATCCAATCAGTTGATATAACTCACACAAGAATATATACAGGTCAGAATTGCAAGTCAAAATGACAATAGCAAGACTGCAGTTAACTACTCGCCTATTTAAATGTGTATCTGTTGTGTGTGTGGAATTTTGGATCCCAAGTTAGGTATCTATGCATCATAGGAATATGCGGATTTGCAATTGTCATATGGGACTCAGCAAGTCTGTCCATGCTTTATTTTGCTTTAGTATGTTAAATGTAGAAGAATATGAAAAAAAATTCAGGGTTAGTTAGATCTTCCTGAACTTCGGAACAAAGTATTGCATGTAGCCATCTTAAAAAAGCAAGATTAAATGTATGAATATTCATTGTTGGTTCTAAATAGTAAAGACTAGCATACAAAGAGAATGATGAAAAAGACACAAAAAAACTAGGCTCAAAAGATGATTACAGGATATAGGATGAACACTGAGCAGCCAAGGGTTACTATGAAGGCCAGCAAATAGTCAGTTCCTCGATATTTCTTCTGCATTATGACCGTGCCCCAGACCTAAATAATACACATAGGAAAAAAATCAAGTTTCATAACATGGAATGAATAAACCATAGGCATAGAGATTGTACATAAGATTTGTCATCGAAAAAATGAACACGATTGGTTTGGTTGAGTCTAGAACACATGCATGAGGGAAGAAAATAAAAATAATGGCTAGCAGGGTAGGACAATATATTAGACTACCTACAACCCAACAAGTATAAAATGTACATTCACTTTAATAGAACACAAAATCAGTCCTTAGAATAATATTAAAATGGAAATAGAAGTTGCATCTCTTTTCATACATAGGATGCGCTTTTGCATGCAGAAATGATAATCAACTTGATAAAGAAAATCCTTCAGAACTTTCCAAAACTATATTTAGTATTAAGCCTTCGTCTACTTAACCACAATGACTTATATCTATCTCAATCAAAATATAAAAAAAGAAGAGAAAAAGCCTCATCTTAACCAAAATAGTCAACTAAAATATTATAAAATCTACCTAAAAATCATCTTGTCATACATAAAAAAGATGACATGTTTATAACTTCACACCACATTCACCACTCCATTTGAGGATAGACTGCAGCAACTTTAAAACCACCTACTTAATCATTTTCAAAAAAGAAAAGTATAGAGGATATACTGTTTTGCTGGTCATGGTAAATTTGTTAGCAACTACCAAAAGTACCAAACTTCCTTCCTTCTCTCGCCTTCTCTTATAGAGACAAAACAAGTATTTGAAGGTTCGACATTTTGAAAGAATAAAAAAGAAATTCGAAATGTGCCTACCCTAGGTAGAATAAAATTTGTAGGGGAAAAAGTATTAGTGTTTTTCTTGAGAGAAAGAGACAACCAGGCTAATACTTTGACCAATTTGAAAAGAATGTTCAACAAAATTTTAAGACTGAGGATCAGGATTCTACGTCTAAGTTACATATTTTCTTCTTCATGCACTTGTTAGGCTAAAAAATGAAATGGCTACTGGCAATCACAAGTGATTGTGAGCAGATGAGAAAGAAAGAGTGCATGAAAGATTCAGAGTTAAGGAACAACACATTATTATACAATGTAATTATTACTATTCTTCATCAACAGTATCAATGAAGCTTTCAATCAGCCAGTAATCATAAATATAAAAAAAATTATATAATTGAATACGGTATTAATGTTTCCCTTACCATAACTGGTATCATTTTAGCACACTTTGCAAGAGTCTGAACAGGGAAACTAACATATTTGAGGGCCTGGAATAAGAAACACGATACAAAAAAGGACATTAACGGACAGCCAACAGTAACTATGTAATAACAACTTATAATGAACATACAATGCATTAACAGCTTACCTCATACTGACAACTCGTGGTAAGTATGTTCGACACTGACACAAGGCAGTACTTATAAATGGGGGCAACCGGATCCAAAACTTTGTTACTTGCCTATGAGAAAGATTGAAAACCATAAATTCAAGGAAAATTCTGGCTAAGCAAATGCAGTCACAAGAAAGGCAGGCTGCAATGTCAAGCACAAAGCATGTTTAAATTCTCGTTTGGCATGTTCCAAACTCAGTTTGGAGATAAAACTCAAATTTCTTAACCTGTTTGGTTACTGTTAAAATATAAGTATAAATTGTCTGAAACCAAGTTTCCATACAGCAAAACCGAGGTTCCTTTTGCAAACTTAGTTTGAAAAGTGAAAACCGCTCCAAAATTAAGTTTGCCAGCCTTAATCCAAACACGCATCAAATGTTCGGTAACCATAGTACTTCCCCACATAAAAAGCACTCACTTACCAGTAGAGCCCCAGCCGAAACAGCAGACGTCGTGATGCGGTTGCAGAAAACAAGAAAAAGAGAATATTTGAAGAAGTCCTTGTTCACCCCATAAGGAACTCTCATGATCTTTTCCTGAAAGAAACAAACACACTCACATATATATAATATAACTCACAGTCACAGGACAATAGTAGGATTATCAGAGAGGGTTTTGACATTATCCAACTCCACAAGACAAGAAGGTCCGCGTTAGCTTTAGCCCACATGCCTATAATAGATGCTAGTTTAGTTAATCCATAAACACCCATTCACAAATTGATAAATAAGCAAGAAGTGATATTTAAGATTAAGAAATCAAGAACAAGGAATGATTACAAACTCAATAGGGAAACAATTACAAAACCCACAAATATGTAATTGGAATTAGTTTTAAGCAAGAGAAGAAGATCCTGGGGTTCTACCAAAATCAACAGAGACGAAAAGTTTGAGTTATAGACCTGCAAAACGCCATAGGTAACGAGGGTGACCATGATTCCGGAGACCGCAAATGTGACTTTCACCAACTTGTTCTCTCTCCAATTCGAATCACCCGCGGAAGAAGAAACAGAAGCAGAGGTTATTTCCGCCATGTCCGAAACACAAGCACCGCACTGACATAGAACACGACCAAAAACGACGTCGGATTCGAGTTAGCTCGCCTCTGACTCAGAGCTCGGGTTGCTCTGCCGCACTCTTCTCTTCTGTTGTTTCATGCGAGAAAAAGGAATTGGTCCGCCACGTCAGCGTTCACCATTCTCGGAAGACAGCAACTGCACTCGCATTTTCACTCTTGACTGAAAATGGGCCAGTCAACACTCCTAACGGATTTTAAAAACTAGGCCCAATAACGCTAAAAATGGGCCTGTCCAAACATGGTCCATTTTCACACATGGATAAGGATATTTTGGTCATTTCGTTACATTTCGTATATAAACTCCATAAACCAAGACGTAAACCCTAGAGCCGGTTTCTTCCTCTGCGCAGGTTTGTGTCTGTGCATCGTTACTCTTTGCTAATTTGCTTAATTTCATGCTGTTTACGATTTCTGGTTTTTGAATTTCAGGAATTAGGAATATTTGACAGGTAGAGTTTCTTCAATGGCTCCTAAAGGTATGTTCGTGTTCCTCACTCCGCTTTTTTCAATTTTCATTTCAACGATTAGGGGAACGAAATTTAAGTTGGTTTTGCTTTTGTTGTTTGTGATTTTAATGGTTTTCTTTGTGTGTGTTTATGTATAGCTGATAGTTCTAAGAAGGGTGATCCAAAGGCACAGGCCTTGAAAACTGCTAAGGCAGTTAAGTCTGGTCCTACCTTTAAGAAGAAGGGGAAGAAGACCCGAAATTCTGTGACTTTCCACAGGCCGAAGACATTGAAGAAGGACAGGAGTCCTAAGTACCCTCGCATTAGTGCACCACCAAGGAACAAGCTTGACCATTATCAGATCCTGAAGTTCCCTCTTACCACTGAGTCTGCTATGAAGAAGATTGAGGACAACAACACTTTGGTTTTCATTGTTGACCTTCGTGCAGACAAGAAGAAGATCAAGGATGCAGTAAAGAAAATGTATGACATCCAGGCCAAGAAAGTTAACACCTTGATCAGGTAAGCATTTATGCAATGATTAATTGGTTTTGATAGTAATAGTTTGATAACTTGCTATTGGTAATGGATTTGGTAGTGTAGTGAATTTCCTATTAATTTAGTGGCATAGCATGCTGGGTTGGTGTACTACCCTGTTGAAAACTCTTTTATGTTCATACATTATGCCTAGTATAATTTCCAGTCCTGTTTGTAGGCTTCTTTTATGTCTTTAATTACAGTTGTGAGCATTGCTACCGATTTGGTGCAGTGTTAATATTAATGAGTTAATAATGTGGAGAACTGATTATAGGATTAATAATTTCATTTGTGGGATGTGGAAATAATTCTTGGGCATGAATATACTTTTTCAATTTGTATTGCTAGTTAATAAGGAATTCTTTGTTTCCATATGAGAATGTAGGATTGTGTATTATTTGGAATGCATTTGAGATGCCCGTTTAAAGTGAACTTGTGTAAATGTGTTTAGCTTTAGTTCAATATATAAGGTATTTCTGCTGCAATTTCTGAATTTCAATTCTGTTGCAGGCCTGATGGTACCAAGAAGGCTTATGTCAGGTTGACCCCTGATTACGATGCATTGGATGTGGCAAACAAGATCGGCATTATCTAAGATAGCACCTGGGTTTTATTAAATGTTAGGCAGTTCTATGGTGATTCTTGATGGTAACTTTTCAAAAAATGATAGGTTCTATATTTTGGGTTTTATTATTTTGTATCTTTTGGTTCAGAAGACACTAAACAGACATCGTGTTTCAATTTTGTCTCTTAAATTGATGATTAAAATGAGCATGTTAAAAGTTTATATTTTTTAGTGATTAGGCGACTCGTTGAATGAGGTTAATGAGTGTATGTGTACTGAAGCTGGTGGACTGCTTGGCACTAACGAAATTGTAGAGTGCAGAATCCGGTGTGACTATATGAAAGAATTTGCGCAATAACTGTAGCCAACCTACAAAGGATATTAGCTTATACTTAATTTGTATGCTAATTGAATTCAGCAATAGTGATGTTTGAGTACATAGGTGGTGAACATGTGAATGAATTTTAGGTCAAATTCGGAATTAGAATAACACCGGTCTTGAAATAGGTCTCTGAGGTGAACATGTGAATGAATTATGGGCCAAATTTCTTTAATCTGTGATTTAATTAAACCAAAGAGAAGGTGAATAAAAGTTTAAAGAGAAAGTTAAATACAAAGAGTTAAGTATTACTTTTGTGAGGTCACATTTAAGCGGCTGGATAATCATAATATGAAAGAACCCTAATATTTATAGTTGTTTTGGATTTTATTTTTATTTATAACAAGAGTCATGTTTGATTATCTGCATTAAAGGTTGAGGTGAGATATTGAAAATAAAGTTTAGCTTTTATTAAAGAATTAACCTCAAAACTATACTGCACTAAGTGTGTAGTGTAATGTATACAACCAAATTTTACTTGTAAGTTTTAACTAATGCTTACTCTACAAATTTCAACACTTATGTTGATCATGGATCTACAAATTTCAAATTGAGCTTTCTTAAGCATACTTGTATAATCATACTAATCTCTATGACACTCGTATAACGATCCAAATGGAGGTGTCTGAAGTTGTTAGCTTTCTCTATAACCATCCAAGTTCTATTTACCAGGAATCATAGTATCATTCATTCTCCTCTTCCTCAAAGTCTCCAAGGGTTCACCTCACAAAAAATGGAAACTGAAAACAAAGATAGACAAAAAAATTATAGTTGGTGGGATGTGAAATCAAGAGGGAAGGAAGTGTTGTGTGCTGGGTAGATTTTCCCTTTCAAAGTCTTCCCTCCTCAAAGGCTGTAGCAATGTTGTGTGAGAAGCAGCTACGGAACAGTGTAGCACGTGATGATGCACAGATGCTCTACAAAGAGGACAATTTGAATGAGACTGAAACCACGTGTCAATGCATGAAACATGGAACCTGTGGCTGCACTGTGGAAGATGTTTCAGCCACTCACCTTCCTCAAACTCTCCGAGACAAATGGCACATTCCACATTACTTCCCTTCTCTTGTTCTCCCTCGTTTCTCTTGAACTCAATCGTTGGAAGAGACTGCACCACACAGAACTCCAATCCCTGGCTTTGAACCTGCATGGAAGGATCATCCTCGAGAACCGTCTCATCTAGAAGTCGCCTTGGAACCTGGTTTCTGCCTCGGCAAATTCCACACAACAGACGGTTGAATATGCCGAAGCAATTACTCAGTGTAAAAAAGATAACGCATACTATAATAATTGAAAAAACCTCTTCGAGCTTCCATTGCGTATGGTTATTGAGTTCAGCAGAATCAGAAGACATTTTAATGAAAATCAAGTTTGGAGTTTGCTAAAAGTAGCAGTAAACTAAGTTGGAAAACTATGCCAACATAGGGACACAGAACGTTCAAACCGAAGTAGTATAGTTGGAGATCACACTAAGGATTCTCCGTTGTGATTGCTGACAGCTCTTGTCTTAACTATCAAAGGTTCAAGAAATTGATAAATTTAAAAATTCTTGAGCAAATTAAATCCAAACAAGTTTAATTTTCTTGAATTGGGTAAAAACTTTTATCATATCAAATGATCCCAAATGTTATTTTTGAAATAATTGTTACAAAAGTTTACATATTTAACATAATATGACAAGGAGAGGTTGAAGAAATTTAACATTCTAGTTGAATTCGATAAAGAAAACTATTTGATGGTTATAGGCAGAAAAAAAGTATCAGATCACAACATACATTTAATAATATGAAAATCCAAAATTTCCTACACTTTTCAAATGGAGAGCTCACAACATTTTAATTAAAACAAAAAAGGCTATCTGTTGCCGATTCACTCAAGTTGAGAGTGCCATTTACATATTTGGAAAAAAAAAGGACCAAGGGATGAAAAATTTGATGCCTTTGCCGTTCATTGACGGGTCTTGGAAGTGACACCAGAAGTTGAATTCAACTGCCATGTATTGTTCCATGAAGCAGTGTTTTGAGCAGCTAAGTTGAGCATGGAAGCAGAACACGTGGAGAGAGCATTTGAAGAATAAGGTAAGGTTGGAATCCTGGGTTTTAGAAGTAAATTTTCAATTTCTCCAAAAGTGTTAGGCTTAAGGATGCTACTGACATCACATTTTTTTATGGCTACCGGTGGCACTTTGATCTCTTCAATAGGAGGGGGGTTTACCCATGTAGGAAGTTGCCCTGCTAAGAGCAGTGTGTTAAGCAATGGACCAGCATCTTTCACAGCCTGAAGGAGATGACCCATTTGAGGCAAACCTCTTTCATTGGCAAGACGATCTATAACTGCAGCAGCAGGATCACACATTGGCTTTACAGAAGGAATCATCGAAACACTAGGTGCTGAGAAGTTGAAGTTTTGAATCAAATTCTGATTGAGATTACTCATTTTGTCAATGGGGTTAACTGCATTGATGTTTGTAAACTCTGTGGAAGAGTCAAATAAGAATTCCATTTGTGGGGAACCGTGTGAGAGAGTATTGTCAGATTTTGTTATGCTTGTGCATGCTCTAATAGCAGAAGGGGGGAAGGTGAAATGATTTTGGATGTCAAACACGTTTTGCAAATTGTTTGAACTAGAGGGAATTAACTGGTTCATTAGTTTAACTAGATCAGACCTTGCTTCATCCCTCTCTTGGTAAGCCATTTTCAACAGATTGAACAATTCTGTCTTGAGATGTTTTGTGGTTTCAAGTTCAAGTCTGGCATCCATAAGCTTTTGCCTCAACTCATGTTCTCCCTGAAAAATCAATCAAGAAAAAAAAAGTGTTCATAGATAGTCAAATAGCCATTTCTAAGGTCTTCAGGAGTTCACTCATTGTTGCCTTAATTACTGGTACTAGTTACGGAATAAAGTTTAGCTGAATAATAAGGAGTCTCACCAAACTTTGACACAACATATCAGTAATTTTTTTGATAAATGGACAACAATTTCTTTTGGTAAATAAACAACAGAGAAAGCGACGTGGTCATGATTTATGCTTTTTGCCTTAAATTATCAAAGACTATTGACAGAGTTAGGTCTATGTAGATCACATAATGCATGCATCAGGTTCAAACACTGTTTCAAAGTAAGATCCACGTAATCTCAACCAACCCTAGGCAAAAACTAGACTCAGATTTATCTATTTTCCTTTGCTCAAATAAATGGAAGACATGCTATTTATAGAAACAGCAACAATAAGGGTATTTGGTATATTATGGAAAGAATAAATTAAGGGATTAATTATAAAACTATAAACAAGGAAACACGTTAAATTTTTTATAAATAAAGCAAGTATCAATAATTGACAATTATTGACAATAAATTGTCCAAGATTTAATGTGAAGAAGGACAAGTTGGGAGAAAGGGGTCAAGGATTAAATTCTGAAACATGTCGCAGAAAAATAACAAAGGATCCTGGCAATTAATGCACCATATCCTTGCAGAAGGTAAAACCAAGAAAGAAAAAAAAACAAGAGAATGGAGATGCGTCTACCATGATAAAACATCCTAGATTCAAGAAAGTAGTTTTCTACCATGGAAAATTTTACAACCTTAGACCTGAAAAACATTAAAGCCTGTGTATTTAGTTACTGACAAAACTTAGATAAAGTACTTATCACAGAGGTGATGTTTTCAATTTGAAATAAAAATGAGTTCTTTCCCAGTAAAAGTTTTCCTCCAATTCATAGGATACGCAAAAGATGGCCATTTACCAAGATAAAAAAAAGTACATTTTCTTTTGTAATCTTTCAAAGACTTCACCTTTGTCCTTAATAAACAAAGAAAAACGAATAGAACAAGGGAATGAATTAGTTGAATGGAGAAACTTGATCCAGATAAAGATCAATCATGGAAGTGAGTAACAAATGAAAGAATACATGAATGCAGATGTCATTTAATGGAAAAAGGGTCTTCAAAGACAGAAACTTTAGTCAAGGATGCAGCAGAAGAAAAGAACAGCAATGATAAAAGACTGACAGAAGCATACACAGATACATATATATACACATAGATATATACACACACACATATATATATATATATATGATATGATATGATTATGCAATGATATATGATTATGCAATGACAAACCTCAGGGTAGATGATGAGCGAATCCAGGTCTTCCATATTTGCGGCTACTATTTGAGAGCAGAAAGGGAGAGAAATTTGGAAAACCAAATATTGGTGTAGAAAATTAAGTAAATTTGTAAGTGTACCCTTTTATTTATAGAGAACATATTTCCACATTTGTGAGATTTATAAGACTAAAGGGTAGTGGAAAGTCAAGGTTTAATCACAAAAATGGTGAGGACCAAGTCCCTGTCATTGAATGCCAAAATCTTCCTCAGAGAACAAATTGCAGTTCCCATTTTTGTGATATATATGATTTCAGAATCCCTGAAATCCTCCCATTCTTTCAGGAATGTGCCACTTCTAATATTTATGTATTCGTCATAATTTATTTAATTCAGTTAAACTTTCCATGTATAAATCCTTCAAGACGTTAAAATTCAAACATCAATTTTTTTTCATCAATAATATGTATAGGTAAATTAAAAAAAAAAAAAAAACAGATGATTAATGTGTTGGTTAGATACTGATTGATATATATATATATATATATATATATATATATATAGAGAGAGAGAGAGAGAGAGATATGTAAATTAAAGAAAATGATATTTTATAGACACAAACAAATATTTAAGGCTTAAATGCATTGTATAAATTTAATTTTGAATGTGCGATTTCCGAATGATTATTTAAATTATATTGTTGACAATTTTTTTTTTGTTATTTAAGAGTTTTATTCTAGATTAATTTAAAATTACACAACACATTTAATATCTTAAATACTTTTCATACCAAAATTATCATTTTTTTTACTTGAGTATTGCAGTGGTGCAAAATTTACATGATCCTGTGTGTGAAAGCTACATTAATCATCTCACCACACACACTATAATTATAATAATAAATCATAGTTAGATGACAACTTATTTTTAGAACATTTTGGTTAAATAATTATTTTGTTTCTAGTATGAGACTTATCCAATTTTTAAACATTATTCTGACTAATATGACCCTAGTGGATATCTTAGTTATGCACTTAGTTTGCAACAAGCCAATGTACCAATTAAAACTTTCCTATGCTCTTTGGCGGCATTACTATAATAATCGACATTCTTATTTTAATGTCAGAATTTTGTTTCACAAAACACAATATTAAAAGGACAAAACTGTTTTAAGTTAACTAAATTAAACTAAGTCCATGCAATGCTTTTTTATCATTAATGTCGACTCTTTTTATTGTTGTTAAACAGAATTTACAGAGCAATGTAATAGGGTTAACCTAATTGGATTGTTAGAATCTAATGGTTCTTTTGTTGTCTTTATGGAAGTTAGTTTAAGGAAACAAAAAATTATTTGACTTCTTGTTTTTGTTTTGTTCTTTCATTCTTTGGTTTAAACTCTTAATATACTTTTGCTTAGGCTATTTTTATTTTCTATTTTTTACTTTTATTTTTTATTTTCTATTTTTCTTTGCATAGATTTAATCTAGTTTCTTTGTTTATATTTTTATAATATTTTTTTATGTAATGATATGTTGTCTAAGATGGATTTTATACAAAAGTAATCATATATCTTAATACGATTTATTTGTACTAGAAAACATGCATTTTTGTTTTATACTAACTCATAAACATAATAATTATTAAAAAGATATAATGATAAAAAAAATATTAATGTAAATGAAGAAAAAAAAAGAACTTCAAATAGTTTCTTAAAATATTAAATATATACTATAAAATTAAAAAATAAATCACATTTTATATAAATAAAAAAAATAATGTTTTTCAAAATCCTTGTAGATGAATGATAGTAAATTCAGAATTAATACATGTTGATGTGACTGTTCCTCTACATCTCTTCATTTTAAGAGAAGGAGATATTTATTGTTGTATATCCTCTTCTCCTCTTTTCTGCAAAATTTTAGATCCAAACAACTGATATTCTTTCACTTCTTTTCATGTCAACACTACATCTATATAAATAAACAAAACTTTAAGAAAACAAAACTTTAAGATTTTAGGTAAGATTATTATACTTGCCAGCAATGTTTGGTTTGTCTAGTTGTGCCCTCTAGGTTGACCCTTATGCAATTCTATTAATTGAACATATAAAATTGAAATCTATGTTTGATGAGTATATGAGTCACATGGTTGACGTAATAGGGACAGAGCCATTTTTCTTATCTTAATTTTTTTAAAATTAGATTAATTATTTTTATTTTATAAATTTAAGGATGGGTGATCTTGTTAATTTTTGAATGTATATATAGATTCTTTTTAAAAGTTATTATTTGAATGTTAAAAAAATTATGAAAAAACTTTGTGTCTTTCACTGGTCTTTCTTTTTCAAGTAACTACCTATGTACATTGTATTTAATGATAATATATAAATACTGAATAATGAATTTTTAATGATAACATAAATAAGGACCTACTTTAAATAAAAATGAAGGTGGAAGTTGAATGTTACTTTTCAGGGGTTTGTTTTAATAAATTATAAGATTTTATATTAAAATCTCCATGTACTCACCATTCTACCAATTTTAAGGATCCATATAGTTGTATTAATATTATTTTTATTATTTTCTATAGTATTTACTGTGATGACAAAGTTTTTTTTTAATCTTTCATACAAACATACATTTTTTTATAATATTTATTTTAGGAATAATTTTGTATTTTTAGGTAAAATATTAGAATATTTTTAGGTAAAATATTTGAATATTTTTAATTTATATTTTTTAACAGTCTTCTTTTTATAACTTATTATTTCCCTTTTAAAGGTTATAAATGATCACATTAAAACATAATAAAGAATATTTCATTTTATGTACGTTTTTTTGTTATCTCTCTTATTTAATTTTCTAGCATTTAACTTTAACCATTAAAGTATATTTGTTTTGATGGTTAACCTAAATAACTCATAAAATAAGATTCGATTAGATTGCATAGTCTAATCTGTTTCTGAAAAATAAATAAATCAATTATACACTTTTTTTTGAAAAGGTTGAAAGAATATTAATTTATGTCAGTATCTATGTCTTAGAATTATATGACCTTATAATTAAAATTATTTTTTATGCCACTTAAATTTAAAAGATACATGTTTTATTTTTTAAGAATTTATATTTGTGTTTCATTTTTTATATTTAAATAGTTAATATGATTTGTTAGATTAGATATAAGACCAGACTAAACATTCATTTTTAATCTTTTCACTGTTAAATCAAATTCAACCGTGCATTTTTTATAACTTTATATTTATCTATATGTATGATTTATTTTATAGAATTCTTTAAATATTAGCTTATTTAAAATTATTTTTTAAGTATTTTTATTTTATTTTGCAGAGAGATTTTCTTTAGTTTTTCTTATTTTCTTTTCCTGTTTACGCTAAAAATTTACCCCCAAAAAGTTGACAATTTATCGACTACCATTTATTTTGTTTAGCGGCTTTTAGAATTATTATATTTTTAAGTATAATTTGGTGACTAGTTTTACTTGGTATTCAGTATATCGATATGTGTAAATGTATTAAGGTTAAATGATGATTGACTAGGTTAATTCATATGAATAATTAAGTAATACGTTCTTAATCACGATTTATGTATTAATTTTGATATAATAGTAACAAAGTCCATCACAACTATATAAATAGGCACAACAATCAAAACAATGTCTGTTATTACGATTTGTTTATTGTATCAAACACCAAATATACTCACTTGAACGTCAGATTACCTTTTGTAGGTGTCCTTCCGACCAGAGAATCGAGCCGTAGGTAGAGAGTATAGGGCGAAGGAAGGAAACGAAGTCCGACCAAAGTGAAGGAGTTAATAGAGTAAGGAACAAAAGAAAAAAGTGAAATCCAACCAAAATGGAAAAAATTAATTGTTCAGGTGATAGAATATTTTCTCACTCCCTTTATATAAAAACAATAATTAATATAGATATTTTTTTATATAAATTCATGACAAAATATGTGTAAAGTGTAAAAAAAAATCATCATGAATTAATTATATAATCTGAAAATTAAAAAGTCATTATGAAGATTTTCTTTAACCTGTCAAACAAAATATTAATATGTCCTCTGTCCTTTATCTTTTAATTATAATTGCTTTAATTTTTTTTAGATAACAGTAACAAAATAATTATTATAGATACCAATTTTAAAGATAAAAATAATTAATTATTATATTAATTAAATTAAATATTATTTTAAAAATTAAAAAAATTATTAATATTTAGTTTGTATTATTAATAAATAATTTTTAAATTAAATCATAGTTTTTAAGTATTGGTTGTTCACGCGTGTACAATATAAATTCATATAAATTTATAACAAACTTTACATTTTATTAAAAATAACTTATCATTGCTAAATTTTTTATATAAAATAATAATAATATTTTTGACAAGTCAAATAGAGTTTAGTCTTTCCTAAGTAATAGTATTTCTAAAAAATATCTATGATTTTATAGATGAATTTTTGTTTTCTTATTACAAAATTCAACTAAGTGATTACAAGGAGACATTACATACAATAAAACAAACTTTTCCACCTAACATGTAAACTCCAACTTATCAATCACACGTAAAATCATATTCACTGTTACTATTTGTTACTATTTCATTCTCTTGTTAGATTAACAACATATTTTAAAACAAAAAATCTAGACAAAAAAATATTAAATTTATAAGATAATATTTATACTTATTTATGGTTTGTTTTGATCCTCATAGTTCTATATAATATAAGATCTCTAGCAATGAATTTATAAGATAATATTAAATAACAATGAATAATATAAGAGATCTGATAAATCTATTTTAATTCATAAATTCAATTTATATATTGAAATTTGTATTTATTTATATGTTTTATTTTAGTTATATGTGTTATCCAAGTTGTATCACATTTCTAAGTGTATGATAATCATATCTTATTATTAATTGTATTATCTTTCTCTTTACTAAGATTATGGAAAAAAAAAATTAAGTTGGGTATGGAAAATTGTCTAATTTGATTAGATTTTGAGTTTAATTGGGAAGAAAGTAGAGAGTGTAGGGTGTGGCTAAGAGACCAATGAGATTGTCTGTTTGTGGAAGGGAACATGAGAATTAGGTTAAAGTCATGTGAGAAAGGCCAAGGTGAAGAAGACACATTGTGGAAACTGAGTCACCAAGTAAAACTCTCCATCACTCCATCTTCACATAAGTCAAACATTGCCAAAAAGACACATGCAAAGTCACACACAAATTTACTACAAATCTTAACAAAATTAGTGACATTTATTATTAGAAGATAAGTTTACTTTAGTGTTTTTTATATGTAAATAATGGTATAATTTTACTTTTGTACTAATAATTAAGTGATAAAGTTTATATCACTTGTAATCTCAATTTTTTTTAATGATTAAACTAATGTACATGCATTTTTAGAAAAATAAAATTATATATATGAAAATCATTAAATAGAAATCAATTTTAGAGATTAAAAATAATTAGTTGTTATATTGACTAAATTAAATATTATTTTATAAACTAAAAAAATTATTGGTATGTAAATTAGTAAATAGTTTTTAAATTGGTATCTAATTAACTATCAAAATTTTAGTTACCAACTTTATAATCTAAATTAGTTAATTAGATACCAATTTAGAAGCTATTTCTCCGTAATAAAAACTAACTTAGATACCAATAATTTTCTAGTCTCTAAAATAGTATATAATTTAGTATTTTTTTTCTTGTAATTTTTTTTATTTAATGATTTTTTTAAAAAACTAGTTTATAGGTTAGTAAGATAAATTAGTAGTTATAGTCTTACTAAATACACTCTTTTTTTTTTAATCGACAAAAAAGTTTAACAAATATGAGCTACTTTACTGGTGGTTCAACCCTTATACATAATGATAACCTTAATCACTTCCAGTAGACATACTATCATGTATGACTATACAAAACACTCATAACTTAACTTAACCAAGAGAAAGTCACCTGACATACTAAGTAAATATCTTATAAAATCATCCTCATACAAATCATCGGGTGTATGCACCAATCAGAAAATGAAAAAAATGCAGATTGTGACTTGGATGAAACCCAAGACCTAGTCTTTAATTGGATCAATGCAATACATCTACTATTCTCCCTTTAAAAATGACCATATTTCTTTTAAATACACTTTTATTTTTTTTTATGTTGTAAACTTTAAAGTAAAAATATATATAAAATGTAAAAGAGTTGTCGAATTAATTACATAGTTAAATTATGTGAACTGTGATAAAAAAAAAACCATTTTTATCATAAATTTTATTTTATTTTATCTTACATATAAAAAAAATATTATATCTAAAATAAAGAAAGTTTAAAATTTGTGGACATGAATGTAGCTTCTGCATATAAATAGTTGGTTTTTATTAAGCCAAGAAAAGTATATTCTTAACTCATCCTTGACTTTTATTAAATAATGTTTATAAGTTGAAATATATTATTAAGATTCTCTATGTTGAAAATGTAGATGATCTCAATATATATGCAGAATTATATCTAATCAAATGAATGACATGAAACTCATTTGATCATTGAGTACATATAGTGTGCGATGTTGAACGTATAATAAGGTTATAATTGTGTTAATATCTAACTAGCATAACTAAGGTTACACATTTTTAAGGCATGTACAATTTTCACATAGCATAACTATGGTTGGAATTCTCACGCATAGATTAGATATAAGAAAATCGATTAGATATACAAACATTTCATAATATATAAATGAATTGATAAGTAAGTTTAAAATTTATTTTTTAATATGGTATCAAAATTATTTAGAGTCTATCCTAAGAAAAATTTGTTAGATTTATTAGGTTACCCACTATAAAACATAGTTTCACACACAAGATAGATTTTGACATAAGAAGTGTGTGTTAGAAATTTCACATCGATTAGAGATAAAAACATTTCATAATATGAATATAAACTGCACGTTATAAATTAATTTTATAATATTGAGTTATGTTTAGATATTAATAAACGATTATCTCGTAATCTTAACCCTAACTTAGCTTCTAATTGGAGCAGTCCACAAACGGCAGTGCTGAAGAGGCAAAGAATGTTCTTTTCTTCCACATTGGCAACTATTAATTGACTTTAGACTATGCAGGTTTAATCTATAAAATCTTCTGCAGTCTTTGATATTTTGTCACCATTGAAGTCATTCATTACTCAATGACCCTTTCAACACTCATTTTCTTCTATCTTTATATTATGGCGTTCTGCACCAGTGGACGCAAAATTAGCGCTTAATTAAAGTTATATATACTCTGCAGACTCAAAAACAAAAATCCATGGTTGAAAAACTTGATTCTTATAGTGCATGTGCATCACAATAAATATTGAATCAAATTTTTGCAGTTGCGGTCTGAAACTCTTTTAAGTTTTATTGTACTTGCATTTAAGACATGGATAAAGACGTGGCAATCAAAGAACATACGCTTCTCCTGAATTATTCTCTATTCAACAAAACCAACTTCCATTCTAGTGTTTAATTAAGAAGAAGTATACGTTATTACCTGTCTTACCGGTAATCCAATTTATCAAAGAGAGAATGTAAAGTAGGTCAAATTCATAGTTCAACTAGTTCAACATTCATCAATGTGATATGACAGCATCATGAATCATGAAACATGAGAGTTTTATTTTTTTTATTTAAACAATCTCACCGAATTTTATATAAAAAAATTCTTATATAAAAAGTAGTGAAAACCAAATTTAACTTACAAACATTCATCGTACTTTACGTAACATCAAATCAACCTTGTTTATACAAACTTATGAATTTGTTTTTCTTACAGACTGTTGTTATATCATGCTTTTGCTATTTATTGCATCTTCATGTATTACCTTCTCATGTAGTTTCATGATCCCATCGAACACTTTTTACGTTGTGTTTATTGTTACCTAAGTTCTATCCACGAAGAAGAAAGAAATGCGCGAATTATTCATATTTGTATATAATGAATTAAATCGAAATGGGAGTTTTCTTCTTCTTCTTCTTCGTATATATACAATGAAAGGTGAGAAAGATAGCTTAACCATATCAGTTTCTCCTTTAATTTTATAAATAATATTTCACATTTTTTCTCACCATTTATTTAAAAATAAAATTTATAAATTATGAATAAAATTGAATTAAAATTAATTTTCTTTTTATAAAATTTTCATTATTTTTTTAAATCTTATTTTTAAATAAATAAATAATTTATAAATATATAAAATAAATAATTTATTTTGTTAATTCAAAATTTATTATAAATACACTAATAAATAATGTTTTATTACATTTCCAAATTTCTGCGCACATCTTTTATAACTATGTAATTAAAATTATATTTTTAATTTATTTAAAAAAATGTATACAAAATATGAGAGAGAAAATGAAAAAAAAATATCTAGTGTCATATATATCGAGTCCTTTATGAAATGTGTGTTTTTATTTCGTGTTTTCATAAGAAAATATTATAATCTTATGAGGCTCAATGTGAATCCAATAACAGATTAACTCTTCTGGTTAATTATTTTACTCTTATAATAATTGTTCTCGAATGGGGTTGGGGTCTAGGAACGATTGCTTCTGCTTCCACCTTCTTCGATCTGTCACTGCTACTTCAAGCTTCCTCTTCACCTTCTTTCTCTTGGTCATCTGATCTCACAAGCGGAGAGGGTACCTGCAGAAGACACTCCAAAGCTCAAGTCAGTCAAGGTGTCGGCACTCGGGTGAGTACCGTAGATAATGACGTACTTGGTTCTTGGAATGTGCGCTATTTATATTACCTTAATGGACCTTTGTTGATGGACCGAATTAAGGGGTTAGTTCATGGTTAGGGTTGTGCTAAACAACCCTTAATTGTGGATTAACTTTGCTGACTTGGTCAACCCATGACTCGCCGTCATGGGTCAGTCGGTCACGTGTTGTCGTGTGACCTTCTCATTGTGGTTAAGTGGCCGAATAGTCAAGTTCCTGACCGGCCTACTGGAGTCGTTTCGATCGTCCGAGTACACTAATTATTTTAAAAATTATATCTAAATGATTTATAATTGACTAAAAATAATATAGAGTTCTTTAGGTATGGAATGTATGACAATTAAACTCATCTGAATAAGACCACTAAGCATGAATCAGTAGTCACAAAAGGATCTATAGAAGAAAGAAATGAAGTACACACAAACTCATGACAAAGTAATTACAACTTACAAGTCCAAAGCAACATCTGCTTTCTAAGGTTTCTCACCAATCCCTTTTCTCCCAATATGAGGAATTCATGTCTACAGGATATAGATCTGTTACAGATATAGAAGAAGTGGCCAATGTGTCATCCACTGAGAGACTCTGATTGTTGGTCTCACCTAAATTGTTTTCTTCTATCTCTTGGTAATGTTGTAGTATTGCTTCCAACCTCTTCCCATCCAATGCCTCACTTGACTCTGAAATGAACTCCTGGACAATAGATCTACCTTCAAGCATGCTTACCACTGAGGACATTGTAGGCCTAAGGGAGGCACTGACATTGGTGCATGAAAGAGCCACATTGATCATTGTGGTAACCTCCTTTTTGTTGAAGTCCAAACCCAATCTACTATCAACTAACTCCATTAGATTATCACTCTCTTTTAGCATATGTGCCTGGTAAACAATGGTCATCAAAATGATATAATCTTATCTATGCTGGATTCTAGTATGATTCTAGTCCAAAGAAAATAAGTAGTCACAAGGAAGATTCTACTGTCAAATTTGATATTATATGGCAACTGTGAAAACTGTGGTTCTTAAAGGAAAATAACATTTTTGTTGAACACTTCATGGAAGTACTTACCCAATCAAGAAGATGGAATGATGTCTCTTTATGTCGTTGAATCATATTGCTCCTCCCACTTATAATTTCCAAGGCAACAATTCCAAAACTATAAACATCTGCTTTGTCAGTCAAATAGCCATGCATGGCATACTCGGGAGCCATGTATCCACTGCACACACACAAAATTATTAGCTGCATAACGTGTTGATTGCTCAAGCTTTTTCATTCTCAATTTCTTTTTAATGCCCAACTACTTGACTAAATCCAATTCAACATGGTATGCAATTTGGTAACCTCTCTGTTTTATTGCTTCATAGTCTAATCATATCATGCATAAAAAACATTTCTTCATAAAATCTGTATAGAAAAATCAAAATATAGAGACTCACTAAGTTCCAACAATTCGAGTGCTTATGTGGGTATTGTCCTCTTCATCGAGCTTGGCTAAACCAAAGTCAGATATCTTTGGTTTGAGATCTTTATCAAGTAACACATTAGTGCTCTTGATGTCCCTATGAACAATTTTCAATTTCGATTCTTCATGGAGGTATGCCAAACCTTTGGCAATACCAACACAGATTGTTTTCCTTGTAGGCCAATCCAATTTTATTTGGTGTTCTTCTGCACCTTCATTGGTGAATGCAATTAAATTACACAAAAATTTCATATGCATACACAAGTTAGAAGATGGGAAATATCATAGAAGGGGCAACTGAAATCAGCCTCATAAGAAAAAATTACCAAACAAAGCGCGAGCAAGGCTATTGTTTTCCATGTATTCATAGACCAACAATAATTGATCTCCCTCGACACAACATCCATAAAGTTTAACAAGACAAGGGTGTTGCAAAGCTGAAATCATGCCAAGCTCATTTAGAAACTCACGATTCCCTTGACTTGATTTGGAAGAAAGCTGCTTGACTGCTATTATTGTACCATCTGATAAAGTTCCCTGCATATGGAGCAATGCAACATCAAAAAGTAATATCTTCAATTAAAATAGATGCATAATAATTGAGGGGATATGCCATACTGTCCAAATTACCTTGTACACAGGACCAAACCCTCCTTCTCCAATTTTGTTGGCTTTGTTGAAGTTGTTTGTTGCTACTTTGATTTGTCGTAAGGTAAATATACCCATTTGCAATTTTAAACCCTTTAGCTCTGTCAATTAAACAAAGAAAAACTGTAGATTTCATGTGGTCGAGAAAATTCTATATTATTAATACTTTTGTAACCATTGGCAAACTGGATCAATCGCACAAACAAATCACTAGTGGTTCATAAACAGAATGATGGACACTAATGAATATAGAGTCATTAATTGGTAGCATCTCTTTAGTTCTATGTATATATCCAAGCTTAGTTACCTTGTCAATGAATTCACTTTGTTACTTGTGGAATTATCACCATTATGTTTGAGGAATGAAGAAGCAAGAATAAAAGACCAAGAGAAGTGAAACATAGAGTAAACGAGTGTGAGGGTTAGAATCAAGTGTCTTGAGTTACAAAAGAGTGTTAATAATAAAAAGTGAAGTTTGCTTTTCAAAGAACTTTAACTGCATGCCTGAATTTAGGTGCGAAAATTTATGTTGCGTGCAAGAGTTCAGTTTTGTACATTGAAAGTCCTTAAGTTGAAGCACAAAGCTTTTCATCATCATAGAATAAGTTATTCGCAATTACCTTTTGCTAAAGAACTTTTCTGTCCCAGACAGCCTTTCCACCTAAGTATACCAAATACCAGGACTAGAAAAACTGCTACACTAGCCACAATAGCAACCACGGCACCTGCAGACATTCTACTTCCGTTTTCTGAGGGAGGGATGAAGTCTGCTTGATTATAATAGAAAAAATTATTATATTGCATGGTAACATCCAGGTGCTATATGAATATCAAGTACTGAATGAGAAGTACAACTCACTGGGATTTACAGAAATAGCTGATATGAGAGGACCATATACTGATTTAAATGGAATACCAGTTGTCCCTTTCCCAGCCCAATATAGGCGGATTTCCAACGTGTTAGTACTAATCACAATGGTAAATGATTTTGTGATTGCTTTATTAACTCCTCCTGCTTCTTCTGCAATGTTAAAATTCTTCAGCACCAAATTTCCCTGAATGAAAAGGAAACCAACCTTAATGCCTCATAGTGGCTACAATTTTAAGTATGCAATATCCAAATTTCTTTAATTAATTGTAGTAATCAAATTCATGAATGAAATGAGGTACCAAGGTGGGAAAACTTCTCCAGTTGATATGTGATATTTTGGGTATTCTAATGTTCCACATGGAGTATAAAAGGACATATCTATCTCTAATCAGATTTCTTTTTAAAATTTGAAGATATGGAATTTGAACATGGCAACTTTGACTAAAGGGTTTTTCAATTTCATGAAATGAAATACTCATGACAGACAAAATAAAACTACAAAAGTTTGAGATAATTTACCTGAATGTAGACATCAAATATGCGCCTTCCTAGGCTGTTATATGTTTGATCTTCAGTAAACATGACCTCTGCAAAGCGTAGATTTACCGTGTAGTTTCCATTTCCCAGGCAAAATCCATAATAAGTAAGAGAAATGGGAGAAACACGTGCATCCATGTATAACTCAGCATCATCCATGAAAAGCTTAGATTGATTTAGCCAAATATAATATTCTGCACGGTCATTATCCATGAAGTGACCAGTGCTGCTAAATCCCCAGTTTTTTCACTTAAGTGGAATCTTGCTGGTCCTGCATTATCTGTATCGTCATCATATGTTTCATTTCCATTGACTGTTACTTGCTTTCCACCACAATTTATATGCAGAGAGTATGATTCTGGGACAAGCATATTAGTGAGTAAAAAAGGTATTAGACATATATGATAAGTTTGCACTATCCCCAAAAGCAAGACAGATCAGAAGAAAACGAGTCAATAGTGATTATAGATCATCAAAATTCCAAAGTTCTATTTGTACTATTGTGACATGTTATTTGGTTCATAATGCAAAATGATTAGTTTATAGTTTTCACAGCATGGAATTTTGGAAAACTCGGTTAATAGCAATTTTGTAACTTCACTATAAGATTTTTTTAGTGTGGTATTTGATAAGTGTGATAGCAAGTAGTTATAACATATGTATTGGACCTCTTTAGTTGTATTTATGATATAGTCTTTTCAATTGGTGTTAAAAATCATTGTTAAAACATTTTTTTTTCTGTAGAAGTGATTACTACTTATTTCGTAGATTTTGTAGAGAAATAAAGGCTTGAAGTCATGAAAGGTGAAAGTCAACATTGGAGTTTTTCGCCCAACAACTTGAAGCCTCACCAAGAGAAAATGACTTTGAATTTGCTGGGCTAGCAATGGATTTGTTGAGTGAGAGCTGAAACTTTGCACCTTTTACAATGTTGTCTTTTACCTAGAAAACAGATAAGCTCACCCAACGAGAGTCTACTTTTTGGACGTGATAAAAAAGAGAGAACTTAACATATTGCATGGACTTTTGGAGGGAAAAATAAAAAACGTATGTTTGGAGCTACTGAAATGGAATGAAGGAAAGATCCAGGAGGACCTCCAACTTCAAGCTAGTCATTTACTTTACCATTTCTGTACTTTAAATGTCTTGGAGTAGCTAACTCCCCATTTCATTGGGATTGGATGTAATGAATCTCTTCTATATGTAGTTTCTCTACTGCAATACAAATCTCTTCTCATAATTCTTGTGTTCTTCCTTGATGCTTAATGTTGTGTGGCTTGATCATCTATGATTTGGGTTGCTTCTAAACATTGGAAATGATTTTAGAACTTGGTCCTCAAGATTGAACAACTTAGGGATATAATATTAGACACAACCTATTATCTCTTGGTCATTCTATAACACTTGATCTTCATGCAAACTTAGTGTAAAAAGTAATAAGGAACTGATGTGTTTCACATTATTTTAGGTATATATTGGATAGAGAAGTACATTTATAAAAGTTCATGAAATCCAACCCGGTAAATCTTTGTCCGTGTGAAGTAATATCATTTAAAGTTAGTCATTTTGATGCTTTGAATTTAGAATTAACTCTACTCTTCAAATTTAATAAATCGATGCCTTTAAGTCTTTAGTCGAAATTTAGTGAAATTGCATATTGGCTAAACTTGTGCAAATCTCTTGACAAACGATACTTGGACTTTTCAATATTACTAGTTTGATTTGGTACACTTGCTAAAGAGTTAAGAGCATTCAAACATGGTAAATAAGTAAAGGTTAGTGACAATTTAACTTTGTATAAAAATTTGTTATAAAAAAAGAAAAGTAAAACTTACTTTTAGGACAAGCAACACTTTTTAAACATGAAATGGATTCTCTGAAAGAATGACCAAAGTAACAAAGCTATTTAGCATGATCCCATCATATAAAATTTAAAATGACCATATGAAAGGGAAATGTCAAAAGATATATCAAACTTACGAGCTATTGTCCATCGAGGAGCTTGCAAACAAGTTCCTATGGGATACAACAGAAAGTTATGACTCAGATAGGCTCTTTAAGTTGCAAACAAATGTTCTCATATGCAAGGATTCTTACACATTTCCACGTTGACATGGCTGCTGCCCTGAGTTTTCCATGCTAAAGTTATTGTACGAAAGATCTCTGGTTCAGATTTAAAATTTGATTCAGAAAATCAAACAAGATTCAAAACAGATAGACTTCATGAGACTGGTAACTAGAAAGAAATCGATTACAATTAGTATAGTAACTCAAAGGTGCCTTCAGGTAAACAATTTAATCAAGCACTTGTCTGATAAGCTCTTAAGACATTAAGGGTCATGACATAATTTTGAGCATGAAACATGATGGAATGAACTAAAAGAAGTGTGTATTGATAAGGTTCTCCAAGAAAGTTATTGAAATAAGCCAGAAGGAGCCGTAAGTTCCCCTTAAGTTCTTCCAAATGCCCCCAAAATACTAAAGTTTTTGTTCAAAAAACACGTTGTGCACAATCTAGTTCCACTGCCAAAAAGTTATCAAAGTGACTTTCATCATGGGTAAAAGTTAGCAGAAAATGATTGCATAAACAAGTTAGAGTAGAATGATAACAGACTAACTAAACAAAGAAGAATAGTACACACAACCTGGATTCTTAATCCAATGCTTTGCATTAGAAGTTATAATTAGGACTCCCAGATGCCAAGAGTTTTAAGACTACGGCCTATACTGGATTTATAGTTGGTTGGAGGTGTTGGTGGGTTTGTCACGGCCTGCAGCTGGTGCAAGATGGAAAGGACATATGTGCTTGTATGCCAGGGAGTCAAAAGAAATGTTAAGGACATGATGGAGGATTCTGTTTTGATGTGTCTTATAACATACCAATAGAGGCAGGGTGTATTTGATGGTTTTGTAGCTGCAGTTTGCAGTGCTTATAGCATTCCAATACGAGCACGGTGCTAGCTGGAATAGGATGTCTAGCTTATGCAGCAAACATTATCTATCTATTGCTTCTGGGGTGTTTGTTCATCTCTTTATTCTTGGATATTCTTAATGTGATTTGGTTTATGTAAAAGGTTTGGGATACCCCTTTTGTATCCCTCTTAATTTAATTTCATTCTTTGCTGATAAAAAAAAAAAAAAAAACCTGCCTCCACATAGATTTGGACAACATGAAATAGAGGGGAGATTAGCATTTAAACTTTTAGAAAGTTAGAAGAATATATGACTAGCCTGTAGTAAGTTCTGAAAGAAGTATTGTTTATCAAGTTATCATCAAGGTGAAAAGAATGGTGTCTATAAATGTTGGTCTGAGTAAAGGTGCTAGGTTTCTTTAAGCACGTGGTCTTAGGTTCATTTATAGTATTCATGCAAAATAAAATGACATTAGGAGAGGTCACAGGTAAATCAAGTTACTTAGATAGTTAGATTAATCTAATAGGCAACTGAGCACAACATTCTATGAGATATAAAATAACTGCAACAAATATTTAGGGAATTACAATTTGTATATCAAAAGTCTAATCAAATTTTATGTTTTAATCATACATAGGTGATGGTCAAGTACTGATACAAACAGAAATCATACAACCAAGACTAGGTTTTTCACATAGAAAATAGAAGGGAAGATAAAAAGACGAAAGACACATTTTACAAGGGAATAAAAGACAGCAAATGATATGCTTATAAAGTCTCTTTCCCCTTAGAACTCATTAACTATTCAATTTAAGGAATCATAACATAAAAATAAAAACCACTGGAATAAAACTTACACATTTTTATCTTTCTCTGCCCATGCAGGTACAGGTCCCGTGAGGATGTTTCCAGTTAAATATCTACAATTAAAGAATACAAAGAAATTACCATGTATAAAATTTCTGATTTATTCAAGTCCTAGAATCATGGTGAAAATTCTAGTAATATTGAAACATGCTATTTCTCCTAAAATGAAAGTGAACAGCAGTAATTGGTTACCAGAAAATGCCAGCCCAGTTTAGAGGAAGAAGAGAAAAGAAATTAACAAACTTCTTACATATATTCTATCTTTCTTAGGCCATACTCAAAGCTGCTTGGAATTTGTCCACTTAATTTGTTAAAGCTGAGGTCCCTGAAAAAAATTGCAACCAGATTAAGCTGAAAGAAATTAGCTTAGAAAACATTCTATAAACTCAAGGAAAATTGTAGTTATGTTTTTTGAAGCATTGGTACAAAAGAAAAATACTATTGAAATTTAAAAGTAATACAAGAACATTGTACTTAAGCATATTAAGCATTGGTATAATTAGTTGCACTTAAGCATATTGGGAGAGTAACAGAAGTTACAAGGTTTGTAAACTAGACATAGTCCCAAGATATTCAGGTATGGTTCCATTAATATTGCAACTCCTCAGAATTCTGCGAAACAGTAAGATGGACAACAAAAGGAAATCAGTATTGTAATTTCCTTCTTCTGAAAACATTGCCTTACTGAGTCATTGTCCCACAATGTGCACAAAGTATTAATTGATGCAATCAACTCACAAAATTTCCAAATTTGACAGATTGTTAAGTTGGGGAAAAGGAAAATGGTCTGATCCGTCTATGTCACTAATTCTCCTGCACATCACATTTTAAGCACAGATAAACACAACTAGAATGAAAGTAAATTTAAAGCTTACTACATAAGATACCAGACATACAAGTCTGTTAAACTTTCAAGTAGTGAAATTCCAGAAGGAATTGGCCCACTTAATCCAGTTCCTTGAATCACTCTGTCATAACAAAAGAAAAATTCTTTGAGATCAAGGGTTTGTGTTCCTCAACAATCATGAACAGTTAACATTGGTACCACTGTAACCGAACAAAAAATAGATTCTCACAGTTTCTGGAGACTTGTCCAGCTTTGAATAAAATCAGGTATCTTTCCAGAGAACTGGTTGTCCCCTAGTCGACTGCATAATGTGATGACAAGAAACAAAACAAAAAGACTTTAGCTAAAGATGGAACTTAAAACAACAGTATATACTAATTTAACAGTCACTAATCAGTGCATTAAAAGTAACAAATTGGGAAGCTTACACTTCCTGCAAGGTAGTGATTCTTGCAAATGTTGCAGGCAACTCTCCAGTAAAATTGTTGGAGGTAAGTAGCCTAAACGTATTAAAAACAACAATAAATTGTCAAGAGAAACCAAGGTCTTCTAGTTAAACTAAACTGCTATTCAATGAGCATTGACATTTGATATTTTAGAACAAAAAGGAAAGATAACAACCCAAACAAAGTACTAAAGTTGAATGGAAAAAAAGAAAGCAAAATAAACGTCATACAGTCTTTGAATACTTGGAAGATTCCCAAGCTCACTAGGAAGATTTCCAGAGAGTTGGTTGAATTCAAGGGTCCTATTCACATAAAGCGAAAGTTAAATCCAGATGAGGTGATAAATGCTTAAAAACAATGCATGGTAACCAGAAAAAGAAACTCACAAACTTTGGAGAGTGGAGATGTTTGCTAGCTCTGGGGGAATTGAACCCGTTAGTCGATTAGCACTCAGAGAACTATCATAAATATGAAACATCTTGGCATGCATTAGCTTCTTGTTTCAATAAATTAGTACATCACAACGAACAAAAGAATGTATTACAACAAGTGTTGTTAGTATTTCTTTGATAAATGATCACCAATTGCAAATGTGACAGCAACTACCAGGTTTTGTGACCTCTGTTGCAATTTTTCCACTATAGGGTTAGTATTAAGAAGTGTATTTTAAGCTTAATTTAATTTTATAAAACTGAATTATAAGGTGAGGTTTGCACTCACTTATATACCATGAAATGTTTTATAGTGACCCAATAGTGAATGACCTGATTAGGTCAATCGTTATAATTGACTTTGATACCATATTAAAAAGTAGAAGTCTAACTCAATCTTATAAAACTGACTTATAAAATAAGGTTTACACCTATTTATATACTATAAATGTTCTTATTTTTTTTTCTTAACTCGTCCACGAAGTTAATTACTCATAGGTTTCAATCGCAGTAATATACTTACTGAAATAGCTAGCAATGAGCCTTTATAGTAAAAATGTTTTAAAAAATGAAATATTTATTATAATTCTTAAACTGTGTGAAACAACCTTAAATCACAATACTTGTGAAACTGAGGGAATAAGAAATAACCTTAAACTGCAGTTTTTATGAAACAGAGGGAGTAGTAGCAATGGTACGTGCATGTATTTATAGATTGGTGAAGAGTAAATTGACAGAGAAACTAAAGAAAGTGTACATGTGGACAATATTCAATAAGCCCCACTCCAAAGGAATTGTCCCATTCAGGTAATTGCGACTAAGGTCACTGCAACAGAGAGACAGTGTCATGCAAAATTGAAAATTACAAAACACATTGTTGAATTGAAGTGAGCAAAAGTTAAAGAATATCATACATTTCTTGAAGGTACGGTAATCTAACCATTGCTACTGGGAGAGTGCCTCTGAGATTTTGTACTTTCAAAAGTCTGCATCCTCATTTAGCCAATTAAATGTATTTAATTTTGTAATTGAAATTGAAATTGAAAGACACATCTAATGATTTTGGTAGTGAGAACAATATATGGAAACTTTGAAGAAAAAAAGGGAGTGAGACAAGTACATGTTAGTAACATGGCAGATTGTGTCATTCTCAAAGGAGCAATCACAGATAACATTATTTTCTGTTCCTCTCACTTTAGTATGTGATGTCCAATTGTGTTCTCCACTGCATGGATCAACACTGAAGTCCCAATCCTTCTTCCCAAGTGTCTCACCTATGTCTTTCAGAGCTTGCACTATATGTACAATGATTATTAAACAACTCAAATAATGTTTGTGGGTAGAACAAAATGCATACTCATTTGCCAGAAAGCTCAATTTGGATAAGTATACTTTTTGTTTCTTAAACTTAAATTAAGTTGGATTATGATTTATAATTTAAAATTAATCTTTTTAGTTAATGTAATTATAAAAATAAAAAACTTTTTAGTTCCTCTGTTCAAACATTTCGTACTTAAATATTTTCAAACTTTAAAGAGTAATTTATACGTTTCAAAGCTTTTAATTATGTCCGGGTTTAACCTTTTCGAAAATTGATAAGCATAAATTACTTTGATTTTATGGGAACAAAGTTTGTTTGATTCTTTTTATTTTGTGAATTTTCTTATTTTTTTTTTATGAATCTTGGCCGAAAAGTTAATTAAAAATGGTTAAATATATTTTTGTCTTTGTACTATAATATGAAATTGATTTTTGTCTCAAGTCCAAACTTTAGACCATTTATATATTTGTAACATGAAAACAATTGAGATACGTTGTTATGCATATGTGAAATTATTGTTAGATTTTTTCAATTGGTTTATGATGTAGAATTTCAAATTGAACCAATTTCACATATAGAATGACTTATTCAATTATTTTCATAATATAATATGAAATTGGATTTTGTGTATGGTTCACGTTAGACCATTCATATATTTGTAATATGAAAACAATTGAGATAAGTACTTTTGTATGTGAAATTATTGTTAGATTTTTTCAATTAGTTTATGAAGTAAAATTTCAAATTGAACTAATTTCACATATAAAATGACTTATTTCAATCATTTTTATAGTATAAACACACTTTAATAGCGTAAAGTTTTGGATAATATACAGAAAAATACAAAAATTAATTTCATATTATATTACAGAGAAAAAATATATATTTAAAAAAAAAACTGCTTTGATTATCTTTACATACCTTCATCTTCTGGGAGAGTAGCTCCAAAAGCTAAAGAGACAAAGCAAAATACAAGTAGGAGCTGAAGGAGGAAGAAATGAGGTGAAGCCATGTTCATGCTGTTGTTGATTTCATGATGGAGAATAGCTTCATGAGAATGACAAAACAAATTCAATTCAGAGGAAAGATATATACAGATTTTAATACAAAGTCAACTCTCCTGAAGAACTTCCCACTTGGTAATTTTATAAGTGCTTCAGAATGAGATTGCCATTTTAATCAATGAAAAAAGAGAAAAGGATAGTGACCACTGGCTGACACAGTAAAAGATGGAGAATCAAGTTTCTTCTTGGTTGTATATTTGAATGGTAGGTAGTTGTATAAATCATAATAATAATAATAAGCTTTGTTTTTGTTTGGTTGTTGTTATGTCATTCTTGAGGTATTTGACATAGTCATGTTGTAGCTTGTTTGTCTTAGCAGGTTTACCATAAAGTTTTACTTGCATAAAAAACAGAAAAAAATTATAATTTTACATTAGCTTATATTATACGCTCAAGAAACCAAGTGGCTTAAAAATTTAAAGAATAAAAAAACTATTTAAAATATGTTATAGTTTATGGTCATGTGTATATAAGTTACGAGAGTAAATGGGAAAGTTCAGGTTGATCTTATATGGTAAGGCATTTCATGTTCATGCATGTTTTTTAAAGTTTTAGTTTTCATTTTTAAAACTTCAAATATAGCTCCAAACACTGTTTTGTTGGTTAGAATGACGTTTGAACATAAATTCGTTTGTTAAAGGAAAAAAAAAAACTCATGATGTAGTATATTGTAGGTATTGTTATTCAATTATATTTGAAATGTCGCAGTTTATATTTTATTAAAGATTTAATTAAGTTTTAAGTTTCGTAAATTTTATTTGAGTTGCTAATATTATTTTTCTTTAAGTACTTAAATGATTTATATTTTGCATTTTAGTTTATCTTATTTAATTTTTATGTTAAGTGAGTGACATGATTTTTATCTTGTTTTATTGTCTTACTTTCACGTGTTAAAAAACATGAGATTATATGATTAATATAAATATTATATTATTGTTAATATAAAATTATAAGTATTTTTTATTAAAAGATATTAATAACAAAAGACTCACATAGTCACGTGATGATAAGAATGATTATTTGATCTTGTAGATTATAATATCGTTGTAAATAATGACATAGAATAATGAAATTGTTATCCAACATATTTTTAATAAAAAAAAATAAAAATTATTAATCATTTTACATTAGCGACAATATCAAAATATATTAATTACAAAATTTTATATTTTTTAACACGTAAAAATAAGTAGACAAATTAAATGAGAGAAACTTAATAGAAAAATATAAAAAAAATCCAGTCTTAAATAAAACAAAAAAATTAATAGTAACTGTGAAGAAGTTGAAATTTAATTAAGTCTTCATTAAATAAATAAACCTAAATTCAATTGGAGAATAATACATATATTATATTTTGTAAGTTTTATCTTTTATTAAAAAAGACCACCATCAAAGTACTGTAGAAATATCATTGCCTTCTTGTTTGGACCTCAAAAGAACTGTTTTTTCTTGTACCTACTCTATACGGTCTTCTGCTATTCTCATAATTTTTTTAATCTCCTATCTAATATTTCAAATTATGTTATTTAAAAGTTTTTTTTCTAAATTTATAATTAGTTTTTGAATTATATAATATGGAAGTATTTTTTAAGTGTGTGATTAATTTTCAGATTATATAATTTGAAAATCTTTTTCTAATAATCTGTAAGTCTTTTTTTTTTAGATGTGTGATTAGTTTTCGAATTATATAATCTATAATTTTTTTTTAATATAAGATTAGCTTTCAGGTTACATAAAAGTTGTTTTCAGATTATGTAATCTAGAATACTATTTTTTAAAAATATATTATAGATTAGACAATGTGGAAGCTATTTTCGAATCCGAAATTAACTTCTGGTTTATGTAATCCAGAATACATGTAATTTTTTTAAATGGTTATAAATCTATAGAAATGACACAAGAATGATAAAAAGGTATTTTTTATATTTTGTACAGGGGTACAGGAAGAAGTAGTCCCTCAAAAGCCAGAGCAGCCCAACGAACATGCCTTCTCTCTCTGGGCCTTTTTTTGAAGCCCAATTAAATTTGGATTATATCCACTTGGATTCACAAAAAGGTATAACCAGGGAACCCTTTTAGATCTCCGATTCGGTAGCAGCGACTACAATAACAAAGCAGCAGAAGCAAGCTTGAGAAAATAGCATTGCATTAACAGCAGCGTTGATAAAAAGAGGTACAAAATGCGGAAGTTCGATCCATGGCCCGTTTTCTTCAGGCGCGAATGGAAACGGAACTGGCCTTTCCTCGTTGGATTCGCAGTCACCGGAGCCATAATCACCAAGTTTTCCCTCGGCCTTACCGGTAAATCACCACATCAATTACTCTCTCTTTCTGATGAATTTAACTGTGTTTTCTCTATGATCGAATCGTAATTCACTAATTCACTATCTCGTTTTCTTTTGGCAGAGGAAGACGCTAAGAATTCGAAGTTCGTTCAGGCGCACAAAAGGTAACCCTATCTGCGAGGCGTTTTCATTTGTGTTTCTGTTCTTTAATATTTGGTACGAGTGTGTCTCTACTGTTTCCAATTGTTGAAAATTTAAGCGGGCGAGGTTGTTTATTTGTCTTGTGTAGTTTATGAATTTTGTCTATCGGGAAATGGCGATTCCTCTTTGATATTTTGCTGTACGTATGATGATACGTCGTTTTGTACCGTGTTAGCAATTCAAAGTGGCTAATAGAGAAAGATGAGAGATATGGAAATTCACAGATTTATTCTAATAATCGATTTGCTCTCAATTCATCCTATTTGTACTGTTTGCACTCGATTTCCTAACAGAATTCTATCTTCGTTATATATCCTAAGTTCTAATAGAAATGGTAACCATCAATTATATTTCTTACTACTGTATAAATTTAGTCGGTTTGTTAACTTCCAGGCTTGCTATACTCTTAGCATTGAAACTTCTTTCTCGGTTTGTTCCTGACTATTGACTTGATCAGCTATGGTAGCATCCTGTTCTTGGTCGATGTACATATATATATCCCTCCCGCCCACTTCAATCTTGTCCTCAATGTTGAGATCAGGATAAGTAGTTCCAATGCTGTCCTCTATCTTATCTTCCCATTTAGCTTCTTTGAAGCACAATGTTATCTGCAGTAGTTTGGTGCTGTGCCAAATCTGGCCCAATGTCCTCCAACTCCTGCAAGCAATAAGTTTTTCAAAATCACTGCATCAGAAGCAAGAACTATAAGAACATGCACTAAAGCTCAACAATTATGCCTAATAGTATATTTCTGGTCACAGTAGAAATTAGAACACCGGCCTCTTATACGTCTTGCTTTAATCTAAACCTGGTACAATCTCTGAACAACTTGCTTGGGTTTGCTAGGTGTGCTGGAAATGTGAGTGCTGTACGTAGACAATGGCAGACCTATACATTTGGATTTGAACTTGGATATTTGGATTTTTTTTTTAATTTTGATTTAGAATTTTGAAATGAAATGGAATGGAGGACCTATGAGTATAAAAAAAACAAGTTTTGAAAACTGGACTGGCCGATTGAACTGGTGAACCGACCAGGTAACCGGTTCAAATAAACAGGGAATATAAATGTGTTGTATATCTCTATTTCGTTCTCAAGAGTTTATCCCTTTTTTATAATAACAAAACTCTAAGCTTTACCTACTTAATATTTGTACACTTTGCAGCAAAGATGTAAAAACAAAACGTGAACGGGCCCACGCCCAACCAATTAAAAGATTTTTAAATGCAGTTTTGTTTTGTTTCATGCTTTCTATGGTGTCTTTGACTTTTTTATATAGATATTTTTGATATGATTGATGTGTGAGCAATTTTCTCATTTAATATTGTGTTCGTAAATTCTAATAAAGGTTGATAATGTAATCCTTGAAATTCATCATGCAGAATTACTTGAATTATCGTACTAGTTTCTGCATTGCATCTTCTTATAGAAGGGTGCATTTCCTTTCTAAGCTAGATGTGTATAAATCTAGTTTGTTGTTGACCCAACTGTTGGCCGGATCAGAGCTATGTTAGCATCTTGGTCAATGGTCATATTAGGCTGAATTTTCAATTGCCTTTTTGTGTGTAGATAAACCTTGACAATGAATGTGCTTGTTTTTCTCTCCAACCTATGCTGGACAGGAAAATAATTTTCCGAGTTGATGGAACATATTTTTTAAAACTTGACCGATTTTGGTTTATTACAAATGAGCCTCAAGCCGATGATTATTGGGCTTTAATTGAGGAATTATTAGCGATAAGTCATTATTGTCATCGATTCTACAACGTATTTTATCACTATACCTGATTGTTTTGTGCTCCATCTGTTATATGCTATTAGGCATGCGTCTAAATGCATGAATTCTAATAATAGGACATTGTGGTGTTCATACGCATTTCAGGTGACTTCTAAATGGTGAGATCTGCACTGGTTTGACACTGTTGGATTTGTCAAGATTACTTTGCTTGTCTTGATTTTATGGATTGTAATAACACAAGAGAGATGCTCAGGATAATCTCTCTCAGTCTGTATCCCTTGTTTTGAATTCAGTTTTGTTTGTGTACCTAAATCTGGTTGAAGAAAACACACAATAGTTATTAATTTCTAATTCAGGTTATTTCCTTCATTATAATACTTGTCTGTAGTTTTCCCTGTTATGTATCGACCCTAATATTTTCTGGAAATAGATGTCTTTAATACTGTACGTTCTGTGCCTTGCTAATATGTTTGTTACTATTCTGTATTGACTTAGTATCTAGTATCTTGAGAGTGGGGCTAGTTGTCTTAGTTCACACTAAGCTGATATTTTCAGAGTGAAAAACCTTCCTAAGCTATGCAGTGCAGTAGAATTGCCGCCATATTTTAAAGACTAATCGAGTAGCAATCATTTGGAAAATTAAATAATGCCCCAAACTGATGCTTACTCTATATGGAGATAGAAAAAAAAAATTAAGATTACAAGGAATCTGGACACAAACCAGCATGAGGGCATAATAATTAGAAGGCAAATTCTCACTCTTGCATACCTTCCCCTTGCCTTCTATACTTTTTTTCTTTTAATTCTAAAATACCCTTTTGAGAATGATGAAGAGTGTTGTACCTTCTTCATTTTCAAGTTGTTGTTTTTTTCTTTTCCTTTTCCTTTAGGACTTCTAAAGGAACAAAATAAAATTATTTATTTTCTGAAAATCATTTTCTAACATGCAATAGAAAAGATGGGTGTAATTTGTTCCCTACTCGGTTTTGTTACATCCATCTTCTCTTTCACTTGCTCTTCAACCTCTTAACGTACCTTATAACTTACCCCATAGAGACACATTTTCCATCTTCAAACAAATTACCATTCCTCGGTACCATAATGTTTCTCAAAACATTAAAGGGTTATTTCACTAAAAAGAAAATGAACCATTTTGAGATTTAGAATAAGGGTTGAGAGGCTTATTAACTGTTGGCAAATATTTTCTCTTCTCATTCTCTCGCCGATAATGTGATCTTGTGTGTGATGAGAAGATCTGGCTGATGAATCTATTTTCTTGCTCCCATAAGTAACACATTTTGGTTCATTCTTTCAAGGCAGACCTATTCCACAATTCGCAACCTTGGTCTTTGCAGAACATTCTAATTAATGAAAAAAGCCTTTCTATTTAATTAAAGACATTCTATTCGTTTTTCTTAATCGTCTTAAATTCTTCATTTGTGTGAGTTTTAAATTTAGGACAATTATTTTTTCATAAATTTTAATTTAACTTATTAAGAATAAAAAAAAATTAATGTAAAGAAAATCAAGTTTTATTTTTAATATATAAAAATTTAATAACTATTTTATTAAAATCAAAGAAAATTACTTTAATTTTATTTCTAGATTCTAGATTAGTTTCTGGGTCATGTAATCTGATTTTTTTTTTAAATTACTTCTAGATTTTATAAATGCAAAAAAATACTTTCAGATTCAAAAATATCTTTTAAATTATATAATCCAGAATATAAATGATGTGAAATTTTAAATATTAATTTGATTTTTACAGAAAGAAAAAAATACATTTTCACTTAGTATGGACTAACAGTAAGACGTATGAATCAATCTTCGCAACTATATCAATATAAATGACAACTTTAACGTCAAAATATTTATTAAGGAAACCGTCTAATTAGGAGCCAAGCCATTCATTTCGTGGGCCACTCTAGGACTAGTCCATGGAGGTAGACTTCGAAAAAAAATCACATCATTATAACTATTCTCTCATCTGTTCCATTAAGCAAGTTATAAAATTTGCAAATAGAAGATTATTTAAAAAGGTTTTAAGAGACAAAGGTATTAACAAAATGCAAAATACGATAAAAGGAATTTAAAAAAATGTGTTTATAAATAATATAAGTTATGAAATCACCCATGTACAGTGATGTTGTATGAAAGATCTTGGTTTCCCAAACTTTTATTTTCATACATATAAATTATAAATAACTAAATGTATTTTTTAATTTTAATATAGTCATTTATTTCACACCTTTGAATATTTTTACACTTATAAAAATATTTTGACATCCAAAAAATAATTTTTTTAAGATCCGGCCAGACCACAACCTAAGTGGGTTGGTCCTAATGCTAATTGGGGACCTATCATCACCCATTGGTCACAGTCGGTGATGCACCCTCATTACATCACATCAAACCGTACACGTGGCTTCACCGAAACAAAAAGGAGGCCCCGACCACTTTTTCATCATGCACAAATTCTGTTTAAATGAAATATGAGATGAATTAACTATATTTAAAAGTGTTTTTCAACTAATTAATATACTGAAGATATCTTATAATTAAACTGCTCTATTAATATTATTATAGAATATAGAACTTTTTATTTTATAAACAGAGAGATGGAAAGTAGGAAAAAAGAAAGAAGAAAAAGAATTGTATAATTTTTCCTTACCAAAAGTTTTTCTTTTTCATATTACCCAAGTGTTTGTTTGTGCTACAAGTTAAACAAGGTGAAATGCAGCAGCAGGTCATTAGTATATATAAGAAGCATTTGAGCAACAGCTTGAGGAAGAAGCTTTGGTAACATAAATTATCAGCAAAAAACCTTATAGTTGAAATCTTTGAGCAAAGAAAACAAAGATGGCGAATTCTAGAATTACCATTGGAAATCCTTCAGAGTTTGGCCAAGCCGATGCATTGCAGGCTGCTCTTGCTGAGTTCATCTCAATGCTAATATTTGTCTTTGCAGGGGAAGGCTCTGGAATGGCATTTAGTAAGTCCTTATTCATATTTGAGCACACAACTCTTCTTAGTCTGATTTTCATTGACAGTATGAAGCATGCAGTAAGTATATTATGAACTATTGGGGTGTGTTTTTGACAGACAAACTGACAAACAATAGTCCAGCAACAGCAGATGGGGTGGTGGCAGCAGCACTGTCTCATGCATTTGCTCTTTTTGTTGCTGTCTCAGTTGGTGCTAACATCTCAGGTGGCCATGTTAACCCTGCAGTCACATTTGGTGCCTTTATTGGTGGCCATATAACCCTCCTCAGAGGCCTTTTGTACTGGATTGCTCAGTTGCTCGGCTCTGTAGTGGCTTGCTTCCTGCTTAAATTTGCCACTGGTGGATCGGTAAGACACTTTACTTATATTGTTTTAGGTTAATTTACTATGATGATGTAAAATATAGTTAATTTAGTTTTTGAAGTTTTTGATGATGTAAAATGAAAAATAGTTTTTGATTTAGTATTAAATTCATTATTAATATTATAATTTAATGATAAAGTGGTCTCCCAGAACATAATCCCAGATAAGAAGTCACAAAATAGTGTGAAATACAATGTTGAATTATGTTAATTTTAGTGATTAGTTTTCCTTTTTTTGTGTGTCCGTTGCAGGAGACATCTGCATTCTCATTATCCCCTGGGGTGGGATCTGCAAATGCACTAGTTTTTGAGATTGTGATGACTTTTGGTTTGGTTTACACAGTGTATGCCACTGCAGTGGACCCAAAGAAGGGTCAACTTGGTATAATTGCTCCAATGGCAATTGGTTTCATTGTGGGTGCAAACATCTTAGCTGGTGGTGCCTTTGATGGTGCATCCATGAACCCAGCAGTTTCCTTTGGGCCCGCTGTTGTTAGTGGGATATGGGCCAACCATTGGGTCTACTGGGTTGGCCCATTAATTGGCTCTGCTATTGCTGCTGTTGTGTACAGCACTTTCTTCATCACTCCAAACTCTTATGAACAGCTATCCGTCGCAGATTATTAGGACCTAAATTACATTTCTTTGCTTTTCATGAGGGTTCTCTTTGTTGTTTCAATTTCCTTGTTTTGCTTTTGGTTGCATATTTGTCCTGATCTATGAGATTATTTACCAAGTAATTGTCACATTTAAACTTCTAAGGTTTAAGCAAACTTTACATCCTCTTGCTCCTTATAAATGATTCTTAAGGGAGACAATATTTACATATAATGCTTACTATCCAGAAGACCATAAACTCGAAATGCAATATTTTAGAATAAGAAAGAATGAACTAATTCATTTTATCAACAAGCTATCAATATAAATTCACGGGGTAGAAATCTGTACACAATACTGAAGGCAAAATATTACAAATCATGGTCTCTCTTCCAATTCCTACCATAATCATTACTGCAGGGAACAAATCCATTATTTGACACTAGACTCCAGTCATGTAAAAAATTGAAAAGGAAATAAATAAATTTCAGAATGAGTGTCTCCAGTGCTACACAGAATGCTATTAATTTTAACAAAATACATAGTGTACGGAACTAAAACACAAGTTCAGAAGTTTAATCATCAATCCAATAATATGACTAACCATGAAGAACAGTGTTTATAAAGTTTTGTAAAGCTCCTCAAGCCGTTTTCTTGTCATGGCGTTTATAAAGTTTTGCACGTCGTTGCTTGAACATATGCAGGTAAAGTTTGAACCAAAGGAATGGATAAACTACAAGAACAACCTGAATGAGAGAAATGGAGCATAAATTAAAAGAATAAACAATTCGTGGACGTGTACATAAGCTACAATTATACAAAATTGAATTGAAAGGGACACAAAAAGGCATTTGATATGAAGCAAAAACCAGTTTCAGTCAGTTCTCAACACTTGTCTTGGAGGAGCTTATGTACAGTTTATTTGGACTTGTCATTTTGCATCACCACTTGTTTGTTAAAAATTATGAAAATAACTTATGGCATGTTTATAAGTTGCCTTTAGTTATTTCAATAAGCTCTCCCCAATAGTTTATTAATCAGCTTACAGCTTACATGCAAACAGTACAATCTTATTTCTTTTTTTATCATAAAATCAACTTATGCATAGGTTTTACATGGTAAGCCCTTCTTCAATAAATACTTAATAAGAGTATGCTAGAATAAATTTCTCCTAAACATTTCTATGAAAAAAATAAGAAAAACTTATGAGTTCTTCCACAAGTTAAAATTAATTAATGCATAAATTAAAAATAAAAATTTAAAAAGACTACATGGAAAGAGTTTCATCAAATTAATTTATCCATAACCTAATTTTAGTTTATAAAGAAATTCAATTAATTTTTTTCTTATTTATATCTTCTAGATGTGTTTATGAAAAAGTTTGTTCAAACCACAAATCTTTTATCCAAAATGCATTGACACAATAGTTTTCATTTGAAGCATTTTTTTGTCTCCTCTCTAGTAGAAAGTTCGGTAATCAATGGGAGATCCTTTTGAGGCTATGGATTATTTGTTACGTATAAGGACTTACTACCTTAAGGAACTCATAATAACTAAATGGGAGGCCTGAAAAGGAATCTGCATAGAGATTCTTCTTCTTTATAATTGGAAGCGCCTGGTACATAGTCCAAACTGCAATATAATACATATCAGTTACTTTATGAAGGGGATGATGGCATTTGGTTTAGAAAGGAATAGGTGGAAGTCAAGCCTACTGTAAATTTGTTTCAAAATTCAAATATTTTTTTAATCAGGTGCAATTTTACACGATAATTATCGAAATAGATAATATTTTAAAAAGAGTATTGAAATTGATAAGTCATGGTATCATACGACTTCTGTGTATTTGAAATGAAGTTATTTCAAGAATACACGACTTACTCATTTTAGTAATTTTTTAAAATTTTATCCATCTCTATAATTAAGTTGTGAAATTGCTTAAAATTCATTCCAAAAGGGATTTCCAAGAGATTGAAGGGAGATATTAATTTATGAACTCACTTTCACCAGGACCCACTCCCAAAGGATACAGCACAATAAACGCGGTGTACCTAATTAGAGGATAGCAACAAGCATTTACTTTGAAAAGAGTACTCTATAAAAATAATCGAAGATATTAACCTTGTTCAAGTTAAGTATGTGGCCTAAGATAGAAAAATACCTGAGATAGGTCATCCAAGAAGGACAATTCCCCAAACAACTGAAAGCATAATGTGAATACCTAATGACCTGCATCGCCAAAGATTGCAGTCCCAGTCATCTTTCTAACTTGAAAAAAGATCATGATATATTTCTTTTATAAGATAATTTCCATGGATCAGACATAAACCATTAGTGCCGTAGAAGGAAATATCAGGCTACAGTTCACAATACATACACACCATGAAAAAGTCACCTGATATTCTCTTAAAAAGAAAAAAAAAATAATAGGAATTCTATGTTACACTAGGGATGACATAAACTCGCGGTTAAAAGAAGTTTGGGAACATTAAAGATGACCTCAATCTATAATATGCTAAAATTTGTAAAAAGTGAACTTTTCATGTGTTATTAAGTCATTTTCCTATTATTGCTGAACACATATGATCAACATTGTTGCTTTAAATGGTTATGTAACAACTGTTTTAAATGTTAAACCAGAAGGTAATGCTAGAAAATTCAATGAACTACATCCAATAAAAATATAAACAAATTACCTCACCCATACTCCATGCAAGAAAAGTGATAAAAACTGAAGGTAATTCCTGGAGCTACAGAAAGCATGCGACAAAGAGCCAATGTTAGCATCTGTGTCTGATTGTCAACCATTGCATACGCGAGTAAACTTTCAGATTAGTCCTCAGGACTTCATGCATTTCATTGTCATTTTACATAAAAAAATAATGATATTAAACAAGTGACAGAGGATTTTCAAAATGTTCGCTGTAAATAATTTCAAAAACTAAATATAGTGGTTCATTCCATGAACAAGAGCATGTGGAAACGAAAGTGGAAAGAAATGGAACTATACTATTCAAAATGAGTCTTGCCAACACATGTCGCACTTGTGGAAAGCCTTTAGCCAAAAAAGGTAAAACATTAATAAATTGGGATAACATTTTCTATTTCAGTGGCATACTGATATTTGGCAAAACAAAAAGACAAGAGAACTGAAAGTGAGCCATAAAACCTCATCAAGTTTCCGAACAATGGCAAGCACAAAATGGGTTCTTCCTCCCCATTGCATAAGAGGAAGCAAAACTCCGCTGGGCACAATACCTGAAATTGACTCATTAAAATTGCTTCTTAAAATTTAAACTATGTGTTCTACTAACAAAGCAATTCAATTTCATTCAAGTAGCAAACGCACCGATAGCTCCGTGTATAACTTCCAAAAATGCAGCACATTGCAGAAAACCTTGCATCAAGTACCAAGGCAGAGCAAATATTAGCTTTAATTAAACAAATCTCTACTCTTGTTAAAAATTACAGTTCTACACTTTACCACTGCACTTCTTAATCTATTTTAGTCTCGTCCCAAAGTAAGTACTAAAACAAATTAAAAAATATAAAGACTAAAATAGTTAAAAGTTATTGAAAGATAATAAAACAAATTTTAAGAAAATAAATGTTCAATTTAATCTCTGAAACTGTCTCAATATTTCATATTAGTTTGAGCAAATTACACTAGCTTTCCTTATTTTTATTTTTATTTTACATAATATTTTTCAAACTTTAAAAGGGACTACCATAATTTATAAGGATATCAATATAATATAATGTTGTCAAAATAATTAAAGAATTTTCTGCGAAAAAGAAAGATATCGGACTAAATTGAAAAAAAAAAAAAAACAAGTGTAATTTACTCTGTTAGAATTTAAAAATTCAAATATATTCTAAAACTAACATATTTGTATCTCTAAACACATGTTACTATTATTATAATCGCTTATTAAATGCAATATTAAAACATTCGAGTGACTTATATGATTTTTTTTAGCAACATAAAATTTTAATGACTAAATTTGAACATTACCTCGATTAAAAAATCCAGGAGTAGGAATTGAAACGAAAAAATTCTATCTATACAGATTAAAATGCAAACATTGCAAGTATAAATCACAAGTGAGTAATTAAACGGAAAAAAGTTATAAAAAAAAACATGTGTTTGTTTTGTTCACAGTGTATTGAATAATAGAATTGCGAGAAGGGTATTTTGGGAATGAACTGACATATTAAGTTGCCGGCGGAAGCATAGGTTCCGTTGATGGAAGCAGTGACGAGAACATTGTACAAAATCTTAATTAAGGAAAGCGTCCTGCGAGTGAGAAATTAGAGAGTTAGAAGAGAAATTAAAGAAAGAGATGAGATGAAGAATTGTAATTTGTACCATCCAACGGTCTGAAAGGAGTTGTAAGCGAGGAGATAGAATGTGGAGATACGAGACATTCTCCGTCTCTCGATTTCTCGTTTCCCTCGTCTCCTTCCCTACTTCGCCGGAGATGGGTAAAATAAACTCTCGAACCAACCAATCGCACCGGTTCACTTTTACTTTGAATCACATTTATATTTTTTTCTCATATATATATATATATATATATATATATATACTAAATAGATGTTTGCCTAATATTATCTATTTATTTTTACAAATATTCATTAACTGTCAACTAGAGAAAAAGTTAATTTAAGTATATAAAAAGTTAATTTAAGTATATAAGTAGTATAATTTAATAATATATTAAGGTAATGAGATTAACTTATTCTCACATAATCACCTATTAAAGCCAAGATAAAATTTATTTTTAAATTAAATATTCTATTTAATAAAATATACTTAAATTCAAAAGCATCAATCATAGTATTTTCAATAATTAATATTATCGTGAGACTACATATAAAAAGAAGTCACTCCACAAGAATAAGATAATGAAATTTTGATCCTAGAACCTTTGACACTAATATATTTAAAACTAACTTGAGCATCAGAGTATCATTGCAGGTACTCATGCCTGAAAAAACGAAAGGATGACAATACTGAAGACCGGATGCCGAAGACCAGGAATCCAATCTACATCTCATATTAATTAAGTATTAATCTCATATTAATTAAGTATTAGTATTAAATAAATATTACATGGTAATCACACATAAATCATGTCTATCAAGTAGATTAGATTAACTATATTAAAACATAGCATCCTAAAGGTTAAAAACACACCTATAAATAAGAAGAAGTCACTCCACAAGAATAAAATAATGAAAATTTAGTTAAATATCGAAATGTCATCGCAAATACTTCTACCTTACACACCAAAAGAACAACAAAACTGAAAACCGAATAACAAAGACTAAAAACATATAGCAAGTGAAAAACATTCATTCCTACCAAATTACTTTGTGAAGAGGACTTCATTCCTGCAATATTATTTTGTAACAACAGATCTTAAATTTTGTTACGAAATTATTTCTAGGAGTTATTTGTATTACTAAAATAATCTACTTCTTCTCAAATTGTAATAGTTTATAATTCAAGTGAGGTCAACTTCAAACAACATAATTTATATTTCAAGTGGTCCAATGAATCAAATTTCACTATAAATAATTGAAGCACTCTTTTACTTAATTTAGGTTTGATTCGTATTAGTAATTTTTTTATGGATACATGATACGTAAGTGCTCCTATTTGCAAAGTTAATTAAAAATTTGTTACTGTTAGGTCAATGTTAAGAAAATATCTATATATAAGTGGTGTCCAATTCAGCTCAGCGTGCATCTTCATTAATCTAATTTTCTTGTTAAACCAAAGCATAGTATTTAAGTCAGGACTAGATAATTTAACAAATTACGTAATGGTTATAAATAATTCATACAATTAAGCTTCAAATATATAATCTATAATTTATAATATAAATATTTTATACTATTCTTAAAATTTTCGCCATAAAAAAAAACCCGCCGTACAGTTTTTATATAACAATTATAGTAAATTGTACTTAAAAAAGTTTGTGTAATTTTTTATTATTTAATTTTAAATTTAAGAGCTCATGTTTTAAATTTCAAGTTTAAATATAAAATTTAACTGTACAATAAAAAATTGTCACGCCTGTACCCAAAAAAGTCTATTTTATTTTATTTTTATATTAACTTAATTTTGAAATGGGTGAATTCACCTAGTTTTGATTTGATATTATATTAACAAAATTTGTTTTATTTCCTTTTTTTGAATTTGAATATTCAAGTACTATTATTACCTATATTTCCCACTCGCCTAGTCCTTATTCACGAATAGTATTAAAAAATGTAAGATAGATGTGTCACGTGTAAAATAAAGAAATGTATAAAAAAAAATAAGTTGGAACAAAAAGGTATAATGTAATTTATATTTTCCTAATGACTTTTATAATTAAAAATATATTAAGTACACTAATTTAACCTTAATTCAATTTTATAAAATTAATTTATAAATAAAATTTATATTTATATTTATTTATATATTATGTATTCTAATATAAAAGGGGACGGAGAGAACTATTACCTCTTTTGATCATCAGTCATCTTTCCTCCTTTTTCACTTCACCAAACAACTCTCTCTCCTTGGATCACTCTCACCACTCCTCCTTCATAACCCTTCACCCATGCATAAGTTTTTGGTCTGGATGATACATGTAAAAGGTACTCTAACACTCAAGTCAGTTTTAATATTTAGTGCTCGATGTAATTAATACGCGATGATGACATATTTTTTTTTCTATCGAAACTCATGACTATTTATATGATTATTATGTGGACTCATTATTATTGAGTCGAATTAGCGTTTAGGTCATAATTAAGAGTACATTACCTAATGTTTAATCACTGTTTGGAATTATTAATCTGATGTTGAGTTTAATGAATTTATTATGTCGGGTCGGTACAAATCAAACACCTAGACCTCCAATTTTTGTTCGGTACATTATGATTTTTTTGTTATTTATGTGAAATTTCTAACAAAATAATTAAAATAATTAATGTGTTTTGAACTTACGTTTTATCTCTAGCTTCTGTCTAGACTAAATATATAACTGTTAAAAATGATTTAGTGGATATATTGATACTCTCCATTGTATTATAATTGAAAAAAAAATTATTAAGATGAAATCATTTTAAAATTACATTCATCAAATCCCAATTATAAAATTTGTCTTTTTTTTAATGTACAGTTGAAATAAAATTTTCCATAAATGATTTACTGGTAATAAACCTGAACCATAAGTTCATTAATGCGCCACGTTGACTAAAATGTGCCTAGTGCATCTGATACGGTTCTTGTGGTTGGAAAGGTGAATATAAATTATTCACCCATTAGTAGTAGTGGCTAACATCAATTTAATATGTTTCAAATGAAAAAGAAAGTGCTGTAATGGATAGGTTCCACATCGGATATTGAAACTTAATTTTAAACAAGTGCTCATGTATATTATTATTTTACATTCAGAACATACAACCTCACTATTGGATGTTGGTTTAAAGCAAAAACACAAACACTGAAATACACTACAGTTACTCTTGGGATTCATCACAGCTGTGTCACACTATGGAGAACCATGCCCAAAGCTCAAAGATATTGTGCTGTACATGTCAAGCTTTCTTATTCTGACAGATGGCACAGACAACTACAACAAGATATTGATTAAAAAAATATCATGAACCCTAGTTAGCCAGTTAGAAATGCATTCCCTTGTTCATAGCAGGAATAGTATTGGTCAGTTAATGTAGGAAACAACATCTTGCTACTTTCTTCTTCATCCATCACCCATAAGGGATGAGAAGAATTGTACTCCCATGATGATGGAGAATAAATCATTGGATATGGACAAGAGAAGTTGCATCCCTCTTCACTGTGCCCTTCATACACAGGTTGCAGAATATCATACATGTCCTTCTCTTCTGACATAACAATATCTTCCCATATATCATCCAAAGAGTACCCTTTTTCACCACCTTCCTCATCTCCAGCACCGATCAACCCCATTATGTCATCACATCCACCTGTGTCGTAAAAGCTCTCTTCTCCAACCTCTTTGGAACCATGTGAATCCGCAGCATGATTGCTGGAGGATGGTGAAGATAGAGAACTAGAAGACACAGGTGATGATGATGACGATGAAGATGATGATGATGCTCGTTTTTTCTCTAGAGCCTTCTTTTTCCTCATGTGGGTCCTCCAGAAATTCTTGATCTCATTGTCAGTGCGCCCTGGTAGCTTCCGAGCAATTCTTGACCATCTGCAAGGGAGCATCAAAGTGAGCAACGCAGTTCAAGTAACTAATGAACAAAATAAGGTGAAGAGTGAATAATATGACAGACATAAATAGAGTAAGAAAAGATTGAAAGAGATGAAAAATTTGGAGTCATAAGCAGGTAGCTTATAGTTTAGTTTCTGCATGGTTCTCAAACCTATTTCCCCATTTGGAATGAAGCTCCATGACGAGGTGTTCTTCTTGGGATGTCAGCTTCCCTCGTTTGAGATCAGGGTGGAGGTAATTAACCCACCGTAACCTGCAACTCTTACCTGTTCTATTCAAACCTACAACAAAGTGACGTGGTTAAAGGGTGCTTAGAATGAAATATTCATACCTATTCACTGTCTCCCTCCACCTTCAAACCTGATACCTTTGCTATAAAGTCCCATCTACGATCTCCAAACATGTTAACAAAATACACCAGTTTGAAGTCCTCCTGTTCTGTCCAGGGACCCCTTCGGATTTCTTCTTCAACCATTTTCTCCTACACCACCTTCTTCTATTATTTCAACTTTTGTTCTTCACTTCATAAGCTTACGGATTCTGTGAGGCTACTACCACTATTTATACGTGGTTTTCCCACTATTCTTATTCCCTGACTTCATTTTTATAATAAGCAAGTCTGCATATCCACGCGTTCATGTGGTGCACTCATGCTCATTCATCATTAACTTTCTATGGCCAATTCAGGATGGTCACGTCACCTATGACAAGGACTTCACAAATTTATTACACTTAATACTTTGATTCGATTTATTATTTTTAAAATTTTATTAATTATAAGAAGTAAAATCGTATCTCTTTTGTGTGAGATATTCTAGCTCATGCTAATAAGAGGATATCGTATCTTAGTAGGATAGCATAGTTAGGGTTAATCAGCGCATTCGATGTATTGTCCGTTATGAAATTCGGTGTTTCGTCACAGTTTTGCTCTTAAAAGACGTTTCGGTAAATGAGGAAGGAGGGAATATATAAAATAACATTGACCTCGACTTTTAAACGATGTTAGACTATATTAACGGAATAGTAAGTAATATAATCAAAATTTTGATGAAGCAAATTTACTCTTTTGCTCGTATCAGTTTTTGGAGATCTAGTGTTGCAACAAGTTGCAATAAAATTATGGATTTGAATGGACACAAATAATTAGTGAGGTTTAGATGCATGAATGAGTGGAGGGAAATGACTTTAGGAAGCAACTTGGTCTTTTCTTATAGAAATTGATGAATGAATGCGTTCCTTGACTTTAGAAAAGAGGAGGCCCAGGTTTGGCAATAAGAGAGAAAGAGGAATTGGACAGATCAAACTTTACAAGTGGAGAATGGGAAGAAATCATTGAAATGTTTTATGGGCAATCTTTACTCTCATAGTAGTACAAAGTGAAAATCTGAGAAGCTATTGTTAATAATTCAGATGAAAAATTGTCACTGCTATTGTACTAAATAAATACCATATGTTGGGTTGCAGCCAACATTATTTAGGATTTCGGCTCCAACAGTGTCGGTCCACTTTAGGTTGTTCCATATTCCATTTGGGGAAAATAAACAAATCTGAACATGAATAAATAAAATGAAGAAATCAAATCCCTTAGAATGCTATGGACTGCATTTAAAGATGTTAGATTCGCCTCAACATGTGCTTTGTGCCTTGCCATCTTAGGGAATGAAATAAAAGATTGGAAAACAAAACATAAGAGTAAGAGTATCTTTGTTTCAAATTTTACACTTTTTGTAGGAATATTTTGTGGCTGAAAAGAAATTCACTAAGACTAATTTTATAGAAAAAAAAAAGTAATCACAATAACAAAAAAATCATTAATTAGTTATTATATTGACTAAATTAAATATTATTATAAAGACTAAAAGAATTATTGATATCTAAATTAGTTTCTATTATTAATAAATAGTTTTTAGATTGATATCTAATTTAGCTATCAAATTAAATACTATTTTATATACTAAAAAAATATTGATATTTAAAATAATTTTTATTATTAATAAATAATTTTAAAATTGGTATTTAATTAACTACTAATTTTATAGAATAATTAATTGATAGTTAAAATTTTGGTGACTAAATATCAATTTAAAAATTATTTATTAATAATAGAAACTATTATAAATAGTAATACTTTTTTAATAGTATTTATTTTAGTTAATATAATAATTATTTTTAAAAAAAATATTTTTTATTTAATAATTTATTTTTATAGCACGAGCAAACAAAAACAGAAAGTTTCTACGCCAAGAAAAGGAAAACATTTAATTTAATTTTAGTCATCCCTCCAAATTGTCGAGAATTGCTTATCTGGGTAAAACTTTACCTGAATTTCTAAATCATAAAAAGTGTTACTTGATCATTGGCACCAATTTACAGCATTAAGACAAAATCACGATATGGTATACTTTTGAGCTTATAATGTGATTAGTCCAAACATGATTCGGAGTATATAATTCTCTAGAAAGATCCGAAATTGGTCGCATTCGGAAACTAAGTGGAGATGAACATTGGATTAAATTAAGGACACTCAAATGGTTCTAATTGGACACTCATTTTCTGTGTGATTCTACACATTTCTACTCGATGAGTGCTATCCATGAACTTCATGATAAGTAGATAGGAAGAGTGGAGTATGGAACCATTTGTAAGAATCATCATACCAAAACTATAATCATCACCAAAAATAATATTTTTTTATTATTAAAACTATACAAGAAATTTTACTAATATTTTTCTTAGTTTTAGAAATAAATATAAAAGTGTTTCGAAATTGCATAAAAAATCATTTCAGCCAAAAATAAAAAATCCACAAATCACTACGAATAAGGCCTTATAGTTTTTGTTTTTGTTTTCATGTTAAAAGAAGGTGTTATATATATATATATATATATATATATATATATATATATATATATATATATATTAATCTTTTAAATTTACACGTCATCACACACTTCTCAAATTTGTGAAAGTAGAGAAAAAGCTTAAATAAAAAACTATTTATTGAAATCTCCTAGTATTCCAGCTGTAGTTGAACATAGTATGCTGATTTTATAATTAAATTATGAAATATAAAAGTTAAATTGAAGTATGTTTTGCAATATGCTAATTATGATGTAGGAAAGATCCTACATTACTAACTATTAGTTTATTTATTTTGATATATACGTGTCTAAAACCAACCTAGATTTCAGAATTTAATGATGATAGTGTTTATACTGTTATTTCTATCATTGATTAATATTACTATCCTAGATTTCAGAATTTAATGATGATAGTGTTTATACTGTTATTTCTATCATTGATTAATATTACTATTCAATCATATATTATTACTATAGAAATGTTTTCTTACATAAAGTTTTTGTTTTTTTATTTTATTTTTTACTATTAAACTTATTGTTGAATCTATCTAACTAGTAATAAATGTAGTTTCCAAATGAAAAAATAATCATTTTTAGAAATAGAAATAATGAAATAGAAATAATGAAATAGAAACCAATTTTAGAAGAAAAAAGAATTAGTTGTTATAATGATTAAATTAGAAACCATTTTAGAAACTAAAAGAAAATTGGTTTCTAAATTAGTTTTTATTATAGTTAAATAGTTTTTAAATTGGTATCTAATTAGTTACCAAGGTTTTAACTACCAATTATTTAGATTTTAAATTTGGTAAAAAAAACTTTAGTTGTTAATTAGATACCAATTTAGAAACCATTTAACAATAATAGAAACTAATTTAGAAACCAAATATTTATAGTCTATAAAATGGTATCTAATTTAGTCATTATAATAACTAATTATTTTTTATATCTAAAATGGATTTTTCTCTCCTGATTTTCTTAGTGAATATGTTGATTGTAGTTTAGAAAATGTTTTATATTTGATTATTTTTATTATTATTGATAAAAAAAATTGTATTTTTTAAATAATATGCGAGTTTTTAAGTAACTATAGTCAAAATCAACAAATTTACACCACCATATCTAGCACAACCTATTTTCTCCAAATTTTACTAAATTCCATTTGATTAATTGCACGAATTGTAACATGACCTTACTTTAGAGAAGAGGAGTTTGTTTGTTATAGTGGAGAAATATAATGAGAGAATAGCCAAAAGATTGGGTAGTGAGTTGGATGGCACTAATTTGTGGGTACACCACTTCATTACATCCTCTTCTCTCTCTGTCTCAAGGCCAAGTGTTCCTTTTCATATAAATCAACAAATATATATATATGCAATAATTTTTTCAAACTTAAATATATTTATTTACTTTTTTAATCTTTTGTTTTTAATCCTTATAAATTGTGTATTTTTAATCCCTATACTAAACTATTGAAGGACTAAAAATGAAAATTATATGCTTTAGGAAAATAAAAAATATATTTAAGACGTAAATAAGATAAGTAAGATGACGAAGCAAGACTAGTGTGCAAGTAATCTGTCACGTCACTCTGCTATCTCAATCCTTTATAATTTTCTTCCACAAATGCTAACTTTTGACTTCCTTTTTTTATGACAAGTGTAAATTAAAGTTATTATATATATATATATATATAATCAAATAGTTTTGTATTGGTTGAATTTATTCATAATTTATTATTATATTAAAGTGCTTATCACTAGAATAATATAAAATTATTTAATACCCCGCTAGCGAATATTAACAATTATCATAAATATGTAACTTATAAACATATAAAACAAAAATTATCTGACTAATTTTGGACAATTTCTAAAGCAAAATAAAAATTATCAATAAACACTTTCAACGCCTAATTTAAGTGTTTTTTTTTTATTTTGAAAATAATATTCTTTCTTTAATGAGTTGATTTGGATTTATAAAGAAAATATTTTATAAATATTTTTGTTTGGATTAGAAATATCTTTTTTCTTAAATAAGATTAATCTTTAGTTTTTTAAGCATTGGTAAGTGTGACTATTTAATTGTTAGTTTCCAGTCGGAGTTTAAATGATATTTGTAAAAAATAATTATAATTCCAGTTAATGTTTAATATATGATGATTAAGTATGATAAACACTGATAAATATATACATTAATATTATCTTGGTATAAGTATAAGTTGTTTGTGAATTTGAATTATCACTATCTTTGTGATTAATTTCTTTATTAATTTGACATCACGTACTATTTTTCAATTGATTTTATTCTTAATTTATTTTTAGGATGTCACCGAGGAGTTAATTATTTAGGCCGAGGGGTATTGACACTATATACTACAAAAAAAACTTTAATCCTGAGCCCAACTATTACAAGTAATAAGAACTATACTTACATCACCTTAGTTATTTTTACAAAATTGACTCATAACAAATATAAGGTCCTAATTGCACCACTTGCCAAATATTGGTTTGTTTATCAAAGTTTTTCAATCTTATCTTACTTTCACTTGTGCCTAAAACATTAGTTGAACTATAAAAAATTACTTTGGTCAGAGTATATTGATAAAGAGGAAGTTTTAGTAAGATTTTAAGTTTTTATCACAAAAATAACATAAACAAAAACAAATATGACTTTATAAAATGGTCTATTTTATTATAAGTTTATAATAATAACACGTTGACTAATATGATTTATATAAATTTATCAAATATTCATAACTATAAATTATATCATTTTTATTAAAAAGTGGAGACCCTCAATAATTTGTAGCTGGTATTAAGACTAGTCTTTATCAAACTTTTAATATTTTTTCATGTTATGTATATATTTCTTACTTTTGATAATTATGAAGATGAACAAGTGGTCACATATCTTCTAAAATTCATATTATCTATGATTCAAACAATAAATATATGAACAATTATATAATAGATTTGTTTATTTGTTAAACAAATTGCAAGAATTCATTCACTTAGCATTATTTTTACTTTATTTTCATGTCTTGTATTAATATGAGATGCATTAATCCAAATTTGATTCATAACTTCTCTATTGTCTTTATCATCAATATTATGTAATGTGATTGCTACTTTTCTTCATTTCAAGTTGCATATGTATTTATAAAAAAACTTCTAGGATTAAGATGCATGCAACAACAACTCACACAAGAATCAAAACCTGATCCACGCTTTTTCTATCATTTCTAGTAATGCAACTTTTTTAGTGCTCTTACTTCAAGTGGTCTATCAATCTCTTCATAAAGTGTCTATTTTTTGGAAGTCCATCTTAACTTGTACCTACAACTTTCTTGGACTGGTGGGCAGGGTAGTTGATTTTTGTTTTGAAGAAGCAGATAGGTTTATCTGATATAGAAAATTCACTCATAGGTAGTTTACGGAACATAGTGATCTTTATAAGCTCAACTTTTATTGTTATCATGGTGGTTTTATCTATTTTTTGTTTTGCTTTCAAGGTTCTAGTCTATCTTTTGTATACGGATTGGAACATTTCTTAAGTATTTATTTTAATTCAATTAATTCATTTTTGAGTAATATGAGTAGGAACTTCTAATAGTCAAACTACACAAAATGAAAATAGTGATTCGTAATAGTCAGTGAAAAATGTTGATGGTGCACAAGGAAGCATAAAGGGAAGTGAAGGTATTGTTGGAGTTCTCTCGTAGAGTATCATGAGCAGGAAAAAGAAGATGTACATATCTATGTCAAAGGCCAAGTTTTTCAACTCAGTCTAATGTCATATTAAGAATAGAGTTTAAGTCTAACTCATTCTCATAAAATCGACCTGTAAGGTTAGGATTGTCCCTAGTTATATATTGTAAATTGATTTTATCTCTAGTCGATGTGAGATTTAAGGATGGCAAAACAGATTAGTCCCGCCCGTTTTGGTCTGACCTACCACTAACCCATCAAAAGCGGAGCGGGGCAGGACGGGACAGGCTGGACCACAAAGGTTATACGGGAAAAAATTAGTAATTCACCCTCGACATAGGGAGTGTTAGCGGACTAACCCGTCACTTTTTAATTTTTTGTTTATTTTGGATTTATTTATTTTGTTGTAGTCATTGATACTAATTTTTTGATAATAAAAATGCAAAGAATAACAATAAAATTAAATCAAACTTTAATATTCTAATTAAAGAAAGTTTAATTCGTAACAAAATAAAGTATATATTTAACAATATTTCAATGAATAAAATGATGTATACAAAAATTAATATAAATAAAGTTCTATATAAAACATTGACCACCATCAATTTTAATTTCAAAAACATGAGATTCCTCTTTAAAAGTGACAGAAATAGAAAAAAGGATCAGACAACCATACCCGATTCACTTTGTCATCCCTAAAGGGATCTCCAATACACCTCGCTCAGGCCAAAACATGTACATCTCATGTGTGAGATTAGATATTCGTGAGTTGCCCGATAAAAACACAATCATAAATGACATGATAGATCCATCAAATATCGTTAAGATAGACTTTAATACCATATTGAAAAAGGTAATATCCTTCCTTAACATATACATACATAGTGTGATTCATGATGAAACACAATAAGATTACATTAGTCATAAAAGATCCTAAACGATGAATCTTTGATCCTAAACGATGAATCTTTAACCCTAAAAAGATAGAACCTCTTCAGTTCACATATGGAAGAATGAGGTAGAGATATGTACATAGATGTAAGGAGGAGGGAAAAAAAAACTGCAATGTGTTATTCTTATCTCTTAACACACCAAAGAAAGACTACAAACCACCCTTATGAATAGATAGTAGTATAAAACAGAAAAAAATACAAACGAAGCTGTATTCAAAACAAAACCGCATGCAACAAACTGCCTATACGAACCTACAAACCAATAGAAACCACAAACGCATAAACATATAAGATATTATTCTTAATTCGTGGGTAGCACACGCAACTTATATGAGGTAGGTACCTAAATTAATCACCCAAAAAGAAATCAAATCTTAATAGTTTAAAGGGGAATCAATTCATATTTTAAAAATATACAACAATATATGCCAACTTTCACCACAATGAAATAAAACATGATTAATAAGTTTATTGATGATGTATGTAGTGTCATCATAACTAAATGAAGTGTTTGTGTGTGAAAAGAGAAGAATGAAACTTTGATAGGAGGTTTGGTTTTGGGGTTATAACAAGGGGTCATGATCCAATGTTGAAGAAGGCTTCTGCACTGTATTATTTTGCAACATACAATATATCACAGATATAAAATGACAAAAATATCATCAATTTTTTTTTTTTAAATTCTTTCAAAAATCTAAATAAGTAAGCCAAATTTTCTCTTCCAGAATTTATAACTAAAGAATTTATTTTATGGAATACATTTTTCATCTTAAAATCACTTCTAGATTTTCCATCACGGTTTTGTTTTCAAAAGGCATCTCAACGAATGTACTTCAACACTCAAGTCAACAAAAAAGTTCATCATCCGATTGTCAGAGTACTCGATTCTTCAAATATGTGTTATTTATATTACTTTAGTGGGTATTCCTTGTTGGATCGGATTAGGAAGTTAGATCGTGCTTAGAACTGCATTACCTAGATGCTAATCACTGATTAACTTTGCTGATCTTAGTTGAGCGTGATTAGATTTGAGCTGTTAGTCGGCCCGTCGGACGTGGGCCTTGATTATATTCGGTCGATCCAATGATGGGATCCGAGATGTTGCATCAATCATACGATCCTCACCGGTACGTAAAAAGAATGTTACCTTGGGCCCAATTTGTTGTGCCCTATTGATACTTGAGAAAAATTGGCTAAGTAAGAATTTGGTGATTTGTGACATAAGGAAAATTTGGTTGGAACTATAGGAGGTGGGGACTGGTGCGGTAATGAAGCACTTCCACCCAGCCCACAAACGCAAAAGCAGATCACATCTTGTTAGATTTTTAAAGCTACAAAAAGTCATTCATATCATTATTCTTTATAAGTCCACCAGAGCCCTTAACAACGACACAACAATGCTTCCACTTCAATAGCTATAACATCCAAATTTTGTAATTCCTTTTTTTACTTTAAATACTATTTTTTAGTTTAAAGACATGTATGCTTTAATTTTTTCTTAAAACTTTTAAAAGCGGAAAATATAGGAAAAAATTAAAAATGAAAATAAAGTCTAAAATTTATCATCCACCTTCCCCAAACCCGGAAAAGAAACAAAATTAAGGAAAAGACATATTTTTGAACTATTCATTTTCTATCCTCCAGATTTTTTGATAAACAAGATTAAATTAAAATAAGACTTAAATATTTAAAATTTGACGAATATGTCACTTTATTTTTTTAAACAAAATTTAGTTATAGATTTTTTTTTATACAGTTTTAGTATTATTTTCTAGTCTTATCGTTAATTTAACTTTTGTTAGTTTAATATTGATATAGTTTTAGCAGTGTTCGTCCCAACATTTCCATTAGCAATATAATATCCATCATCAAATTAGTCTTCTAAGCTTTTTTGGTTCTACAAAGCCATGCTTTTCTTATTTTAGAATTACAGAAATAATAAAGAAATATGGGATTAAAATGAAAGCGCACAATTTTATAACAAATAAAAATACTCATAAAAAAAATCACAAAAGGACTATATTACTGATGATGAAAATCTAAGGAGTGAAAGTCGTTAAAAATTATAAAAACAAAAGAAAAATACTATTTTATGAAATGAGACTTGTTTAACTTAAAATATATAATAAATATTTGAACTGATTGGTTAAAAAAACTATTTGATTTGTTTAAAGATGAAGTATTATGCGATATAATTAGATGAAAACATACATTATTATAAAATATTTTTCAAATTTTAAAATTTAATATATAAAAATATATTTTAAAATTTAAAATTTTAGGTTCAAAAATACTTTTTCAACTCTTATTTTGAATTCTAAAGTTCAAAATACATTTTCAAATCCAAAAAATATTTTCTGAAATTTAAAATTTAAAATAAAAAATTATATTATAAATTTTAGAGTTTAAAATATACTTTGGAATCTAAAAAATATTTTCTTAATTGAAATTAGGCATACAAAATTTTATTCTGAATTTTAGAGTTAGACTACGAATTACACAATTTGAAATTGAAAAAAAAAAATGCACATTTTTTTTCAAGGAATTGAAAAATTGATGGAGGTGCAGGAATAACCTATGGAGGAGGAGGAAGAAATTGCCCAGTTGTAAAGCTGAGCCCAAAATGTGAGGAAGCTTTGATCCAATTACATTCGCGTCTGATTCTGTGAAAAAAACATTGAAATTCGAATAGAATATTAAATTGTCGACAAAAGTATATACATATTGAATATTAAGAAAAGTTTTTCTCTCTCTTATCATCACATGATCTTTTTCTTCGGTAGATCTCATGTACAACATGAGATACTGTAAAATATAACGAATATATATATATATATATATAATGATTTTTTTTATGATTTTTTTTCTCAGCTTGTTTTGTTATTTATTTAAACTACAAAAGGCGAAGTTACTTCACGTATTTTTTATCTGACAACCAATGAATTTTTTTTCTTCCAAAATAGATTATTTATATAGTAATAAAATCCCGACATCTACATTAGTCTTATCCTTTTCCAAGTGATTGCAAATATCAAATCCTTACACCAATCCTTGTTACCAAGTAATATATATGTCTATTCTGTGAAACCAGATGAATTTTATGTAATAGTTAGACTTTTTTGTGTTTATAATAAAATTGTAACCAAACATAATGAAACTTAAAGTCTAATTATTTAATATAATGAAACTTAAAGTCTAATTATTTATCTGTGAACGTAAATTATAAATTGACAATTGAAACACGTTAAATTTTATATTATTTATTTTTATAGTTAATTTTGTGATTATGTATTTCTTTTGCGTGTATTTTTTCCTATTAGGTCGCCATCAGAAAATCAAACACCACGTACGCCATCTATCACTTGAGTATCTCACAATCTCGAACAGTCATTCTCATCATCACCCCATTCTCCTTTTTTCCTAAACAAATGTCTCACCTCCTTTCTATTTCCATCACACTCATTCTCTTCTCTCCACCCAAATCATTTACCATTGCATGTGGAATTCACGTGATCTCGATCCATCTTCTCTCTCTCATATATCTCACTATATGAACAATAATGATTAGCATTAGTTTATGAGAAATTGTGGCAGTGTGAAAAGATGAAGAGGTGGGAACATAAGGCTTGTTGAGAGAGAGTGTGGCGTGTGAGAATGGGGCCAATACTGGGTTATTGGCAAATGCATGTGCTCTTCAATGACTTTGTTCACACCATTGGACGCTTGTGCCGATAAATTGGACCAACCGACCATTTCCCATTTATTCACACTATTATTTTGTTCATAAATTTCAAAGTCCTGTCCTCCTCCCAAATCAACGACACAACATTGCTCATTTCCACCACCACCACCCTCTCATCATCCGCCATGCATTCTTCTGTGGGGTCTTCCTATTTTCTTCCACACCATTGCTCTCTCATAAACAAACAACTTAAATAAAAAAATTTCAATTCTCCAATGTGGGATACATGAATATCTTCTTTTCAGGAGCATTGGGAATATATACGGGGCATGGTCAACGATCGCGTCCATCCCATAAATAAACGCCACCTGGAATGGGACCCACTCTGTGCAGATTAGGCTCTAAATTTTCTAGGTTTAATTAAACTTGAATGATGCCGTGAGAGAGCCGCGACATCATAACTCCATGGAGTCAAAGTTAGGTGAAGATCGTTTACGTGTCTCGCCGGTCAACCTGCCTCAGAAACATTTGAATTTTTCAAAGGAAAAGTTGTTGAAAATTCATAGAAAATCATAAGAAGAAAAGGTAAATAAACGTAGACTTTTTTGCCTATCGTTTTTATAAGAACCCTGGGACCACAAAAGGTTGAATTTTTTAATAAACCTGCATGCAAGATAAAGTGTGGAATAATGATCACAATAATGGAGGAGTAGTACAAACATCATTCAACTCAAACATTGAATGCCAAGAGTTGAAGAAGAAGTTGGAGTTTTGAATTTTCAGGTAAAAGTTGAATCGTCTGAATTTTCGTATCTTTTGGCTTCTATTACCTGCTGTGAAATAGATATTCCGTATATTTACTTGGGTGAGGGTTTGGTAAAACGACAAATGGGATAAAACGAAATTGTTTGGTACGTAACAGGGAGAGGAGTTTGTGAAGAGTTGAAACGCGATTAATTTGGAGTTGGTGACAGTAAAAAGAGGGAAGGAACAAACAAAGCCGTTACGACGGCGTTCTGCTTTTTTCTTCGCGTTCGAGCAATAAACTAAAGAGAATTCTACTGTCACCGTCACAGGTCTGGCAGTACTGAATCCCAAACAGCCATTCCTTGTTTGGTAGCTGTTGTCTTTCGCATCCATATTTTGAATTCTCTCTCTCTCCCTCCCACATCACACGCCAAACACCCTCTTAAAAACCCACACAATTTCCCTTCCTCTTCAAAATAAAATTCTAACTCCACTTCTTTTTGTCTTTTTCTTTCCCTCCTTCTCTCTGCGCTCTTTCGCTTTCGTTCGCATTGCTCTCTGTTCACGAACTCTGCAACAACCCGTCTTCCATCGAGGTTTTGCAGCGAAGAGAAATGTCGGTGAGTTCGAGTTCCAGGGGAAGGATAACGACGGAGCTTCAAGTCCCCAAGAAATTTACTGACAGAGAAACCAGTCCAGAGAGAACCAAGGTTTGGGCCGAGCCCAAGCCCAAAACGCCCAGAAGGGTCTCCGTCGTTTACTACCTCTCCCGAAACGGCCAACTCGAACACCCTCATTTCATGGAGGTTCCTCTCTCTTCATCTCAAGGACTTTACCTCAAAGACGTGATCAACCGCTTGAACGTTCTCCGAGGGAAATCCATGCCCACCATGTACTCTTGGTCCTCCAAAAGGTACCGTTTTGTAGTTGTTGTTTAAACTAATTCAAATTCCTTTTTCATTCTTGTTTTATCTGATTAAAGGTGGTGTGTGTGGTGGTGATTCAGGAGCTACAAAAACGGCTTCGTTTGGCACGACTTGTCGGAGAACGATTTCATCTACCCGACGCAGGGGCAGGACTACATTCTCAAAGGTTCGGAGATTGTTGAGAACACTGTCGCCGGCGGTGCGAGGGTTAACAAAACGGAGGAGGAGTCCGCTTCGCCTGTGGTGATCACGAGGCGGCGGAACCAGTCGTGGAGTTCTATCGATTTGAACGAGTACCGTGTTTATAAATCCGAATCGTTCGGTGACTCGGCTGGGAGAATCGGCGCCGACGCGGCCACTCAGACGGAGGAGAAGCGGAGGCGAAGAAGGGCGGCGAGGGGGGAAGAGGCGGAAGATATTCAAGAGAAGAATGGTGGAATTGACGCGGGAATGGATGGGGAGAGGGTTCCGCACGTGACTTGTGATAATAACATTAATCATACTACGGAGCTGAGCAGGGATGAGATCTCGCCTCCACCGTCGGATTCGAGCCCCGAGACGCTGGAGACTCTGATGAAAGCAGATGGACGGCTCGGATTGCGGTCTTCGGAATCGGAGAAGGGGAATCTGACGGTGGAGAGCTGTCCTAGTGGGAGGATGAGAGCGTCGTCGGTTTTGTTGCAGTTGTTATCGTGCGGCGCTGTGTCGTTTAAGGAGTGTGGGGCTAACGCAGCGAAAGATCAAGGGTTCTCGTTGGTTGGGCACTACAAGTCCAGGATGCCCCGCGGAGCAGGGAATCAAGTGGGAAAAGATACAGGGATATCGATGGAAATTCCGGATTTGAGCAGGCTAAGGTTGGAAGATAAAGAATATTTTAGTGGGAGCTTGATCGAAACCAAGAAAGTGGAAACCCCAGCTTTGAAGAGGTCTTCTTCTTACAATGCAGATAGGTATGTTACTTTTTTGCTTTCAAATAATCAAATCCCTTTTAGTAAACAAGTTGACTGAAACTAGACAAACAAAGTTTTTGCTGCTGCCATAGCTATGCCCCATTTCCTGCTATATTCATTAATGGAAAGTTATCGTTGATGAAATACTGAATAATTTCTATTAGAAGAACGCATTAAATTATTTATTATTTAGGGTTTAGGGTTCATGTTTTATCTTTTATTTATCGAATCCTATATTTTTATTGTACAACTATTGTTTTAAGGCGACTTTTGTAAAGTAAATTCCGTGCCTCTGCGTGTACCTTGTAATTAGCAAACCTTGGAGAATGTGGGCATTGACATTCATACAGTTTCTGCTCCATAGGTTAAATAAAAAGTTGTGGTTAAGCATGTGTGAATGCTCCTAGGACGTAGAAAGCATCTTGAGATTGAAGACTTATAAAAGAAAAATGATATTCGAGTTGAAAACGTAAAACATTTTATCATACAATTCTGTTCGTCACATTATTATAATAGGAACCTAACTTTTCTCACATGGTACTATTTATTTTATTATATTTTCTTTGTTTATTTTTTATTACATCATTTTTTATCTTTATAGATTTCTCTTTTGTCGTGTTTCTTCCATTCATACACTCTATCTCTCATGATTAAAGGAGAATAGAGAAGAAAAAAGTTAAAGTTTAAAATGAAAAAAGTGGAAAAAAGCTATATATTTTTCTTCTAAAAGTTAACTTTGTTTAACCTTTTTCGTTTCTCTTAATAAACACTTCATTATTTAGTTATTTGTTTTCTTTTCTCCCTATATAAACCTCACCATAAATATAGTTTTTTAATAATCTGAGATCTTTATTAAGGGATCAAAATCTCTTGTTTGTCTTCATAAATACACATCTAACATCTTTTTCATTATAATACTATAATTTCCGTTGACAGTGATACTCTATGTCACCAGTTTTCTTTAAAATTTTACTAGGTAAGCATTAAGATTGAGTTCCACGCGTCACGTAATCTTAATACTTAGTAAGCATATTACATTATTAGTTATTTAAGAAATTCTGAACAAAACTACATATCTTACGATTTCAAATTTTTGTAGATTGTATGTATTATTGTCAGAACATGGTAGGGTTTTAACTTCCTCTCTCTCCGGATGTTGTCCATTCTACTTCTTCATCATGTAGCCTCGGCTCCCCCTTCTCCTACTTATTTCTAGCTGAAAATGAAAGCCTGTGTAGTCATGTTTAAACCTTTTTAACATATTGCTCCAAGTTTCATATGATTTAACATTTGTTTGCGAAAAATGTGCAATTTACACAAATGAGTAGCTAGTTTAATTGGTTTTGTACAGTCACATAAGATGTTGATGCTTGAGAGTGGCGTGTCTCTCCTGTTCCATCTCGTACACAGTATGCAGTGAATTAATTATATACCTCTTAACTCTTAGTTAATTATGCAATTAGTCATACTCGTTATTTTGTTTTGAACCCATTTAGTATTTGTCAGCTTCTGCATGTGGGGCCTAATTTAAATCATCCAGAGAGTTTATCATTAATTAACTTTCCAGTTTGCCACCTATAACTATACTAGTAGTACGAAATAAGCATCGAGGTAAAATAGGAATTCTCTTGGGGGCAATGAGTACGTCGATACATTCAGAAATCATATGCTCTGTTTTGATTGCTGACTACTGTTTATACTATCATTAATCAACCATGTAGTGGAAATTAGGTGTGTTTTAAAGAACATAATTTTTAATTTAGAGCAATTAAAAATTTCTACTGATGGGACAAGGTGGCTAGATTACATGATTAAAAGTGTTCTTTATGATAATGACAGTGACAAATTGTTTTATCAATAATGTGGTTTTGTCTGTGGTCTCTTTGTTCCTTGCAGCGGTTCCCGGTTACAAATAGTGGAGCATGAAGGAGAAGTGGTGCGGGCAAAGTGCATACCAAGGAAATCTAAGACACTACCAACTAAGAAAGAAGAGGGTACTTCCATGCATATTGGTACCGGTGGTCAACACGGAAGCAAAAGATTTGACGCACAACAATAATTGATACTTTGAATGAATATATAAAGCGTAAGGAAACCCTGTCAATGGAGGTTTATAGGCTATTAGTTGATAGTGGAGAAGAGAACAAAAATTTAGAGATGTGAGGTTAGAAGGAGCAGTTTGGCAGAATGTATAAACATGGAAGCAGATAGGACCAGCAAGTAGGGGGGCAGTATAGTGGTCTAGAGCTTGGCAATTTGCAAGTCACGCAGCAGTGTGTGCAGATACGTAGAGTTTTGTAGGCCTTGTCCGATTTGATGTTTAGGTTTTGGCCTAAAGTGAGTACATGTAAGGACTAGCCCATGGTTTCATTCCTGGCGTTATATGGGGTCCTGTTGGCGGTGACAATTGTCTTTTCTTGGTAAGTAATTGCCTTTTTTTTTTCTTATTTTACTTTTTCTCATGCCTTCATTCAAGTTAAACATCTTACCAGCTCATTCTTTTTAAAAAATGAAAATGATAAAACTTATAGAAATGTCAACATATCATTGATATTTTAAAAATGTTTTACTATAAAATTGTAAAATGTTTTACCTTGTTCAGCATGTGGTAGGGACTTATCAGACTGAGATGAAAATCTTTGTTTAGTTTGATTAACAGAGAAGAGAGAATCCTTTCTCTATTTGCTTTTCAAGACAAATAAAGAACAAAAAGAAACTACACTGTTTATATACCCTTATGTCAAAAACTGTACACCATAGTTTTTAACGAGTTATTTAAGATGATAAGCTTTGTCCCACCACACTTTTACTTTGAAAACATCCATTGATTCGTTATGATCTTCGATGAGATACAGGGAGAGATTTAATAATAATCAGATCTCAGTGAAACTCTAAATTTACTTGAGAAATTAAGTCATCTTTAACCTAAAATCTGAAGACAAATCAGTTTGTGAGTTTTTTTTATATGTTAGACTTACGTATAGATTTATGCTATAAGGGTATAATAGTATCTTTAGTTATAATATGTAGAAACTGAAAATCAAATTTATTTATATTAAAAATTCAAGTGCCTAATTATTTATACCAATTGCTGTAGAAGACCATATTAAAGTTTAAATAATATTTTAACGTAGCATGATAATGTGTTGAATGAAGTTGAAAAAAAGAAACTACCTTCAAAAACATTCACAGCCATTTTAAAACATGGAAAGAATAAAGTGTGATTGCCATTTGTAGCAGCCTTTTTCACTATTAGTCCATTGACTTCGATTGCTGCGAAATGTGAGTATGCCACCATACTTCAGCTTTGCCCTTTAAAGCACGCGTGTGTGTCACTTTTTTCCTTATAAATTTATTTGTCTTTTCTTCAATATTTTTTAAACAATCTCCTTACTATTTAGAACAGTGAGGCATTACAAACACTGTTGATCAAGTCAAGGCATAAAACTATTACAGCAAATATCATGTGTGTTTTATATATGAAAATGGAAAAAAGTACCCAAAATAATAAGAATAAAAAGACTTTGAGTTCGAATATATTAACAAAAGGTACAGAATTTTTTATAGTTACTCTAACTGTGTTTAAACATTGTTTGGTTGTGATGCGGATATCAAGGTCTTTCTGATTCATATTAGGTTGGGGTTCGGAATGAAAGAAAAGGAAAGTAAATAAAAAGTTGGGTTTTTTGTGCAGTAATAATTCGCTTTAAAACGAACAAAATTGGTTTCTCCTCTCAGTAAGAACTTATTTGCGATATATTGTGCAAGTCTCTCAGGATACCCACAGAAACTTTCTAGAGAATTTTAAGAGAGAGAAATTGAAAAGGAAAAAAGGAGAAGATGGTGAACCGAGGGTTTGAAGAAGATGAAGATGTGAGTGTGTGAGATGCAATTTCTGAAGGGGGTGGAGCTCTCTTTCTATAGGGAGAGGATCCAAGATCCGTTGCAACTTCTAGACCCACGTGCTTCCGTCCAACATCTCAACTACGGCAACAACGTTCTAAAATCCTGAAGGACCAGACACTGCGAGCGCAGAAGTGGAGCAACGTTCTTCAACTTTCGAAGGACAAGGCAGTGTTTTCCCAGTCATGCGGCCACGATCCAGGGTGGAGAGCGCAACGAGCGTGACAATCTCGGTAAGTTCCAGTCTCTACTACACTTCCGAGATCTCCTCCAACGAAATTGAAAAACTAGGATTTTCCACGCACAATCTGATCTCCGTTTCAAACACTCTGTTTTTTGTTTTTATTCTACTATATTAGGTTCTGTTTTACAACAATTTGGATATAGAAAAAATGAATTGGAAACTAGTGAATCGTGAAAATGATATGAAAGTTTGTAGATGATTTAATTTATGTAATTGAAATATTAAAAAATTAAATTGTATAATTTAATCATTTACGAAAAAGTTTTTGTTTTAAAATCAATATAAAACTTTATATAAAAAAAATTGTAGTATTTATATATTTGTGAAAGAAATTTTTACAACCAATATTATTACGTAAACAGACAAAATATTTGTAATTATAATTTATACTTTGTTTATTCAAAATTAAATATTTCATAAATTGATTGATAAACGTAAATAACTAACAAGTTACAACAATAACAATAAATGAGTTAAAAAAAACACAATAGACAATTGATTAACTGAAAATTCATAATCAATTCCATCATAATGGATAATTAATTAGTTGAAAACTCAAAATCAATTACACTTAAAATCCTAATTGATTATGATGTGCTACATAATTGATTAACTAGTTGAAATTGAAGCTTAATCTATTATACTTTGTTTAATCTATTGTAACTTTACAATATATATGAATTTAATCTATTGTTGTTCTGTACGGTTATAACATTTACATGACCTTTATTTTATTTTATTTTCTCATTATGCAATATTAAAATAATACAATATAACACAAATTAAGTGTTAATAACTATTTGTGAACTTCAAATAATGTATGTCCATTTGAACAATTGTGATGTGTTGAAATTTCTATGCGTTGTGCCCATTTCCCAGCAAAAAAATAGAACAACCCATGCAAGATATTGTATAGTGTGCCCATTTTTCAAGAATAAAACCAACAACTCATTAGTTATAGCCTTTTATCTACTCAGAATGGTGACAATCAAAGTTGGTTTGTTTAAGATTTTGCTGAAGTTTATTTAAGGAAAATATTTTTTGTTTAAATTTAATATTTTGAAGTGGGTCGAAAATAGGCCCCTCAAGCTCCATGTGAACTGAAATTGGCAAATGACTTTATTCGTTGGCCAATTGCTTTCTGCAACACCTCTATTTGAACCTGTACCCCTATAATTTTTAAAATAATTAGTTTCACCTTTTTTACAGTGACTTCCAGATTTCGTTATGAAAGCTTTTTTCATATAACACAGTTTTCAGAATCCATGAAATATATTTTTCAGAACAAAAAATTTGGAATAAAATTTTCAGAATAAAATAAGTTTGAAATAAGTTTTCAAACTTAAAATTTGAAATAACTTCCAGAATAAAATTTTCAGAACACATTAAATCCATTTTGAAATAAGTTTTTCAGAACAAAATTTTCAGAATAATCTTTTCAAAATATATATAATTCTTTTCAGAATATATTTTCCAAAATAAGTTTTTAGAAAGGTTTCTAGAATGAGAGTTTTTTTGCTCTTCTTCTTCTAACCGTAGTGGTGATGGTGCAGGAGCGTTGATAGTAGTGAAGGTGGTGGTGACATGGAGTGAGGGAAAAACGGATGGGACAAATGGATCATTTTCACCCGATCATGGGGAATACAGATTGAAAAGTTGGGGTACATAAAGTAAAGCCTATTTATTGATGAATGGATGCAATGCATGGGCCTATCTGATTCCGTAGGTCAAAATCTGCTGCAAGTTCTTCCTGCACTCCTACATTTTTCTTCCTGCACCCCCATAGAGTTGCGCAAAGATAAAATTGTCCCTATATGAACTGTACATCTTTTTATTTATTCCGGATTATGAAATTCGGTAAATTTTTGGATTAGCGGATCCGGTAATCTCCTGGATTGATGCTTCTGGTAGTACATGAATGATAGTGTTAATCCAAAATAAAAAAAAATGCAAAACATCCATAATTGAAAAAATCATTATGGATCCGTCAATCCGTAATTCAAAATATGCATTCCGGATTCAAAAATCCATAATTGAAAAAAAATCATTCCAGATTCACCAATCCGAAAATCAATAATTTAAGCAAACTTTGTTTCCAGAGCACCCCCTCATCCGGAATGCAACATGATTTACTTCCGGATTGATGAATCCGTAACACACTCCCAGATCCCAAAATTGTGGGGCTCAATTTCGAAATTTACAAATTTGTAGGGGTGAAGAAAACTGTAGGGGTGCAGGAAGAAACTGCCAAATCTGCTAGGATGTAGTGACCCAGTCCAAGTGTTTGTATTTCACACCTCCAGATTTTCTTTACACACCTCTCTCATCACATTTGAATGAGTGAATTAACCTTGCTAAAGAATGTGTGGCATAATGGCTGACCTGTTTTTGCCCTACCGTTGACTCGCCGTAGGAAACGGGTCGAAAATTTTGACCCACCCTTTCAATTCTTTTTTTTATATATATATTAAAAACATATTTAATTATATAAATATTTTCTAAATTTTAATTATTTATTTAATATATCTAATTGGATAAATTAAAATATTTATTATCATTGTATATTAAATTACTTCATTATAATTAAAAGCTGGAACACAATTTATAAATATTAATGATTTAACTTGCAAAATTATGACATATAATTTGAAATAATTATAAAAAAAAATATTTTTAATATTTTTTATTTTATTTTTTAATTTGGGAAAATATGTTGATCAACCTCTCATTTGTTCCATGATTTTGATAAGTTAGGCAGTACACCCCAAATCAGGTTAAAAACATCCATCCTATTCTTCAAATTTTGGCGTAAAGAAGTTTCAAAAAAATCATTTAAGAAAAAAAATAACTCATTTCAAATTAATTAATTCAAAAATACATTCATTCATTTTGTAATATACTATATAAAGGAAAAAAAATTATTGTGTATTTAAGTAAAATTTCGTAGATTACCTAGAAACTTATATTGCGCGCTTTCATTTTTTATTTTTTTTTATAAACTATTAATGCAGATTTTTTTATATTAGTTTACAATATCTTTGTGTTATTCGAGTTTTTTTTATGAATTTTGCTCATAATTTACATTTTCTTTTTCTTGAGTGTGTATTGTTTCTATACCAATCAATGTAAACAAATTTCAGTATATCGGATGCAAGTTTTGTAACTCGGATTTTGTAGGATAGTATAAAATGTGATACTATGCAAATTACATGGATGGAGACATTAGGGATAGCAATTTCTATAACCCATTACATAATAGTTATTCTAAAACAATACATTCTTTTCAAATATACTTTTGAAGACGATTGTTTGCTACAAAAGTATTTGAAAATTGTATAGTAATTCACGTGTAAGTTAAATTTAAGGTTTAAATGTTATCTAAGATTAAGTTACTCTTTAGATACTTAACATGTTGATAATAGGATAAACTATTTAATAGGTTTAACAGATTAATAAAGATGATATTCTGTTACCGAAATTTCATAAACTAAAAAGTAATTAAATCTTTAGATGTTGGAACTAGTTTTTCTGATACGCCACACTCCTCGTCTCTTGATTCTGTTTTTGAGTACTCATTTAATGATTCACTTAAAATAATGATTCCTTATAAATACGATACTTCTTACATTGAAAAATACACTTAAACTCACTACTTTAAAACAAAACAAAAACTATTTTAAAATTATTTTGGTTATCAAAAATACATAAACACCATTTTTTTCCTAGCATTTTCAAATATTTAAACTGATTAATCACCAAATCAAACAATGTACCAATGAATTTCTCTAAGTTTTCACTCAAGCTTCCACCATGGAAGAAGACCATTGAAAAGCAAAAACAAACAGATATAAGACTAATCTTCATCTTCATTACAATGAATGGCAAAAAATGTGGAATGAACAACATAAAATCATATATCTTCTGGTATGTCAATATAGTCTCACATCGGTCAGGAGTCGAAACCAATAACAGTTTATATATTCCTCCTCCTCCAACCCACCGAGGCGCCTTTTAAGGACTAAATCGTGATGGAGCACCAACCTTGACAATACATCGGATGCGGTGATTGATCGTAACGATGTATCCTAAGAGACTTGAAGTTAAAACAGAAGATAAAGACATTTCATAATATAAATACCGAAAAGATAAAGTTGAATTATACTTATTCCAATGTATGCTTCTTCCATTCACAAATCTCTCCACTTTTTCCCCCATTTTCTCTGAACTCTAACTTTCTTGCAAACTACTCACACTTTTTACACTCCATCCAAAGGAGTTGCAGTAACTCTCCTAAACCAACTTCATCAAGCTACTCCATCCAAAGCAACACGTCTGCTCAATTTTTTATAAAATAACCGTAAACTCTCTTTTCTTTATTTCCAATTTAGGTGACTTTTTTACATTATTTCTCTCCACTCTTTTTTTATGTTTCTTGTTCATTTTCCGTTACTTCTCCCTCTCTATTAATTTAAACAAATATATTCTGTTTATAAACAAAATAATTTTAACAAATATATCACTTTTTTCTCAAATAAATAATCTATCTCCTTTTCTTTCACTTTTATTTTTCATTTTTTTCGTTGCAATAGTAATTTAGTCTCCCAATAGTTTTATGTGGATCCAACTTTTTGTAGAAAGAAAAGGAGAAAATTAATAATTTATTTTTTAACTTCATTTTCTTTGTTTTCTTAATAACATCTGTATCTTCTCTTTCCTAATTACCACATTCTTTGATCTCCACTTTTTTATGTGTTCCCTCTTACTTTAAGATGAAATAACGTCAAAAAAAATTAAATGTTAGTGAAATAACATATTTAATCTAATTTTTTTTGGAATTATAATCTTGACCATATTTTTAGAAATGCCCTTGATAAATTGATAATCACTTTTTTTCTCCTTTAACTTTACAACCATCGGTACTTATTTTAATATTTTTTATACCATTTAATTATAAATATACTTTTTATTATATATATTTATTTCTAAACCAAGAATTATATATAACTTTATCGGTTTGAAAAAATAATTTTACATCAGATTAATTATTCAGTAAATCAGATAATGTAAGACTGAATATAGGAATAGTATATACTTTTGTACCAAACATTACTTATTGGGAATGATGCAGTAGAAAAACTGTGGGAATATAATTTTTTTGTATTCATCTGATTCATAACTTTCCCTGCTTTGACTGGGAGTTTCAGTTGGAGTCTTAAACAAATACAAAACAAAACAAAGTGCATGAATACGTGGTCACGCAATCTATTCATAGCCATTGATCCACCACAAAAACTTGTGTCACCTCGTGTTTCGACCCACACTCACGATTAACACTCCACCACTGTCCATTCACTTCATCACAGTATATATACACACTGTGCAATGGCACCAAAGTCCAACACATTTTCCCACATAACAACGTTGTTGTGATTCGTACGGAAGCATGAGTAAGTGTTTGATGTTGGTGGAGGAAGTGGGTGAAGGGGCATCAAGAGAGAGGGTTGTGAAGAGTGGTGAGTTTAAGTGCAAGACTTGTGACAAGCAATTTCCTTCATTTCAAGCCCTTGGAGGGCACAGAGCTAGCCACAAGAAGCTAAAACGCATGGCTTCGAACCTTCCGTGTTCGGTGGTCACACCAAAATTGCACCAGTGCTCAATTTGTGGACTTGTGTTTGGCATTGGACAAGCTTTGGGAGGACATATGAGAAAGCATAGAGTTTCCTCAATTCATCATCATCACCAAGATCTGCCAAAATCTAGCGCCACTAAAAACCTTCGTTTCTGCTTCGACTTGAACTTGACACCCTACGAGAATCATCTCAACCTCAATTTAAGAACACCTGTGTCACATTTGTTCATGTGATTCCAGAATTTTGGATGCAATCCCTTGTTCAGTTTTTTTAGTACTTTTTACCATTTCTTTTCGTTTCTTACTTCACCAAATTCATTTTGTAGTTGCAATAACCAAATAAAACGTTTAAAAACATGTTATTTTTTTTAAGTAGGTCATATCAATTTGGTTGAACTGACTAAACATCATGTTTAGTAGACTTAATTATTGTGTCTCCTTTATAATTTTTATTTTAAGAGATAATTGTACATGTAATTGATTTGTAAGGATAAAAATGAAAACATTGTCTGTGTGGATGTAGGTTGCAATTGACGATCGAACAACGTTAAATTTTGTGTTTTTTTTTTTCAATTGATTCGTGATTATCAGTGTTGCTTCCCGATATTTTTTTTTTCCATCGATTTTATCATTGTATGTTCAGATATATCACTTTTCAATCTTTTGCTGGATCTCTTCACATTCACATATTTGACTAAAAGATTATTTCTCTTTTAATCCGAATCACTTAACAATTTTTTTTTATTTTAATAAAAGATCTATCCTATAAATCATTTTATGGGATTAAATATTTTTATATTGAAAATGTGTTTAGTGGAATGTAAGTTTATTTATTTTTATTGTAGTTTCAGTATACGTTATGAATGTAGTCGCATTCATGTCATCAATTTAATCACCTCTATTAGAGTGAATTAATTTCTTTAATTAAAGAGCAAATTGAACGTAAAAATTAAATTAAAATATTCAAGTAGAGTTTGACCTAAAAAATTTATTGTTAAGTGGAAGAAAAAGTGTAAAGAAATCATTAAAAGTTACTAGAAATAGTAAATTACAATGAAATTATCTTTATTAATAATTTTGTAATGCATTTCAATTAGACACTTTGGCTTAGAAGTGAAATAAGAAACTATGTGAGACCTATTCCATCTTTGTTGTTATCCAAACTAATTTTTTTTATGAATCCGTTTATTTAAATTTAATCCTGGCTGCGAATAAAACCTGAAATTAGTTGAACAAAGTTGAGTCAACTACAACATATCAATCTAAAATTATATATAGTTAAATTCTAAAATAATATAAAGTTTAATTAGTGTTTAGTTTATAACTACTAATTTTGAAATAAAATACTTCGTTATAATACAAAGTAATGTTATACATAATATTCTTTATTAAATAAAAAGTTTTATTACTAATATATAATTGTTGGAAAAAATATATATCTTTTAGAGAGAGAGAAAAAATAACACTAAACTAGGTTGAAATTATTCAAAAACACAACTCCAATTTATTTTAAAACACATACCAAGTTAATTTTCAACATTTACGAATTCATCCCAATCACGAACACCAAAATAAAATATAATTAAATGTCATAGAAGCTACCTATGCAAAAGTATAGTTTTATTTCATATGCATCACCCAACCATGAGTTGTTCTTGATATAGGTTAATCCTATATTATATTATATCTTCTGGATGTGAAAAGTCTTTTGTATACTTTTGAGTGATTGATTTTTTTTATTTTTTATTATTGCATTATTATGATGATTACAATTTTTTTTTAAAGAGATAATGAAATTCAGTCATGTTTAATTTTACTTTTGATGAATTTTTTAATTGAACCAACATAAAAATCTTCATCTTCGGTATTACCAAATAACAGAAACCATAATAGTAAACTTATTCTTTAAATCCAATCATATAAACTAAAAAAAAATACTAATGTATACAAGGTTAACACAAAGAGCATGAAGTTAGAACAAATTAGTTATTAAGACATTGAAAATTTTGTATTGGGTTTATATTTTTATACATATCTTACAATTATTTTTATTTTTATTGGCTCTTGAATTTTGATTTTGAATGTTTTCTAAAACTTTATAAAGCTCCTTCAAATCTTATAATTTCATACTTTGCTTTCAAAATATTTTAAATTCTTACGACAAAGATTCATTAGAATTCAAAATATCCTTTTAATTTATTTTTTGTCTACATCAGATTCATTGTCTTTTAAAATTCACAATTTTTTTATATAAAAGTGGAATTTTAAAAGGATCAATTCAATACATCAGTAAGTATTTTCATGGTATTTACAGAAAATTATTAACTACCTAATTATGTAACTCAATATTTATTTATTTTAATTTGGTATATATAAACTTGTTCTCGAACAGGTTTGTGATCTAGAGAACGATTGCTCCTGCTTCCACCTTCGGTCAGTTTACGATTCTCCAAGCTCTCCGTTACACCTTCCTCCTCTCGGTCGTTTGGCTCCACAGGCAGGGATGGTACCTGCAGAAGACACTTCAACGTTCAAGTCAGCCGGGGTGAGCACGGTAGATAATGACATACATTTCTCCTTAGGATGCGTGTTATTTATATTACCTTAACGGGTCTTCGTTGATGGGTCGGATTAAGGATTTGGTTCGTGTTTAGTGTTGTGCTAAACAACCCTTAACCACAAATTAACTCTGCTGACTTGGTCAATCCTTGACTAAATGTTAGGGGTTGGTAGGCCATGTGGCATCAAGTGGTCACCTCGACTTTGCTTAGACGGTGACCTGGTTAGAGTCCTAGTCGACTCAACAAATCGTCCGGTCGTACCAGTACAAAATTCAATCTCAAAAATAAGGTAATATGTTTATCTTCTTCATATTTTGTTTACTATTTATGTCTTCCATTAGGTAATATCTTTGGGCAGACGTTATTAAGATTTTATCTTGTACTTGACACAGAATTATTTCTAAGGTAGTTCGGATATTAGGAAATTGTAACATAGTAGAAACTAAAAAAAATTCTTCCGATCGTATTTAACTTTTGTAAAATATTTAAAATTTATATTTTTACTGAAAACAACCAGGCTAATATATTTTTTATATGAACTTTGCCTTAAGTAGTTAATATGAAGGTTGCATTTATATTTCACTGTAGTGCCTAATTGCAGAGAACAAATTTTCAAAATGTGTTTCAGCCCAGCACAAGTCGTTTGCTTTGCATCTATACATTGGGAAAAAATCAATATTGAATGAATCTCACGACCCCCGCCATAGAAAGCTGGGGGTAGAGTTAGACATGCAATCTCCACAATGCATGGAGTCTTGGATTACTTGTTATAAAAGGTTCAGACACTACTTATCACACACAAATTTATGAAGAATGACAAGGTTGAGTGCAAGTCAGCATCATGATCATTATACATGTAATTTTTCCTCCATGTTCTTGGAGAGTAATGTTGCCTCCAATTTGTAACATTTGTCATCAACCACAGCAAGCAGATTTTTGTGCAGCTTCCCCGACTCCACCTGATTGGTCTTGGTTGATTTTGATTGTTGATGGCTGCAATGAAAATATCAACTTCAGAGAGGAAGAGGGAACTATTAAGACATTAAAGTACTGAGAGGAAGTTCAAATACCTCTGCCTTGGAGTCAGTGTCAGCCAACCTTTGTTTTATATCTCTTGCTATTGAGAAGAAAACTTCCTCAACATTTAGATTTGTCTTTGCACTCTGCAATGGTATTTTTCATGAGCATAATAACAAAGAAGTTTAGGGGTTTCCACATTTTCTGGTACACACCACTTACAGTTTCAAAGAATTTGATTCCGTACTCATCGGCCAGTGCTTGGCCCTTGGATGTAGGCACAACCTTAAAAGAGACGGGAAGGTATATTACGATCACAAACATTTCAAGTCTGACATGCATGCACATATGGCATCTCAAATCAAAACTCAACCCCTTTCTAACCTCCACATCCCAGCAAAACAGTTGAAAATTCACTTGCAGTAACAGGGTTCTCTAACACCATCAATGATGAAATTTAACCATAAGTTGTAACTTGCATAACAATGATGGAAGAACATTTGATAACAGTATTGGTTATTTTTCCAGGCCCTTTTGCTCTTAGTTCTACAACCTTGTTCAAATGAAATTGGTGTTCGAAGTATCTTTTTACTTTCCTCATTCAAGTTGTAGAAGGTACAATGAAAGAGAAATGAAGAGGTTTCATCAAACATGACCAATGCTATCTTACTCTTTTGCTTTCATCCATATCAGCTTTGTTCCCCACCAGTATTTTGTTAACATTGTCTGAAGCATGTTGCTCAATATTGCGAATCCAATTCCTGATATCTAAAATAAGTAGAAGCAGAATGAATATTCCAAATGCAAAAAGCATTTAAAGTTTGAAGAGTTATTCATAGATTTTCAAATTTCGAACTTAAGTAACAATTGAGAACTTTACTGCTAAATGATGCTTCATCTGTAACATCGTAGACTAATAATATGCCCATTGCACCTCGATAGTAAGCTGCGAAAACAAAATACAAAAAAGATAGGTAACACCAAAAACTTAAATGATAAACACTCCCACTTGTACGTTTTTTATATATAAAAAAGTTTAAAAAATACAAAAAATACAAAAAATTTAAGGTAGCATGAATGAAACGACAGTAATGGACGGTTTTTCTGAAGTTTAACTCTTGGTAGTGGACAAATTAATACAAAGGGGATGTTTAGAAGTTGTTTTTTGGAAGGGAGGGCAAATTTTTCATTTTTAGTCAATACTCTATAATTTATTTATTGTAAATAAAAGAAACAAAGTAATAGATTAGCATGAACTTAAAGCATTAGTTTTTTGTTTATTATCTATCTTAATTTAAAATAAAACATTTGTCAATCCTTTCACTCCCCTCCAAAACCTAACTCACATATCCTAAATGAATCTCTGTAATATTCATCTCATGTAAATTGAACAAACTCTCGTTGGCTCTAGTCTCTTGTATCTTTAACATTTAATAATTAACTTGAGAAAAAAATCTACATGGAAGTTATATTATCCCTACAGAAACTTTCTCACCAACAAAAAGTTATGCAGCAGAAACAATGGTGATAAAAAAGATATAGCAAGAAGAGACCATTTTAAGGTTCAAAATAATGGATATCCCAGGATCCAATTTTTGTCATATCCTTGGGATTTGGAAGTATCATCTCCAAACTAGAACAATAAGCTGCCTCTATGGTCTAACATATCATATTTGACACTCAATAAGAACTATGATGTTTTCACTGATTACTTCCCTTTCTTTTCCGGACTTTTTTTCTCTAATTTTTCTTCAAGCTTATATTTTTTTTTCTATACTATATCTCCTATTTTCCATTTTTTCACCACCTTTAAGTCCTACATCAGGAAGAGCCACAAACCATATGTCAACTGCTATGAAACGAATTTCCAAGTCTCACATACAATGATACTAAAATCAATATAGCAATACCCATAAATCTTACCAGTTGTAATTGTCCGAAACCTCTCCTGCCCTGCAGTGTCCCAAATTTGGAGCTTGATCCGCTTGCCATCAAGCTCAATGGTTCTTATCTTAAAATCAATGCTACATTAGGAAGGTGGGCCTATTGGTGTTAGAGAGAGAAGCTTTTGGCAAACAAAATTCTATACTTTTACTCCTAAGCTGTAAAAAACATACCCTATAGTTGTGATGAAACTAGTAGTGAAAGAACCATCAGAAAAACGCAGAAGGAGACAACTTTTTCCAACACCTCCAAAAATAAAATAAAAAAACATGAGATGTTAGCTTGCATATAGTTTCAAACAAAAGCTACACAATTATTCCATTGTGATAACTAGGATGCCAACTAAAATACTTCCAACCCTTTGCGAAACCTCAACAAATGCCATAATTTTTGGAGCTTAATTTATGAGCACCACTAGTGTAAGAAACATTATACTATAACCCAATCACTGATCATGTTAACGTATTCAATTATTCTAATTACACATAGTCATTCCGTCATACAAGTTAGTTTGTGATTGGATGATAGAAATCGTTCACAGTATCAATATACATTTATCACTCTAGCTTTTGTTGGGAGAAAGGAAATTAAAGGTCTCATCTCATGAACACAAGAACATCTTGCAGATGCAATTAGACCATTGAGGGCTTATTTTGGCAACCGAAATTTTGAGAATTAAACAAATTATTAATGGATCAAAGAGAAGGCTAATTTCAAATGATAACCACCCAAGTCAACACAAAATTTGCAATCCAACCTCTTTCACCCAAAATTTGCAGCACAATAACACAAACAATAAATTCAAATGCTGACTCGAACCAGATCATGAAAAGAACAATTTTTGCCACGGTTTAACACCAATCCCATTTGAAAAAGATGCATTTGCAGAACTCCAAACTCAACGATTCAATATATAGAGAAAAAAAAAATGGTGGAATGACAAAAAGGGAACCCCTAGTGAAAGAACCATAATTTATGATTACAAAGAAATCGCATGTTCCCCTTGTGTTTGATTTTACAACATTTGTTTTGCCTACAAATTAATTTGAAAAAGAAGAAGAGTCTACCGCTGTCACCAATCAAGAGAAGCTTTATGAGATAATCATAATCGGCACGAGCCCTTGGAGATGGAGCAGCCATCAACTCTCAAGTTGTAATTTTGTTTGGAATGAAAGGAAGAACAGGTCTGAAGAGTATGGAAAATGGTGTTGAGTGTGAGAAAAATGGTGAGATCGATAATGGAAGAGAGAGGGATCTCGTCCAAAACTCACTCGTAAGTGAAGAAAGATGGAAAATTTAGAGAGAAAACACCGGTGCTTAATTTTGTCTCATTTCATTTTATTTTATTAAAAAGTAAAAATGAAAAGAGAAGAGTAGGAGAACATATGTTTACAACCTTCTTCTTCAACCATTATATTTTAACATTCAAGTGTAATTTGTTTAAATTTTATGTTAGACTTAGCAAAGTTTACAAACTATTTTCAATTTTTTTAATATATTAATATATTAAATCATTCATAGTCTATGAAGTTCAGACACTTCTCTTAAATGGCGTGTAAGTTTTGGATACATGAACACCGACACTTGTAGGACACACGTATCCATAAAGTGTCCAATTCAAAAAATATTTGTTAAATTTTTTATAATTCTAGTACAATTTTAAAAAAGAAAAATACATTAATTTTATAAAACTCAAACTTATTGTATGAATTTTTATTATGATTATAAAAATAAGAAACAAATCATTTTGAACTAGTCATGAACAACATTTTTTGCTCCAAAAAAATATCTGAAATATACTTGTGCACATAAATCTTTATTGTCAATTTATATAATTCATAATTATACAATATATATATATATATATAGATTCGTGTTCCCGTGTCCGTGTTTCCGTGTCCTACATTTTAGATATTATACTTATTTACACGTCCGTATTCATGTCATATCAGTATCCGTATCAATGTTTGTGCTACATAGTTCATAGCATTCTAATATATTTTTAAAATTTAAATTGACTCATAAAATTTTATACTCGTTATAATTTTTTTTTTTAATTTTTATTTATAATAGTATGTATCATAAATTGTCTTTATCGTCTTTATTTTTATTTATTATTGTATATATCATAAATAAAATATCTTTATCACGTGGACATAAAGACTTGTTTCATCATTCAAGTTTTTTTCATATCTTTAATCATCATATCTTTCTACTTTTATACATTTTACCTTCATGATAAAATGATGGTGTTAACTATCTTCTTTTTTTTAAGACGTGCTAACATTTTTGTTATATATTTAATTTATCAGTAAAATATGTAAAACTAAACTAAATTAATAATGATAATGATAAAAAATGTAAACACTAATTAAAATTAATCTCCCAATACACACTACAGCTATTTTTAATAGACACCTATTCTTCTAACTTTTTTATGATATAAATTTAATAATTTTCAAAATATATTTTATGCAAAAAAGTAGATACTCCGTCAATAATTGAATTTATTTATTTGTCAATATTATTCGTCAAAATTTGAAAATTATATTAATGTTTTCTGAATTAACAAATAGTAAACAAATTATAAAATTATACTTTTTACAAATGTGTGAGTTTTTAATTTGTCTTGTAATGGTATATTATGTAACACTTACATTTTTTTAATATTAAAATATGTACTTATCTCTTTTACATACTTATTAAAAGTTTTAAATAGGTATTCACTTTTTCTTATTTTTAATAAAAAAAAAGCACTCGGTTTGTGGTTTTAATGAAAGATATTTAATTTTTATAATTTTTATTTAAATTGTAACTAGTATTGTAATTTTAAACAAAATTAGAAAAATGAGTGTGATTAATTTATAACATAAATAAAAAAAATAATTAATTAAAAACATAAGAAATGTGTTTAGCACATCCAAAAGTCCTTTCAGAATTAAAAACATCTTATTCTTTTTTTTAACATTTTTACTAACTACCAAACAAAAAATATATATAGATATAGATATTAAGTCTTTTTAAAATAAAATCTTCCTTTCTATAGAATATATATATATATATATATATATAAATGAAGAATAAATAAAAGATGAATATAACATCTTTTTTACATTTATAGTTTATTTTTGCTAAGACTATTAAGATTGTCTAATTGTTTAGGGTTTACGTTATCTACTCTGGTTTTTCTTATTTGTTTACTTGCTCAAGTCAAGTTTAAGCTCTCAAACATGTACACATTTCTCTGATTAATGATCTAAACATTATGATCTTGGACTAAAAAAATCTTCTTTACTTTAAGACCACGTGCAAACCATAGTCACAAGACATGTAAAACTTCTCAAACCTAACTTAAGAAAAAAATATAAAAAAAAACTTATTATAAAACAAATTATGATCAGATCGATTTTATATGTTCTCCACCAAAATTTTTAAGGTAAGTTTTGGTCAAAAAGAGATAATAAGATATTTGAGAAATCTATAGAAAAAGTGCTTGGAGGAAGTATTTCACTACAACAAAAAATCCATTTTAGCTGAAAAAAAAGTGGGGGCTATAAAAAGGAAGTCACTAGTATGGGTGAAGTTTACTCAAGTTGGACACAAAAATAAATGTCAAATATTGTGTCCTTAATGAAGACCTTTAACTTACTAAAAATTATTAAAATAATAATAATAAGTTAGAGTCTAGAATTATGACACAAAGTAGATGCAATGAAAAAAATTAAGTGACAGAATAATACTAAGATGACGTGGAGAATGTTGTAGAATGATACTACGTCGAGAATGTGGATACAAAGTGAATGCAAGTTAATATTTTATTACATTTAGTGTAGTTATGGATGACACTAAGATGACGTGTACGTTTATCGTCACCTTAGCCCACGCTAAGTTATTTAATGAGAGAGAAAAATAAAACATTAAAACATTTTTGTCTCATATTTTCATCTCCTCAACTTTCAATTTCTCATTTCTGTCTCACACTTTCAAACTCATAATCTTGAAATTCCTCCCAAAAAAACCTACGTCTTCTTCGTGGTCATTTCGCTCTCCATAATTTCGTTTTTCATTTTTGTCATCGTGGCCATTTCTCCCTCCTTGAGTACTTGGGTGCATTTTACTCATTTATTTTCCAAATAGTGTCCCCAATGGCAACAATGTACTCACATTTACTTTCTCACGTAATATTCCCAACGACGACGCTAAGTTTAATTATTGTTGGAGATCCCATATCGACTAGAGATTAGGACATTTCATAGTATTTAAGTGGGTGCAAACTTCACCAGCCGGTTTTATGAGGTTTAGTTAGACTTAAAGTTCACTTCTTAATATAGTATCAGAGTCATTTCGAGTCTATCCTAGCGATTATTTGTTGGGCTTATCAGACACATGAAGCGGTTATCGGACCACCCATAATATATAATCTCACGCACGAGTTGGTAGCCTCAACGTGAGGGAGTGTGTTGGAGATCCCACATCGACTAAATAGTAGAACATTTCATAGAATATAAGTGAGTGAAAATTTCACCTTATAAGCCGATTTTATGATATTGAGTTAGGCTAACACTACAAGAAAATCATGAAATATAAACCAAGTTTTAGAGACCAAAATAATTAATTGCAATAATAAATAAATAATAATTAGTTGCAATTAGTAACTAAATAGTTTCTAAATTGGTATCTAATTAGCAACCAAGGTTTTAACCACCAATTATTTAGTTTCTAAACATGGTAGCAAAAACCTTGATAACTTTGATAGCTAATTAGATATCGATTAAAATAGTTTCTAATTTAGTCATTATAACAATTAATTAATTTTAGTTTCTATTTTGGTCTCTAAAAATTAGTTTTTATTTCATGATTTTTTATAGTTGTCGTTTTGCTGTTAAATTAATATGATTCTAGTGTAGTTGTCCAACACCATAGATATGATAGTATAATTGTGGTCAGATGACCCCAAGTCGTCTCCCAACGAATCCAATAGTGATTTCAGTGAATAGAATTCAAAACCTATCTGCAAACAATGAAAATTAGCAATAATGGTAAAGTGAAAAAAAAAAGATTGAGATAGTTATGCAAGAAATATAAAAGAGAATTGAAAAAAAAAAACCGGTTGATCCCAAGTTATTTCACCATTGAATTCTTCACAGGTTCTCTAAAGATTAATCTTTTGTCAATCCTCCAACAGAGTTAAACCATATTGAACATGCGTTAATCTAATTCAATTAGAACTCACCAGTAAAACATGCGTGTACTGGTTTAATCAATACCTACTTTGTTTCATGCGTATACTCCGTGAGAATGCTTACCTCTTATCTCTTGAATCATTCGCCCAAGAAATTAATTAGAACAATGCGAACTAACTAAGAAACAAAACCTCATAACTAAATGGAGAATTACAAAAGAATCAACCAAAAAGGTTTAGCCTTCCATGCGGAGGCAAAACAAAAGAATTACTAAGAAGAAACTAAACTAAGAAAATCCTATGAAGCTCCCCATTTTCTCCTTGATGCTTGTGTCCTTTTATAGGCTTTTCTGGTCCAAGGATCTTTTGGGAAAATATTGTAGTTTATATTTTGTTAACCGTTTTCATCTTTTCATAATTATTGTATTTTGCAGAAGATTTGCTTCCAAATCTGTTTCTGATATATTGTAGATTTTATTTTCTCTTTCTTCTCATCAAAATTTGTTTACTGTTTTGGTTCAAAAAGCAACTTAGACTTTTGCATATTTGGCTCATTCACAAAGGTAGATGTTTCATCTAGATAATTTACTCTAAAAACACAAAATTAACAATAATAATAGTTAAGGCCCAAATAAACCCAATTATAAGAATATTAATTAAAACAATGAATTTATTTATTATTATAGTCCAATAATCTATGAATAAGGCTAGTGAGTGTGAATAAATATATGCTTATCAATTTTCTTGTAGTGTAAGTCCACTTCTTAATAACTATTTAATTTTATATCCATTTTAGTGTCTCCAAACCTACGTTATAGTTAAATAATATATTTTTCTTTATATAGGTTTAGTCAACACTATCTTGTAAATTTGTGTCTCATTGGAGGTCATCTCTAATGCATAGCCACCAAAAGATTAACTTCCATTCGTATTGGGACACTAAGCTCACACTAATCTCATGTTGCGTCTATCTTTTGCTTTTTGCGTCGCTCTTTTAGAAACTCTACTATTATTATTTCTTGTAGTGTTTTAGAAAAAAATAATAATTTTTCTAAAGTTAAATCTAAATAGTTAACTTTTATTTCTTTATAAGTTTTATACTTCAATAATAAAACATTAACACTTCATCTATGTTATACCATTTTCAGTCTTAAACAAATAATTAGGTACTTACATTTTTATTTTTTTAGATAAAACTCTAACAAAAATATTAAATTATGAGAGAAAAATAGTAAAAAAATATGATAATTTAATCTTATGCTACCTTGATAAATTTGAGATTGAAAAATAAAATAAATGTGTATTATAAAAATTGAGATGTTTAAAATGTACTCGCCTACTACCAGCAAAAATATTCCAGTGCAATTGGTGAATAAATAACTTTCTTTAGTCGATAAACCCAAATCATAGTCCAAATGCAATGTGTGGACTATTACTTGAGCTTTATTTATGCTTTCCATATGCGAATCAATATATTCTCCATAATTGACCTAAAAAGTGTCTCTTGGTGTTTTAAAACTAGAATTTGATATACTTAAGTGACTTAAAAACTTGTCTAATAAAGGATTTCCTTCAAGGCTTTTTTTTTAAGAATGTTATTCTATGTGAAAATTAAAAATAAAGTTCCGATTTTATTAGTTATTTAATATTTTTTACTGATCGAGATCAGACAAACTAAAACAGATATCAGTCAAAGTTAAAACACTCAGATAAAGTAAGAAAATACGCGACAAATCATGTAATTCCATTTAAATTATGACATACATTAAATACGGTCCATCAACAAGAGAGTCTATTATAAATTCTATAAATAAGCGTGATTGTATCAAAATAAGATAAGTTTTAATCAATACATTAATCATATTGAGTATACTTGATCGTCAGATTATGATATATATGCTCTTAAACGAGAACTAAGTAAGAAAAAGAGAAAGAGAAAAAAGTGCGATAGAAAGAGAAGAATAAATTATTCAACAGATTGCATATACTCTTTAATACAAATACAATTTTAAAGTTAGTTTTAATTTTTTTTTTACAATCAATTAACTTGTCCATTAATTTGGCTAAATGCAACTAGCTACTGTTTACCATGTGCCATTGAACACCAATCAATTGCCTACCCCTGACTTCATACCCTTGCTATTTAGAAAGAAAAATGAAAGGACCCACTTTTGGTCTTTTCATGTAGCCATCTTTATGTTTTTTAAGTTACAAATCAAGAAAAATTCAGCAATCAAGTAACTACATCTCAAAGCACATGAAAAAAAAAATCATGGAGTGAAATCCAAGACAATGACCATTCTAATTTTTTTAAGATAAAACAGAAAGCAATTAACTGCAATCTTTAGGTACATATTACATGCATCCACATCCAACAATAGAAGTATAGTAATTAATTAGTGATAGAAAAGATGCCAAAAGCATATGTGAAAAAGAATGGGGCAGCAAGTTAATGCTCCAAGCATATGCTTAGAAGATCCTCTGCCTATGCCCCCACCCACCCTCTCCATACCCAAACCTTTATACTTTATTAAACTCTCCTTCCCTTCTTCTCTTTCACCAATCATCACTTCAGAATTCCAAGGGGAGGTGTGCTCTGTTGCAAGTTCAAGATGCTGATTCGGATAGGAACTGAGGCATGTAACAAGAGTGAGATCAACGACGGTGAAGACGAGGAAGATGACACAGAGTTCAATTCCTGATCAACCAATGACAATTGCAAGTTCTTTGGACTTGTTTGATCATTTGGGCAACTGAAGATCCTTTGGCATGACACCCTTTAGGAACAGGATGTGAAGGATGCTCCTTGCTCCTCCTCTAACCTTCTATTTCCCCAACAAATTAAGAGGTTTTGGTTTTCCAAAATGTTGATTCCATCTATGTATGTTCTGTGAAAGAACTCATACTCAGTTATGGTTAAGTTGTGGTTGCTTAATATAGATTATATGATTATGTATTTGTGTGTGTATGTGCTATTGCACACCCTTTTGCAGTGCTAGTTATTCTCGCTCTATTTTGCTCCCTTGTTCTTTTTAAACTGTTTTTTTGCTGTGTTTTGTTTGGAGTCTGATCTGTTCTGCAACTTAGAAATTAAGGTGCCCAGAATAATGTGATTAATTCGCGAGATATGCTATATATGTACTGTGTATGTGGATTATTCTACCAAAATAAAAGTTGAATTAAAACGCTTAAAAATAAAAGTTTGGGAATTAACTTTGTTCTCCACTTTTAATGGATATCGAGATTTTGATATATCTATATAAGGGATTCCTCTCTTAACTGCTTTTAATTTTTTTTTTCTATTTTATCCTTATATTAATATTTAATTTTATTATTGTATTATGGTCATTGTGTCATTTCTTATTTCCCTATTAACTGTTCTTAATTTTTTTTCTATTTTATTCTTATATTAATATTTAATTTTATTATTGTATTATGGTCATTGTGTCATTTCTTATTCCCCTATTAACTGCTCTTAATTTTTTTTCCTATTTTATTCTTATATTAATATTTAATTTTATTATTGTATTATGGTCATTGTGCTCTTTCTTATTTTTTCTACAATATTTAGTATATGTAGTGGGGAGATTTTGAATTGAAAGAGAGGTGGAAAAGCGGTTTTGAATTGGAAGAAATGTGGAGGAACAATTATGAATTGAAAGAGAGGTGGAAGAGTGGTTATGAATTGGAAGAGATAATTTATTTTGAAAATTAATTGCATAATGAAATAGTGTCTGTTGTATGAGAGAGAAATAAATTTAATAAAATATTTGAAATAAATGGAGCAACCGTTTGAATTGAAAGAGATAATTTATTTTGAAAATTAATTGCATAATAGAGGGAGTGTCTGATTAATGAGAGAAAAATAAATATTAGGAAATGTGAGTAGTGGATTTGATTATTACTGAGCAATTACCACTTTCTTCCACTTCCTTATAAGGAGTAGGTTCCACCCGTTGCATCCAAATAAATTTTTGACACATTTTGAACCCTCCTCCTTCACGCTCCATGTTCTTCTCCTACTCTCACCCATCTTAGTCCCTTTTCAATCACCATTGTACAACAACAACCACCATTGTTTCCTCCTTCTCGCACTTTCCAAAGCGTTCGAAGCAGAGACATGTCTCATTGTTATAAGATTTGAACATTTTTGTTTCTATTGCTTTCTTAATTTTTTTTTTATATTTTTGTATGAATCCTAAGCCCAGCTTTGTGGGCAAAATTTTTATGTTTGTGCTTTGATATATTAGATATTACATAAGTTGGAAGTTTGGTAATTTGTATTTAGTTTATTATTTTATTTTTTAAAATTTCTTTGCCATGGAAGATGTGGATTCAATTGATATGGTGATAGATTCTACAACTTCCAACATACAACCATTTGCATTATGTTTTGACATTATTTGCTAGTCCATTTTTTTAAAACCTTATATTTAATCTTGATAACCTTACAAAGTTCAAGATTACACCCAAATTAAATCAAAATTTAATATTCAAAGGCAATAAAATGAAAATATAAAAAAATTAACATAAAACCTTAATAAAACTATTATCAATGGTGCATTTAGATAATTTACATAAAATTATATGAATATATAAATAGTAAAAATAAAAAATGTGGATACACAGGCACGTGAGTGTCTGTGTTCCCGCTAGTGGATTATAATGTATATGGTAAAAATCAACAAAAATAATGAGATTGAACCAGATTTTGTTAGGTTTAGTCTTTTTCTTTTTATTTTGGGCCTAGAGTTTTGCAATAAGAGCAACCACAATGAAAGTGAAAGAGCAAAGACAAATCAATACCTTATATCTTAGTATTTCATTCTTCTCCTTTTCTTGAAGTGATTGAACAAACAATTTCATTATTTGAACAATCAATACCTTATATCTTAGTATTTCATTTGTTTAGTTTGTACTCCATTTTTTTCTTTTGTTAATTTTTTTTATAGGTTTGTTGACTTCCAAAAAAATAAAAATAAAAGTAAACGAAAATACAACTATCTAAAAACACCACAAAACTTACCTCAATCACTCACTTTCACCACCACCACTTGAAAATAAAGAAGAAACCATCACACTTTTCATCATATTGAAAAGAATATTATTGGAATTAGAAACAAAACATATGAAGGTGAAGAAGGATTTGTCAAGAGCAGATAATTAACACAACCTCATTAACTTTTAATGTTTGCTTTAGATTAAAAAGTGAATATGAAATTATTTAAGAAAGAACGAAAAGACTAATGTTGTTTGAATTGAGCTATATCGAGTGAAAAGTAAAATGGAAATTGTATGTAATTTGTGATTAATAGAATAAAATCTATAAATTGAAAGATCTTGATGAGAGTTGATTTCAAAGAGTTAATGTAATCCATTCGAAAATTTATTATATTTGATCCAATGAACTTTATTGTTCCTTTTTTCATCTTGGTTTCTTTTCTAACCAGAAAAATTGGTGAGTGGAATTTCAATGAGACACGTAATATTTTATTAACAAACACCTTTATTTTATATGGCTAAATTACTATGGGAGGTCAAGTGTGAGTCTACATTTAAAATCAGCTTAATTGAAACTTGGTTAACTGATATTGAATATAGTTTGAATTCGTAAAAAACAAATGAACCTACATTTGAATTAATTTGAATATAACCTTGATTAATTATTATTAAGTCAAATTTAACATCACAAAAGGTTAAGCAAAAACCAACATTTAAACAATTCAATTCGAACTTTGTTATTTGTTATGGAGTCTCCATATCGTAAAAGATTGAGTAGAATCCTACATTTAAACTATATCAATTTTGAATTGATTAATTATTGGACTGAATTTAAACTCATAAAAAATAAATATAATTATATATCTAAACCACACTAAGTATGAGTCATTACTTATCTACTTTCGTTGAATATACATTTATTTAAGTTTATAAAGGTTGAATTCGAGTCTATAATAATTCAATTTTGTTGAATAGTTGTTTGAACTTGTAAAATAATGAATAAAGATATTTTAAAAAATTAATTACAAGAATTTTGGTTCATAAAAATAAGCTTCTAATTAAAAGTTGACTAAGTTTGTTTATGAAAAATATGTTAAAATTTGTACATGTATATATGTCATTGAAAAAATATTTGTACACATATTATGGACAAGTAGATGAATTCATAAACATTGTTGTAGTCGTAAAAAATATTAAAAACGTAAATATGAAGTTTCAATACAAGAATAGAAGAAATAATAAAACCATCTCAAAGACAAAAAATAATATTCATTATAAAAAGAGTGATAGATGATGTTATATGATTTTTTTCCCATCTAGTGGTTATGCAAGTCAAACATAGTCAATTATGTTCTTAATCATGATCAATGTGTCGTGTCTTCATTGAAAAACTCAAACTTAGTTATTTTCTCATGTCGTTTGTAACCTTGAATATTATAAATGATAACTTTTTTTTTAGGTACATGCACCATAAATGCATACACAATAAGGTGAAGGAGTAAAGAGAGAGTTGTCCCCGAATCCATAAACTTTTTTCTCATTTTCTCACCCCAACTCTAGGGGCATCGCTCCCTCTCCCTTTCTTTTTCACATCCCTTTCCTTTAAATCACTGAATCCAAATGTGAATAATGTTTTTGGTTTATCTGTTTTCAAATTTGTGATTACATTACATGATTAGATCCAAACAGAGTATAAGAAGAGTGATTAAAATGACTAATTGTTTATTATTCATCTATGTAATTGAGTAATCTACATCCTCTCAATAAAGTTAGAAGGACAAAATTAGTTAAAGTCAATAACAATTTCACTAGGATTCAAAATAATTATCAAAATATTTCAATAGAGAAAAAGAATAAATAGGGACGTGATTTGGAAAAATCACCCTCAATTAGGAAAACCTTCCAAAGAATAGTGTTTCTCCATAAAAACTCTTAAACATTTTGACTAAAATTAAGGAAAAAATTGCAAATAAAAAATATACCACAAAAAGCACTTAAAATTCACAATTCAAAAAAGATGTTCCATGCATTAAAACAATAGTAGCAAAGCAAATAAATAGGAAAAAAACATAAGTAAACCCAATTCACCACAAGTTCAAGTAGAATTGGATTGAAACAAATAGAGCATTGCCCATTATAAACCAAAATAGACTTGATTCACTTAATCTCTTAGTTAAACTATTTCGAGTTGTTAAACGATTTTAAATTGAATGATCGACCCATTTTTATATTTTAAGAATTGAATACAAAATATGTAATATGTTCATCTTTAATACTTTGAATATTTTAGTTTCAATAGATATATCAATTTTTTTATAAAATTATAATTCCTCATGACTCCCTCTTTTAAAATTGATACATTAATACACCAAACTTCACCATTAAGAAATAAACCATGATTTTTATTTCTCCTTTTGTTTCTACTATGCTTTGGATAGGAAAGTACCTTGTATTCGGGTTTTCTAACCAAATTTTCTCTAGACTTCTAAAAATAAAAACTTTTCGTTGTGACGATACCATCATATTCTCTTTGCAATTTAAAGAGATGCTGATTGTAAAATTAAAAATTAAAAGTCTTCCAAAATTAAAAGGATTTAATATTATTTTTTCAAATTATAATGATAAAATATTAATATTTAAATTTAATAAAGAAATAAATTTACTTTTATTATCATGAAAATATAATATTTCAATGACGGGAGAAGAAAAAATTAGATAATTATATGTTTTTCATTTTGAAATAAAAATGGCAAAACGCATAACAATTTTATAATGGAAACAATTCAAGAATAGACAATATTATTAGAAGAGAATTAGTTCCTGAATTTGTTAGATTTTTTATGAGACATAAATACCTTTTATTAAAATAAATATTTATAAGGATAACTTTGATATGCAATCATCAATAGCCGCGCAAGACTAATTTTGGCGCCCAAGGAAAAATTGATAAATGAAAAGAAGAGAACCATCTAATTTTGGGGGAAAAGAAGAAAAAACATCTCAGCCGTTGAACAAAAATAAATATAGGCGCCCAAGGAAAACTGAAAAGCCAAAAGAACATCTCAGCCGTTGAACAACAGACTCATCAAAACGCCAGGTCATCAATCCGCGCCAAAGCCCAGTAGCCAATCAGAACCTCAAAACCTTTCCTTATATTTACAATCCTTGCAATCTCTTTTCATTCACACCTTCAATTGTTTTTCCCATTAAGCTTCTGGAATCCCAATTCTAAACCCTATTTTTCTTCAGAGCACCAAATTCTGCACTAGATATGGCACCAAAGGCAGAGAAGAAGCCAGCGGAGAAGAAGCCGGCGGAGGAGAAGAAGTCCACGGTTGGGGACAAGTCCCCGGCGGAGAAGAAGCCAAAGGCAGGAAAGAAGCTTCCGAAGGAGGGAGGAGCTGGTGGTGATAAGAAAAAGAAGAGAAACAAGAAGAATGTGGAGACATACAAGATCTACATCTTCAAGGTTCTGAAGCAGGTTCACCCTGACATTGGTATCTCGAGCAAGGCCATGGGCATCATGAACAGTTTCATCAACGACATATTCGAGAAACTTGCCCAGGAATCTTCTAGACTTGCCCGCTATAACAAGAAACCCACCATCACTTCAAGGGAAATCCAGACTGCGGTCAGACTTGTGTTGCCCGGAGAATTGGCCAAACATGCTGTCTCCGAGGGTACCAAGGCTGTTACTAAGTTCACTAGTTCTTGAACAATTTATCCTATTACTGATCTGTGTTCTTGGTCCCCCTATGTTGGTAGTTGTATCTAGTTGATCTAATGTTCTGTTCCTAGATATGTAGTTTTTAGTTCAATTTGAAGATATCAGATTGTGCACATCCTTTGTGTATTGAGATTGAATTGACCTATAGAAGTGTTCGTAATGAACTTTTGTCTACATGTTCTGCTATCTAACAACCATTGTTATCTGTTAGTTCATTTTGGCTTGGCTATGACAGGCTTTTTTACAAAATTGAAAATAATTGTCTTGCCTTGTTAAGTATTTGGACCTCATTAGTGCAATCTATTGCAAAATTTCTTTTTGTGCTTCATTATGGGAAGCTGAAGCTGTTGCTGATAGAATTGGTAATGGAACTTGAAATGTATGCCTGATCTTGGGTTATTATTATTATTTAAGCTTATAAATGCCGAAAACCGGATATTTCAACCTTGGTTACAGGAATTTGTATTCATAAAAAGGAACTTCTATTTAAAATTTGATCAAGTTTGTGTATGAAAGATATGTTAAAATCTGGTATTCAGAATGTGTAAAGGAATGAGAATATAAAGATAATCGGAAAGACTTTTTATACACACAAAAGTATGGGCCAGTGGATCACTCATAGATATGTTCATATGGGTCATAGTAAGCAACCTGAACCTGAAAGAGTTCAAGAAATTCAAAACAATAAACTATATTGTGAGTCTAGGTTATTTGGAGAGAATCTCTTTTACATAGGAATAATCCTGGGGAGAAAGTTATACAGAGGTAGTTTTTTTTATCATTTCCCTTTGACTGTGTTATCTCTATCTCCTAAAAAAAACTTAGAAGTAGGGAAAGCCAAATCAACAGCGGCTTGAGCAGGGTTGACCTTAATTTTCCAGAGTCTATTTAAAAGAATTATCAACATAACTATATAGAGAGATTACAGGGATGGAAGCTTTAGAAGGATTACCCTCAATGGAGGAAACCTCCCATGAAAGAAGAGTGTTAAGAACTGAACATTTTGACTGAAAGAATAAAATGATGAATAAGAAGTTTATCTCAAAATACGTAAGGTAAAATGCAAGTTTATGTAAAGGGTGGACCCATGAGCCATTTCGGCTGCCACAAATTTAAGTTGGTTGGGATAAAAAAGTTTAAGTTTTGTCGTTTATGAAAAAAAAAACTCAACTGACTTAACATGTCACATGAATGAGAACATGTTAAGTTGTTGCTGGTTGTCCCTTTTTTTAAAAAAAAAAAAATACAAAATGATGTTACATTCTCCTTTTGAATCTTAAATCTTTCAAATATATGAAATGCTTAATTTCTTTACGATTTTTATTTACATATATTTGACATTTTAATTATATTTGTATTATTTACTAATACATGCTCTTTAGCTAAGCGTGTATATTTTTGGGACAAAGAAGATATTTATAAAAACAATTATAAAACATAAACCAAATATACTATTTTTTTTTCTATTTTCATCATCTTAAAAAAGTTACACTTAATTTCTCTTTTAAAATTTTAAAAATATAAGTATCACTTTATATTTGGTATAGTCATTTTTATTATTTGACATATTTAAAAGTTTTGCTTAATTTACTAACCTGTTTGAAATTTTATTTTGTTTTGAAGTTTTTAAGAAAGATTAATCTATCTCTAAACAAGTTACATGGAAAATAAGTTAAGTTGAGAAAATTGTAAATCAAATTATAAAAATTGAAACCACTACTACTAAAAATATGACATAAACGTGAAAAATACTTAATTAAGTTTAACTTAATAATAACTAAATGTTTAACTTTGTATTGTACTTACTTTTATTTGTTGAACTAATGATCAAGATTTTTTTGTTCTCTTATATTTTAAACATGTGAATATATATTGAGAATGTGATTAATATCTTTGCGTGCTCAATCGGATTTAAATGAATAGTTCGAATAAAATATTTATAAAAAGTTAGTCGAATTTATTAATTTTGAACTATGTAATTTAAATAATATACTATTAATTTGAGTGATCATCTATAAAAGGTTGATGCTCAGTCGGTCGGGGTATTTGTTAATTGCACTTCGACGCTCAAGTAAGTATTTTGATTTAAGTGTATTCTAACATAATGCAAAAAACGTACCTTACTCCTTCATATGAAACTCTATTTATAGTATTGGTTTATAGACCCTAACCCTCATGGGCTACATGTTAATTATTAACTTATGCATAGTGATCCCTTAAAATCAGGGACATGTATCTTTTTAGTTAATCAAATTTATTTATCACGTTGAAGATATTTCTCGTATATTTCGGGATGTGTATTAACTCATTTAATATTGACACAACTGTTTTTTATTTATTGTATATCTTTATTCATATTGACTCCAACGGTCGGTCACCGAGACCGAGACTGGATTGTTCGACCTCAACCGGTACACAATTTATTTAAATAAGAAAAAAATCTATTTTTTAAAAAGACTATTTAGATACTACTATTTATGCATGTCATTACATTTTAATATTTTAAAAATAATAAATAAATAGAAAGTATTGATGTAATTACAGAATAAGCATTTTATTAGATATGGTGATAAAGGATTTGTTATATTATTTTATAAAATAGGAATGGATTTTCTTAATATTTACATCCATGAAAGTAAAAAGGAAAACGTTGATATATAATAGTCCTTTGTTTTGTGAAACTGAAGTTACCCTTTTAGGTTGGGTTCCTTTCAATCTTAAAATCTAGGTGTCCGAGAAGCGAAGAGAACATCTCAGCCGTTGATTAACGGGTTCATCAAACGCCAGGTCATCAATCCGCGCCAAAGTCCAGTAGCCAATCAGAACCCCAAAACCTTTCCCTATATTTACAATCCCTGCAAACTCACTTCATTCACACCTTCAATTGCTTTTTCATTTAGCTTTTGGAATCCCAATTCGAAACCCTAAATTTCTTCAGAGAACCAAATTCTGCTCTAGATATGGCACCAAAGGCAGAGAAGAAGCCAGCGGAGAAGAAGCCCGCGGAGGAGAAGAAGTCTACGGTTGGGGACAAGGCTCCGGCGGAGAAGAAGCCGAAGGCAGGAAAGAAGCTTCCGAAGGAGGCAGGAGCTGGTGGTGATAAGAAGAAGAAGAGAAACAAGAAGAGTGTGGAGACATACAAGATCTACATCTTCAAGGTTCTAAAGCAGGTTCACCCTGACATTGGTATCTCCAGCAAGGCCATGGGCATCATGAACAGTTTCATCAACGACATCTTTGAGAAGCTTGCTCAGGAATCTTCTAGACTTGCCCGCTACAACAAGAAACCCACCATCACTTCAAGGGAAATCCAAACTGCGGTCAGACTTGTGCTGCCTGGAGAATTGGCCAAACATGCTGTCTCAGAGGGTACCAAGGCTGTTACTAAGTTCACTAGTTCTTGAACAAGGTAGTTTGTTTGATCTATGGACTTGGTGCTTCTATGTTTGGTAGTTGTATCTAGTGGATCTATTGTTCTGTTCTCAGATTTGAATTCTTAGGTTTGTAGGTTTTTAGTTTAAATTGAAGATATCAGATTGTGCACATTTTTTGTGTATTGAGATTGAATTGACCTATATAGAAATGTTCTCAATGAACTTTTGTCTACATGTTCTGTTTTCTGACAACTATTTTTATCTGTTAGTTCATTTTAACTTGACAAAATTTTAAATAATTGTTTTTTTTTTAAAGTATTCCAACCTCGTTAGTGCAATCTTTTGCCAAATTGCTTGCTGTGCCACATTTAGGGAAGCTGTTCCTGATAGAAATGCTGTTTGATTTTTGACGTGTAAGTTTTAAAATCTGATATTCAGAAAGTGTAAAGAATGAACATATAAAGATCATCGAAAAGACTTTTTATACACAAAAGTATGGACGAATAGATCACTCATAGAAATGTTCGTATGGGTCATCATAAGCAATCAGTTCAACAAATTCAAAACAATAAAATATAGTGTGATGGTTTGACGTTTTGTAAGAAAGATTGATCTATCTCTAAACGAGTCACTTGGAAAAAAAAGTTAATGTGAGAAAATTGTAAAACAAATTATAAAAATTAAACCCTAAACACTTCTACTGAAAATTAACATGAAAAATACTTGAATTAAGTTTTATAAGATTTGCGTTTAATCTTTATAATAACGTAATTATCGGACTATTTTAAAATAATTTATTTAAATAAGACAAAAAAATTATCCTAAAAAAATATATTTAGATACTATTATTTGTGTATGTCATTACATTTTAATATTTTTAAAAATATTAAATAAATAGAAAGTTTTGATGTTATTACAAAACAAGCATTTTATTAGATATGGTGATAAAAAAATATCATTAACATACTTTAATAATAAAATTTACTTATAATTTCTTGAATTGAAGTTTTGGATTTTTTAACCAAAATTATCAATCACTGCTAAACCGTAATTGCAATAATAAATATTCTATCAAACCATCAAATTATCATAGATTACTATATTGATACAATTTATTTTCTTATTTATCATAATATCCTAGTTTCCATCATATTAATTTACAACAAAAAAATAAAATAGTTTCGTTTCAACTTTAAAAGATACAATGCAAATAAATATTGAATGCACTCCTTCTTCAAGAGCATGAAAGGAAAGCCTACCGTAAACTAAAAAAATAAAAGATTTTAATTAAGTTTATAAAAGCTTTTATTTTAATTGTAAAAAAAAAATATTGAATATTTATTATTAACTAGAATATCATGACCGTTTGGTTTTAAAATAAAATATTTCAAAATTTAAAAGTAAAAGAAAATTAAAACCTTAACCATCTTTATAAAATAATTTGATTTTATAAATTAAATACTAAAATAAAAATCAAATTATTATAAAATAACTTAAAACAACTACAACGTAGAATTAATTAAAAAATAAATTCAATAAGACAAAATTTTCAAAGAAAATTTATATAAAAAAATTAATTAAGTAAAAATTAAACCATAAATGTTATTTTCCCTTTTATCATATTATATTATGTTGCATGTGGAAAAAAAATCTGTATTTGGTTAAACAAAACAAATGAAAATATTTTCATATTCTCTCATGAATTTAAAAAAAAAATGTTAGCAATCAAATTAAAAAAAAAATCAATATTTTTTCCAAAATCCTAACATTTATTTTTTTAAAAGTAATTTACTTCTATCATCATCAAAATATAATGTATCTAAGATGTGTGAAGGAATATTAGATAATATATATTTTTGTAATGAAAACAATTAAAGAATAGGTAATATTGAAAGAAAAATAGTTATTGGATTTGTTATATTATTTTATAAAATAGGAATGAATTTTCTTAAAACAAATAATATTTACATCGATAAAAGGAAAAAGGGAAACTTTACTCCATTTTCTGACATGAAGTTTCCCTTTTAATGCTGTGTTCCTTTCAGGCTTAAAATTTAGGTGTCTAAGAAAAACCCGAGAAGCGAAAAGAACATCTCAGCCTTTGATCAATGGGCTCATCGAAACAATGCCAGCTCATCAATCCGCGCCTAAGTCCAGTGGCCAATCAGAATCCCAAAACGTTTCCCTATATTTACAATCTATGCAAACGCATTTCACTCATACCTTCAATTGCTTTTCCATTAACTTTAGGAATCCCAATTCGAAACCCTAATTTTCTACAGAGCACCAAATTCTGCACTAGACATGGCACCAAAGGCAGAGAAGAAGCCAGCAGAGAAGAAGCCTGCGGAGGAGAAGAAATCAACGGTGGGAGACAAGGCTCCGGCGGAGAAGAAGCCTAAGGCAGGAAAGAAGCTTCCGAAGGAAGGAGGAGCTGGTGGTGATAAGAAGAAGAAGAGAAACAAGAAGAGTGTGGAGACATACAAGATCTACATCTTTAAGGTTCTGAAGCAGGTTCACCCTGACATTGGTATCTCCAGCAAGGCCATGGGCATCATGAACAGTTTCATCAACGACATCTTCGAGAAACTTGCCCAGGAATCTTCTAGACTTGCCCGCTACAACAAGAAACCCACCATCACTTCAAGGGAAATCCAGACTGCGGTCAGACTCGTGCTGCCCGGAGAATTGGCCAAACATGCTGTGTCTGAGGGTACCAAGGCTGTTACAAAGTTCACTAGTTCTTGAACAAAACATCTTATTGCTGATCTGTGCCCTTGGTCCCTTTATGTTTTTAAGCTGTATTTAGTGGATCTAAGTTCTGTTCCTAGGTTTAAATCAGTAGGTTCAATTTTTTATGGTTTAAATTGAAGGAATAGGATTGGTCACATCCTTTTGTGTATTGAAATGACTAAATTGATGCTATAGAATCTTTTGAAATGAACTTGTGTCTGTATTTTCCATTTCCTTTTGACAAGCTTTATGATAAAAGTTGAAATAGTTGTGTAGATTTGTTCAAGTATTTGGACCTCATTGATTAGCGAATCTGGAATTTGATATATAACTCATTGCTTTTGTAGTTGGCCAAATTAAGATGTGTAAGTGATTGAGGTTGTTCATTCTCTTGAATTTTCTTTTCCCCTTAACTTTTGTGGCTTCATAGAAGAATGGTTGTTGTGCACCAGTAAATGCTGTAAAGTATATAAGTTAATCCTACACTCCACCTTCAACATGTTTTCGAGACTTCAGAAAACTTCACTATTTCTTCAATTTTTGAATCGCCATCCACTTTTTTCAAACTCTACAAACTGACCATGTATATAAGTTATGATAAATCTTTTATAAATCACTCACATTATGGAGTAAAGGATAAAATTATCAGACTTAAGGATATTTTGGAAAAGGCTAACAGATAGATTTTACTTATATTAACTCTTATGAAGTTATTAACGACATATATGAATCAACAATGAACTTTTATGGAGCTGAAGCCTTCATTTCTACAACACATAATAGTTAATCATGGATTCTCCACTTTGACATGTTTCAAACCAACTTTTGATGTAGGCCATAAACCAAGCACAGTTGCTATAATACATACACCAATCATAATAATAGTTAAAAAAAGTTAAAATAGATTTTCTACATTAAATAGATGCCAATTACTTTATGCACCATGAATTGTTTGCACCTTATGTTACTTGAAATGACAAAAATGCTTTTAGATAAGAGGGAGTACGAATTAAAATACATTTTACAAAAATAGGTTTCTAGATTTGTTTTCCCTGAACATTTTTCTGGATTCCAGAAATCATTTTTTGAAAATTTTGATTTGGGTATGTAGGCTTTGTATTCCAAAACTGTTTTTTTTAAGGAGATTTTGATTTCCCAATTTTATTTTGAAATTTCATTTCTGAAACACAAAAATTTACTTTTGAAATGAAGGATAAGTTTGAAAATAAAAACTGAATCCGGTGCAGACAGAAATCATTTGGTGCAAGGAATAATTAGGCTACAAAGATTAGGTGTAAGATGTAGTTAGTTTTTTTTGTCACATTCCAAAAATTAGTGTTCATTATTTATGTTTTATATACTAAAAAAACTACTTTTTGTAATTAACTCAATCTTTTTACATTGCCATACTTATTTGTTTAAGATATGAAGAAAGTGTCTCTTAATGAAAATGAAGACATGATGAAAAATAAGAATAAATGTGAGAAAGTTAGCTTTGGAAAGAAAGAGTTAAGAGGTGTTGAAAAAGTGGGAGAGTAAGCACATATAAGATGGGAAGTGAAAGAAGTAATCTTGTTCACAAATTTTTGAAACTAGAATATATATGGAGAACTTGATCCACTACTACAATCCTTAATTGATGATATTACAATCCTTAATTGATGATATTTAAAAAGGGAATGATATAAAATTTGAAATTTTAGAAAAAATAGAGTTGTATACTGGAACAAGGTTTCTGAATGAATATTTTTAAAAAAAAATCAAAATGAATCAATCTTATTCACAATTTCTCATTTTCTTTATTATTGTATATGTAAAATTATTTTTTTATTAATATTGGTGTATTTTATTAAAATTTACACTAAATAGTTATGAATATTTTTATTCAAAATTTACTTAATTTTTTTTATTTAATCGTTAGTGTTATGATTTTACGATATTCCATTCTTTTAAATCTATTTTATGTTATTATTACTACTTTATTCAATTTATGAATAATTCAATTTTTAAAATATCGTACTTTTATTCAAAAATATGGTGGAACCTTTCTTTTTATATTCCCATAAATTTTTATCTTTCCTTTATTTTGCCATTTTTGAAGTGGGTTTTCAAAACGTGAAAAACGAAGATAAAGTTAAATTTTTATGGAATGTAAAAACCAGTGACCAATGTGGTGTGATGGGGTATTGGGGTAGGTGAAATTCAGAACCAGTTGAAGCTCTTGAACTTAACCGGTGGAAATATAGCGTTTCTCCACTTACCATCGCCGCCTCTGCTGTTCGAAGAAAAAAAGGGTTTTGTTCATTTCTCCCATGTCTGTAAATCCTCAACATTATTCTCTCAAATCAACCTCTTAGATCGATGCAGAAAACCACTTTGAGCCACCATCGTGAGTGGATGTGGAGGAGGATACAGGGAGAAGGAATTGCAGGGTTCTTACTGACAAGTGCGGTAGGAGGCGAATTTGAGTTTGAATTGGTAATCTTATTCAATAATTGTTTGATTCTGATCATTAATTGCATTGGATTGATTATGCTTGGCTAATTAAACTTCCTTTAAAACTTTGGTGTTTGATAAAATACTAACTGCATCTATGTTTCTGTCTTTCTTTGAATTTTTTTTATTTTCTTTGTTATTATAATTTTGTGTATGTCTGTGGAAACACACATGTCTAAACTACTAAGGTAGCGTATTAAAGTTGGAGCAAACAAACACAATCTGTAAGGATTATACACGAGTCTAATTGTTTCAGTTAGAATGCTCAAAACCCTTAGTCTTAGTATACTCTTTTTTTTCTGCATCAAATTACTGATATGCTATTGTCGGTTTCATTGTTGCAAACCTGCGATTCCTTTCCCTCAATTCATTATTCACCATTTAAGATGATTATTCCTTATAGAATGAAAGTTATTTCACTCTGTTGTGATCTTGTTGTGTGATCTTGGATGTCTATTTGCATATGGTATGACAATTGGCATGGCAGTTTATGTCAATGTGTTGTTGCCATCAAGTTGAACCATGCAATACGAAACACACCAGAATGCTATGAACAGGTTAAGAACATGTTTGGTAGGTAGGAATATTCATTCAAATTACTACTTTTCATTCATTTTTCTGTTAAATGATTTAATTGGTACATTTTTCTTATGGACCAATTAGTCTACTTGGATTGCTTAATTATATTGAAGTCTAGTAAATAGTGGAACCCTATGTAATTGCTAATTTTTTTATGGATATTAACAAAACGAACATACATTTTTAATTGAGTTTATTTTAGCTGCAGGAATATACTTGCAGCTCAGATTAGAAGTAACACAGAGGACCAAGAAGCGAATTTGTAGTCCTCCTTTTCACTTAGTCGTCATAGCAGAAAGTATTTCATTTCGTAAGGAACATAATGGCTTAGTAGAACTGTATGTGAAAACAGCTTGTTGTATCTTTCCAAGTCTGCGAAAAACACTTTAATGTGTTTAAGATATCAATTGAAAGTTCACAGTTATGCAAATAAGCCGTGCATTAGCGAAAGGCAACCCTCTTCTTTTCCCCTTATCTAGATTTCTGTGTGTGCGTCATCATTCATCAGCCAACTTGTTTGTCGCAGGTTTTCTCTAACTTCTTTCATCTCTACTTTATTTTTAAAACCTAATATTAATTGCTCCATTTTAGAGTTCTGATAGTTCAGCTAAATGTTCAATTTTGACTGGGAGTTTTTTGGTTTTGTTTTGGAACGAAGGGCTTTCCTGGGATACCAATGAACCGATTCTGAGAGATGCCTTTGAGCAGCATGGTGAAATCATTGAAGGTTAAAACCTAAGATATTTTTCTCTTATTTTTGTTTCCAATTTGGTCATGCAACTATGCCGCAATTGCTCTGAAATCTTTTATTTTTCTTTTTGCAGTTAGAGTAATATGTGATCAAGTGACTGGGAAATCTAAAGGTTATGGATTGGTGCGGTTTGTTTCTGAAACTACAGCTGCTACAGCTCGCAAAGAAATGAATGGCCAGGTCTTTATTTTTTTCATTTCTCCTATTTGTTTAAGATGAATTCACTCTTTTATATCACAAACTTTGAAAATATGCGGACTTATTGGCCAAAGAAGTTTCCTTCTATGTCAACCGACATTGTTATTCATGGATCTTGTTCCTTATTCTTTCACAGATACTGGATGGCAGACGCATTCGGGTTAGTTATGCACACAAACGCTAGGGACCAAGTCTGTCAAACAATTCACTACACAGTTTATGGTTGCAGCATATTAACTTTCTCCTTTTGATACTTGAAGTCTATCTATACTCTAAGCTTTTAAGTTTAGTCATTCAATGTAGGTTTATTATTTAAGGGCGTTTTAGATTGCCTCAATTTGTTTTGATGATTTGAATGGTTGTTCTCGTGTTCCTTGACTTGAAATTGCTGTATATTTTTGTCATATTTCAAAAGTTTAAATTCTTTATTTTATTAATTAAATTTTTTGAGTGGTTATTAAAAAAATTGTTGGCTCAATCATTTAGTCTTCTTAATCTCACCTAATCCTCTGGACAGTGGTGTTAGACGAGTTGTGCAGAGCTTTTACTCCCACGTTTTGTTCTTTGTGAATTTCGGAGTTATTCTGGTTTTAAGATTTGTTAGTTCTGTTGTCCCATTATTATTAGAAAGAATGTTATATTCTGAGGACTTGTACATCATGCCCAAATTTCTTAGGACACTACAATTTTTTACGCCCGAGTTAATCTTATTTTTTCATAGATGTAAGTGTGTGGTTTTGGAAACTAGTAACAAAAATATTAATATAAGATCATTGAGATTATATAACTTGCGGCTCCGTGCGTCTCCTGTTTGATTTTATTTTCTGCCGTAAAATGTTACTGGTAACCAAATGATAAGGACGGTGCACTAGCAGTAACAGTTTTAAACTCACATTTAGTTTCCCATTCTATTTTCATATGCACTTAAAATCGATTAAGCTATTCAGCTAATAATCATTATAATAGGTAACTTTGTTTCTTAATATATTTTGATCATTACATGAATTGGCCGATGTTAGAAAATGGAATGATTATTTTCTGTTGTCACTGAGTGACAAGCAAGAAGACTAAATTTCTTTTAATTACAAATTCTAATGCAAATAAATAGCACTTCACCTTCAAACCAAACTAAACATGTACAATAATTGAATTCCTAGACTAGTTTATGAAATTATACAAACAAATAATTAAGATGCTAACAAACTTAATCCCCGATGGTTCTGCATCCAATATCTTAAGATAAAATAGGCGGAACTCGTTTTGTAAAATTAAGAATTAATCGAAACTTTTTTAACAGTGTGAATTGATATAAGAATCATTCTCTTTGGAAACATCATCCCATAAACCTAATAAATTGTAGAACATGTAGACAGGAGTTGATTTCAAAGGCTATAGGATTAATAAAATCATTTCAATACACAAAGGATGTCACAATCCCATTTCTTCAATTTGAACTAAAACCTAACTAAAAAAATCTAGGAACAGAACATTAGATCCACCAGATACAGTCAACAAACATAGGGGACCAAGAACACAGGTCAGGAAAACAGACAATTTGTTCAAGAACTAGTGAACTTTGTAACAGCCTTGGTACCCTCAGACACAGCATGTTTGGCCAATTCTCCGGGCAGCACAAGTCTGACCGCAGTCTGAATTTCTCGTGAAGTGATGGTTGGTTTCTTGTTGTAGCGGGCAAGCCTAGAAGATTCCTGGGCAAGCTTCTCGAAAATGTCGTTGATGAAACTGTTCATGATGCCCATGGCCTTGCTGGAGATTCCAATATCAGGGTGAACCTGCTTCAGAACCTTGAAGATGTAGATCTTGTATGTCTCCACGCTCTTCTTGTTTCTCTTCTTCTTCTTATCACCACCAGCTCCTCCTTCCTTCGGAAGCTTCTTTCCTGCCTTCGGCTTCTTCTCCGCCGGAGCCTTGTCTGCGACGGTTGACTTCTTCTCCTCCGCGGGCTTCTTCTCCGCTGGCTTCTTCTCTGCCTTTGGTGCCATATCTAGTGCAGAATTTGGTTCTCTGAAGAAAAATAGGGTTTCGAATTGGGATTCCAAAAGCTAAATGGAAAAGCAATTGAAGAAGTGAATGATGAGAGCGTGCAAGGATTGTTAATATAGGAAAAAGTTTTGACCTTCTTATTGGCTACTGGGCTTTAGTGCGGATCGATGAGCTGGCGCTTTGATGAGCCTGTTGATGAACGGCTGAGATTCGCTTCTCAGTTTTCCTTTGGCGCCTAAATTTATTCTTGCTGGCGGCTACTACCTTTCAGTATTAAAAAAAACAAGACAATTTTACAAAGGAAAGGAAACACTTCCATATATCACAAAACAAACGAGTGCATATCAAAGTTATTCTTTTAATGTATCTATGTAAATATTATTTGTTTTAAGAAAATTCATTACTCTATAATAAAACAATATAACAAATCAAATAACTATTTTTCATTCAATATTCCCTATTGAATTATTTCCACTATACAATTGTTACGCGTTTAACAATTTTTATTTCAAAATCAAAAATATATTATCAAATTGCTATTTTATCCCCTCTTTAAAATATTTTATATTAACAATGATAAAAGTAGTTTATTTTATTTTTTAACTTAAATATTAAGAAATCCTCATTGTGATTTTAAAAGATAATATGAAATTATTTATATTTTGGGATGAGGATTGATTTCTAATTTAATTGTCAGCATGTAGATTGGTGAGGGAAGGGGTTTATTTCGTTGTATAAGTCAACCATAAAAAAATATAACTCTGATTATACTTGTTATAGTTTCTTTTATTGTTTCACGTATTTAAAAGTTTTGCTAAATTTATTCATTTATTTAAATATTCATTTTGGTAACAAAAATTTTAAAAAAAATGTTTCACTATTAATTTAATGTGATAAAGTTCTTTATAAATGTGTACAAGTGTTTATAATACTTAAATTAAGTTTTATAGAATTTGAGTTTAATTTTCAATAAATCATTCTATGATGTCAAAATGGGATACCTAACTCCAAAGTATTGTAAATTAAGTTTTGTAAATTATTTTTTGTACCATTAAATAATTATTTTAAAAAAATAAGTTACTTAACATTGTTGGAACATGAAAAGTTGTCATAAAAATAATATTATCTAAATATACACAAATTTACTGTTATATTTAAAATAATTTTAAAAAATAATTTATTTATGCATTTTAGGTGATTGTAATTAAAACATTATTTTTTGGAACTATATGAGAACTGACTTTTGAAAAAAAAAATACAAATTATGTAAATCTGTCAAAAAAAATACAAAATTATTATAAAATAATTGTGTTTGCATTAAAAATAATATTTTGATATTCATAATTGTATGATAATATAGATTGTAAAGATGGAAAATTATCAATATATATGTGAAAATTTTAAATTATTATATAAGAATAAATAATTTAAATACTCGCAATTTTATAAATATAATTAAAAAAAGTTGTATTGAATTTAAATAATTTATTTTTTTTATAATAGTAATGAACTCAATATTTACACATGCCACTGGAAAAAAATAACCATTTTCATGAAAAAAAACATAAACACAAATCCAACAACATGTAACATATATCATGAGAATAATAGATTATGTCTAATTTATAACATACTACATAATTGATTATGTCTTCAAAACTAATGAATGGTCAATTATGCCTCGTTTATAACATACTGATAAAAAAAATTAAATTTGAATATTGGAATTTTTTAAAAAATATTTGAATTTCATAATATAATTATTTTTTTATTAATTTATATAATATATTTATAATGAAATAAATATATTTTATATTTTTATTTTGTAATATAATTAATATATTTTAGAAAGTAATTTTAAATTATTTAAATTATTTTTTATTATATATGATTGTTAATCAAATATAAAACATAACACTAAAATATTTATATTTTATTTTATTTTTTAGAATTGAAAATTATGTAAATTTATTTATCTTTTTATTTTTTAAATTTGATTATGTTTTAAAAATTAGAAAATGAACTCGTAAATTGTTGGGACAAATAATTAAAAGGCACACATGTAATATAATCATGCCACGTGGCTTTGTCTTAATTCTTTTATCCTTTATAAATCTTTGCAAAAGGGGAGAATAACTGAAATAATATTTTATGTTTTATTCAATCTGTCTTTCATCTATAGCAATGATACATATATATAACCATAGTATTAGAACCGTACATAACCGATTCTTTTTCTAACATAACATCTGTAATTAAGACTAATTATAGACCCATTAATAGTGATTATATTCCTATAATTAAGTCTAATTATAGACTCATTAATAGTGATTATATTCCTGTAATTAAGTCTAATAATGATTTTGTCCGGTAATACCTCCCCTCAAGTTGGAGCATGTAAGTCTTGAATGCCCAACTTGACCAAGATGGCTCCAAACTTTTTAGCACCGAGAGCTTTGGTGAAAAGGTCAGCTAGTTGTGTATGTGTGGGCACATATGATGGAAGAAGGCGCTTGTGAATGATTTCATCTCGAACAAGGTGGCAGTCAACTTCAATGTGTTTGGTGCGTTCGTGGAAGACTGGGTTTTTAGCAATGTGAAGTGTTGCTTGACTATCACAATAAAGACGAATTGGGTCAGGATGAGGAACATGTAGAGAAGCGAGAATGTCTTTAATCCACTTTAATTCTCGGGTGGTCTTAGCCATTAATCGATATTCAGCCTCAGCAGAGGAGGCAGAAACCGTTTGTTGTTTCTGGGTTTTCCAAGAGATTGGGGAAGTGCCGAGTTGAATAAACCATCCGGTGAGAGATTTCCGTGTCAGTGGACAACTTGCCCAATCAGAATCACACCACCCAAAGAGTTGTAAGTTGTTCTCTCGAGGTAGGAGTATTCCTTGTCCAGGATGCCCCTTTAAATATCGAACAACACGAAGAGCAGCTTGCCAATGCTCGGAGCGTGGATTTTGCATAAATTGAGATAAAGCTTGGACACTGTAGGCAAGGTCAGGTCGAGTGAAACACAGATAAATTAACCTCCCAACAAGTCTACGATAAGTAGTCGGGTCAGAAAGAAAAGAACCAGTAGCGGAGCTCAATTTGTGATTTTCTTCACATGGTGTAGTGGCAGGCTTCGCACCCAACAATCCGACTTCAGTAATGATATCTAAGGCATATTTCCTCTGACAAAGGAAGATTCCGTTGGGGGAGCGAGCAACTTCAACCCCCAAGAAGTACTTGAGGCGGCCTAAATCTTTCATATGAAAGCATTGATTTAAGTAGCCTTTAAAACATTGGATGGCAGTACCATTATTCTCTGCAATCAAAGATCATCAACGTAGACTAGCACAACCAACTGTATGTCATTATTATTGAGAGTAAATAGGGAATGATCCTTCGGGGATTGTTGGAAGCCGTAACGAGTGAGAGAAGAAGATAGTTTAGCAAACCAACACCTGGGGCCTGTCGGAGGCCATATAGAGACTTTTGAAGCTTGCACACTGCCCCTGGTTGAGATTATTGGAAGCTAGGAGGGAGTTTCATATAAACCTCATCATCAAGATCACCATGGAGAAACGCATTGTGAACGTCCATCTGATGAAGCTCCCAATCTTTTGCGGCTGCTACTGCTAGAGTTGTGCGAATGGTTACCGTCTTTACGACAGGAGAAAACGTCTCGTTGTAATCCAAACCCTCCACTTGATGATTGCCAAGAATTACCAATCGAGCCTTGAATCTTTCAATTGTTCCATCCGAGTTGTATTTGATTTTGTAGATCCATTTACACCCAAGTGCCTTATTTTCAGGAGGGAGAGCGGTGAGTTTCCAGGTGTCATTGAGTTCGAGAGCATGAATCTCCTGTGCCATAGCATCATGCCACCGGGGTTCTCAGACCGCTTGAGAAAAGAACAGGGGTTCCTGCTCGGTGTGTAAAGAGGCAAGAAAACTTTGATGATGTTTAGAAAAGGAATCACAATTCACAAAATCATGTATAGGATACGAAATAACTGAGGATTCTGTTGAAGGAGGTGACGGAACATAGGGGCTTGACGGTATCGTGGTGGCTGCGACAAAATCGCGTAACCGTACGGAAGGCAGCTTCGCGCGATGCCCTCTCCCAAGGGGAACCACGACCGTCAGCGGTGGTGAAGAAACCGACGGCGCCGTCTCCGTCGGACGCGGCGGTGGATCCCCGGGTAGCGTCGAGGCTTCTATGCACGGATCAGAGTCGTTGATAGTGTGGTCGAAGTCATCTGTGAGGGTAGCATCCTCCTTGGCTGGGATGGGAGATGCAATGGGTTGGTTGACGATGCATTCATCTAGGTTTAAGGAGGCAACTTCATGAAGAAAATGTGGGTCCGTTTCAGTTTCTAAAGAGTTGGCAATAATTGGGTTTTTCAATGGTGGTGCAGTGTCCATCTTTTTGGCTTCAAAATATGGAAATTTATTTTCGAAAAAATGTACATCACGAGAGACAAAGAAAGTTTCTGTTTCTAAATCAAATAATTTCCATCCTTTTTGGCCATATGGATACCCGACAAACACACATTTTCGGCTACGACTATCAAATTTATCCCGCTGTCTATTTTGATTATGAGCATGACATAATGAACCAAATACTCGTAAGTACGCGTAACTGGGTACACATCCATGGATCACTTCATAAGGGGTTTTTCCTTTTAGAATGGAGGATGGTGTGAGATTGATTAAGTAGCCTGCAGTCAAAACGCATTCCCCCCAAAATTTAATGGGAAAATTGCCTTGAAACCGTAATGACCGAGCAACATTCAGAATATGCCGATGCTTGCGTTCGACGCGTTCATTTTGTTGCGGGGTCCCGACACAGGAAGTTCGGTGAAGGATACCTTGTTGAATGAAATATTGTTTTAGACACATGAATTCGGTTCCATTGTCAGAGCGAACCATTTTAACACATTTGTTGTATTGCCTCTCAACGAGTGTGAAATTTTTTTTCAAAGTCACTGATACCTCTGTTTTTTCTTTTAACAAATAGATCCAAACTGCCCGTGAACAATCATCCACAATTGTCAAAAAATATGAAGCACCACAGGATGAAGGAGTTTTATAAGGACCCCATAAGTCACAATGAATTAAATCAAAAATATTCAAAGCTTGATGCGCACTTAAGAAAAACTTATCTCTCGTTTGTTTCGATTTTTCACAAACTTCACAAACTTTATTCAACTCATCACGAGTACATTTCCCACTTATATCAAGAAGCATTTGCACAATCTTAAATGACGGATGTCCTAATCTTTGGTGCCAAAGTGCTAGTTGATTTTCCATCTTGACATGACATGCTTGAGTCTTCCGTACCCCACGATACCAATAAAGCCCATCTTTCCGTTCACCTGCTCCAATCAGCGTCCTCGAAGTGCGGTCCTGTATAATACACAATTTATCAGTGAATGTTACAACACAATTTTCTTCATCCGTCAATTGAGGTACTGAAAGTAAATTGCATTTTAATTTGGGAACATAAAGGACATTTTTCAATTCAAGTCCTTCTTCAAGAGTCACTGTTCCCTGTTCGCAAGCTAAAACACGTTCACCATCGGGTAACCCCACGGGGCACCCTTGTATAGTTTCATTTTCACTCAAATTTTCCAGTGACCCGGTCATATGGTTTGATGTCCCACTGTCAATAATCCACAAATCCCAAATGCTCTTACCAGTCATTTTCTATGATTCATTTGATTTTTGTTTGCTGATCATATCAACCAGTACCTTCCATTGTTCATTGGTCAGACCTGCCATCTCAAGTTTCTTGTCGTCATTGTTGGCTTGACTGTTGCTTCCACTAGCGTGTGCCACATTTGCACGTGTCGGGTTACCTTTGTTTCGCATCCCTTGGCGTCCCCTGCCGTTCCATTTGCCTTCACTTTTTGGTCTGTCACCCCACCATTCGGGATATCCGATCAATTGGAAGCATCCCTTCATGTCGTGACCATTTTTACCGCAATGACTGCACGTCATTAATTTTTCTACCATATCTCCACGCCCTTTTTCTTTGTAGTTGGCCTGCATCGCGAGACCCACGACCAACCCCCTTTCTTCCGTTGATTTGGCCATCATTCTCACTCTTTCTTCTTGTACCAACATAGCATATACGCGGTTCAGAGACGGCAATGGGTCTGAGGCCAGAATGTTTGATCTTACTGTCCCGTAGCTTGCGTCATCCAACCCCATAAGGAGTTGATGAACCTTCTCCTCCTCCCTTCATTTTTCCAACTGAGCACCAATCTCACACTTCCATCCACCACACGTACAAGATGGAATTTTGTCACTGTTAGCAAGCTCATCCCAAAGGACCTTCAATTTTCCAAAGTAAGTTGCCACCACCATTCCCTCCTGTTTGCATCTTGACAAGTCCGACCTTAGTTGTTGAATTCTAGGTCCATTCACGACCGATAATCTTTCTTTAATGTCTTCCCACAAGTTATGTGCAGTCTCAGCATATGCTACTGTGGATCGTAAGCTTTGTTCAATGTTTAGAATCCAAGAGACAATCATGAACTGCACGGTCCACCAATCTTCAAGGTCGGGTGCCTCATCCTCTGGTTGGATATGTGTTCCATCAATGAAGCCCCATTTTCTCCGGGCACGAAGCGAGATCTTTACTGCTCTTGCCCATTCGTCGTAATTTTCTCCGCGCAATTGGACTTGCGTGATTATGTTTCCGGGATTGTCACTCGCGTTGAGATCATATGGCGAGTAGGTCTTCTTAGCACCTCCTCCTTCGTGCTCTGCTTTGTTGGCATTATTCTTTTCTGGTGCAGCTGCCATGGTTGTGCACCGTTGCCTTTGCTTTGTGTTTGTCGGGTATCAGAGTTTTGTGCTCTGATACCATGAAAGAATATTTTATGTTTTATTCAATCTGTCTTTCATCTATAGCAATGATACATATATATATAACCATAGCATTAGAACCGTACATAACCTTCTTTTTCTAACATAACATCTATAATTAAGACTAATTATAGACCAATTAATAGTGATTATATTCCTATAATTAAGTCTAATTATAGACTCATTAATAGTGATTATATTCCTGTAATTAAGTCTAATAATGATTTTGTCTGGTAATAAGAACCACTTTACCTCATCCCTCCACTTTCACGCATCAACAATACACCACCTTATCAAAACATCATGTAAATGGATGAATTGTCCTATCTCTTAGAGTCCTTTAGCACTCTTTGTTAGAGTCTTTTAGCCACTCTTTGTTTCCGGGTGTGACTAAGGATGAGGGAGGGGCGGACGGTGGAATTCATGTTTTAATTGGTTTATTTAAAGGTGTGAGCGCAGATGGGAGAGCATAATGTGAAGTTTTTTTCCTCTTCACAAAAGTGAGAAGATTTGAGAGGATTACACGTGACAAAGACCATTGACTTAACATTTTACTTTCCTATCCTTTATGCACATGTGAATGAGTTTATTGTGGTGCAGTTATGAGTCAATGACTTTTCTTTTCATTAGACTCTCTAATGCTACCTTGCAGAAGAATCTTTACCAAAATGGTAGACTCATGAATGTGAAACTAAAGTTGTGTTTGCTATAAATGAGATTAGGTTTGATTGTTGTGTTGTGCCCAGAACAAGAAAACGAGAGAGAATTAGTTTGAGCAAGGTAAAACTCACTGTTTTGTGCACTGGTTTGTCTCCATTTTTTTCCAAAATCGATTTTTCTATCATTGTAGATGATTTAGAATCGATTTTCCTATCTTTGTATATGATGTAAAATCGTTTTTTTCATACGGTAAATCGATTTTAAATTTTTCCTAAAGATGCAGAATCGATTATGTGGTTTTTATAATTAATATAGGAAAATATATTTTTTTAATAGGTCATGTTTTTTAGTTTTCAGTGAATTAACTTAATTAAAGTTGATTTATTAGTATAGTAGACTATAAGAAAAGGGTGACTATTATAGTAGGTGTGGATTATAAATTGTGTTGGTAATGCATATTCTCATTAATAAGTAATGGAACACTTTAAATTTTCTAAAAGAAACATATTTATGATTTCAAATATGTTATTATAAAAGAAAATTAATATATATTATATATGTTGCAACTTTTATTGGTGGTTATTCATTGAACAGAAACACAGTTCAAAAAAATATTCTTAAATGGAAAAGGATTTTTTTACATATAAATTAATATTTTATATTTTAGTCTTAGAATTGGTGTGTTATTTAGTGTTTAGTTTTGATTAAATAATTATGTACTTTAGTGGAATCAATTTGGGTATCTATTATTTTAAATTAATATTGGAATTTATTTGGTAGGCAAATGTAGGTATGATCAGGTTGATTATATATATTTTCTATTACAAGTTGGAAAACATAAAAAATATAAGCATCATTAAATAACCTCACATGCTAAGTTAGCTATAACATAAACTAATGTAGTATAAAAGATCACTCTATATCAATTCACTTCATAATCAGTGCATAAGGGTTTCCGAATGCAAAAATAAACAATTTCGTGCTATTTTGACATATTATAAGGTACATAGAATCTTTGTTGTCACGTTAACCAATGTTATACGTTCCACTTTTTTCATTGATACCATATACATTAGGTTTATAAACAGTATATAGAAAGTTGAAAATAATTAAGGTTAAAATTATTTTTTCTAGTAGTATCTGCGAAACCATTTATCAACATTGATTTGACCAAAAAATGAAATTATCAAAATTCGAGTAGCTTTGCTAATAATCTCACTTTGTCTTCTCTTGTTAAATGATGGAGAATCACAATAGAATCATAATAAAAGACCAATTTTTAAAATCAAATATTTTATTGGACAGAAGATTATGCATAAGTATAGCGAGATATAATTTAAATTGATAATAAGTCATGTTAATTAATAGTTTTAATATTTATTTGTAACATTGTCAAATTATTTGTTACATGATTACTACCAAATCATTATTATGATATAAACAAGTATAATTATGGTCAGATAATTCTAAGTAATTTTTTAACAAATTTAATAGTAAAATCAGTGTTCATAATTTATCTAAAGGTGAGAAAAGTTAGCAATAATAGTAAAAATAAAATAAGGGTTAAGATTGTTTAATATAAAATATATAAGAGATTAAAATAATAAATAAATAGTGGTTGATCCCAAGTTCTTCCACCGTGAAATTCTTCACAAGTTATCTCAAAGATGAGTCATTTCTCAATCCTCAAACAAAACTGAACCAGATTGAACATGCATCAATTTAATTCAATTGAAGTTCATCAATAAAACATACGTTTATTGGTTTAATCAACTTTATTCCCTGCGTATATTCCATGAAAATGTTTATCTCCTTTAAGAGAACATATTTATTCACACTCAATAACTTTAATCATAAATTATTGGACTATAATAATAAATAAATCCATTGTTTTAATTTGAAGTCATATAATTGGGTTTATTTGGACCTTAACTATTTTTTTGTGTTTTTTAGATTATGGACCAAATATATAAAAGTCAAGTTGATTCTTTAAATCAAAAGAGAAAACAAAATATGAGGAAAATAATGAAAAAATAAGGAAAAAATAAAATCTACAATAACTTAAAAACAGAATTGGAAGCAAATATTTTGCACCAGAAAAGAAGTATAGAAAGTTGGAAATTGAAAAACGGTTAACAAAATATAAACCATAACAGTTTCCCAAGATCCTTTGAGCATAAAAACCTATAAAAAAACACAAACTTCAAAGTTGAAAGGAAAAGCTTCATATGATTTTTTTCTTAGTTTTTTTTTGTAATTATTTTGTTTCACCTTCGCATGTAAGACTATACTTTTTTTTTTGTTTCCTTTGTAATTCCCCGGTTTGAGTTTTGAGGTTTTGATCCATAAAAGTTTTATTTTTTTAATTTTCTGTAACAATTATTTTTATCTTTTAATCTACTGAAAACTGTTTTTTTAGAGGTCATACTTGAACGCATGATTAAGAGTTTTTCTTATTTTAAACTTTAGTTCACTGCACCCTTAAATCTAAATAATTGATCAACACTCCATAATTTTTAGCTAAAATTTATCCTTTTTAAACCTAATTACATCATTTGAGGGGCTATGAATTAATTATCATCGCTGTAAGACTTTGAGGTCAGACAATGTTGGACCCATTAAAGAGAATATCAACTTATATTCTTAGCGATTTGGTGATGTTTGAATATGATGAATAACTCCAACACAAGTCAGATTAATAATTTAATATGATGGTACAACCATCTATATAAATAGATAATGTTCTTTTTCATTTGTTAGATTGTGGTTTTCTATCGAAGAATAATGTATTTTTCTCTCTAAACCAATAATTTTCTAGACTTTTAGAACCAAATAAAAGCTTCTTTAATCATAATATCACTATATTTTATTCCTAATCTGAAAAGATGTTGACTATAAATTTAATTATAAACAATCAATTAGAATGATTTAATATTTATGATCACCAAAATATAATATTTCAAAGATGAGAGAAGGATGACATTTGATTTTTTTTTAATTTTGAAAAAAAATTGTTAAATGCATAACAACTTTGTAATAAAAACAACTGAAAAGTAAGTAGTTTTGATAGCTTGAAAATAGCAAAATAAAGAGAAGGTAGAATGCAAGTGTGTATAAAAGTGTTAGAATGGGTTGAAATTCCGGAGTTAATATGGACCATTACAGGTGTGACCTATACTAAGGTGAAAAATAAAATTAATGTTCTCTTAATTATATACAAAAAAAAAACTGAAATTACTTAACATTTAAATCGGATTATTGGCAGGTTTAACTCTTTTGTATTAGAAATAATAAAAATTATGCAATATTCTCGTATTGAATTCCTAATTTTTTAAATATTTGATTTATTTTAAGACTTTTATTTACATTTTGATATTTTAATTGAATTTACTGATAAATTTTTTTATCAATAAATAAAATCATCATTAAAAATATCCAATTGGTACGTTTTGTTTCGAAAAAAATCCTTTTTTTTATAATTTTACTACATTATTACTAGAATAGGCAAGTTAAACAAATATTGCAAAAATGAAAAAATGATGCTCAAAGGTTACAACTTCATTCCTCTGTTAGGCTTAGACAACTTTCTTTTTGATTAAAAAATGCACTAAAGTTATCATCATCCCTCACAAATTTGGTGGGTTTTATATATAGAAGTTGTAGTATGTGAAAATGACTTTGATTAAAGTTCAATCTTTTTTAACTTTTGAATTTTTTCTACATTGAAGTCATCATATCCTGTGATGGCTTTAGTTCAATTTTCTTCGGTTTGCATAAAATGATAATTTTTTTAAACAAATTGAGTTAAAAATTTATTGTGGGATAAATTAAAAAATATTTTATTGTTTTATAAAGTATTTTAAAAAATTAAAAATATTTTAACATAAATACAGCTACTATTATTTTTGTATACATTGTATAATTTATACCTTCATTAATACTTATATTAGAGAATTTAACAATTTATACATTAACACAAATTTCAATTAATAAAAAAAAACACAAATAATCTTGCTCTATGTTGTTTAATACAATTAATTCTAACTAAACAAAATTAACTATAAACACATGCATAGTTTTGAGATATGTATTTTTTTCAAATATTATTATAAAGTGGACTTTAAGCCTAAATCAACCCCGGTATATAAGTGGGTGCAAACCTCACACACATGAGTCGATTTTATGGTGTTGAGTTAGATTTAAAGTCCACTTTGTAATATTGTATTAGAGCCATTTTTATTACGAAATAGAACATAGATGAATAAAAGAGAACAAAAGATGAACAAAAGAGTAAAAGGGATGTCAAAGATATGACAATGAATATTTTTTTTTTCTTGTTATTTAAATCAAATCAAATGGTCTGAATATATATATAAGTAGTACACTCATTCCAGATTTAACTAAAGAGGAAAATAATCAATAATTAAATACTAGAATCATAACACACAATGACGAAATAAAGAAATAACTAATAATTAGAAAAGACACCAAATTATTCTCTTTTATAAAGATAAACCACGGATAATTAGAAAATACACTCAATTAATATTAGGATCCTTCTATAACTACTTTAGGAGAGCAAATATTGATGAGACTCAGCTTTGAACAAATATTCTTAAAAGATTAAAGTTTTGGTATAAATATCAGCTAGTTGTTCTGTGGTAGAAATTGGAAGCAAATGGATGAGAACCTTTTTTAATTTTTCTCAGACCACGTGACAATCTATTTCTATTTGTTTTATACGCTTGTGAAGAGATGATTGCTCAAAAGGAACCATAACATCTCAACCTAAATTCTAAACATACATGTCTTTTCAAAATATTTTATAAAATAATAAAATATTTTTAATTTACCCACAACAAGTTTTTAACCCAATTTTTTTTTTTTTATTTTATGCAAATTAAAAAAGAAATTGAACTAAAATGTGCAGGTATAACAATTTCACATACCTTTTTTCCAAAAAGTTAATCATGTTTTAAACCTTAAAAAAAGTCGTTTTCACATAATACGATTTTTATATATTTATTTTCACCAAAATCATAAAAAATAATAACAATTTAAGTACATTTATTTAATTAGAAGAAATACCAACAAACCTAAAACGACTTCGGAAGAATGAAAGCATACCCTTATAACACGAATTTTCTATTTCTATAATATTTTCTAAACTTGCATATTTTTGTAATAATGATATAAATTACATCATTTATATAATTTTTTCTTTTGTTTACCCATTCATCATTATATCTTACTTTCATTCTAACTTTTCAAAGTAAGATGCAAATAAATCATGAACCGTGGTTACTAAATTAGAAAAGAGGGAGAGTGGGCAATAAATTATGAAAACAGTTTCAATCATCCATCAATTAGTCTTAATAAGTTGTGTAAGTCTATTAAGACAGAGAAGTCTCAATTTCTGAGAAGGATACAAAATTGAATGGTGGTTTATTTGCATCATATATCAAAATTAAAAAAATTCTTATAATACCTCGTATTCCTCTTGTAAAATCAACATATTAGTGAGAAATAGTATATCACAATTCATTAGTGAGAAATAAAGCACGAATTTTATTTTTCCTTTCTTTATTTTATGATTGGTGTATAGAAGAACTTTATATTCTAATCACTAAATCAAGTTTTGGTTAAACTAAGAAACTCCTCCTCAAAGAAAACATACTCATATTCCTTCTTTAATTTGAAAAATGTTGACTATGAAATTAAAAATTAATAATTTTCCCAAAAATAAAATAATTTAATATGTACAATGTTGTAAAACTGTATATATATTGCAAAACGAAAAACAGAGTGCATTTTTACGAAACGGAAAACATAGTAAGTAGTCAAACCCAAAAATTCTTCAATGACGTTGGAGGAGATCGCGGAGGTTCGGCGAAGACTGGATCTGCTCTGAGGTGATCGCGCGACGTTGCCCCTTCCACCCTGAATCGTAGCCGCACCTCTGGGAATGCTCACACCTTCGCTCTGCAGGTCGTGTGGAATCTTGAGAACGTTGCGAGATTTGTGGGTGGTTAGCTCCTCCATTCCCGCGGGTCTTCCTCCACTCTGGCGGCCATGACCGCTCCTTTAGGGTTTGAAGATGTGGCAGTGTGTTTTCTCCATCTATAAATACTGCATCCCATTTGCTTCAGAAAACACATCTCACACTCACTTCTTCAAACCCTAAAGGAACGGTATTTGGGTATTACTCTTTTAAAGAGAAACTTGCTAGTTCTGATCCTCGAAAATTTCCGGGAAGTTCCTGTTGTATCCTGGAGGACTTGCGCAATACACCGTAGATAAGTCCTTACGAACAGTGATTACTCACACCTTGGAAAACTATTTTTTTTTGTTCGTTTTAAAGCCTAATTTACTACAATCGTAAGGACTTATGGCTGAAAATACGAACAACAACAACAACACTGGTATGGGATCGTCAAATGTTGTTTCCACAACGCAAACCATTTTTGCGAAACCATTTCCGAATGTCTCCGAAATTGAAGTCTTCACCGTTCAGAACTTCTGACGTTGGCAAGAACGCGTGTCCACCCTATTGGACATGTACGGAGTTGCTCTTGCACTTACAACTTCCAAACCCGACTCAACCACAACTGCAAAACAAGTTGACGATTGGATCCATGCAAATAAGGTATGTCGTCACACTTTACTAAGTGTGTTATCTAACGATCTGTTCGATGTTTATGCTTCTTATAAGAATGCAAAAGATATTTGGGATTCTCTTATCCTTAAATATACTGTCGAAGACATCGTCAGACAAAGGTTCGTGATTGCAAACTACTACCGCTGGGAGATGATCGAAGGCAAATACATCAAAATCCAGATAAATGAATATCACAAGTTGATTGAAGATATCAAAACTGAAAGCATAACCTTGCCGGATGAATTGAAGTCCGAACTCTTGATCGAAAAGCTCTCGCAATCTTGGACGAATTACAAACAACAACTGAAGCACAAACAAAAACAGATGTCTCTATCAGATATGATCACACACATCATCATCGAAGACACAAACAGAAAGGAGTGCGCTACTGCAAAGGCCAAAGCTTTGTCTGTCAAAGCAGACGTGATAGAAGACAAACCAACTCCAAAAAGGTACGAGAAAAAAATTGATCACAAAAAGAAACTTAATAACAAATTCTCTCGTCTCACTGAAACTAACCCTACTTACAAGAAAAAGGGTAATTGTTTTGTCTGTGGAAAACCAGGTCATCATGCACCTCAGTGCAAACATAGGGCCAAAAACGACTATCCTCCTAAGGCAAATCTACCCGAAGGGGAAGATACTATTATGTTAGTCGTTTCACAAGTAAACCTTGTGACAAATGTGAGCAAATGGGTGGTAGACTATGAGGCTATCAGACACATATGTGCAAACATAAATGTGTTTACCTCCTACACAAGTGTGGGGGATGGAGAAGAACAAGTATATCTCGGTGACTTCAGGACAACTCCTGTCATAGGAAAAGGAAAAGTTCTTCTGAAGCTCACATCCGGTAAAACTCTGGCTTAGAATGATGTGCTACATGTGCCATCAATTAAAGTTAATTTGGTCTTTGTGGCATTGCTAAGCAAAGTTGGGGTTAAAGTGTAATTTGAATTTGATAAGATTGTTATGACAAAAAACAATGTTTTTGTGGGAAAGAGATATTGTGATCAAGGCCTGTTTGTATTAAACATTTATGAAATTATGAATGAATCTAAATCTTATGCTTATATTGTTGACTCGTATGATATATGGCATGCTAGATTAGGACATGTGAATTCTTCGTATGTTATAAAATTGCAACGACTAGGATTAATCAACATGCATGACAAACAAAGTAGTAAATGTGATGTATGCGTAGAATCTAAAATAACAAAGAAAACATGTCACTTTGTAGAACGTCAAACTGAAATTCTTGGTTTAATTCATACTGACCTTGCTGATTTAAAACAAACCATATCTAGAGGTGGTAAAAATTATTTTGTAACTTTTATAAATGATTTTTCTATATACACCAAAATGTATTTAATTAAACATAAGGATGAAGCTTTTGACATGTTTTTAACTTATAAAGCAGAAGTAAAAAATCAACTGAATAAGAAAATTAGATCAGATAGAGGTGGTGAATATGTTTTATTTAATGATTATTGTGTGAAAGAAGGTATTATTCATGAAGTAACTCCACCGTATTCACCTAAGTCTAATGGAGTAGCTGAAAGGAAAAATATGACTCTTAAAGAAATGATGAATGTCGTGCTTATTAGTTCTAATGCTCCTGATATTTTATGGGGTGAATATCTGCTTACTGCGTGTTTTTTACAAAATAGGATACCACATAGGAAAACTGGTAAAACACCCTATGAGTTGTGGAAATGTTATCAACCTAATCTGAAATACCTAAGAGTGAGGGGTGTTTAGCTAAAGTGATGTTACTTGATCCTAAGAAAAGGAAAATAGGCTCTAAAACATCTAATTGTATGTTCTTAGGATATGCAGAACATAGTGCTACCTATAGGTTTCTAGTTCTTAATAGTGATATAATTGAACGTAACACTATAGTAGAGACGAAAAACGCTGAGTTTTTTGAACACATCTTTCCTCTAAAGAGTAGTGGTACATATGAACAACCTATAGATAGTGCTAGTGATACCTTGAGTGAGGATGTTAGGAGAAGTAAATGACAAAGAAAGGAAACATCTTTTAGAGATGACTTTTATACTTATCTAGTTGAGAATGATCCAATAAGTTTTGTAGAAGCTACTAGTGCTTCTGATGCTAAACATTGGGATAAGGCCATTAAAACTGAGCTTGATTCAATTAAGAAAAATAATATGTGGACCTTAGTAGATTTGCCTAAAGGAGCAAAACCCATTGGTTGTAAGTGGATCTTTAAAAAGAAGTACCATCCTGATGGATCCATAGAGAAATATAAGGCAAGATTAGTTGCTAAAGGTTTTACTAAAAAACATAACATAGATTACTTTGATACTTTTGCACCTGTTACTAGGATTTCCTCTATCTGTGTATTGCTAGCCTTAACATCTATCCATAAGGTAGTGATTCACCAAATGGATGTTAAAACAACTTTTCTAAATGGAGAATTAAAAGAGGAAATTTATATGACTCAACCTGAAGGATGTGTAGTTCCAGGTCAAAAGAAAAAAGTATGCAAACTTTTAAAATCTTTGTATGGTTTGAAACAAGCACCAAAACAATGGCATGAAAAACTTAATAATGTTTTACTTTGTGAAGATTTTTCTATCAATGATGTTGATAAATGTGTGTATTATAGATCTGAAAATGGTGAATATGTCATTATATGTTTGTATGTAGATGACATGCTAATTTTTGGTACATGCAATGATATAGTTTTTAAAACAAAATTGTTTCTTGGATCTAAGTTTGAGATGAAAGACATGGGGGAAGCAAGTGTGATTATAGGAGTTAAAATCATAAGGAAGGGATATAGTATATTACCATCCCAAGAAAAATACACTGAGAAACTTCTTAAGAAGTTTGGTTACTATGACTTTAAGTGAGTGAGTACCCCTTATGATGCTAATTCTAAATTAAAGAAGAACAAAGAAGAATTTATTTCTCAAACTTAGTATGCCCAGATAATTGAGAGCTTATTGCATTTAATGAGCTTTTCTAGACCAAATATTGCTTATGCAGTAGGTAGATTGAGTAGATACACTCAATGTCTTAGTCAGGATCATTGGGATGCACTTGCGAGACTCATGAAATATTTGAGAGGTTCAATGGATTATGCCATTGAATATAGTGGATTTCCCGTTGTGCTAAAAGGGTACAATGATGCTAACTGGATCTCTGATTCAGATGAGACAAAATCCACTAGTGGTTATGTATTTACACTTGGGCGTGGTGCAGTTACATGGAGATCAGCTAGACAAACTATTATTGCAAGATCAACAATGGAATCTGAGTTTGTTGCTCTAGAAATGGCAGGTAATGAAGCTGAGTGGTTGAAAAACTTCTTAGCAAACATTCCTTTAGGAATGAAACCAACCCCATCTGTATCAATGCATTGTGATTGCCAATCGACAACAGCTATAGCTAAAAATAAAAGCTACAATGGAAAGAATAGACATATACAATTGAGACATAATTTGGTGAAACAGCTGTTTAAAGAGTGGAACAATTTCTATTGACTATGTCAAGTCAGATCGGAATCTAGCAGATCCTCTGACTAAACCCCTAGGGAGAAAAATGATTTTAGAAACATCGAGGGGAATGGGACTTAAGCAACTTGCAAACAAACAAGTGATGGAAACCCAACCTTTGTGATTGGAGATCCCATGAATAAGGTTCATATGGGTAAAAACAAGTCACTTGTTACTTCTGCTAGCATTGATATTGGTTTAAAATCATTTTTGTCCATTCCTATGGTGTGTGTGAAAGTGCTAGATACTGCATTATCGAGAGGATAAACTTTGTGGTTAAAATTCAGAGGTAAAAGAGTTTTAATGATTTACAAAGTTTTAATGATTTTCATATCCCTTATGGGTGGTGTATAATTTGCAGCATACACTTGATGAAATCACCTATATGAGTGTCAATTGGGGCCGCTTGCATGAGATCTTGGCAAGATATCTATAGTACTCATGAATACCGGGCACGCGCATGGCCTAGTGACGCAACACAGCGATAACAACAAGTAATGTGGGGGTGTATTGTGATTGAAAAACCTCTAACACATACGAAGTGTCTTGGTTCATATAGTTTGCTATACCAACTACACTATGTGTTAAATTCATCAATCTAAGACTGGTTCATATAGTTTGTTATACCAGCTCTGATGCATTACATCTTAGATGAACCCAAAAGTTTTCTTTCTTTATCTATATGTTTTATCTTTTGCAATATGTGGGGGATTTTTGTAAAACTGTATATATTGCAAAACAAAAAATAGAGTGCGTTTTTGCGAAACGGAAAACAGAGTAAGTAGTCAAACCCTAAAATTCTTCAGTGACGTTGGAGGAGATCGCGGAGGTTTGGGGAAGACTAGATCTACTCCAAGGTGATCATGCGACGTTGCCCCTTCCACCCTGAATTGTAGCCGCACCTCTGGGAACGCTCACGCCTTCACTCTGCAGGTCATGTGGAATCTTAAGAACGTTGGAGAACGTTGCGAGATTCATGGGTGGTTAGCTCCTCCATTCCCGCGGGTCTTCCTCCACCTCCGGTGGCCATGACCGCTCCTTCAGGGTTTGAAGATGTGGCAGTGTGTTTTCTCCATCTATAAATACTGCATCCCATTTGCTTCAGAAAACGCATCTCACACACTCACTTCTTCATCTTCTTCAAACTCTCCGTTCACCATCTTCTTCCTTCTCCATTTTTCCTTTTCAATTTCTCTCTCCTCATTACTTTATTATTATAATATTTATGGGTTCTATTTGGGTATTACTCGAGAAACTTGCTAGTTCTGATCTTCAAAAATTTCTAGAAAGTTCCTATTGTATCATTGGAGACTTACGCAATACACTGCGGATAAGTTCTTATGGACAGTGATTACTCACGTCTCGGAAAACTATTATTTTTGTTCATTTTAAAGCCTAATTTACTACATTTAAAAGGAAAATATTTTGCTTCTTAATATGTACATTTAAAAGGAAAATAATTTATCATAAAAATATAATATTTGGGAGGATAATAAAATTAGATAATATTTATTTAAAGCAATTTTGTTATAATGGAAAAATTCAATAATATGTAATATTGATAGAAGAATAGTTATTAACTTTGTTATATATTTTTATTACGTAGGAACGAAATCTCGTAAAACAAAATATACTCAATGCTTGTTTTGTGATAAGGAAGTTTCATTTTTTAATCACAAAAGGTAATAGCGGGACAAAAATAAATTTAGGCGCCCAAGGAAAACTGAAAAGCCAAAAGAACATCTCAGCCGTTGAACAATAGACTCATCAAAACGCCAGGTCATCGATCCGAGCCAAAGCGCAGTAGCCAATCAGAACCTCAAAACCTTCCCCTATATTAACAATCCCTGCAAACTCAATTCATTCACACCTTCAATTGCTTTTCCACTAAGCTTTTGAAATCCCAATTCTGAACCCTAAATTTCTACAGAGCACAAGTTCTGCACTAGATATGGCACCAAAGGCAGAGAAGAAGCCAGCGGAGAAGAAGCCGGCGGAGGAGAAGAAGTCCACGGTTGGGGACAAGGCTCCGGCGGAGAAGAAGCCAAAGGCAGGAAAGAAGCTTCCGAAGGAGGGAGGAGCTGGTGGTGATAAGAAAAAGAAGAGAAACAAGAAGAATGTGGAGACATACAAGATCTACATCTTCAAGGTTCTGAAGCAGGTTCACCCTGACATTGGTATCTCCAGCAAGGCCATGGGCATCATGAACAGTTTCATCAACGACATCTTCGAGAAGCTTGCCCAGGAATCTTCTAGACTTGCCCGCTACAACAAGAAACCCACCATCACCTCAAGGGAAATCCAGACTGCGGTCAGACTTGTTCTGCCCGGAGAATTAGCCAAACATGCTGTCTCAGAGGGTACCAAGGCCGTTACAAAGTTCACTAGTTCTTGAACAAATTATCTTAGTCCTTATCTGTGCTCTTGATCCCCTATGTTTGTTAACTGTATCTGGTGGATCTATTGTTCTGTTGCTAGATTTCAATTCTTAGGTTTTTAGATTTTAGTTCAAATTGAAGATATGAGATTGGGCACATCCTTTGTGTATTGAAATGATTAAATTAATCCAATACCAGTGTTTGAAATCATCTTCGTACATGATCTGCAATTTTGTTTTAACTTGGTTCTGAGAAGTTTTACAACGAAATATTTGTGAGTATTTGGACCTTATTTTATTTTTGTAAATTGATTTTATCTATTCAATCTAATTTAATTTTTAATATATTTAAAGTCTAAATGAAATTAGTGTATATTTTTGGAAATTTTAAAGAATATTCAACCTAAAAATTTGCATCCACAATACTTAGAAAATAGAAAAAAAATGCTTAAATCTTATAGATACGCATTATCTTTTTTCGTAAGGTACAATCTAAGCAAGAAAGTAATACAGATTTATAGTCATTATAGTAAAAAAAATATCTAAGTGAGCATTGTTCATGTTTTATCTTGATTTTTTTGACACCAACATTTTGCTTTTTAATTTATAGTTATTTTAATTAATGAGAAATGATGTTTAGGTCATGAAAAATATACCTAGTATAATTCAAGAAAAGAATTATATTATATTTCATATATTATAATTCATTATAATTTGTTGTAGTTTTTAAAGCAGAAATCTTTAAAAACTGTGTTTATTCATAATAATACTCATTAACTTTTATATTAAATTATATATGTTATAGCAATGTTCTTATATTAATATTTTACCCAAAAGTATATTAATATAAGAATGTTACTATTACATATTTTAAATGTAATTTTGGATTTTTTAAATTTAATTATATATTGAAACATAATATACATTTTAAATTAATTAAAAATAACATTTTATATTAGTTATTCAGCCACTATAAAATGTTTTTTTTATGTACAAGTATATTATAATTTAGGCACTTGTTTAGCTATTTTTTTTAGTAATATTGTGATTTTAGTTTTTATAAAAATGATTTTTATGCGTATTGGATTAATAGTTCACGTTCACCCGATCATTTAAGACATGTAATAATCTAAATTAGTAACTGAACATTTGGAATTTTTTTCCATAAGCATTTATAATAAAATAAAATATTTCATGAACTAAAGTTCGCTTGTATACGACTTAATTATATTTTGAAAAGTTAATATTCTAACTTTTACAAATTAACTCATTTATAAGCGAGTTTTAACTTTAGATAATTATTTATTTATTTTGAAATGGAGTACCACAAGTAAAAAGTGGGTAGAAAATGAGTTTGTATTTTACTATTAATATAACAGAAAAATTGATAAATGGGGAGAAATATATGAGTTTGATGATGTTTCACTCTAAAGGAGATAATGAACTCACAGTAAATATAAGAACACAAAATATACTCATATACATTTCATCAGTTTTTTTTTTACTTTTTATTATCAATAATTTATGTGTTAATATTTACAAAAATAAAATGAAATGTGTTGTAAAACTAAATTGAAAATTCTTATAATTTAAATTTTTATTATTATATAGGGAATTCTAAAATATTTAGAAGCTAGGACATCCCAATTGTTATATTTACTGATGAAAATGCGAGACGGACCATGTGGACTGGTTCTTAGTCCGCTACCAAAAAATGCAGAACAAACTTACTAATCTATTCTGTTGACTCGTTTATGTCCGTCCCGTATAATTCACAATCTGCACGGGCCAACAATAGGGTGGGACAAATTGCCCCTTAACCTGCATAAATAAAAAAAATAATTATTTTATTGTGTTTGTAAAAAAAAAAAATACTCCATTCATTTATTATTGTAGTGCGACATTTTTTAATTTTATTTTAAAAAAATAAATTTAATGTACTAAAAAAAATGTTATATTGTATTTTAATCATTTAAATGAGTTAATTTTTTTTATCAGTAATAAAAAATAAATAAATAAGAATTATTTTAATGAAATTTTTGTACAAAATCTTACCGAAACAAACAATTAGTCTAAATAATTATTAAATACTTAATTTTAAAATTTATAAATACAAATCATTTTAAAAAATATTATATAAAAATTAATGACTATGCTTATTATGGAAATTATTATTATTATTAATCTAAAAATAGTATCTCATAAAAGACTGTGTTTGTTATCTTTCAAGATGATATGATCGTGATTCCAATTCGTAATCAATTAATTTTTTTTAATAAGATTTGGATGAGATTTTGTAGTATGATAATTTATTAATATTTTTTGTAATTGCTTATTCACAAATCTCTGTATAAAAAAATATTCTTATATAAATATTCACGAATAGGTTTAATTTGATTTTTATTAAATTTTTCAATAAAAAATCGAATTAATCATTTCATGAAGTTAATTTTTTTTATTAAAAATAAAAATAAATAAATAAGAATCAGATAATCTAACTCATGTAATGGAAAAAAAATAATTAGTTTGAATAATTATTAAACACTGTAATTCAAAATTTATAAATACAAAATCATTTAAAAAATATTATATGAAAATTAATTGCTATGTTTATTATGTAAATTATTATTATTAATCTAAAAAAAATATCTCATAATAGACTTTATGTGTTTGTTATCTTTCAAAACTAACGATCATGATTCGAATAGAGTCGCACCAACCTAAATAAATAAGTACATTCAAATCAGGAGATTCAAACACCAAACAGAAAATGAAAAAACTTTGATAAGATATTCTTTTGATTTGCATCTAACTTTAATTATTTTTAATCAAACCTTTTAACAACCCTCATACTTAATTTATATTTTTTATCTTAATTGAATTAATTGAAATATGAGTAAAATTTTAATTTTCAGTAGTACGAATAAGTTTTTTTATAATTAATGAAACTTTAATTAAAAAAAATAAAAATTTCTTATGCAGGCTGACCTGCGATTTAGCTCTTATACGGTGCGTGTCAATGAAATGAGTATGCACTCCTTGCACGGGACGGACCAACCCGATATGCATTTTATGGGTCAAATGTGGGGCAAGCCTATGCGGAATGGGCCTGCTCGCGCCTGCTTGCATTGTCACCCATAACATTGATAAATTGATTAAACAATATTTTTTTTTCCTTTTCCGATTTGAGTATTTCTTCTTCTTCAAGTTGTTTCGTTTCTTCCATTGACATTTTTGTGATGGGAAAGTGAGATGTTGATCACGTTAAAGTTAAGATTGACTTGATGGTATATACAAAAGTATAATGGTTTTACCAAAAAATATAATTGCTTGAAATGAGGTGAAAAAAGTGATTGAGAATGAAAGTTATTTTATTTGATATGTGAGATTTAGTGTAGAAACGTTTGTACATTAGTATTAAATTAAAAAATAATTTTATTTTTTAAGTAATTCATATGAAATAATAAAATATTATATTATAATAATAAAATAAAATATATTAAATAAAAGTAAAATTGAAAAAAATTTATATAAAAAAAATATTATAATAAGAAATCCCTTTATATATCCTTTATAAGTAAAGATTTCGTACTCATGTATCATATATGCATAAATCTTTAATTCTAGAACATAACCTACAAATACTGATTCCCAGTTCCTAATCTAAATTACGAATACTGATTCATAAATAATCAACAATTTAAGATATAGATTTTGGAATTATTCTGAGATATGGTAAAGAGTAAAAAATATTCACTTAATAATCTAATAAATTATTATTTTAATTATATTTGTTTTATTTTTTAATTTAAAATATTATTATATCCATTATTATTCATGATCCATAAAGAAAAACTGCAAGACCCAATCAGAGGCAGTGGCTCTGAATACCCCGGGATCAACAACCTTTATCTCCTCTCTCTTTCTCTCTCACTCGACTAAACCCTAAGCTTCTCTCATTCTCACGGGATCTGTTCCAAAACCTAAACCTGACTCTATAAACATGTATGCAGCCCTGGATTTGACTCTCGATGACATAATCAAGAACAACAAGAAATCTGGATCCGGAAACTTCCGTGGTCAGAACCGATCATCCGGATCCGGACCCGGACCTTCACGCCGCTTCCCCAGCCGTGTTGCCAACCGCGCCGCTCCTTATGCCGCCGCCAACGTATGTACCTCTTACTTTCCCTATCTTTTGTTTTTAATTTCGATTTCATGGTTCAAACCCTAATTATACGTTGGATTTAATTGATCGTTGGTTTTAGGCCGACGCGACTTGGAAGCACAATTTATACGCAGATCAGTACGTGGCTGCGGCGGGGTACTCTGCTCGAGGTGGTTTTGCGTCTTCTATTGAAACTGGGACCAAACTTTTCATTTCTAACTTGGATTATGGTGTTTCCAATGACGATATTAAGGTAAAAATTTCGTTCCTCTGGCAGTTTGTTAGAAATCCTTGGTCTCTATTGTCCGTAGTGTTTGCATAGTTTAGACGACTCCTTTTTTTTTTACGGATTAAGAAAGTAGGGATGGACCGGGTGGTGGATGTAAACTATGAAGTGTATGTTTGCGCAAGTAGCTTTGTTATTAGGACTCTAGCTGTATGTAAAAAAGTCAGAAGTACCTACTCTTTTTTGCTTCCTATTTCTTTTGCTCTCTTGGGTTTTCATACCGTAGCTACTCATTTTGGAATTTATTTTGATAATTGTGTTATTGTGATGTGTTTGACTAAAAGGATAAATTAACTGCTTAGCACTGTTCAACTTATTTTAGAAAAATAGTCACTTAATTTTGCCAATTTCCCTAGAGAGGCTTTGGTTCTAGTTTTTCCTAAATCATTTTTTTCTAATCAGTGTCTTTTCAGGCTCTTTTTTCGGGGACAACTTGTAAATTTTTACGTCTGTTAGTTGATTAACTTGTAAACTTAAAGCACCTCTTGGTGCATTAAGAATTCCTATATAATTAAAGTAAAACATGACATTAGCACCTTATCAGTAACAATAAAAAAATTTGAAAACCAAGACATTTAACTTGATAAGTGATAATTAAATACCAAGGATTGAAATAGAATGTTTAATAACTAGTTGTCACTCTCCGGGAGTATCTAGGAAATTAAACTTATTAATAGTTTATTTACAATGAAAATGTTATCCTGGAGCAATTAATTTATATGGAACAGGAAAAGCAGTGCAAAAAATAAAATATTTTACATTTTTCAGATTCTATTGTTAATGACGTTCTTTAAAATAAACCAATGTTTAAGACAACTTTTCGCCTTGGAATACCTTAAAAAGCAGACACCAAATTCTTCCTTTTTATTTCCTTCAAAACCACTTGAACAATTAAAAACCCTTAATGCCCAAGAGCACTTTTTGGCCTTTACAACCTTATAGGCATGAAACCTTACCTTTATTAAGGAGTCAATTAAATTGCAGTATAGAATAGAGAAAAGGGATTTTAATTAAACTATGGCTTTGAAGGGGCAAAAAGGAAAGAAGACAGAGATAGAGTTACAGACTATCATTATTGATTTAAATTTAAGTTCGCCTGATATTGTCCCCAACATTGCATAGGCGCCTGTAGTCAGGACTATAAGGAGTGTTTGGAAGAGTTTTGCTGGAACTTTCTGGTGGCGTATATGTAATAAGTTAATAACTACTAGGTCTAAAAGTTAATTCCATTTCATTCTATTTCACTCCTTGGTAGTTAATTATCACTTATCAAGTTAAATGTCTTGGTTTTCAATTTTTTTATTGTTTTACTTTAAGGTGCTAATTACATGTTTTACTTTAATTATATAGGAATTCTTAATGCACCAAGAGGTGCTTATACGTTCTAGCACCTAGTCTAAGTGTAATGGATTTTGGAGAAAAAGGGAAGGAAGAACTAAATATATATATTTTTTCTTCTTCTTTGACATTTCTTTGAAATAATAGATTAATATAATTTTAATGTCTTAATCTTTTATTTAGTGTTGTTATAAACCTTACACAACTCATAAAAGTAATAAACTTTCTTACCCCTCCTTGCAATACCCCTACTCTTTGAAACAGCCCTTGGTATGATCTGCCTATATACTGCCCAGAAACCTAAATATGCCTAGCTGACTGCTTTATCATGAAAAAAATGCAAATATTAATTGCAATCTTATATTCTTACAAACAAAGATGTTTGCAGTTTTACTGTTTTACAGTCAAAGATTGAAATTCAATTTTGTACTCTCCAGGAATTGTTTTCTGAAGTTGGTGACATGAAACGGCACGGGGTTCATTACGACAGGAGTGGAAGATCGAAGGTATCTTATTCTGTTGGCATAATGTGGTCCTTCTCATCAATTTGTTCTGTATTGCAGTAGTTTAGAAAAACTTTTTTTCATAGGGTACAGCAGAAGTAGTATTTTCACGACGAGCTGATGCTGTAGCTGCTGTGAAGAGATACAACAATGTTCAATTAGATGGCAAACCAATGAAGATAGAGATTGCGGGAGCAAACATTTCTACCCCTGGTGTTCCTCGAAGGTATACTCTTTCTTATGATTTTGTTCCTTAATAATCTGTTATTTGATTTCATTTTTGGAGTTGTGAACCTTTTTGTATCCTCTGTTTTTTGATTTGGCATTTTTTTCTAAATTTTACTGGGTTTCAATGTGTATATATCAAGGATTTCAAATTTATTTCATTTTAACTCCCTAGAAAACTGATTTATGTTTTCTGATGTTTCCAATTAGTTTATGTTAAGAGGTTGTCTTTTTTTTATTGTTAAGATGATCATATGTGCTATTGAACTGACTCAGTGGACAAGGAAGAAATGGGGCATTAAGAAAGCCAGGAGGAAGGGGGCAAGGCATGCAAAGGGATCGAGGTCAAGGAAGAGGTCACGGTGGAGGAAGACGTGACGATAAATTATCTGCAGATGATCTGGATGCTGATCTGGAGAAGTATCACGCCGAGGCAATGCAATTGAACTGAAGGAATTGCCATGTTTTAATTTTCTATGGTTATTAGGGGCTTGTTGATGGAACACTATTTATTTTGCTATGCCCTAATTATTAGGGGAAAGGGAATGGACTTCTTTAGTGAAAACTTTTAGACTTGATCCGTTGAGTTTGGGCTTCTGTTGCCTATTATTCCTTTTCCTTGGGTATGAAATATGGATCACGAAACAGGAGTCAGCATCCTCTCCTTGGCATTAATTTATTTTAACTAGTGTATTATGGAAAGTGGGAACCATGATCTCGTCTATCAATACACAGAAATATTTGGCCGCTACAAAATATGGGAGGCTGCAGATTTGACCCACAGTTGCTTTGTTGTTTTGGTTAAACCATACCAATACAGTGGAATCTTCAAATAAGGTAGATTCCTTGCCTTTTCTTACCCTCTCTCCCTAGGAAAGAGTCATGTGATCTCTATTATTATATAACCTTGCCCTTTGCTATATTTGTTTAGTGTAGCCGTTGAGGTTTGTCATCTTTATATGTTCTACTTATTATAGTTGAGAACATCTTTTCTGACTGTCTGGTAAATTTGGCTTGATTATATAGTGAGATGGAATCCCATTTGACTTCATCGGCTGGTTGCACTTGGCGGTACAAGTCTACAGATGAAGATAGCACTCCATGCTAGGGATTTGCTGTAGGAGTCGGTAATCTCATCTCTTGTCTGTTGTAAAATTTACATCGGCTGTGACCGTTCTTTACCAGTACTGAATCTGTGAGAAATGTCAGTGCTGGTTACAATGACGTGCTCGGCCATTTTCCTGGTAGTTAGAAATTCTTTTTAACATGATAGGCATTGGTATCCGTGGGAAAGGGTGGTGTTAATTCATTTAACATAGTGTGACGATTATCCACTAATACGTTTAAGAACAGTTTTTCATTGGGAGACCAGCTTGTGCGCGGCTTTAACGTTGTTTTTTATGGTTGACCTGTAACTGGCGAATGAATTAATCTCTATTTTGGTGTCTTTGCAGTGCTTTTATACTTTTGGAAACAACGTTGTGTATGCAAGTAAATGAACAAATTCTGCGCTCTAGATCAGTCATAATACTTTATAATATTAATGTCATTGTATGGAAAACGTGCTGGTTTTATTTAGTTAAAATTGTTCGTCCTTTTTCAAAAATTCGTGCTTCAATCTACTTTAATTAAGGATGATTTTCGGGTTAATAATACACTAAAATTGATAAATTTTCAGTCTCACTTAATAATTTTACTAATTTTGATATATTTTTGCTAAATGATTGCAGTCTTTTTCTCCTTCAACTTAACGCTATATAACTAAAAATTCTTAACTTGGACAATAACAAAATATACAAAACATTAGCAAGTTTGATTGCACACAACTTCACTAATGACGAAAGAAGGAAGAAAAGTCAAAGGAGCTACGCAAACGATGGCTTGACAATCTGTACAGACAGGAATTTATTGCGATTTTGGCTTGGCAATCCTATCCCACGTTGAAAATATAAACCCGAGCAAGGAGTAGAAAATGGTCTTAACACAAGAAATGACGAAATTCCAACAGGAAGAGGGCCAATACCAAGGATAAAGCAGCCTGAAGAACAAACTAATAAGATGCCGCGGATAACGTCCCACCTGTATGTAACACGGTAATTTGCCATGTTTAGGAACTCAGTTAAATAACCAAAGAGGAAAAAAATTTAATAAAAGAACTGTATTATTAATGTATTGGCAGCTTAAACAATTTTGAACCACTTATTAATCATATTATGTACCTGTTCAACAAGACTTATAAACTTATAATCAAAAGTCAAATCCTTTAGTTACTAGAGTATCTTTCTTTTGGCTACCGTGAACTCGTTCCGACAACTAAAATTAATAATCCGCATGCATTATTTAGGGGAAATAAAGAACGAAACCCTTGCAATGGTTCAAGTACGAGTACTAACCGGAAAAAGTAAGTCTAATGATTCCCAAGCTGCATGACGAACGGCTCTCGTGGGATACATTGGACCACCAGGAGAAGTAAAGCTATACAAACAAGTTTTTAATCTTGTACTAGTAGTCATTCTCAATTCCATACCTGTGTCATTAGCATAAAAAAAACGGCATAGCTAAATCAGGACGATATACTAATGGTCCCTGTCCAAATATTGCATCTGTATAGTTGATATAGTACCCTGAAGGACCCTAATTTCTGAAAAGTAATGAAGCAGCACTGGTTCCACCTTTAGCTTTTGAAGCTGATAAGTGACGAGAAAAATAATCAAACCAACATTAAGGGTAACATCTTCATCTCTTCATGTGAAATAGAGGATAAGGCTCTTAATCATGAAATGGTAAATTGTAATTCAAACGTACCTGATCAGTGAGTTCAGTAACAAATATATCTGCTGGACCACCAATTAGGAAAGCAGTGGGGAAAGCAGGACATTGTTTCAAGAAGCTATCTATTTTGTCAGCTGCAAAAAAAAAAAAAAATTGTATTTTAACAGGCTAGTACATAGTCAATCATAGCCAGTAATCCACTGCCCCAAACGTATGTTTACCTTTATTGTAAAATAGAATGAACCTTGAGAGCAAGAGATACACATCACGCTGAGCCTGATAATATGGTGAAAAATACAGAATTTTCAAAATGTCAATTGCTAGAAACATTAATTTAGTAATTCAAGGTTCCAACAAACAAAACTATAACTTATGGGGTTAATCTGACCTGGAAAGGAATTTTATTCAATCGAGTGTGGTTTAATGCAACATCTTGCAGAAGGTACTGAACTTGAGGGAAACACAAGGAATATGCAAAAGAATTGGGAAAAGGAACAAAACATTAGTCAGATGATCCATATCAGTGAAAACAAACATTAGATTGGACTCTTACACAGAATAAAGACTGGAAACGCCTTGTATTTGTTTGAATGTCAATCCTGCACATGGTTTTGAAAAATATTATTGCAGTATGATCCCAGATTAAATTTGAGCATGGCATGCCGATGGACACAATCTTAATAATTAATAATATTTTATATTACTTTCTGTTTTTTTATGGAGGGGATATGCTTGAATGGATTGCTATGGAAATGGCATGGAAACATCAGGTGAAAAAAAAAAAATTTAAATGAAAAAATCATGAAGAGGACTCAGAAATATTCTTCTTCCCAATTAGAGGGGGAACAGAACATGAAAGTTAGTTCATATATTTTGCCCAGGAATAGTAATGAGAGTCAATACAATTGTAACTACTACAAACAACCAGTCAATCCAAATCCAAGCTTGGTTTTGGCAAAAACCAATTAAGTAAAGTTTTCTTTTATAACAGCCTATATTCATACCAGAAAACATTTGTGGCACCTTGAACCAGAGCAGATGAATACCGGAGGAGCACTTCTGGATTATCAAGATGAAATTCAAATAACTGCAAAAAGTTACGAAGTTAAATATGTTTGTACAAAGATCGAAATAATATAATATGATAAATTAGTTTGTGAATAACTGTAATTTTATCCTTCATAATTATTAAATAATTAACAAATTATATTTATATTCTACACAGACACACACAAATAAAGCCACATAATTTCACTTGTATTGGATAAATAATTAAATATTTATGCTACATATTGTATTGCATTCTAAAAGATTAAATCTAAGACCTGCTGCAGAATCCATTAAGGTTTGACAAACAGATTTTATCAAATAGCTCACTGTACAAAAGAAATGTGAGTCTGACATCAGGGAAAGTATTAGTTTTAGAAATCAGGGACATGTATTAAGTAAACAAGAAGAAATCATAGTACATTAATGAAAAATGGGATATACACCAAATGTTTATATATTCCTTTGACCAACTGAAAACAGAAATAGCAGTCACTCTGAACAGTTGCACAGAAAATGAGCACGCTTCAGAATCTCACATACATAAATTATAAATGTTCAAATTTGTCAGAAAGGCACCTGATAGAACTGGTTGGTAGTATCAATGAAATACAGAACAATAGCATGGACTAATAAGAGTTTTCAACTATATACAAGAAGGTCCTATATTTGATCACGAAATAAAAAAGAATAATTTTCATTTTAGAGATTACAAAAGAGAGGCTTATATGATTTCGAACAGGAAAATACAAGTTCAAAATATGACTGACCATGGAATATAGAATCTTTTTTCTTATTAAAAAGTGGTCCGACATTTTTGCCTTGCAAACAATGAATTATGAATGCTAACTAAATTGCCTAAAGTATGGACTCCCAAGAACAGATACTATTTTTTTCCTGTTAATGACCGTTCAGCTTAGACAATTATTTCGCACAAGTCTCAAGCAGCTGCTGATTTCTATTTTTAAGATATTTAAACATCATTGCCAGCTCAAATATCTATTATTATCATTAATGTTTACCATTCAGATTTTTCTCAAATCTTTACAGTGGTAAAGTTCTCAATTCCAATTCCAAACCTTTTTCAACATCCAAGTAGCTTTTTGCTATTGTTCTAGGTTATTGTTATTATTATTATTATGGTATATGATTGTTCAATAAATGAACATATAATTTATTTAATTTGACTTTTATATGTTATGTTATTCTATGACTTTTTGAATTTTTAAACATTTTCCTTTAGCATAAAACTGTTATCATGATCGAATTTCAGCAAAATGGTCTTGACTAGTCAACGAGAATGCAACTATTAGGAATTATATGAAAAACAACAAAGAAAGAACAAAATAATAGAGTGAGCAAGTGAGAACTAGAGTAATAGAATCCAGACTGGGAAAACTACTTGAGTAAGGAAGTAACTCGTTCATTTCTTTATTTTAATGTGAATACTGTAACTTAAAACCAGTGATGAGAGATCATACAACACATGTAGGAAAAAGCGTCATCAAGAACGAAATAAGACAAATGCAGACACAAACTTACATACCCATTTGTGAAACAGGAGGGCAAAGATATGTGAAGCAAACGATTGGCTCCAAAGTTGAACAATTAAGTCAAGGATAGGTTTTCCGCTCTCAGACACACTCACAAAATAATCAGCAAGCACATCGTAGAAGCATAAAGGACCATCATTAATATCCTCTGCGGGAGAAAGGTCATCTTCTTCCTTGTTGAGAATTACATCTGTTAATTTGAAAATTGGAAAACATGCACTCTGTAACTCTTGTTTGACAAATAAAAGATCACATACATCCCCCCCCCCCCCCCCCCCCCCCCCTTCTAAGAAGGAAAAAGAAGAAGTTCCCAACACATTATCTGAACTCAAATATCCGCATTGTAGTTGTGAATTCCATTCTCACGAGTTCCAAGAATTCCCAATCACAGGTGATCAAGCATAAATTGCAACCAAAGAGCACCATAAAATAACAGAATACCTAATTATGTTAACAAGACATTATAATCCTACTTTCCTAGCCACATATACGCTAGCTAACCTTCAACGAAAGTCAACAGATTAAAATAACGCATTGTTATAATACCTTTGGCTCGGTCATCGACTTCTAAAGCTATGTCCGCAAACAGCTCCTGCAACAAATTGCGCCTCTGCGACGAATTAGCCAACGCCTGCACCACATTCATCATCACACACACAAAGCTAATATTAAATTACTCGTTCGTTCCACTTCGCTACAGTAAAAGGAGGGAGAAACTATAATAAAACGAACCTTCTGAAGCTTCTTGTGGATCGCCTGAGAGAGCGCTTCGAGGTAGGCGGAGGTTCGGGGCGTTGAATGAGGTTCGGACATTTCCGATCGGAATCCGAATCAGGATCGGAGGCAGCGACCAAAACCCTAGCGCCCTAATCCCGATCCAGACGCGGCTTCGCCATTTCTCTAGATTGTTCGAAACGGAAGAGAAATGAAAAAAGAAATTAAATTAAGATTTAAATCTAGCGGAGAGAGAGAGAGAGAGAGATTGGTTTGGGAGAGTTATTTATCCCAAGAAACGAACGCAACCGCTTGGCTTAGCTCTCTTTGTTGGTTGTTTTGGAAACGAAGAGCGTAGAAAGTAACGTGCAAAAGAAGGTGAATGAAGGAATGGGAAACGAAGGTTGAAAAGAGAAACGACATGATTGAAGCGTGGCCGTTAGATGGAGTAACACGAAGGCACAAGTGAAAGGGTTTTTTTTTTGTTTTTTTATTATTATTATAAATGAATTGATGCGGTGGCATGGCGCGGTGTTTTGGATAACGAAAGAATCTGAGGCTGAGGTGGCGTGGAATGGAGATTAGTATATCATATTCTGTTTTTCGATGTTAATTTTTTACTCAAATGGATGTGTCTTTTATTGTATTGTCAACTCAACGGTGACATGGTGAATGGGACGACTCGAAAACAACACTTTCTTTCCTTAATTTAATTGTTGGATTGAAATAGGTCACGATTCAATTGGTCTGAAGAGTGAGAATGTAAAAAAATATTAATAGTTAATTTGAAGTTAATTAAAATTCACTAAATACGAAAATTCATTTTTTATAAATTTACTAATTTCTCATTTTTTAAAATTTTTTACTAATTTATATTTTAATTCATAAATAAAATAAAAAATTTAAATAAAAAGAGATAGTCAATTAAAAATATAAGGTATAAAAAATTAAGATAAAAGAAATATGATTTTATTTGTTGATGAACTTTTTTTTAACAAGTTAAAAAATAGAGACAGTTCCACTTTAAAATATGCTTAGGTTGAAGTGGTATTTAATTCTCATTCCTTGAAGATTTCAAGGTTAGCTTTGTTGATGAAATAGATGTGATTGAAATGTGAGATCCAATTAAATGAGTTATTTTCTGTATGAATTAGTTATTAATAAAATTGGTAAGTATTTTAGAGTAATCAGGGTGACAAAAAAAATTATTTTTTATGAAATTAATTAAAACAATAAAAAAGTTTTACACCATATTCTAATAATATAGAGAGAATTAATAAAACTACCATCCAATGCCAATACTAAGCTAATTATTTTTGCAAATAAGAAAACATTTGTAACAAGGATTTTTACTTTTAAATTCTGAATGAGTGTCGGCATTCATTACGAGGTTATGCACTTTCAAATTCTTGATTCATGTTGTTATTCATTGATGAAATTTCAAATTAGAAATTAAAATATCGTAACTTATTCATGAAATAATATTCTTAGTATTTATCTTTTTTTTAATGTAAGGAACTGGTTGGAAATTAGTGAAAAAGGAAAATAAATACATGAAATGTATAGTCATGCTATATTGAAATTTTGTTTTAACAAACTAAAGGTTTTTCCCCCTATGTTAGGCTGTATTTCAGGCGTGTTTATATACTAACTAAACACTAATAACCTAACTTTCTCTTTTCATTTGTGGTCCATTAAATGCAGGTCAAACGTTCAATAATCACCGAACCCAGATAAAATGTTCAATAGCAATACCAAAGTAAGCTTTGACCAAAAAAAGCATGAATATTAAATGACACCAAAAGTCAGAATTAGGATTTACTGACATATAAAAACTAAGTTTCTTTGTAGTCAATCACAACTTTATTACTAGGATTTTTTAACAGGTGCAATTTTACACGACAATTGACAAAATAGTATAATTAAAAAAAAATCTAAAAAATATTAAATTATGACAAGGTAATACGATTTTAGTTAAAATATAATAAGAGAACACCTTAACATCACTTCAATTCTTGACACAACTTCTTCCAAATAGGACTAACCCATTTCATTAATCTTTTAATATTTTATCATAATTAATCTATGAAATTATACCTATTTGATAAAAAATCCTTATTAGTACACACAAAAAGAAATAAAAAGTAATGCTTGTGCAAGAAAGAGTACTTAAATATCATATCACGAATACATCTAACAAGAGAACTACAAAGAGAGGGATTTTTTTTTCAATAGAAATTTTATCTCAGTAATATAATTCTACCGGCAAAATTTGCAGAGACTATAGCTGCAGTGTTTTCTGTCAAATAAAACCAAGAGTAGGGTCTTTGACACTTGTCATAATTATGAAAGGAAAATTGTGAAATCTTAGTAATCCATCCCACTTATTATCTACCCATTCTGACTTTTATTTAAAAGGAGCAAAAATATGTTAATTGTTTTTGACAACTCCAAGCCTCAAACGGAAATCCTCTTCCATAAGAGGAAGACCATCTTGCAGCTTAAACTTTGGTTCCCAGTTAAGTAACTCCTTTGCTTTTGTTATGTCTGGTTTTCTCTGTCGGGGATCATCAGGAGTGTTGTCCACTATCTTTATCTCCACACCTGGATTAACTAGCTGCATATCAATCACAAAAGCATAAATTAAAAACTATTTTACGATAATTCCGTTAGTGTAGATGGCATGCACTAATCTTGTATTGTGAAAACATGCAGCCTTCCCCTTAAAACAGTTCCCTCCCGTGGTTACCAAGTTTTGAATCACATTAACACTCATAAAACGTAAGTATGAACGAAACTTGAGAAGTGAACGCTAATAAGCTTTGAACTAACCTCCTTCACTTTCTCAGCAAGTTCAAGCACTGTAAATTCACCTGAAAAGGCAGAGAGAGTTAGGCAAATAAATAAGGGAAAATAAATTAAAGATGTTTTGCAATATAAATGTAACCTGGATTTCCAAGGTTGATTGGCCCGGTGTCGGATCCTTCCATGAGACGGATAAGGCCATCGACCTATCACAATAAAACGTAATTAGCTTATTAAATACTAATAGCAACTCAATGCAAGAGATATGTGCATACGTTATGGGATATATACCAGATCAGAGACATAGCAGAAACTGCGAGTTTGTGTTCCTGGAGACTGGACCGTCAAGGGTTCACCACTAAAACACACCAAAGATATTGAGATAAGCATCAAATTAGAAATGGGAAGACGGAAAAAGAAGACACGGTTAGTCTACAAAATCAAGGTATTAAAATAATGAAATCAATAATTGATGCTAGTGAAGTGACTGCACCCCCCCCCCCCCCCCCCCCCCCCCCCCGGTTGCTCGCATCACACATTCTATTAAAGACCTCAACGCGGGCCATGATTAACAGATCAAACAACCCATGTAGAAATAATACTGCAGCATATAAACCACAAACAATAAAAGAAGTCTTAATTACCGAAGTGCTTGAGCAATGAAGTTGCTGACAACACGCCCATCGTCAATATTCATGCGCGGCCCATACGTGTTAAAGATTCTTGCAACACGTATTTCTATGTTGAAAGAATACAAAAAGTCGGTTAAATTACAAAGAAAAACTTTGTACCAACTATACCTTACAAAGAAGAATAGGCAATTATGAAGGAAAGAAGACCATAAATTACCTAAGCCATGCTGCCTATGATAGTCAAACATCAAGGTCTCAGCCACACGTTTTCCTTCATCATAGCAACTACGAACTCCTGTAGACATATTAGGAATTTAGGATGATGTTTTTGTTAGTCAAATCAGTTTATTATTTTGTGACAAGAGCTCTACCATCGAGCTTTCAAAAATTGTTGTTTTCCAGGGGCGGTGTAAGCATATCGATTCCATTTCTTAAGTAACCTCAGCAATGATGGAAAGGTGAAGCTGGTACATTGTGGTTCATTTAATGAAGTGGAAGACATAATGACTTAACCACTCAAGCTATTCATGAAATTGAGCAAGATACTGGGAGCTTGCAAGGTTCCTAACTTCAACCATAATCAAGTTTAGGGAAGGATATGTTAGGATAAGGTTTCTTAGTAAACTCAGTTTATTATTTATTACTAATAAAGTCCTGAATAATTGGACTTATTTGTAGGTTGGATCCATTCTACTTAGTTTTCCACATTGTAAGGGTTGTTGAACGTGAATGCTGAATTTTCTCCAGTTCGTTGTAAAAGGCTTTTATTAGTCCCAATGTTACTAAATAAGTCATATTTTTTTTCAATTCTGTGTGCATTAGCTTAGTATCTAACAATGAGAATCCAGTGCTTAGATCACATTTACCAAAATATTGTATTAAAAGAATTTCATCGACTCAAAAGGATCAACTTTGCATCAAATAGTTAATGATTATGTGGAAAAGCAACGGTCCACACACACTTAAAAATTTCAATGCTTTTAGCTTCTTAAGTCCATGACTAATTATTGTTTGTCATGAAAAATAAATTCAAGCCATAAGCCACTACTAAATAAGAGATTAGGTTTCCATGGTTTATACAGTGTAGATATCTTCCACAATCACTAGCAGAAATACAATCTCACTTAAGAAGCAAAAAGATAGAGATGGAGACAGAGATAAAAGCATGTACCAATAGGATTCACGTTTCCCCAATAGCTTTCTTTTTGGGGATGCTCAAGAGGATCCCCATATACCTCCGATGTTGATGTAAGTAGAATCCTGACAATGAAATAAGTAGTAAGACTTCACCAAAACAACAAATTAAATAAAATTAAAAAGGTGATAGAAGTTGAAATTATTGAATTCCAAAGAAATTTGCCAACCTTGCTCCAACTCGCTTGGCAAGCCCAAGCATGTTCAGTGTGCCAATCACATTTGTCTTTATTGTCTGCAAAAATTATTATCTCCTGACATTAGATAATTTCTCAAGGATCAGCAGAAAAACAGAACTTTCAGGAAATGAATAATAATAGATAAATGGCTGTAGAATAAATATACTGTAGATTGCAGAAAGCAACATAATGGGCCAATGACTATGAAACGAAAGTTAAAAGCAAAACCATCAGCAGTTGCGAAAAATATGTTAGCATGCTAACCAAAAGATAATGAAATGCAGAAAAAATAAGAATCAAAACTATACCTTCACAGGATTATATTTGTAGAATATAGGAGATGCAGGGCATGCAAGATGGTAGATCTGATCAACTTCAATCACCAAAGGTTCAGTGATATCTACACAGGAATCATAACGATAATGTGCATCAGCATTATTGATTTTCAGACAGATTTTAAGACATTCTAAACATAATATACAAAGTAAACTAAAGTATCACTGATAATGTTGCTCAAGAATAGCATACAGCAAGGAAACTGAGCAACACTGAAGTTGACTAATGAAAGAGCTGAAATCTAAAACATAACTACTGAAATTATACCATGACGGATCAGCTCAAATCTGGGATGGCCCATCCATTTTTTTAGATTATCCTTTGATCCAGTGAAGTAGTTATCGACAACAATGACCTGATTAGAAGTTATGTCAACAAAATATAATAGTTGAAGGAAAAAAAGCTGTTAAAAATCAGAATAAACCAATTATCTAACCTCATTTTTTTCACATTCCATCAATCTATCAACTAGGTGAGAACCAATGAATCCAGCTCCTCCGGTGATCAAGATTCTCATGTTAGACTATTGTCAAGAATGAAAGAAATGTTAGTGAAATCCTTCTTTATAATCACACGACAAATTTCAATCAACAGTTGTAAGATGCATGCCTGCTGGCATACACACATACTTCTGAACCAAAGGTATACGAGATAATAGATAAATGAAAAAAACAACAACTCAGTTTCATGGATTAGTATATCCTCCTCAGAATAACTGAGTTGTAGCCATTTTGCAGGGTAAGCTCCTATGCTTCGATTTTCTAAAGGTTCAGTGACTGCATTCTATGAAAACAGCAGACCGTACTGCTTTGAAGTGCCAAAAAAACAAACTTAAATTAATAAAGTTCATCCATTATATTTGTTTTGAAAAAAATATACCATTGAATATGAAAAATAAATCTACCGAGCTAATTAACAACAAATCTTAATTGTACGATCAAGTAACAATAACAATAAGAACAACTGGCAAGAAAATCGTAAAATAGAAAAAACAACGGTGCACCTGATAGAATTTGGAGAAACGCAAGGGAGATGGCAGGGGAGGCTGCTTCGGTGACATAGAGGAATCTCCATGAGAAGAATTCGCTGCCATTGCAAAAACCTTTGAAGTTCAACTCCTGCACCAATTTCAAAGAGGTTAACCGTTTTCCTCTCAGCACGGATCGAATAATTGTAGCGAGTTATCAAAATATTCGTGCCATCAAATAAAATAACCTATTGGGGAAAGAGAACAGGCAATGAACCTGATCGCTTGCTTCATAGAAAAACCAAACAACCTAACCCAATCCAAAACCCTACCCACTCTTCTGATCCAAACACACGGTGATCATGAACGAGACTATATATAGATCCAAATACGGGAGATTCTTGCACCAAATGCAAAACTAAGCAAAACGAAAACATTTACAAATTCAATTCGATAAATAAAAGGAGGAAACCTCAAAACTGAGGGAATGTTGAAGGACGTAAAATGATAGGTCCAAGGCAACGAAAGGAGTGAGGGAAATAAAAATCACATGCAAAGAAAATTACCTAATACCTGATCGGAATTGAAGGTTAAGCAAATGGAAGAGAGTGAAGAATTTGAGTAAGCAAGGGGAAGGAAATTGGAAATTGGAAATTGTGTGAATGCAATTTGTTAAATAAAATTGTGATTGTGATGTGAATCACAGACTTAGAGTGAGGCACGCATGAAAGAGCTTGGGGTTCTTGAGCTTGTTTGAGAGACTGAGCGAATATTGCTGGGTGCCACGTCTCTTCAGGAGAGTTGCATGGGCTCACGTGGATCGGGACAAGACAAAAGCACCAGATTTGTTTGTTTGTGGCTGGGTTTAGATTAAAATAATTACAAACTAACTGATTCTATCCATAAATATTTTCTTCAGTTGAAACACATTGGGATCTCAATTACTTTAATTTAATCTTTTAAATTATTTGTTTTTTCTTATCCCTTTTATTATAGTTTTAAGGAAACAAGTTTACACACACAACACACGTATATCATCCATATTATTTTAAATTTTTTTATGTTAGCATCATTATTATTTAAGATATCAATTAGGATCACGCTCACGTATTCACATAACAAAATATTATTAAAAAATAAAATACAAAAATACGTAATAATGGAAAAACAATAAATTAATAATTTTGTCTATATTTTATTTTATATTTAATATATTAACTTGTGCATAATTGAATTGATTTTGACCATTTTTACTATTTGAGTTTGGTCCTTAATTTAATTATATTGGAATTAACATATATTTTAATATTATTTAGGTTATAACTTGATATCTACACTTCGTTTTAATGTGATTTTTTCTTCCAAGAAAGTTAACAAAGAGTCTACAATCACATAATGCAATCAACCACTAAATATTAAAGAATTACTACATTTTTTAAAATTTCATATTATGCGTAATCTAATTATGATCGTTCCTTAGAATGTTAAATAGAGGAAAACTAATTAGTAGAATTACCCTGAATGTTCAATATAATTTCAACATATTTGAATCAAAATAATTCATCAAATGTGACTTATTAACTCCAACACTTACAAACTTCCACTCCTAATAATTAATAATCCAAAACTTAAACTTATACAATTCATTTCTCCATTTATTTTATCACTAATTCATTGAATATAGAACTAGTACATATTCTGAAAAAGGATACAAAATATAATTAATTAGAGATAAAAAATAATTAGTCATTTAATTGACTAAGTTAAATATTATTTTATAAACTAAAAAATTATTGATGTCTAAAATAATTTTTATTATTAATAAAAATGTATAAAATAATTTATAAATTAATATTTAACATTAATTATTAACTATTTTAAATTTTAATTAATTACTAATTTAATTAAAATAATAATTTAAAATATAAAGTAATTAGTAGTTAACATATTGGTGATTAATATTAAATAAAAATTTAGAAATTATTTTATATTTTTTATTAATAATAAAAACTATTTTAAATACCAATAAATTTTTAGTTTATAAAATAATATTTAACTTAACAAATATAATTATTAGTTATTTTTTATTTATTTTTAAATTAGTTAATATTTAATAATTTTTTTTAGACATAATATATTTTTAGTTATTAAAAAAGTAAATATTCTTTTAATTTTACAGAAACTGTAAACTAAAAACATTTATGTCTATTTATTAACATATTTATATTTTTAATTTCAAATGATTATACTTTATCATCTAAATACAAGTAATTCGTAATCCATTCCTTAAAGGTAATTACTTCAAAAATAATTTTACCAAAATATAAAACGATTATTTTTATAAAAAATGTTATTATAAAAGGGATTTAGTTAAATAAAATTGGAAAGTCCAATTTAGAGAAGTGTTTTTTTAAACGTTCAAAATCAAATATATTTTAAAAATGCACTAGTAAACATCTCGTACATTTTATGTTTATTTAAAATTTAAATAATATTATAAACAAATAATAAATAAAATAGTTTATATTTTCATCAATGATGATACTAACAGGGAAAACAAGAAAAAAAATCATAAAAGCTAAAAAAATGGATCTAAGCTCACAAGAAACACATTCAATTGAACAGAACTTAAGTTTATTCGTAGAGGAGATACAAAAGCTCCTCAAATCCAAAGCTCAACCCACCCAACAGCAATCTGAATTTTATTTTGCTACAAAGAACACATTAAGACACCTACAGTAGCATACAATAGAAAAAGAAAGTTGAAAGAAAACTTGCAATAGCTAGTTTTGAGTTGAAAAAGATTTCAACTCACAACAACAGCATTTTTAAGAGAAGTTGGGTGGAGAAGCGATCATCATCATATTGGATCAACTGAAGTGCAAGTTCTAGTGTTCATGGCTGCAAGTTCTAACCTTCCTCTCCATAACTTTCAGTATAAAATATCTTAAAAGTAACATAATCATCCAGATTCTATGAAAATATTCATTATGACATGAAGTGTAGGAATAAAACAAGCTTAGTTTTTGTTGGGAACCCCAAGCCTCAAACGGAAATCCTCTTCCATAAGAGGAAGGCCATCACGCAACTTGATCTTTGGTTCCCATCCCAGCAATTCCTTTGCTTTTGTTATGTCTGGTTTTCTCTGACGAGGATCATCAGGAGTGTTCTCAACCATCTTTATCTCCACTGCTGGATTAATAAGCTGCAAAACCAAGCCATAAATCAAAATTTTCACCAAAATTCCATTTTTAATCCACAGGGTAAACATAAAGTGCTTTCTTTCTCCCACATTACTTTGTTGATTGCATATTGCAAAGCACATGTATTATCCCTCTCACGAAAACATGTTCGTAATTCGGTATCAAAGAATTCCTTGGTTCAAACTGTTGTTTAAATCTTGCAGTTATAATATGACCAGACTGACACATAAGAGGGGTGTGGGATTGTCCAAGAATTTAAATGGTTTGTAATGCAAGTTACAACTGACCTCTTTCACATTCTCGGCAAGTTCAGTCATTGTAAATTCGCCTGGAGGAATAAAGTACCAAAACATTAGCATTTGGCAGAAAAATCAGAGCTCAAACGACTCAGTTGTGATACAACCTGGGTTCCCAATGTTGATTGGACCAGTGTTTTCCCCTTCCATCAGGCGTATAAGTCCATCAACCTAATAGATTTCAAATGTATAATCATAGTCAATCACACCTAGTTCTTGATTCAAGATCATAATATACAAATGAGAACCATGTAGCAAATATACCATGTCAGAGACATAGCAGAAACTGCGAGTTTGAGTTCCTGGAACTTGGACAGTTAAGGGTTCACCACTATAACACAAAAATGCACATGATAAGCAACAAATAAAGAGCAGGCTCAAGAAGCATATAATTCATACGGTTATAAATAAGGGTTGAGTTTTTTTATTAGTGTACTTGAATAAATCGTTATACTTGATTACAGAAGATGTTAGTCATAAAAATTAATTTATCAGCTTCTCCATCTTGCCTATAACATTATAAAGTTAAAGGATTTACCGAATTGCTTGAGCAATGAAGTTGCTGACCACACGACCATCATCAATATTCATACGTGGTCCATATGTGTTAAAGATTCTTGCAATGCGTATTTCTGAGAAAAATATATGAAAGGAAAATCATATTAAGTTAATATTTAACGGCAATGCATCACTTGTATTGTCTATGAGAAAAAGGAATTACCTATTCCATGCTGCCTATGATAATCAAACATCAAAGTTTCAGCAACACGCTTGCCCTCATCATAACAACTCCGAACTCCTGTACACACGCATTTTTATGTTTAGGCTATATCCTCACAAGTTTCAGCACAACATATTTTTAACAACACTTATTACAATATACTAAACAAGTAATTGAGGAGAATCTCACATCGTGAGCCCAACACTTAGGGAAAAATGTTTCTTAACCCACCCCCTAATCAAATTTTACCGAGTCACATAGAACAACAGATATGGCATATATATTATAATCAATGAACATTCTAAGTTCCTACAGCTTTGAAAATATGTGAATACTGTAGATCTTATCAAGGTATAATTCAAAGAGATCATATACTTGCAGCTTTCAGATCATGCTCATTAACAAATGCATGTTCAAAATGAAAAACTATTTTGAAGTGTGAAAACCAAACATTGAGGTATACATTATGATGAACTCAGCTAAATCAGTATTGGCCCCACTATGAAGCCATTGACACATCAAGTTTGGATTGAGAATGAGATGTGTATGTACCAATTGGGTTAACATTGCCCCAGTAGCTTTCTGGTTGTGGATGCACAAGAGGATCTCCATATACTTCTGAAGTAGATGTAAGCAAAATCCTGTCAATCAAAATTAAAACTTGGTAAAATCAACAATTGGTAATGATTTAGCTTATCAAATTTATCTTTTAGAAAAAGAGATAACCTTGCTCCCACTCGCTTAGCGAGCCCAAGCATGTTCAGTGTTCCAATCACATTTGTCTTTATTGTCTGTAAAGTTTTACTGTAACTGTTAGATTATTTCTCAAAATTCGCTATAAGAGAGAAATCAACCAATGCGTAGGTCATAAACACAGTTGAATCAATAAGCAGACTAACAATTGAAACATTATAACAATATATATGAAATTCCCGTGTTAAATCTGCAATAGAGCCAGGGGTGCACTGGGAGGACTTCAAACTACTTCTGTGCAAGAAGTAACTCGTGTAGAGAACTGACAAGGAGCGTGGTAAATGACAGAAATACAAAAGTAGATTCTAAGAAGCCCACCTTTACAGGATTGTATTTGTAGAAAATTGGAGAAGCAGGACAAGCAAGATGATAGATTTGATCAACCTCAATCAACAATTGCTCTGTGACATCTGTTCAGGGAAAAGAAAAGTATATACTTCTAATTAAATAAAAACACATCTAGAAACAGAGAAGAAACTCTGCATATGATAGCATTATCATTCATGTTGTGTTGAACAACATTACTGGTGTCTGATTTAGAAAATTTGAGAATAAACCATCGGAATAATCCTTAAAATTACAAGCACAAGTCATTTTATTTCCTAACATTAGGAAAACTAAATTTTAGTCCTCAAAATTAGCAAATATTAGTCCCTCTAGTTCCTAATGTTAAGAATCTGTCAATTTGATCTCTTAATTTAACAACTATAGTCATTTGTCTCCCTGACTTTAAAGCACAGAAGTCAACTTAGTACCTGGCCTTGTTGTGCATCATCATTTAATTTGGTTCCCATACCCGACTAAGTTCACTGATAAGGACTAAATTGATTGATTCATTTATGTTAGGGACCAAATTGACTGATAATGCATACTTTAGAGACTAAATAGTTGACAATTGTGAGAGTTGGTAGCTAAAGTTTCTTTTTCACAATATCAAGGATTAACTGACTGATGCTTATAATTTTAGGTACTGATTTGGTGTATTACTTGAAAATTTATATATTTTTTAATTTAATATCTTCATTAATAACCAACAAGCTTCTGTTGCATGATCTATCACAGTCTTGAAGATATTTCACAATCTAGATGACTAAAATTAAGAAGCCAAACACACATTACAAGGTGGGAAGAAAGGAAAGTCAGAAATTGGAGGATTGCAATGAAGAAAATAATAAAACTATACCATGGCGAATTAACTCGAATCTTGGATGGCCAATCCATTTTTTAAGGTTGTCTTTAGATCCAGTGAAGAAATTGTCAGCAACAACAACCTGATTAGACAAACATATTGTCACATCTTGTTCCAAAGTTTTATAGCACTCATTGAATAACTAATAAACTTCAAAACTGTGTACAGAAAGATATCAACCATCCTAACCTCATTTTTTTCATTTTCCATCAGTCTGTCAACTAAGTGAGAGCCAATAAATCCAGCTCCTCCGGTAACCAGAATTCTCATATTGGACTGTTGTCAGAGATGAAAGTAACATTGTAAAACCAAGAGTTCACACAAGGAAAGGGGAAAAAATGATTAAGTAAAAGAAGATATCCTGGCAAGAGAAGTGTTCAGGTTGTCAGTGTTCTCTAGATATTGAGATGTAATACGATGTTTTAGGAACATGTACCAAATGAGCTGAACTGTGGTGTGCAATAGAATGCATAAAGTGTAATTTATAAGTGGAAAAGGCATACATTTTAATTGATTGATTGGCAACAGGAGTTGACAAGCAGAAGAATGCAATCATAACATAAATTTAGACAAGAGTAAGCATTGAGATTTAAACTAAAATGCCAACAGCTACAAGATCAAACCAGCGCACAAGTTGACATTCAGAGAGATCTGAATTGAGGAACTCATGTTCCCAACAGACATTAAATGTACCGAATTACTCTAAAATAAAATTCTAGCCAATTAAAAAATTATGATTATTTTATGTTCCTTTATTCTAAACTACAATTGGAATCAGCACCACCACGAATAAAGATTCATTCATAAAAGCAAAAAGGGAAATCTGACAAGCACAGGTAAGTTAAGCCACTTATCTGGAAATAAATGGTTTTATAGTAGAACATGTCATGATCAATTGGTCTTATCAATAGAGATCAATTTGTAACAAAAGTGAATTGACAAGAAATTTGCATAACATGATCCAAACAACAATCATAAACACAATGGAAGAGTAGAGTTCACCTGAAAAAACTTGGAAAAACGCAAGGGAGATGGCATGGGAGGTTGCTTTGCTGCTCCATTGGAAGAACTCGTTGCCATGGTCAAAAAACCCTCTGCAACTCAAATGCAGAACCAATTTCCAAACGGTCAAAATTTCAAAGTGAGTACTCTATACACACAATCGTTAAGTTGCAAAGTTTTTCAAAACCAAATCTAGTAATTAGTAACAACAGACACTTCAACTACATCCGAAAGAAAAAAAGAGATTGAGAGCTAACAATGAACCTGATTGAGACTCAAGCAAAAAAATATACAAATTCAAAACCCCAAATCACAGATCTGATCCAAACACTCCATGATCAGCCAACAATTTATAGAAGAAAGAAGATCCAGGAGTTCGAAATTTCCCACCAAACGGTAAATTAAAAATTAGATTTTTAAATTAGTTAATTCCACACCCAACAATAATTTAATAGAAAAAAATGATTTAGGGATCCTTCAAACTCACGGAAAGTTAAAGAACATATGATGAAAGGTCCTATGCAACGTCGATGACACAAAAACAAAAGGGTGGCATCATACCAAACATTGAAGACATAAAAAAAAACAAAGATGGCGAAAGTGAAACTGAAAATGCATAAGTAGAGTACGAAAGCAAAGCATAAACATTAAGTAAAGGGTACATGCAGCGGTTGAGCTTGATAATTGTGTTGAAGTTGGCTTTTGAAACTTGAATGAGATGTGGGTGTCTGTCAGAAGTGCGTGTACGCATATATAAGGTTTTGTTACAGTGTTTTGGACTTCGCAGGTAAATTTTACCGTATAGGATAAGTATCTGTTTTCTCAGCACTGTAGCAGATGAGATTGCCAAACACAATTAATGTATTTATTTATTTTAATTTTTTTTCCTTTTTTTGGTTGGATTTTCTTTTCTTTTCTTTTCTTTTCTTTTCTTTTCTTTTCTTTTCTTTTCTTTTCTTTTCTTCTTCAAATAAACCTATTCAAAAAAATAAATTCCCAAAACTAACGTCTCAAGTGGAATTCTGATCTGATTTTTTTTAAGAAAAACGTTTTCAGAAATATTGAATGTTTGTAAAAGTATTCCTTTGAAAATATTAATATAAATTATCAAATAAAAATAACTTATATTATTTTGTATTGGTATGAACCGAGCGGTCAACTACCATAACTCGGTCTTCTTGACTGAGTCGATTGAGTCATGTATGGACGTGTAGGCCGATCGACACACCTAAATCATTAACGTTTAAATTAAGGTCAGTAAAGCTAACTATCATTAACTAGGTAATATGCCGTAAGTGAAATTCATTTCACTAATCTGACCCAATAAGGTAAGTTCATTAAAATAATATAAATATCGCATATTCAAATAATAAGGTACGTCATCATCACTATATACCTCCGAGTGCTGAATACCATTTTTGCTGATTTGAGAATCGTAGTACCTTCTGCAAATACCCTTATTCGGCATTCACCTGAGATTGAGCGACCAAGACTCAAAAGAGTAGTATCGAGACGAGAATGACACTTTGAAACTCTAATAGTCTACCCGAAAAAAGAAAAAAGAAAATTTATGAGTTATTTTTTCAACTACACTTTCCGGCTACCAAAAATCACTTTGAGAATTCAGACCTTCAACTCAAATTCTGACTTTCATATAAAAAAAATCTATTTTATTTTAGTAGATATGTTGACAACAGGTTGGTTTAGAGTTTTAAATTATTTATTGACTAACTATTTTCATACATATCTTATTAACTTTGGTAATTTGTTTTTCTTCCAATTATTTAGTAAAATGTTAATTTTAATCAACTAAGTATCTTTAAATATCACGGAATTTAAATTTAATATATCTGACCTTTAAAAGCCATTAAAAGTAGGACTGCTAATTATCAAAATGGGTAGGTTGCGTTGGAATTATTATATTCTAATAAAATTTTAATTTGTTTAAAGAACATGTTAATAAAAGCAAGGCTTAGATATGATATTATTCAACTACGATTGTAATTTCAGTTAAATAATACGATTAATATTTAAAAAATTCATTACACAAATTATTGAGACAAATTTCTAATTATAATTAAACAAAAACGTAAATGATACTTATCATATATATATAAACTAATTTTACCTTATTAAATAATATAATTTTCCGAATATCCTCCAATGGTTATAATTTGAATGACTTTTTTTCATTATATCAAGTTTAAGTTAAGAATAGTTTAAAAAATATTTTTAATTAAAACAAATAAAATTAATGTTATTTATATTTAAGTGACCGAGCTTAATAAAAAATACATGTTTGAAAGAGACATTAACTATCATTTTCAACGACATCTTTATTTGTATCTAACTTTCACACCCTTCTTCCTATAAACAAGTGAGAGAAATATAAGGGATATACTTTAAAAAATAAAATAAAATAATAAATTAGTTATAGAATTAATAATTTTAAATTACGATGAATTTGATTATATAATTATTAATTTTAAATAATTGATAATTGTTATAGTACTTTATTTATTGGAGATTTTATATTAAAAATATTTTATAATATATATGGATAGAAATCTCTTCTTATAAATTGATTTTATATTATTAAATTAGATTTTAAATATATTTCTTCATATCATTTAAATCAACCTTTATATTTAAGAGAAATCGGATAAATTTCTCTCTCTCAATAATTAATAATTAATGGGAGGGTTGAATTTCAATCTATTTTTGTTACCATCACCATAACTCATTTTCAAAATGTGATTGTCCAAGAGTTTAAGTGTAATCCACTATAATAAATAAGTCTATTTATGTAAATAATGTGATAAATGATTAGTGTTGAAAAAGAAAATGTCAATGAATTTATTGGGGAAAAAAATGATAATAATGACGCTTTCGTAGTGACGTGTATAATGAAGATGCATTTAAACCAGTACTAGATATCAACGTAATATTGACGTGGAAGATGAGTCTTTAAATTAGATTTTATCTTTAATTGTAACCACCATTATAAACAGCTAATACTAATATTAATTAGAAAACAATTTTTTTTTGGAAAAATAATAGAGTGGTATTAGTTATAATTTTACTTTTATATTAATTTTTTTTTTTAAGAAACTAGTAACTAGGTTGAAATTTATAGTATAGAAATTAAGGATCCATTATATTTTTCTATATTTATATGAATTAAATATTACGTTTTTTTCTTCTGTTTCATTTTTCTTTATTTTATCTACCAATCTAAAGCCTAAATATTTTATATTAATATTTTTAATACGATTTTTTTTTAATTCTAATAAAAAGAATACCAACATTTAAAGCATTACGTTTTTATGAATATTTTTAATAAGAAATAATTTTGTTTAAAATAATTTAAATATTGTTCATATCCTGTAATATTCTATTAATATTTACATAAACAAAAAGACCAAACAAAAAAATGGTCTTTTTAAAAAAAATATATTAGGAAGACTATCCTCGTAAATTATACATCGATATTCTTTCACAAAAAGATTTAATCTGAGTATTATTTCATAAGTCACTCATGACTTAACTTAGTTAACTATTCTTTCGATTTATAGTCACTTTTGACTTATTCTATTCAAATATTCTTTACCACAAGTCACTTTTGGCTTAACTAAGTATTCTCTGAACTAAGTCACTATTGGCTTAAGACAAATATAAGGTTTAAGTGATCAAAAATCACAATTATGCTTATTAGAAAGAGTAACATCTTTCAACTTATACGATGTTTAAACTCTCTAATAATTTGTTGGAATGAACACAATCAGTGCTTTTACAAAACTTTAAGGCGTAGAGAAAATTTAACAGTTTCAACGCTTGCAAAAAAAATGGCTGCTCTTCTTAATCTTTTCTTCGAAGTATGTCTTTTTTACCTTTTGCAACCATTTGATAAGCTTTAAACATTGAGAGGCATAATTAATTTCTCTTCTCTTCTTCATGTCTCTCTAATTTGCCAGTCCTAATTCATATCCAAGCTACAATTGTTTTTCAAAGTTTTTCTCCTAAAAATATAAAAATCTCTCAGAAGCTTTTATAGTTGTGTCTAAATTTATTTTGATGTGAGTGCTGCTGTCAAGATCCCCCACCTGCATTCATCACTAACTGCATTGAGAGGATCAAACAAAGTCTATAAAACTAAAAAAAGGATTTTACAATGTAGTTGTTCAAGGCATAACTGCATTGTCTAAAGAACCTGAAACAGTTCACCTTTACTGTTCGGAGCTTTGGATAAATGCCAGCTCCAAATTTCGAACTAGAGGTGTCCTCTAAAAATTTATTCAACTAGAGACACAAAACTAATTTGGCCAATCTTGGGTTATGGGGCTAAATGACGACTACTAGGATCGTAAATTCCAGCACCAAGAGCTATGAAAACCCAAAATACTAGAAAACTTATGACAGCCTTTTTCAACAGCTGGTCAGAATTGCTGACTTGGCGGTCATCTAACTCATTAGACGGCGGTGATGGAAAACCCCCATTGTCACTGATCTCCTGCTCCCTATCAATTCTGCTTGTCCCAGTTGAATGAGGTTGCAGCATACCCCAGTTGCCAATTTTAGAACATCTCATGCAAGTGCATCTTCCTCCAAGATATGATGGTGGTGTCGGAAAATTGTCAAAAAGTGCTTTCCGAAACATCTCTCCCCCTAATTTCAACTTCTTCTTAGTAGCTGGCTTTAAAACCTAGATTCGAAGTCATAAATTAGTTCATTTAAATAAAGCAAAAAATTTACAACGGTATTTTTTCTAAGAAACAAGAAATTGAGAATCTATATCTAGATTTGAGAGGCTCTAAGGATAAATGAAATTGCATTTAGTCGAACAAGCGATGCCTGCATACACTACATGAGCATCAACTTCATGACTACCTTCCCTATTGCTACTTTCTTTGCTATTTTAGCCTAAAAAATAAATGGAAAGGAAAGTTTACCTGAATAAAAGTCTGGGCAATAACACGAACAATTGCTGGCAGTCGGATGACAAACAAACAACCAAGTCGATTAGGAAAGTAATCTTGCAGAAGGGAGGAACAAGATCTCATCACTTTCATGGGAATTCTCAATGGAGATAACCCTTCACAGTCCACCAATACTGCAATTTGAGGGTTGTCTGCATCTACCAAGTGCAAGACTCCGTATTCTACCTGTGATACTGAAGTACAGCCACTGATTTTAAGATAAATAAACCTAAAGCATGAAACCAATAGAGCAAATATAACAAGAGAAATGCAACATGTTCAAAAAGAGAAACATACTAACTGCCTGAGCAAACTGAAGTCTATCTTCAGACGCCAAAGAGCGACAAGCTATCCCAAGCCTTACAATGAGGCAAGGTCTGTTCAAAACATCAAATCCATGCCAGAACACCATATTTGACCACATTTCCAGCTCTTCTCCTGAAAGAAATCGGTAACTCTCCCGCCACCGTATTGTCTTCTTGATTGAGGTAAGGAAGCATGAAAAGTCATTATTAGAAGCTGCGTAAAATCTGTGGAGCTCATCATCATTGATTCTGCATAAACACTACTAAATCATGGTCCGGTGCAACAGGAGAAACCAAGAATATGCAAGTAAATGTGCTATTGCTATCTAATAAGGCTGCGCTGGCCACAACTTCAGAACTTGACCCAAAAAATACAACAATACAAGATCAGAATGAGAATACATAAACAATTGGCCTAAATTTAACAATCATTGTTAATGACTGGATCTATTAATTATTGAATAACTATAAAATTAAGAAGTTGGTGCACACGCATATCCAAAGCTATTATATTGAATGTTATTCAATTACTAATGATTATTTAAAAAAGGAATGATAGGAACATGCTCTCTAACACACTGTTTTTAATCACAATCTTTTGTTGATTACACATCTTAATAAATCTCTCATTTTTTTTCAGTTTTCAAAAAATATTAATCAATAGTAGAGTGTACAGGTAGCACTCCTATTATTTCATATATGTTTAGTTTAGTGAAAAGAAACAAAACACAATTGTTGAATTGCTGATAAATTATTTATCTCGTGCAACTTTCTTTTTGAAAAAAGGTAAATTTCAAAATAACTGTCATTGTAGGAACATCAAATAGCCTTGTTTTGAAATAGAATTCTGTGAGAATCATATTTAAGTGTTTTTTATTGGAATGGTGTATTTAAGTACATAACAGAAACCATCTATACCTTTCCGGCAAACTAATCCCTTGATTTTGCAGCTCTTGATTAAGTAGAGTCAACCAGTTTTCATATTCTAAAACTTCAGGATCTATCTCACAATGACTGCAAAAGGAAAGAAAAATATTTGTAACACTAAAGAAACTTGCACAGGAGAATTATAGACATGGAAAGCTCCATATAATAATTTCATATTTATCATGAAAAACACGCAGGGCATAAGAAGCATTTTATTCACCTCAAGACTTAGTAACAGAACATAGTAATTGTGTAGGAGATTCATATGTATGGCGTGTGAAACATTGAAAGAGCTGATTTGGGGACAGTCCTTCACATGTTTGGCTCAATAACATCAATATCCTACATTACTTTCTGAGAAATATATCAGAGGCCTCTCAGCCAAAACTTTTTATTTGATCATAAAAAGCCACAGAGAAATAACAAATGAGAGGCATAATTTTATGAGTGAGGGGAAAATATTGTTCATTAGATGTATAAGGAAAGTAAAGATTAAGCTAAAAAGCCACATAAATTTTTTTAAGTAGCTATATGACTTTAAGTAACCTTTAACCGTTACCATCTATGTATAGTTGTAAGGTTAATATTTTTTCTCCTCACTCTCATAAAAACAGTTCTCATACTAGTCACATCCCCTGTATATTAGTAGAACCACAGTGCAGTGAACTTAGCAAGTCATTCATGTTGAAACAAGAGTAATACAAGATACGCACACATAATTTTAATGCAACAAACTTTAGGAAACACTTTCAAGGAGTAGCCCCAAACATCATATGTAAATAACAACGATAAAACTAATTTCTTATTTTATAAGGTCTACGACTTTGTGGTTGTGTGCACACAATTTTGTCTAACCAGAGTTGTCCAAAGCAAAGCGACAACTAAATCAGACTGCATGGTTTTTATGTTCAAGTTATCTTTGAAAATTCTAGGTAGGAAAAAATTTGCAAGATTCGTATAGGAAACAGAAAAATAAATAAATAAAACTGGTTTCAGTGTTTCTGTATAAATCTTTGCAAACAGGAAATGTCTTGAAAACAAAGTGGCAAATTTGTAAATTAAAAGAGAATGGAAAATAAAAACACGAATTAATACGAAGTAAACGTGTCTTTGGTTTTCCAAATGAAATACAGGGTCTACTTGGATAAATTTTCCCATAAACACTTTTAGAAAAAGATAACAAGAAAAAATGAAATAAATATCCCCACAAGCTAAAATTAACTTATGTATGAGTTAAAAATCATCTTTTAAAGAAACTAACATGAGAAAACTTCTACACATTAGCGCCTATGTTAATATTAGTTCATGGAAAAACTAATTTCATTTTTCCTTCATATTTTTCTATTTTAGAAGTTCTTACGAAGAAATTTACTCAAAAGACCCATAGAATAAGAAGGTATTGTTAGACTATTAATCCTGCAAACTGCACCAAGTTTGAAACAAAAATCTGCTAAAAAAATTTTCTAAGTTGTAGAAGTTGTAACAGTGTTGTCGAATCGTAATTAAACTTCCATTTTAAACAGTTTTACTGATGGGTTATTGTATTCACATACTACTACACTAGTACCTCACACTAAAACAATCATTTTATGAACTGTAGAATAATGTTTCCGCATCACCACAAATAACTTTCAGAAGCATGGATTACAATGAATCAACTAAAAAATCAGGAACCTAAATGAAACCTGGCAAATATAATGATGACCACTGGTCACTAATTCTATTACCATTAACAAAACTATTCTGAATGGCATTACAAATCTAGTCAATGTAGGATAGCTCCAACGCTTTCTTTAGTTGCTGTTTATCAGTTATTTGTGAAGCTAAATTTATATCTGCAACTTTATCATCTTTTAAGCAGATTAATGTCAGAGAATTCTGCATTACAAGAAATAACCCTCTACTATAGCATTATGAACAGAAAGGTCAGTGATAACTCAGATGCTAGCTTCGCATCATGAAGCTTCTAATCATATACCTTGTATTCAAGATAGGCTGTGCAGGAGATTGTTCGGCAGATACTTCAGAATCAGGATCAGAAACACAGTCGGATGTTCCATCACTACATTGTGGTTGATCAGTAAAGACTGTTGCAATCGAAAGCACTAAAAGTGGTCTTGAAAGTACCTGGTAATAGAGAAATTTAGTAGCTATCTGTTTCTTAAATATAGCTAAACCTGGTAAAAAAAAAAACAGAAAGAGAAAACTCCTTAATTTGGTCCTCCTTTATCTTAATAGTAAAGGTGGCCTAGGGAAATATCAAACATTACATCTTATAATTGCTAACGGTGACACAATACTAAAAGCATGAAGCTCTTAGAAAATCCATATGCATAGTCTCTATAGCGGCAATACCAATCCTTTTTTTTTTATATAAAACAAAAATAGGAGGAAAAAAATTATCTTTGAGAAACTTTCCTAATGAACATGATACATTGAAGCCACTAATAAAATGTATTCTCAAATCCCAAAAAAGTATCTCCTAGAATCATACAAATACAGATCATATGAACCAATTTCTAAAACTTAAAAACGATGATCCAAGCTAATTCACATTTACAGTAATGATTTTTCTGAACTATCATATTCCAATGCTTTAAAATTACATTCAAATATAACTTTTATGAACCCTTCAGAAATTAGTAATCACAAACCTGCATGCTCTTCACCAAACCCCTGAAGGGTGCCCACCTCTGAATCCATTTGAAAGGTGGATAGACAAGGATTTGTAGACCCTGCAGGCCTCGCCATACACACGGGCATTTACTCTTGGAGAACCTCCTCACGGTCTCTAATGCAGCAACTTTGAGTAAAAAAAAAGTGGCACGACCCACAACACTGCTTCCAAAGTCACCATGGGTTAATGACACAAGTTGTTCATAGTTTCTCTGTGCAAAGCCTTTAGGCCGTGATGCAACCAGAAGGTTTTTGTATGTATTTTTCCCAGTGATAACACTGCTTTCCTTAGAATTAGTTCCCATGCTCGAGGTAGAATTATCCACTCTATCTCCCATGTAAACTTAAGGCATGTCAGTTTCCCTAGCACACAGCAGAACATAAAAGTATCTTCAGTTTTAGATGCAACAATTACGTTTTGTTTGGATAAACTCCTTTAAAACACTTGTAAAAGAAGAAAATAAAAAGATAAACACATTAAATTTCTCTACAAAATAAAACCAAATTCCGTATCTTAGTTATCTCTATGATCCTCTGCACCCTATATAGAATTTAAATGCACCAGTTTATATTCTACAGAGAGGATTAATTCTTGTTTTCCTTGTCACTTTCCTTACTTATAAATATTTATAGAAAACTTTATATATTGTACAAGTGCCTATAGATTCCATTTTGAGGACATTTTGCTTAATATCAGATAAAATATCTTCAGAGTGAAATCTACCTGTCACACTAGAACATTCCAGTTCCAATATCCTCATCACTAGATAGTAAAAGAGAACACGAAATTATTGCACATTTTTTTTTACAAGCTGCAAGCCTACATCTACATAGCCGCAATGAAACTTACCCCAAATCCTGTTGGAAATCCCTTCTTAATTTAGTGGGAGACTATGACTAATGAATATTGGTAATTGATCCATTGAATATATTCAATGATGGACAAAATATATTCAGTAATGGACATTCCAAAGTCTTGGAATTGTATCTCTCTTGAAAACTTTGAAATTTAACCTAGAAAGTTGAAGATAGTGTTTTCAAGATATTTTGATCCTAGTAAGATGATAAATGCTAGAGAAGCATTGTATTTCATCCTAGTTGAGTGAGATTGAGTATTATACTCATAGAGTTTGAGAAACAAATATTGTAATCATACTTTCATAATGTAGGCATTTTCTGGATTAAGTCCCGTGGGTTTTTATTTCTTAAGTGAGAAGATTTTCGCACCTTAAACATGTCATTATTCTATTTTGCTCTATTTTCTATTATCTGCTTACACAAGTAACTATTTTGTATCTACACAAAGGAGAATTAGTTCTGATTTTCCTAACAAATTCAATACACCAAAGTAACTCTTCAAAACTTTTTAAATCAAAATATCAAACGTGAAACATGAAAGACAAAACGAGTAGCCTCAATTGAAATAATGCGGATTTGCGTTGTAATTAGCGAACTTAAAAAACACTACAGTATGAAATTAAAATTAGAAACAACACGATGCGTGAATATATAACGACGCTAGAAATAATCGAGGCAAAGGATATGACAGAAGCAATAGAAGCAGGAATAATTGCTAATTCGATCCGAAAGTGATGAAGATTCACCTGAAAGAAACGTGTAAATGTGTAGGTTGGGAGATTAGGAATACAGTGAAAGTAATGTGATGAGTTTTGAAGGTGTAAGGTTGTTGATCTTCTTTCGTCGCCGATTTCCACCGAATGATTCTTCGTTAATTAACTTTCCGAGTTGCTTTCATCGCAGTGGAAGATCGTTGGTTTGGGAGAGGGAGCGCAACTGAATCTGATTCTCAGACGTTGGGTGGCTACGTGGACGGTGGAGATGAGTTCAATTAGACGTCACTGTCTGTCCATCTGTTACTCGACGATCTTCATCTTTGGACATCAGACAAGCCAAACGCAGATTCTCTTTTGTGTTTGACTTAAATTAATCAATAATTGATGACGTGAATCACATGATCGTTTAATTTTGCATAATTACTGTTTAAGTGCAATAAAAAATATTAGAGTGAAATTATTTAAATTATAATATATTTATTAGTTGTTTTAAGAAATGATCAGATCAAATTAATTATAATAGGTATACTTGATTTAATATTTTATGTTTATTTAATGAAATCATTTTTATAGTGATTAAATATGTATTTAAATAATTGAATCATAAATTAATGTTAAAACAGTTACTATAATGTGTAAAATTGATTTTGATGTTAAACTAAATGAAACTCTAAAATGCCTTTAAATTGCATGTAAATATAGGTCTTTTTACAGCACGCATCGTAAATGTAGTTAAAACAATAAAAAAAATGTGGCTAGCAACTTTAATTATTTTATAGTTTTTTATTTCTTATTAATTTGCAATATCCCCTTAGCCATTAATATAAACATCTAAAATATATATAAAAATACATTAAATTAAGCAAGGTATTTTTGTAGGATTTTTGTAGGGACTGATGAGATGTTTCGGTTCCTATCATTGGTCTCGGTTCCTATTATTAGTCCGACTGATATTATGGTTTACATCAATCCAATTACATTTAAGTAGAGTCAGTGAAGTTAATTCATGATCAAAAGTTAGATAATGTATTCCTAAATATGGTCAAGTTCCTTAATTTGACCCAATAAGAAAGATTCATTAAAATAATATAAATATCACACATCCCAAAAAATCCAAGTACGTCATCATACATAATGCTCTGACAACCGAGCATTGAATATCTTTATTGACTTGAGCGTCGAAGTGTCTTCTGTAAGTACTATTTGAATTTAAACTTCGAAAAGATCAAGAGGTGAAACGAATAAGGAGAAGTAAGAAATTCTAACAAGAAGTGAAACGAATAAGAAGAAGTAAGAAACTTGTGAGAATGAGAGAAACTTAAATATAATCTTGAGAGAATGTGAGAATGAGAAAAATAATCTAAATAATTTTTTGGTTCCAACCACCATTTCAATTAAAAAAGTATTGATAAAAAAGCAAATATTTGTATTGTGTAAAATTACTTATTATATATTTATAATAGCATATATAGATGTAATTTAGTATTGCACCGAAGCATTTCACAAAATTTTAAATCAATATTAAATTTAATATTTTTATAATAATTATGTTACAAAAACACAACACACTCAAAATCAATCATAAAAAATTATAATTTTCTTGTCATATGTGAACTAGTTTTTGCTATCCACAGATCATTAATCAATTCCAAAATAGCAGTTGATTCAGAATTCTGGCGGAGCATAATCCATTTATACTGGTTTAAGTGACTCACCATTCCACTAAAAACTCAGCTAAGTTACCTACTGATCTACAAATTTTATGTTCTTCAATAAATTTCAGTGTAACGTGACAACGCGCATGAACTCCACGTGCAGGTCTCGTATGAATTGCCACGTACATGAAAATTGAGTCACGAGATTGGGAGAATAAAACTACGAGAGCGAGGGTGGGAAATTGAACAGAGTTCGATCACATCAAATAGTAACAATGGCGACGAATCAGAAACCGGTTTTTGGGTACGTGGTGGTTTACGTGAAAGACGTAGCCGCCTCGGTGGCTTTCTATGGCAAAGCCTTCGGCTATGACGTTCGTCGCTTAGACGAGTCTCACAGGTTAAATATTTGTGATTGTCTTCGTATGCAGAGTTAAATTACGAATTTGAGGCAGAGTTTATTTAATTAATTTGAATTTAGATGGGGAGAGTTGGAAACGGGGAACACAACTATCGCTTTCACTCCGATTCACCAGCACGAGACCGATAATCTGACCGGTGCGGTGCACAACTCTGGATCTGGTGGAGAAAGGCCACCCATGGAGGTTTGTTTTGTTTACTCCGACGTTGATGCTGCTTATAAGGTAACATAATTATTTGTTAATCCATACACATTATATGAAATTAATATGATATGTGTTTGTGTTGATTGATTTTTGGATTGAATGGATCAGCGTGCGGTGGAGAATGGAGCGGTGGCTGTGAGGGAGCCTGAGGGAAAGGAGTGGGGGCAGAAGGTTGGGTACGTCAGAGATATTGACGGCAACGTCGTTAGAATGGGAAGCCATGTGAAACCACCCAAATAAGTCTTCTCCCTTTGTTTATGTAGAAGAAACTGCGAAATATTATGCCTTTTACGTTAATTTAGTTATATATATATGTGTATTTACGGTCACTAAAGAATAAAATTGCTATCAACTAAACCATGCAATAAATGGTTTTTTCTCACTTGCAGACTCTTCCTTGTAAATGGTTCAACTCACAGAAATTTTATTCATATGATTTTGAACATGATAATAGATTTTTTTTACAAAAGATGGAGAAGAGATGAAACGATGGAAATAAATTAAAGAAAATGAAGGGAAGTACAAATGACATTTTCTATTCTTAGCGTATCTGCATATATGTTCATGAATTTTCATCAATTTCAACCTTCAAATTTACACCAATTAATTTGATCCAGCGTATCATATGACAATATGTAAGACATTTTATAACATTTAATATGCAACATTGTTAAATGTACTACAAATGTTTATTAATGTTTTTCTTAACATCCGTTTGGGTTGGTTCTCTACCTAAACCCCCTAAAGCCCAAAACTTGATTTGAAAAAGCTAATAATACCTCCCTCGCTCGAAGGGAAAGTCTCGAGTAGTAACAATAGTTTTATGACTTTTTTTCTGTGTTGCTATTGTGTGATTTGACACCTACTGGGAGTATTCTTGAATTACTAGAAAATGCTAATGATTTAGGGTCCATAATTTGGGGTGTATATAAAAGGTAATGGTCAACATTAAAGAGTAATTTAAAGAAGTCAGCCCATGATACTAATTTCAGATATAAACTATGTTATACACTCACTTCAATTGCACCTAAAGATATCCTGCATGAGTTATTAGATTGATTTATAAAAACCATAGTTCCTGTAACAAGAATATGCTTCAGATACAACTCCATCTGTACACGACGTTCGAACACAGATGTTTCGCTAACTGAGCAGTGATTAGTGATTCCAAAATGTAGCACTAAATCCCCGTCTCCCGCTGAAATGTTACCATTTTGTACTCACTAGACCCTTAAACTATAGACGGGAAGTAGGTATAAATTGTCTTGATGAACCATACCTTTTCTTTTGGTCAATATCTAGATAAATCATAGTGAGGTTATAAAATTACGTATTCCTAGTTTAGGATTACCCAAGAACAAATCGGGAGAATGTTCACCATTAAGAGCACTTTCTTCGCTATTCATGTATTATCAATCAACCAAATTCAACCAATCAGAACTGAACTTCTTAAGAGCCAAGTACTGGCCAGTGCAAAATCAACAATCACAATAGGGAGAAGCAGAACCTAAACTGAAATATAAACCCCTTTTAGATTTGAAATCCAAATATAAACTTCTGCAAATGAACAAAGTAAATTTTCAATAAAGAAGTCAAAAGACCGGCCAGAGCACTTAGAATACAGTTTGTTTTCCAAGTTATGACAAATGGCCATGCACAGAACATGGGACTGAAGAAAGGAGGAATATGGACAAGTTCCAATGCCATTCTTATACGCAGCAACAGTAACAGGTGAACCAATCCATTACACATTATATGTCCTCCAGTTCACAAAACCAGTATGAAGGGTCGCCAACAAATCACAACATTTCTTGTGACTTCCTTACACATCGGCTCACCTTTTTCTTGAAATCATCTCTCCTATCTCTCCACTCCTTCTGCAATACCATATCATACAGATCAGAACAAACTCAACAGAAATCCACACTATATATCAAGATGACAGGAAAAAAACACCACAAATAAAGAATTTGGTTGCCCCACGCAAAGCATTTCTACCAGAAAACATATTGGCAATGGTAATGTGAAATTCCCAGAACAAAAACGACTAAGAATAGTGCAGAAATACATGCTAGCTTTTATAGTAAAAAAAAGATATCACGAAAACCATCATAACAGGGTAAATACAAAACCAAATATGGAAAATGATTGAAATTGATATCCCAATTATTAATGTGGAAAACATAACAATTGCATACTAAACTATGAGAAACACTCAGATTTTATTGGCTTCTGAGCTTCACAGGTCTGAACATCAAGATTAAGGATTTTGCTTGGACCAGAGGGATAACTAACCTATTAAACCTTCATATTTAGCCATTGTACTTAATAAGAAAATGGAGACCATGCCTTGTCACGAGTTACATAGTTTAAATATCTTAGTCCATCAATCATACAATACAAAACAGTTCAGAATTTTTCTCAGATCAGAACAATTAGAGGGATGACTTCCACACATTCAATCTTAACATGTGGCCACTGTACTTATTAACTACTGGAAATTGGAGATCCCCCCTTGTCACAAGGTACATAGTTTAAATATCTCGGGTCAATTATACAAAACAATGGAGATGAAGATGGATGAAAAACCTAAGTGTTTTATGTGACTAAAAAAGTGCTGCTTCAGCTTAAACGTTTACAATGTTGGGTGAAAGTCAACAAGAGAATAAACTCAATGTAACAAAGATGAGAATGTTGCTTTTGGACAGATAGACATTACTATAATGCCTTGGGGGGTAGTTAGAATACCACATCTATTGAAGAAAATATGGAAGAATCTCACCTAGACCATCTGAAAATGTGCTTAGAAGACAGATAGCAATCCCAATTAGGAGAGTTGATCCTGTGGTTGTTAACCCTATTTCTTGAGGTAGACAAATACAAGATTTGGTGGCTGTTATTTAGTAACTTGTGGAAGTTGTTCATACTTAGAGAAGAAAACTCTTTCTTTAGGTCATTTCTGCTTAATAATTGGAGGACTATATCCTATTCAATTTCTAACTCGGTATCTCATCACTTACACCAACTAGCAATCAAGCTCAAGTATCTAGGAGAACATTTATCAAAGACGCTTCAATCAATACCTACTCAAATAATTATAGCATATACAGGATCAGAAGTAAACTAAGGCAATTGGTTTACAGTCCATAATAATATGGAAATAACTAACTATAAAAGGCAATTTACCAGTTAACTGTGCTTCGGCAGCATCTAATGAAATTCATACTAACATTTTCTTTACTAGGATACAAATAAGATGATGGGAAAAGACGAGTAGGTTACAGTAAAACAATCTAGTAAATAAGAAACGGTGGTCAAACTTACTGCAGCTTCAACATTTGCAGGAGATTCATCATTAGGGCTGGAAAGCATTGATATGATACTCAACACTATACTCTCTACCTGCAAGATAACAAATATATTGAAATATTAATACATTTGATTTAAAAAAACTTAAAACTTCACGAGTGACAAGTACATAAATTTGCTAATGGTCAACAAAATGCAATACCATTTTGAATGGACATCCAACAAAGTTATGAATAAGTTCTGACACATTTAATATTTGACATATGTACAAACATTTAGTTATTTCGTTTGATACATTTTTAGCTGAAAAGCTCTTGACTCAATCTTGGTCTTTCACTTCATAGTTATTCAAGCAATCCCAAACTTTGAATACTCTAATATTCAGCAGAGACTAATGATAAACATGAAAGATGCAACTCCAAACACAAGAGTTTGTGCATGGCTTCACTGTGGTTTCCAAACTGTTAATACGATTTCACCACCCATACGTTTCAACCCAATGCTTACCCAACTATTGTTCTCACCATAGCAATAGTGATGAGAAAAGTTGAAAAGCCTCAATAAGCTCCTCCACCAAGGTGAGATTGGTCTAGAAGATGGAAATTTATGCTAGTATTTCCACTTCCAAATGTAGGACTCGATCCTTCATTTGTAAGTTCTGGATTCTTCTCCCTCAATCATCCAGGTGGAGTTCATCATTTCTCCGAAATCCCTTGCCAAATGCAACTCCATTTTTTCCTTCACTTCCTCCCTCGGCACATTAAGAAAATGCCCATGAGCTATTGTACTAGATCAATACCTCTCAATGGTCCCACATAAAACTCAAACTTCTACTTAAAATATTTCATGGTAGTTGTTTGCTTCAAACCAAAAAGGTTGCTTCAAATGGATTTTGCATTATTGAAGAAGTCAAGAACCTTCTATTAATAAGTCCTTATGACTATAATGTTCTATTACCACTCTTCCTTCCTACTAACACAATAATCCTAGTGTCTCCATTAATCTTAATACTACACTAATCCCCAACATTAAGAATGTTATATTGGAACTTTTATCATCTAGATTCTCCATTTATGGAATGAAAGCTTAGAAAAATTATCCTTTCAGAATCTTCATGTTGCACTTTATTTGACAATTGATGGTATTAATATTATCTCCCTCTCTTTTTTCACGATGGGGAAGGAAGGTGAAGAGAGGGGAGGAAAGACGTATGGAGAGCTCCATTTTATGACAACTACTTAAACAGCGATTTAGCCCGTAATGCCAATGTCGCAATACAAAATTGATATGCAAACTCCCCAGCAATAAGCATAATAATATGAACGTCGGCAAACCCCAAGGAGAAAAACAACACAATTGATTTGCATCATACCAGTTTTTCCAATCTGGAAAGTGTTTACACGTTTTAGTTTTAACTATATCATTAAACAAGAGCATGCTGGACTTGAATGTAATCAAGATAAGGGGTATCAAATTTTAATTTAACCACTGAGTTGATTCATAGTCGTCAATATCCAAAACAAGTCATTGATGTAAAAAGGATAAGTAATTTATATTTTTCACATACTGTATGAACAGGTGTCCAACGTTCACTTGCAAGCTCATAACCATTTGGATCCTCACCAGGAGGATGAAGAATCGATATGCAAACCCGACCATCAGGATATACTGCAAATTGAAAGGCTTTCATGTAGTTTGTATCAAGGTAAAATAACATATTTAAAAAAAATTAAAGCACTCAACTCACCATTGGGATGCCATATCTCTGAGGAGAACTTCACTGAAGGTGGACTATTTGGATAATTGGATGGAAAACTCATAATAGCATTGAAAAAGCCCCCCTCGCTGTAATAAATTCAACCAATTGACAACAGGGAAAAAGGTTAGTAGAATTCCAACACTGAATAAGGGAAAGCAAACCCATGACATCAAAGAATATTTTGCAGGTACAATGAAAAGATAAATCCCAGTAGTAAATAGCAATTAAAAATTAAAAAAAAACACAATGAATTTCAGCAATTAGAGTAGGCAAGGAACAAGAAACGAAGTCATTAAATCAACAAAACAATCCAAGTGCGAATCAAATAAACAATTAAAAAAACCATCTTCGGGCAGAGAAAAAAAAAAAAACCTGCCCAGTAACCAAACCCCAAAGAAAAGACAGAGCAGAACCCAAATATCCAAACTTGGAATAGAAAATCTAGAAACAATTGCTTGAGAGAGTCTCAAGAGCAAAGGCATACTACAAAAATCAAAAGGAGATTGCTTACTATAGAGTATCTGGCGGTCCAATTATGGTGACACTCCATTCAAAAATGTTGATTTCGTCCACCAAACCGGCGGAGAAGCCGTCGACGGGGTTTTTGCAAAGATCTGCGAGGAAAGGGCAATCAGAACATCGCGGAGAATCCACGCCAAACAGGGCCCTATTACTGCGTGGGGATTCACAAAAGAAAAATGGAAAACCATGAGAGAGATAGAAATATACCTTTGAGCTGCTTTTGAAGGAGAAGGCTGGCCTGAGATGCCATGGAAGGAGAAGGCAAGAAGAGAAGAGAAAAAGATTGTGTAATCTTTTCAAAACCGACACCTCTTGATTGATTTGAAATTATTTATAACTATGAATGAATATGAATGAATGGGGGTTCAGGTCTTTCCAGGATTACACTGCCTGCGATCATTAGAACTCACCACCACCCATCTATACTTTGCTTAACCCAACCCGGCCCAAATGCCTCTTTCAACTGTTACAATCTTTTTGGTTCAAAAGAAAAAAATGGAGAAAGACACATTTCTCATTTTACCTTGGAGCAAATCTGGGAGGGAAACAAAACATTCTATTTTATTTTATTGATCTCAGAAATTCTCTACTTTAGTTATTCTAATTCAACAAAAGATTGGAGTGTCATCAAGGCAAAATGCTATGTTGCAAAATCTACCATTTCTAAACAATATAAAAAAAACTCAAAATGTTTGTGCCAAAAAAGAAATGATGGCTGAAAATGTTTGTTACAAAAAATAGAAAACTGATTTTTTTTCTGTTTTATATATTAGAAAAATATATTATTATTTTTGTGAAATAACATTTTAAATAATTTAAACAAAAATACCTATTGTTAAAGTAGACAGTCAATTGGATCGAGTTTGTGCTTTTTTTTTATTAGATTTAACTTAATCTGACTTAGTTTTAGTTGGATTGAATTGGAATGGAGTGATAGGTTTTTTAAAAAAAACTCTACTATATAATTTCAAAAACAACTTTTTTTTATATTTTTAGAATTATTTTTAAAATAATATACTCTTTTTTTAATAATTGAACACTTAAATATTTAAAAATACACGTTTAATTAATAAAATATTATTACTATTTAATTAATTAATAATTTTCATTAAATTATATTGAATTTTGATTTATTTTATAAATCCCTTCACCACCTATTAGATCGGATTATTTTAGGTTGAGTCTGGTTTAATTTTATCATAATTATAAGTTTTAATTAAATTTGCTACGGTTGGATTGTTACTCAGCTATAAAAAAAACATTATATATATATATATATTATTTTGAAATGATAGTTATTAAGGTTATTATTAAAGAAATATTTTGTATATAATATCAAATAAAACAAGTAAACAATTTGATATTTTTTAATTCATTAGGATTATATTACTCACTTAAATGTAATAAAAACATGTCATTCCTTAATGAAATTACTATCTATTTTATGGAATAAATGTTTACATTTTTTAATACTTGTATACAATTAAAAATAAGTCTATCAAAGATTAATTTAAATTTCTATCATGTTTTTGACACACACTAATCTATAATACATGTCTTGTTTATAATACGTACAAATTCATCCCCATTTAAAGAAAAGTTTTGTCAAATGTCACTTTTTCTAGTATTTTTTCAGGATACACTACCTTAACTATTTAATTATAGAAAGTTATCTATCTCATCACTTTTCAATTTAAATTCTGCATTTTTTATAATGTGAGAATTAGATTTTCCAAAACTGGTTACAATAAGTGAATAATGACTTACTGCAATTATAACAATTTTGATATTTTTGAGGTCATGTGTTACATAAAAAAAAAAACAAGAACATTAAATTCAAACAGAAAGGCAAAATCAATCTTTTGATATGTTCTTAAAATAATTAACCCTGCCACACCTTCTGGTAATTAACTCTTTCCATACATATATACCTTTTTTAAATTTAAATTGTATTGATACAAATTTAATTAATAACATGTTTAGTAGAACAATAATTTTTTTAGAAAACCTTTTAGACAGATTTTTATATTAACTTTGCATCACAAACTTCTCGATTATAAATATTAGAGATGGGTAAATTCTTCATCTATGTTTTAAAACATGAATAAAATGATTTTCTAATATGTAGATGAACACTATGCTTTGTATAGACCTTTTAAATTATAATAGGAACTTGTTTGGTGATATTAAAAATCATAAACTAACAAACAAACTCTTAAGAATAATGAATTCATAATAAGAGAATAGAGAAAAATGAGTGAAAGTATTTTAAAAAAAAAATAAAAAACATTTATTAAAGAAAGTAAAGATTTAAGTATTACAGTAAAGAAGTGAAGGCAAATTGCTAAATAAGGGAAACCAACATTCATAACAAAAGATAAAAAAAAAATAGTAAAAATAACCTAAACTTCTTTATCACATAAAGAGAAAATCAATAAGAATCATGAACCCTTTAAAAAGTATATAAACTAAATAACTAAATCATATGAGAGTATATGTCACAATCACAATAAGTCTTTCCTTCAATGTGCATGTTATCTTGATGTGGTTGGTGTCTAACAAAAAGAGTTTTTATCAAATGGGAATGGAATGATGTTGCAACATGAGAAGATATTTATTCACATCTAATATTTTTAAATTATCAAATATGTATTATATGGTTCAGATGGATAAGGTCACATTCAATATATGATAACATAATATAAATTTGGTAACAACCCAGATAACATAAATTTAACACGATTAATTAGTATTTGATGTTATGTTAATATAAAATTTAATAGCAATATTCATATTAAGTTCATTAATCTAATTATCTAATATCACTTTGTTTTGGGGAAAGACTTTTTTTTTTTTAGTTATGACGAGTACGATAATTTTTTTTACTTTTCATCCTTTAATATATATAAATAAATCTTTTAAATTTCAATATTTTTTATTTTTAATAATTTTGTTTTATAAATGATTTGAGTTTGGAAAACTTTTATAATAGAGAAAACAAATTTGTCATATTGTAGAAATCGGTTCTCTCTTTTGCTAAAGTCATTTATTAAAAAATTATTATTCCGTAAATATAATCAAGAAAATATAACGTCTCTTTAGTATTAATATTTCGAATATATTATTGTCATTTCAAAGTAATTACTGTTCATTACTAAAAATACATTTCAATTATCCTAATCTCAATTATAAGTAAATAGTCATACTAAAGAAAAAAAAAATCTCAATTATATTGATAATTTAAAAAATATTTAGAAGGAGTGTGAAATTAAATTTCATCCGATTCGAAATTAAGATTATTAGTTTATTTATGTGAGACCGAATTTTATCTCAAATTTCACTAAGAAATCATACAGACCAATAACTAATCATATATAAGGAAATAGATAAATCACTTCCAAATAAGTCAATCAAATACTTTTATTATAAGAATGAATAGTGAATGTCATAATAGAACAAATTGTCCACCTCCACGATAATAGAATACAAACTCTTAATACTATTTTTCTGCATTATATTTAAATTATATTAATATTGGTTTAAGCAATTTAAATTTTAATACAATTATTTTTATAAAAAATTATTATAACTTCAAATTAAAATTAATTAATATGACTCTAAACCGACTTTTTTTTTCTTATAATAAACCAATGTTATTCTTTAGAGTCTCAATATATTTACATAGTCAAACCTTAGGTCCTGTTGACAATATCTAGCATGACAACAATAATATTATAAATAACTTAATTTAATATTTTAATATTATATATAATTGTTAAATAGATGTAAGTAAAAATATAGTGTAGAAAATAGTTTTTTTCTTTCTAAATAAGGACACGCTAACACTCATAACAGTGCTCTATATTATTTTACACCTAAATAAAATATTTTATTATAATATAATATTTTAATATTTTATTTATAGAAAAAAACAGGACATATGTTTAATTTTGAATAATGGTGGCGGCCAAACTTTTTTTTATTTTGGGAGCTGACTGTAAAAAACTTCTTTATAAGTGTTGGAAGATATTTAAAGTGAAAAAGTTTCCCGAGACAAAAATAAAATAAAAATGGTTACAATTAAAGTTTAAGTTTTCGTTTAACATTCTTCATTTTATCTTTTCTATTAAAGTTTCTTGTTTACTTTTAAGATTTTAAATATAAAATATTACCAACTTATTTTTTTATTATGAATTAAATCTACTTTAATCAATTTTTTAAAATAATTAACATATTATTTTATATTACTTTTTAATTTTAACAATAAAAAAATATATTAAAATTATTATATATTATAACTTGACATATTACATCTCAACTAATAACAATCATTTATCATAGAAAAAAATATTATTAAAAAGGAAAAAAAAAATATAAAAAAATGACCAAAATCCATAACAAAAACATATGAGACTCAAATCAGATTATTAGTTTACATGAGACCGAATTTTATTTATTATATATATATTATTTTATATATGAATGTATATTATAATATAGAAAACGTAATATATATTATTTTTTTATAATATAAGAAAGGTGAAATAAGATTTTCAGATTTCAATGAAATCTTATTTGGCAAATGCGATTTTATTTTTTAAATATATTAAAATATATTATAATATTAAAAAAAGCAGATGAGATGTTTATTTTTTTATTTTTTTAATATAATAATAAATGATGATTGGTGTTTGAAGTGTCTGAGATATCAAATTGAAAACTTTTATAAAAAAATGTTCTTTTTAAATATATTTAATATATATATCTATTATTATTTTTTAAAATTCGTGTTATTTTTATTTATTTCATATTCCATATTGACAATTTATCCATCTTGAGAGAAAAAAAATCATTTTGGGAAAATAAAAAAATTGAACAAGTTTTGGTGAAAAACCTCCAGCGACACAAATCAACAAATAGGTATCTCAAGTCGACACCAAAAAAATTGACCTATCAAAGATATTGAGGACCAGACAAAATCCTCAGTGCTGTTCTGTTTTGATGCAGAATTTTTTTTTATTACATGTGATGAAATGGATGACATCTGTTGGTGATCCAATTTGCTAAAATAATGTTGTTGAAGAGTAATTTCACTTTTTCAATAATTTCTATAAATAATATTAACTGCATCATTGATTTACAATATCATATCATTCTATAAATGGTATGAAGTTGTTCTTTAGCCTAGTTAGCTTCATGAAATATTGAAATCAATAAAAGGTGGTAAATAGCTAATCTGACACGTGTTTAAACTTTCTAGTCAAGTTTCACTATTTTATTATGAAGATATTTACTGTGAGAAAAATTAATTATAACCCAACTTTTTAAATGAATTGAATTTGTGCTTTAGGTAAAGTTGACACGCACATTAAAAAAAAAAAGAGTTCCTAAACACATCATTATTCAGTAGGTCCAAATTTGGTGACACTACAAAATTTCACCAATTACGAAACACTGCATTGGATTAAACAATTCAAACTTATCGGAAAGTACACTCCAAATTTCCAAGTAACTTAATCCAACCCTTTCAAATGACATCTTTTAATATAAATAAAACCAGTAATTCAAATCAGTTCAAATTCATATTTCAACTAAATTTATCAGTTCAAAACTAACTGAAAAATAAATCATGAATTAATCATGTTGCTGACACGCCCCGTGCTTCTATCCAAAGAACAAAACTCTACCCACCTTTCCTTATCGTCGAATCATACGTGTATCACCTACTTGTTTTCAGCAAACAATAACCAAAACACAGAAAATAACAATCAAAACGTGGTAAAGGTAAAACCAGTTCGATTTGTCAGAAGTAAAAGAAAAAAGGACCGAAATCACGTGTTATACCAGGTACCTTTTGTTTTCTCCCATTAAAAAGAATCAAAATCTCGAGATATGGGCCAATTACGTGGATCGGTCTCTTTCTTTTCACATTGTACAATCATCACACTCTTACCACTATCATCAAACCAGTAGCGTCTACCACAGCAAGAGCAAGGAGAAGTTTAAAGATGCACAAACAAAGCTCAAGCTCTAGTCTTTAACCACACAACATAAATGTTACAACTTTTTAAGATAATGATTAACAAAACACTGCAACTACATTGAAGAAATTACAAGCATATTTTTTTTCTTATTTCATTTTGCCAACTTTCGTTACGAAGGAGACAAGGGTCGAGTCACCAAACAATGACCCAAACCTTAACAAAAGACTTTGGTCACTTTCAGTGGCAAAAGATGACCTTAAGTTCATGCGGGGAGGAACACTGGTGCAAGAGAGAGGGGTTGTCGTGCGCGTAGGTGAACGTGTTGGGGCACGCGTGCTTGAAGAAGGTGGAGTACACGGACTCACGGCACGTGTGGGGGCTGTTGAAGTGGTTCCTACAGCAGAGCTCGTCGGTGTGAAAAGCCTCGCACCCGCTCTTGCACGCCACGACGGGTCCGTGAACGGCGGGGACACGGTGCTGCAGCACGGAGGGACACGTGGCCAGCAACTCGGCGCGGCAACCAACCACCGGGCACACGCCTTTGCCCTCGTGCGGGGTCACGGTCATGGGGACGTTAAAACCGTCCACGAGGCTCACGCTGTAGGAGACGTAGTCGCCGTTGCCGTGGTGGGCCTCCACCTGCGCCAAGGAGGCGGGGGCGGCGCCACCAGCACCGTTGCACTGGAGACGGCCGCCGCAGTCTCCGCTGGAGCAGGAAAAGGCGGTGCCGGAGTAGGTGCAGCCGGTACGGGCCCAGACCCGGCCCGACCAGTGGACGTCGGGGACGGGGATGGATTGGTGGGTGAGGGTGTGGAGGGTGAAGCCACCGCCGGCGAGGACTGGGTGGCCGGCGTTGGGTTGAATGGCTGGCCAGACGGTGTAGTTGCAGTTGTTAACAAGGGTTAAGATAAGTGCAGCTGTGGGTGAGGTAAGGGTGGTGACAGCGAGGATGAAGAATGTGCATAGAAACAATGAAGAAGCCATGATTTAATTAGTAACTATGAAAATGGAAGCATGTAGAAGAAGTTATTTATAGAGTGTTTAGATGAAGGGAGTTGGTGGGTGTGTTACAGAGGGTTATATTTTTAGTCTGTGGGACGGAATTGCCCTTTCCCTCTGCATTTGAGTGCCTTTGAAGTTTCGAATTTTGAATTTGGAACGATGGAGAATAGGGGCAAAATTGATATACCAGGAAAGTGGGGAGGGTTTGGTTTTTGGGTGAATATTTTTGTGAAATTTTCCTCCGTACTAGTGAAAGTGGAAAATTTTATTTACCTCCCTCCCTCTCCTACAAATTAAAGAAAAAAACTCCCAAAATTTAATTCAATTTTTAACAATTTTTTACTGGAAAACATTTTTCTTTTTCTTATTTTTAAATATAAAAATATTATATGATATTATCTTAACGAATTCGACATTAAAATATTAATATCATAAAAATAAAAAATTAATTTCCTAATTAGAACCTGGTAGAATTTCCTAAATTCTAAAATAAATAATATCTCATATGATAATTTTATGACCATATTAATATTACCTGTCAGAAAATCTTAAAATATTTTAATTCACACAACCAAATTTTATTCCATCCTACGTCCTTTTGTAAATTTGTTCCTCTTACAAACATTTTAAATTTATTATTCTCCATTTTAATTAATTTTTTCAAATTAATTTTCAAAAATGGTTGGAAAGCAGGGATAAGATTGATCAGAGTGGGAATTCAAACTGGTGTTGAAACTAAAACCGAGGGCCTCCAACTTTCCAGCAACACTCCCATAGTCTTCAGTCAAAACTGAATGAATAAAAAAAAACCTTGATTAAAATGCAAATCTTTTTATAACTGTGTAAAAAAGTTAAGTTTAACATATAAATTTTATGTTATGTATTTTTATTTATTTTTTCTTTGTCGGTAATAAAAAATAAATAAATGTAAATCACTTCAGGGTGGTCAAACTCTTATACAAACATAAAATACCTAAGACATTTCATCTCAACACTCACACTGTCGGACGCCTAGAATTACAAAACACTCTCGACTCAACCCAAAAAATATGAGTTAAAAGATAAATCAAAAAATCATCGTCATACAAACCAAAAGTTCGAGACACCACTCGGTAAAGAAGAACAAATCTCCCTTTAACTTAATCCAAAACTAATTATTTATTTTAATATGTCAGTTTCTCATCTTTTAAGCTTGCGGTATATACATAGCTTCTCATTGGTCTAATTATTTTATAACCTCTACAATTAATTATCATAAATTTTTATATTTTATTATTGAATTGGGAAGAATTACAAGAATGTATGATAATATAGCTACGTTTAAATAGTATTTTTGGTCTTTTTGGTTTTGGTTTTTTTTCTTAGTTTAGGCTTTGTTGTTTTTTTGTTTACCAAAGCCCATTATAGTTTTTTTCCTTCCCTTTTGTAATATAAAAAAATATGGCATCAGCACATGCGAAGGGTTAATAAAATCAGATTTTGATTTTCCACTATTCTAATTGGTCTTTGTGCACCGCTTCTCTTCTTCTCCATCTTGCCACTTTTGATCAAGAATGATGCAGAACTTCAAGATGGTATCAGAGCGGGTATAACCCGCTCTGTTCCGCTGCCTCAATTTTTCTTTCTCCTCCTACGAATCTCTCCTCGTTTTCTTTTCCCCTTTCTTGGTTTCGTCTTCCTCATGGCTGCGACACAAGAAGCCAAGAATGATCCAAACAATGCATTCTACCTTCATCCAGGAGAAAGTCCAACGATGGTTTTAGTCACACCGCATCTTGATGGATCTAACTACCATTCTTGGAGTAGAGCAATGAAACGTGCCCTACTTTCAAAGAACAAGTTCAAATTTGTCAACGGGGAGATACCAGAACCTTCAAGTAGTGACAGTCAATACGAAGCGTGGGAGAGGTGCAACGTTATGGTGATCTCATGGATCACGCGAAGTCTAACAACACAGATAGCTCAAAGCACTTTGTATATTGATAGTGCAAAAGAACTGTGGGAAGACCTTAGAGAAAGATTTGCGAAAAGTAACCATTTTCGTGTTTCAGACCTATTACAAGAGATTAATTCCATCAAGCAAGGTGAAAGGAGTATCACAGATTATTACACTGACTCCAAAACTCTGTGGGAGGAGTTGGATTCTTTACGCCCTTTGTCAGCCTGTGTGTGCAAGACGAAGTGTGGTTGCGGGATGATGAAAACCATAGCAAATTATAAGGATTCTGAGCGGGTGATGTGCTTCTTGAAAGGATTGGGAGAAACATACAACACCGTTAAAACCCAAATCTTGCTAACAGAACCTCTACCAAGTATTAATCGTGTCTTTTCTTTAGTTTTACAACAAGAACGACATTTGAATGAGAGCATGGGAATAGACACGAAGGTCTTGATTAATAGCGCTAATCAACAAAGAACAAACAACAAAACCAACAACAGTAATCATGGGTGGCGCAACTATGGAAGAGGAAGAGGAAAAAACTATGGAAAACAATGTTCCTTCTGCAACAAGATGAACCACACCGCAAATGAGTGTTATTCCAAACATGGTTTCCCACCATGGATAAAACAAAGAAGTGTTGCGAACGCTTTTGAGAAGGATGAAGAAAATGAAGCTGAAAAAGGAAAATCTACCCATGAAGAAACTCTTAACGAACAGATTGTCAAAAGCTTTGGAACAGAACAGCTGCAACAACTTGTGGATATGATTCAAAATTCCAGGAATAAAGAGAAAGCGATAACAACACCATAGGAGAATATTCAAAAACGAGCAACAACTCAGGTAAGGAAGGTATAAGTAATTGGATTCTTGATACAGGAGCCACTGATCATGTGTCATGCTCCAATTCTTTCTTTATAAGCTATTACAAAATAAAACCTGTGAGAGTTAAGTTACCCAATAATCATACTGTTACTGCTATGTATGCTGGTACCGTGACTTTGTCAAAGAACATAACTCTACATAATGTCTTGTACATTCCAGAATTTACATTGAATATAATTTCTGTTCAGCGGCTAACAACATCCTTGAGATGCCAACTTGTTTTTTATCATAATATTTGTCAGATACAGGAGAAGCATTCTTTGAAGATGATTGGTCAAGCTGAAATACACAATGGACTCTACCATTTGCAAACAGAAAAAGGAGACGGGTTGATTTGTAGTATGTACAATAATAATGTTTTCAAATCTGATAATAAACTTGACATTTGGCATTGTAGAATGGGTCATCCCTCAAACAGAGTGTTGGATAAATTGGCTAAGAAATATTCTGATGTGCATTTTGATAATATGAATGTTTGTGTTCCTTGTCATTTAGCTAAACAACATAAACTGCCTTTTCCCCTTAGTAAAACTTTTAGTAAGCATGCTTTTGAACTTGTTCATATGGATATTTGGGGCCCTTTCGGTGTTACTTCTGTTCACGGACACAAATATTTTTTAACGATAGTAGATGATTATAGTAGATATACATGGGTTCACTTAATGAAAACCAAAAGTGAAGCTAGGGAATTCTTGCAGAATTTTATCATGTATGTTAGGAATCAATTCAATAAAGGCATAAAGGTTATTAGAACTGATAATGGGAAGGAGTTTTGCTGGAAGGATTTTTATGATTTACATGGTATTTTACATCAAACATCTTGTAATGAAACACCACAACAAAACTCCACTGTTGAAAGGAAGCATCAACATATTCTAAATATCACACATTGTCTTATGTTTCAATCTAACTTGCCTAAGGTTTTTTGGTCATATGCTGTTTTACATTCTGTGCATTTGATAAATTGTTTGCCATCTCCTGTTATACAAAACAAATGTCCTTATGAGCTAATGTATGAATGTATGCCTGACATCTCTGACATGAGAATTTTTGGGTGTTTATGTTTTGCTTCTACTCTTGAACAAAACAGACACAAGCTTGATCCTAGAGCACGAAAGTGCATTTTCCTTGGCTTCAAACAAGGTACTAAGGGGTATGTTGTTTTAGATATTAACTCTAGAGAGATTTTTGTATCAAGAAATGTAGTTTTCTATGAAACTTTCTTTTATAACATAAGTGATAGAGATGAGCAGGAAACTGTCCAAGAAAACAGTGACTTCACAGGACAAATATGTGATGATCTTCCTCTGCAAAATAAAGCTGAAAGATGTACTCAACATGAAGAATTGAGACGTTCAACTAGGATCAGGAAAACACCAGCATTCTTGGAGGATTATCATCACCAGATCATGATGGCACCATGTAGCAAGAAAGTAGAAGAAAACACAAAGGTGCGTTATCCACTTAGCTCTCTTTTATCCTACAAAAATCTTTCAGAAAACCAACTAAACTACTCTTTGTCCATATCCTCACAAACCGAGCCACAAAGTTATGAAGAAGCAAAACAGTTTCCTGAATGGGTAGAAGCCATGAAGGCAGAAATAGAAGCTCTTGAAGTCAACAAAACTTGGGAAATAATGGATCTTCCTCCTAACAAAGTACCCATCGGCTGTAAGTGGGTTTATAAGATTAAACGCAAAGCTGATGGAGAAATTGAGAGGTACAAGGCAAGACTTGTCGCCAAAGGGTATACACAACGTGAAGGCATAGATTACATGGAAACTTATTCACCTGTGGCCAGGCTCACTACTGTTCGAACTATCATTGTTGTAGCTGCTGCCATGGATTGGCACCTTGAACAGTTGGATGTGAATAATGCATTCTTGCATGGTGATTTGCAAGAGGAGGTCTATATGGAGTTGCCCCCTGGTGTAACCAGCAAAAGAACCCAACCAATCTGTCGCCTAACCAAATCCTTATATGGGTTAAAGCAAGCAAGTAAGCAATGGTATGACAAACTCACTACTTTTCTTCTTAGTATTAATTTTGCTTGTTCAAAGGCAGATAATTCTCTTTTTATTAAAGCTGCTGGAACATCCTTTATCGCTCTTCTCATATATGTTGATGATATATTAGTTGCTGGTAACAACATGAAAGATATAGAAGATGTTAAAAATTCCCTAAATACAGCTTTTAAAATAAAAGATCTTAGTCATTCAAAGTTTTTCTTAGGACTAGAAATTGCTAGAACCAAGAATGGCATCCATATCTGTCAGAGGAAATATGCACTCGAAATTTTAGCTGATGCAGGTATGTTGAATGCAAAGCCAGCAGTCACACCCATTACTAAGAAGAATGAAAAGCTTTTTGATCAAAATTCAACCGTGCATGACATTGGTACATACCGAAGGATCATTGGAAGGCTACTATATTTAGTTCATACAAGACCAGATATCAGTTTTTCTGTACAATTCCTAAGTCAGTTTGTTCAAGCACCTTCAAAATTGCATCACCAAGTTGTTCAGAGGATACTCATATATATAAAGGCTTCACCAGCGCAAGGTATTTACTATCCCAAAAATAATAATATTCAAATTAAAGCTTTTTCTGATTCTGACTGGGCCTCATGCATTACAACACGTCGATCCACTACTGGATTCCTTATTTACCTTGGAGAATCATTGCTGTCATGGAGAACCAAGAAGCAAAGTACAATGTCAAGATCTTCTTCTGAAGCTGAATATAGAGCTCTTGCAACTACTTGTTGTGAAGTACAATGGCTCAGCTATCTTCTTGAAGATCTTCATGTGATAACCAGCGACAATGCTAGCCTTTTCTGTGATAGCCAATCTGCACGTCACATTGCACATAACGATAGCTTTCATGAAAGAACTAGACACATAGACATTGATTGTCATGTGGTGAGGGAGAAGCTACAACAAGGTCTCTTCCAGTTACTTCCAATCAGTTCTGAAAATCAACCTGCAGACCTTCTCACAAAAGCACTTGACAAAGAAAGGTTTCATAAGCTACTCTCCAAGCTTGGTGTCTGCAACATTCATCCACCAGCTTGAGGGGGGTTTTAGTGTTTTTGGTCTTTTTGGTTTTGGTTTTTTTTCTTAGTTTGGGCTTTGTTGTTTTTTGTTTACCAAAGCCCATTATAGTTTTTTTCCTTCCCTTTTGTAATATAAAAAAATATGGCATCAGCAGATGCAAAGGGTTAATGAAATCAGATTTTGGTTTTCCACTATTCTAATTGGTCTCTGTGCACCGCTTCTCTTCTTCTCCATCTTGCCACTTTTGATCAAGAATGATGCAGAACTTTAAGATTTAAAGAAATAAGTATATATATTTTTATATATATTGAAGTGATTGATGTACGAAAACTCGAAATATAAAAAGAAATGTAATAAAAAATTAAACGGTAATTCTATTTTAAATAGTGATAATAATAAAATAAGTGATTGTGAAAAAATAATAAATTTCCTTTAGTTTCAAAAAGTGATTAATTTCTAAAAAAAGAAAAAATATTGTGTGAGAAAACTATTGTTTTTATATAGTTGTGAATCATTAAAAAAAATACGTGTATTGTTCAATACAAATTAAAAGTATTTGATGGTATTTGTTAGAAATGTGAAATTTAAATTTGATTAATAGTTATATCGAAGTTTCACCCACTAGTTTGAGGAAAGTTAGCTTATGTCCACTTCGTAATAAGTGTATTTTACTTTTAAATATTTTTGATGTTGTTTAAGTGTGATTTTGTATTAAATTAACAAAAAATTTCAACATAAAAATTCTAAATAGTTATTATTTTTAGTTAAGAAAAATCAACTTGATATAATTAATATAATTCTATATTTTGTATTTAGACTTTATCAAAGTTAAACGAGTATAAAAGTTTGTTGTAAATGTAATAACTGGATATAATGAATTAATTTGAGATCATATATATATTATAATTGTTTGTATAATGTATCTGGTGAAGTATGAAAATAAGAGTATTATGAATTATATGAATTTTATTAAATATTAATATTTTATACTTTTGTATGCTTGAATATAAAAAAATAACGTGGAAAAAAAAGATTGGTCACAGGTGTATATATAAATTGATAGATGGATATATACATGATAAAATTGGCACATGGCAAAAATAACGTTATGTGCAAATTCAACAAATTGATATGAATGACATTATCTTAAACAGCTTGTTCAATAAATATTTTGTGAAAGTTATAATTATAAGATGTCCCGAAAATAATTTAAATTAATTATGATAGTATTTATTCACATAAATGGAATCTCTATATAAATACTTATTAACAATATATTAATAAATAATTATTTTAAAAGATTGCTATTTACATTACTTACTTATAAGTCCAATTGCGTATTATTAGTTATCTAGGTATGTTTCACATGTGTTAGACTTTTTTATTTTATAAAAATTCAACAAACTAACATTATTATTAAATTTCACATTTCTATTAGGCTGACACTTCAAGTAACAACAATCATTTGTTACCACATGAAAAAAATATTATTAAAAGACAAAAGGGAAAGGAAATACAAAAAAATGTAGAAAGACTAAACTAAAACCCATATATTAACAAAAAAGGTACATAGTAATAGATACCTATTAATAAATAACTTAAAAAAAAATATAGATGAAAGCCTATTACAGGTGTTTCACCTATTACAAAACATCCAAGAAACAGTAATTCTAGTAGTAGATGCAACACAAACTAAGGTAGAATTCACATTCAAACCGTAAACTAGTAAGACATATCTTTTGAGTTTGTTCAATAACATATATAACTTCATAAAACTCAGCAATCAAAACAGTCATAACATTAAGAAATCACCAATAAATTTTTGCATATTCCCCCAAAAAATACCACCACAAGTAGTAAGCTTATGAGAACTTCTAAAAGCACCATCAATGTTTATTTTAACTCAACATAGAGAAAGAAATTATCATCTAACACGATTTGACAAATTTAAACTGAACTATAAACTAAATAAGATTGTTTGGTATTAAAAATTTAAATATTCAATTAAATATTTATATGAAAAAAATGGGTACTAGGATTTAAGTTATAAATTTAATTACAAAATGTATTAAAAAGTTAACCTTTATTTTTTTTTTATTATTATAAGTGTTAAGTAGTGTCCTAAGAAAATAATAAATAATAAATTAAAATAATCTGTACTTAAAGTACCTAAGAACATATTACAAGATCATAACAAGTATATTTTTATCAATTTAAATATTTTTTTCTATCTAATAATTCGTTCTTATTTCTCTTTTATTAAAATCCATTTAAAAAATGGAGTATTAACTTTTAAATTTTATTTATTTATTTCCAAATAGGGCTAAATTTGTGGGGATAAAGAAAGGAAGCATGTCATATAAAAGTTTGGTTAGTTGGTAACCACAAAAACGTTTCTCGAGATTGCAATAACAAACTACCTCTGTTTACTACATTACTATATATAGTTCATATTTTATATTTTTAGTCTTTGTTGATAATATAAAAAGTATTAGGTAAGATAATTAAGTAATAAAAATATTTAAATTGTAATATAAGTATACATTATTTAAAAATTATATTATCAATAAAAATTACACGATACCTAAATAACAAAGGAGTACAGAATAATAAAATGGTATTTTCATAAACCCTTTTTAAATTTAGCATTATACTATACTTGTTAAAGGATTATGTATTGGATGAAATGCTAAAGTATTTTTCTAGAAAACATCTATCACTGAATAATATAATGTTAATAGTATACTATGTTTTAAATTTTTATACATTTGAATCTACTTTGAAACAAATTAAGTATGGTTCTGTTTTAATCAATTACTCCTTTAGATCCTGCCATAAACCCCAGCATTTGTTTTTCATTTCTAACAACATGTGTGTATATTGTAAAATATCAAAAGTAATTTTTGAATATATTTTTATTCTTAAAAAACCTATATTGTATTATTCTAGTTGATTAAGATATTTTCATGTGTGTGATGGAACGTAAGAGAAAGTGATATTCTTACTAGAAAAGTGAAAAAATCATTATTTACTACTAAGGGTACACGTCCATATTGTGTATATTCATTTTTTTTTATTCTTATTATTATCATATATTACATAATATATATAAATAAATTTATGATATATATTTATAATATTTTTTTAATTTATATTATCGTAGTATATTTATATATATATATTAAATAGTAAATACACATAAATCTATGATAAAAAAAATATAAATAGACATACATACAAATTATAGTTATTTTTTTATTTAATTTTTTACATCAAGTCTTGTTACTCAAACTCAACATATGGTGGATTTTCAACCATAACACTAATTTCATGTTTATTTTTATGATTTTTTTTATGATAAACCTAATGAAAAGAGTGGAATAAAAGAATTATTTTAAAAACAAACTGTTTCTGTACAAATAATTATATTAACATATTATATAAATATATTTATTAATGAAAAATATATTCAAAATTATTTATAATATTTAAGGTACATTTTTCTAGATTTTTTAAATTTATAAAATATAGTTATATATCAATATATATACTAATTTTAAATTATTATTTTTTTAAGGTAAATAAATACGTTATAAGATTATTTTATTAAAGTGGAATTTAAAAGTTAAAATTATTTATTTTCTTTTGGGCACATACTTATAATTATATTAATTATAATCTTTTATTATTTAAACATTATAATTTAAAATTAATTTTAAAAATAAAAAATCAAATGATAAGAAATTAAGAAGAGATAAAAACTAAGAGATGAAAATATTAGAAAAAAAAACTTCACTTGATAATAACGGTTTCATGTCTAATCCCATGTTTAGTAAACAAATTTATGTATAAAAAAAACAGTTATAATGAAAAATTCCATATAGATATATATTATACTTATAAATTTTATTTTTATTTAATGTATTTTAAAATTTAAACAACATTTCTATAAATAATTAAATATAGTAAAACAGAGGAATTCAATTTTTAATTATAATTTTTTCTAGAAATATAATTACACAAAACAAACATCTTTAAATATGAATCACATAATAAAAATAAATGATAAAATATATTAAATTTATATACCAGTGTGATTAACATGTGAAATTTCACCTTCCATCTTATTACCTCAATAAATTAGATACTTATATTTTCTATTATTTAAGTTAAATTTTTTTGTTTTAACGGATAAAATTAATTACAATAATTAATTACGATAAGGATTTATAAAACATTTTTTTGTTTTGTTTATTGTGCAGAGGAGAGGATCTCCAAACGCCTCTTATTTCTCTGATATTTTTTAATTCTTGATTAATGTTTCAACGTTATGGTGTGAGAGTTTACATGCTATTAAGTCCACTTCTATCACTGTCTCAAAAAATTCAGTATTTCACTCGCTAACCATTTTTGCATAACCCTTCCTGAAATAAATGGATCAGTACAATAAAAATAATTTAACTTTGGGTCTTAAGATAGACCAATTATGACCTACACCTAATCTTCGAAAGAAAATGTTTGTTTTATCTTTACTTTTTTGGATATTTATATCCATAACATAAATAAGAATCTAGACATACAAATCCGTAATTGAAATGTGTCTTCCAGATATGATAATCTGGAACACAATAATGTCTTTCAGATGCTAAAATTTGAAAGTTTTTATTTTATTTTATTTTGAATGTGAAAATCCAGAAAAGATTACAAGGACAATTTGAAATTTAAAAATAATTATGGGTGCAAATCAAAATTGATCTGGGTGCAGGGAGAATTAAGCCTAAAACTATTTGGGTTCCATATATTCATGGCCCTTCAATCATGACGTCAGGGTTTTACATTATGCACCACCATAAATTTAACTGCACCCCTATATAATATGAAAATCTATTTTTACCATTTTAAAATTGTATTTCAGAATATACAGAAATATATATTTTTTAAACTTTTTAATATATTTATATTTATTTGAATTAATTTCAAACATAATTAATTTATTTAAAAGAGTATTTTTTGAGTTTTAAAATAATAATTTATTTAATATAAATACTTTTTTCAATAGGAACAATTTTCACAAAAATAAAGATTCTGAAATGATGATAATATCTCATTTATGATTAAACATATATTATAAAATACACAATCCGTAATATATATTTATTATAGATTGTATGATCTGAAATATATTTTTGGATCTAAAATCATATTATACACAACTCTAAACCATGCAGAACAAAAATACAATATAAACACTTATACTTCAACTATGGTGTACAGTGGTGATCAATGTACTTCCAGCAACCTCTCCCACTCACAACGGAGGAAGAAATTTTGGAAGGGATGTAGAGGGTGCAATGGAGAGTAAAAGAAGAGAGAGAGAAATGACAAGGTAGGTTAAATATAGATATAATCAGGGGTAGTTTGGTCTTTTCACAACGAGTATGAGGCACTTGAAATTTATAGAAGTGCAAAATGTAGAGCCATTAATCATGATATTAATGTAAAAGTGATGAAATAACAAGGCCCAACAAGTTATTGTAATGATCATGGACTCATATGAATGAGGATTCATTATAGGCTGTTTCTTTCTGCACCTCCGTATATTCTTCTCTCACTCTCATAAATTTTTATATTTTCAAAAAATACCCCTATGTAATATTCTGGATTAAGTAATTTGGAAGTCTTTTTTCAAATTCGTAATTAAATTATGGATTACATAATCTATAAGCTTTTTTTCAGATGCATAATTAGTTTTTGGATTATGTAATCTGGAAGTATTTTTTAGCTTATGGATTACATAATCTAAAAGTCTTTTTTTCAAATGCGTATCCGAATTACATAATCCGGAAGCTACTCTATGTAGGTGGCACAAGAAGGATAAAAAGATATTTTCACGTTGTGTATGAGAGTGGCAGAAGAATATGTGGAGGTGCAGGAAGAAACAATCTTCATTATTACAACTGAAGAATAAAAGATTGGAAAATAACATAAACTTTTCTACCACCATTTCAGCGTTACCAAACCATAACTATTAATCAACTCCCATGTATATTTAAAGACATAAACAAGTGTATGGACGATTATAATTAGGAAATACTTAACCAAACGTGCTACATAGCAAATTATTAAGAAGGAATGGTATATAAAGGATATCCATACGAAAACATCGTTATGTTGACACTTAAAACCTCAATAATCATATTTTTTAAAAGGAAACATATATATTAAAGAAAAAGCAAAAAACAAAAAAAAAACATCATGAAAACCTATATACATCAACAAAAATCTAAATTCTAGCAAACCATACCAATTATAAAGAACATAAAGTGATAATATGTGAAACTACATAAAATTATTCTTAGAATGAACACTTATATTTGGTAACTTATTAACACACTTGAAAAATAAGTGATGTTAAAATCAATAACTTAGTCCTAATTGGACAAGAATTTCAATGATTTCTAATATTCAATGAAGTAATAATAATAGGATTTTGAATTTTGAAAAGCTTATAAAACAAGTGTTGAATCACATTCAAAGTCATAGGTTAGTCTAACTCTAATAAATCTTCTTAATTCTATTGAATAGCTGTAGAATTTATTTATTTTACTCTTTTGTCTCTCTACCGCATACAACAGATGCATATATAAACTATTTAAATGTTAAAAGACACATAAATTAATATTATATATATATAATTAATATGATTTTGAGCTTTGTAAATATTAATAAATAGAAATAAAAGTTATTAAAATAGATATTAATGTTCAATTGAAAACTAAAGTTAATTTAGAATTTTTTTAAAAGGTTAAAGCTGAAGTAAGTAATTGAGAAACCAAAAGCTGAAGTCTGGATTAGTTTAACTTAAAATCATCGTCCTAATTTTAAGGGCGACACAACCGTTTGTTTGGTCGCTGCCATAACATTTTTGGCAAATTTGTTTTGGCAGCATTATCGTTCGGTGATTCATTTGATTCAATCACAATTCAAACAATCATCATAAAAACACTTGACTTTGTAACTAAAGATTTTCATCATGTCTCTCATAAGTCCGGTTATCTACCATGCTAATCGCTAGCTATAGCACTTAGTCAACTTCTTTACATAAACTTACAAACGGAATGAGAAAGCATTATATCAGCAAAACTCAATCTAATTCAGGCTAAATTCAGTGAACAAGGAAGAATATTTGCAAGCAGAATACACGTACTGTTAGAAATACAGGGGAGTGAACACTAAGATCAAATAATACCACTTTCACTTGTAGGGGAATACAAAGAAAAAAATTAAAAACTTTGTAGCTTTTTTCTTACTTTTACTGTGTTCAAAATACTCATTATCATCATCATATAGTATAACACTTCTTATTTACACTAGTAACGTAGTAAGATTTAAACCTCTCAATTTTGTTCAATGTTTTTTTACTTAATATTTAGTAAATATGTTAAGTTAGTATTTGTAATTACTCTAGTTGTTGATACGTAATTATCTTGAGTAAATATTTAATATGGGTTAGCTTATCTATTTAAAGTTACCAATTTTGGAGGGTAATATATAGATTTGATACGCTACAATATTGCTGAATTTTTTTAATTATTAGAAAGGATGCGGACATAACGGCGAAGCACTCAAGAGATAAATAATAGCAAGTACTTGTAAAATTATCATGGAAGCAATGATAACAGAGAAATGATAACGGAGAAGAAGTCAAACCACAATGAGGATAAAAACAGATTCTCGATCTTTTATAGTCAGTGCGTAATGGCATAGGATTCCCGGGCATCTTTTACAAACATTCTCACATCAAATTTCAAGTTTCGTCATGATTATATAATACCAAAAAATATAGCATATAAAACCAGCAAAATGCTTGTGACATGCTCATTAAGACTGCAACACTCTTACTCACTCGAAGTATGCCACTGATGAGAAGACAAATCTTCATCCATCTTCTCTTTGCATGGCTTCTGCTCCCAGCTTCTGCACTCAATCACGTCACTCCTGGTGTTCAGGCTACGCAGTCAGGTATTGCATTTGCACCTTCTTCTGCATATAGCTCTGAAACTATTTTCTTCTGTATGTTCGATTGTTCGTCTATTTAGTCAATCACAAACTGATGAGTAATGGTATCCCACGTCATTTTATATTTTTGTACCTAGTCTATTTCAAGTTCAGAACCCCACGGGCTATACCACAGTCGCAAACTAGGCATGCCATTCCTTCATGGGTTAGTAAATGCATGAGTATATTAATCATTTTACTTAATTGGCATGACAAAATTCTGATTTGAACAACCAAAATCACAGGTTAATGAAAAGAATCGTAAGAGTCCATCAGGGCCTAACCCAGTAGGGAATCAACGCCCGCCATCAAAACCATAGAGGTTGGAAACACGGATTCACCATCAGCGTTCAGTAGAGACATCAATAGCTGTTTGAGATCAATGGATTGGTATACACTAGCAACTCTACTGTTGGGAGCATTGTGTATGTACAAAATGGTAATTAATTGAAAATTTGTACTTTATTAGCTACAGCTAATGCATGGACCTCGCATAAAGGAAAGCAATTATCAATTTATTAACTAACCAGCTTTGTGTTAAGTTTATTGAACACTTCCTGACCTAAGCAGTACATGTTGACAAATAAGAAGTGTACACAGACACACAAGGCCTTAACCAAAATCCCTTCCCCGATTTAATAGATCAGTTCTGATTTCGAAAACCTCTCTTGCTCTACAGATCCATATTCCGCTTCATATTATTTTATAACAATGAATTCAGATTCCATTTAACAATATTTTTTCCATATACAAGACTACTGTGCTGTTAACAGTCAGAAGCCTACAATTTTTGTAATGCAAGTTTTTATGCTCCCTAGTTTCCTGGGAAGGGGATCTTGGCTGAAAGAGATTTAACACAACAAAAAAAGATATTATGCTGGAATAAATTACGTATATTTAATCAATTGCCAACCCAAAAATGGTATAATCTCTGGAGATATACAAAACTCACTATAACTACAAACAACCGTATATGGCGGTCCTTTATACAGCACGCTTCCGCTTCGAACGCTTGCTTCTTCTGTCCCTAGAATTAATTTGAACCTCTTCACCAACTTTAGAAGCATAGGCTCCTTCTGCAACTTCCTGTTCCTGTAACAAGGTAACTTAGCATTGGGAATTTTATCTAATAATGAACATTCTAAACAATCTTAAAACAAATATAACAAAGTCATGGTAATTTTCTTCTGAAAAAAAGGACAGCTGTATAATCTCAAGCCCACGTAACAGTTTGGGACGGAAATCAGGGAGGGGATTGGTCAGGTGGTTCTAGGAGAGCAGGGGAGGAATTAAAAAGAGCAGTGCTTTAGATCGTTCTCCTGTAGTTTCCCACCACTTTGTTAAAAGTAAAACAAGACTTCAAGACATCTCCTTTTCAATCTGAGCTACAGGAATTATATTTTAAGGTCGAGCTTCTCTTTTTAACGGGAGACATATCTTTCCACGCTATTGATTTTCAGCAGTTGAGAAATTAGATTTGAGTTCATTTAGTATTTAATCTCTACTCACATTGTGACGTGTAGCAAGGCTTTGGGGTTATGGTGTTGGGTAAGTGAGGGGAGCTGAAAATCCTGGGAAGATCTTCGACAACGGGCTAAGAACCATATATGCAGTCTAAACAGCATGTTAAACTCATAAGCTCAAGGCATGAGGTATATGAGTCTTTGATACTTGTATATTATTATTCAACTTCCACATTCTCAATCCACACTTGAGCCTCACCATAGTATGTAGTGCTAAATAGTTTATGGTTTATCCTCTGAAAACAGAATTACAACTAAAAGGGTAAAATTAGAAAATCCTATAAATGCTACCAGAGATGGCCTAGAGAACTGTTAACAGCCCTTATACCCCCACTCTCAACCTTTCCACCATTTACTTAAATCTTTTTCCCCCGTTTTCATTCTTGTCTTTACTCTACCCCCCAACCCCCTTCTCTCTCCATTCATCCCCAAGTCTTCCATAGGTAGATTCCACCCCATTCACACCCAAACCGTCCAACTTGTTACTCCATCTCGCTCTCCCCCAACTGCATCTCCATCTGATCCTTCCTCGATTCAAATTATTCCAACAATCTTAGCTACACTCTTCCAGCTAGAAATTTGGGTAGAAGGCCCATCAAATGACTAACTTTACTTTCCTTAGTTAACATCACTGTCACTTTATATATACAGCAGAATCAGTACGCGAAAAGACTAAACACTGATCATGTGCAATACAAAATTGAAATAGGTAAAGAAAATTTCAAACTTCAATCTATGGCTGGAGAGTTATTTTTTCACACATGCAGGAAAATGAACAAGATGTTTCATCTTAGAAAAAATTGGAAATCAAGGATAGTTAGACATTGTTCTTTGTATAAAATTGAATTTATAAAGATTCCTGCGCAATATCAAAATCATGTTAATAAACTCCACAAATGAAATACCTTGTTGTCACTTTCTATATCCGAGCCATCATCAGAAGCAGAAACAGAAGCCAGTGGCTGAACATCTTCCACTGGCAGTGCCTTGGTTAACTTGTTCTTCTTTTCCCCTTCTTTTAATTGCTTAAACCTGTAGATCACCAATTTGTTATCCAACAGGAGTTAAAACTCTGCATATGTAAAAGAAAAAATCACTAACCTTTCACCGCCTTTTGCTGGTTGCGAATCTGATCTTTTAGCTCGTCCTGCAGTAATAATCCCACTGGCATTTTCAGTCACAACAGGCTTTGCACCCCCCAATTTGCGCAACCATACTTGTTGAGCTGTGCTCAGGAGATTGTTTATAAACCTAGTAAAAGAAACACAAAACCAATCAGCAAAGAAATTTTCTTTTATTCCCATTAGAACACAAGCGAAGTTGTCAAGACCATCTCCCAATCTAAAATGTAATCATGATATGCTATTATTTCCACCAAAAAGAATTTAAGCTCTCATGCATTTGCTCTCTGTATTTTTTTTTGTTGCATGCATATCAAGGAAATTGTTTCTGAAATAAGAAGAGCGGTACAGATACAATTACTAAAGTTTTCTTACCAAATTGGACATACCTAGATAGTGTAGAAGATAAATATATTTGCAACCAATAATAAATAAACCAAAGAATGTTTGAAGTTATGGCAAAATCATGAAAAATAAAAATATATAGATTGGAAAAGACGGTATCAACATAGTTTTTGAAAAAACTAACCAGTAAATTGTTAATCCTGATGGGACAGATAGTGAAAAGTAGCCGATCATGAGTGGAAGAAACTTTAAAACAAGAAGTTGATTCTTTTGGGAAGGATCTGTCTGTCAAAAGAAATCTTTTAGGCCTGCCTTGTGATAACCAAATAAATGAAACAGACGAGAACTGATGTTGTTTACCTCAGGTGGTTTCATGATTTCCATTGAAACAAATTGAGAAACAACAAGAAGAATGGGTAAAATAAGATATGCTGCAGTATCTTGCCAACCCAAAGGTGGATGCCCATCCTGAATAACAGATGTTTGTTATGATTGTATAAAGATAAAAAAGAGTACAAAATCATTTTTACAAAGTTGCTATTTATTTCCTCTTGATACACAACTTCAACAAGTGAGCAATCCATCTATAACAATGAGAGAACAGTCTTCTGGCTAAAAGATCATATGCCAAACTCATAGGAATTGGGAAAAAAAGGCCAACTACAACTTATTATTTCACCTACAAAGAAAAAGATGTCTTCCTTACCACAAATGGAAAAAGCCAAGAAATTCCAGCTCCACTTTGTCTAGCAGCAATGGTAGTAGGACCAGCCAAAGAGGGTATCCAAAAGAAACCCTCAGTTAATAGTCCCTTCAAAATAAAAGTTTTCCATAATAGCAAAAGAAACATTTTCTGTGAATAATTTGTCCATCAAAATCTCTGCTCAAATAATAAAAGCTTACAGCATTAATTAGTAATTACCTCATTGGCCACATTTGATAATGCTTGGTAGAGACCAATCCAGACTGGAATTGTGGCCAAAGTAGGTAAACAGCCTATACAAATTGATGCCAATGCAGTAGAAGTTGAGTCTATAAGTCAGTAGTTGAATAAAATATGTACAAAATCCAACTAAGATAACATGGCTGTTTGCTGAATATTAAAACAAAGGTCAGGGGCAATATGGATGAACAAAATAAAATCAAATAATTACTGTTGCTATAAGCACTCCTACTTCAAAACCATATATTTGTGGTCATCATACATAAGCAAAGCCGTTTCATTATGATCATAGAAGCTCTATTACCTTCATAATTATTACACAGGACCAATGTTTATTAGCTTCATGAAAGGTATTATTATTCCGAAACACTGTTGAGGAAGATGCACCGAAATTAAGGGCAAAAGTACCTGCCAATGGGTTAACCCCAGCCTGCCGATATAGCCTTGATGTCTCAAGTTGTATTCTTTCCTTAAAAAGAGGTCAACAAAATGAATAGTTTAGAAAGAACAATGTTATAAGATAAGACGAAATCAATACTTACTCAAGATCAAAATGGATGCTTAATAGCCAACACCCCTCACCTGATTGCCAGCATATCTTTCTTGAATAGCCTTAATTTTTGGTTGAAGATTTTGCATAGCCAATGTAGATTCAACCTGTAGATTTAATTAAAATCCACAGTTCTTGTAGTCAAGCAAAACATATGTTAATTGAGAGATCAAATTCATATATAGTTTGTGACTTTTTCAAAATATTTTCATTCAGTATGTCAGGCTTTGAAGAACAAAATATTCCGGTCACTTCAATGTGATGGGAAAAGACTGTTTCAAACAAAGTGATTTACATAATTTAAAGGCTGCAGTAAATTTGCAAATTTATCATGCTTCCTTTGGCCCTAGAAAATGCTTAATTTGTACCAACCTGTTGCTTTGTCAAGGGAAGTGTCGCAGCCTTAACTATAACAGTGAGTAATATGATAGCAAATCCATATGTATAAGGCACATGCACAGCAGAAAGACCATCCTTCAACACCTAAAAACCAGAAAGAAAAAACAAATAAGCATTAAAAACACATAAGTACCTGAATAACAACATGCGAACATTTCATAATAAAATGTTAAATCCATCAAATTATTATAACAAGAGAAGTAACCTAGCTTCCTATTTGTTAGGTAGTTTGTTTTCCTCTTATCTTTTGTTATAAATAACATTAATTGTAAACAAAGGGCCATGCCAAGTGAATTGTGTAGTTCGTAAAATGTCTCGCAGAAATTAGAATACCATTATAAACAAACAGCACTATTTACTATTCCAAATATAGCTTCCCATGAAACAAATAATATATCACAGCGTGAAGCTAAAAAGCAAGCATTGAACACATATCCTGCAAAATATCATCTCAGGAACACAAGTTGCCAGGAATTTAACAATATTAACATCATTCTCTATTCTCTAGGTTCTATTCGAATGAACTTCTCTACAAATTTATTGGGGAAGAATATAAAAAGGTAAAATGAATCGAGGTTTTCCTATTTAACTAAATCACTTTTACACTTAACTTCTATTGAAGTTCTCTCATCTGATTTCTCTAAAAGCTGAGGTGTACAAGTTGATTAAGCATGTGAGAGAAGATGCTAATATTGCAGCATGAAGCTGAAAAGCGAGCATTGAACACATGTCCTGCAAAATATCATCTCAGGAACACAAGTTGCCAGGAATTTAACAATATTAGCATCATTCTCTATTCTCTAGGTTCTATTCGAACGAACTTCCCTAATTTATTGGTGAAGAGTATAAAAAGGTAAAATGTATCGAGGTTTTCCTATTTAACTAAGTAAACTTTTACACTTAACTTCGATTGAAGTTCTCTCATCTGATTTCTCTAAAAGCTGAGGTGTATAAGTTGATTAAGCATGTGAGAGAAGCTTCTTCTTCTATAAGAGAACTTTATCCAAGCAAGAGTCTAGTAAACCTCAGTCTTGGTTAAATAAATAAAGTTCTCAATGAACATTCACATGAGAAGAACATGGTAAAGTTCTCCCGTAAATTAATTAGCTTATGCATGGATTAATCTAAAGAAGCTCATTTCTCCAAAAGTCAATTTTAAGTAATGCATGAACTAATTTTAACTTACACAGAATAAGCTTAATTCATATTTAGCATATTAACTCCTTATTTTCTTCTTACATAGAAGTCTATCCAAACATCACTTAGTTCAACATCAACGATCTCTCTCCTTAGTAAGAACTCAACGACCGAGAGTATCTTAACAACATCTAAGCAAGCCACACAATCTCGAGAAAACAAGTTCGATGAATATCGAGGCTCGTGCTCCGCACGTGAAGCGTCGCACAACTCGTTAAGTCTTAACAAAGGCCAAATAATCCTTACACAGGAAGTTAAAACTAACATACAGGAGTACGAAGTTTACCTTGAGAACGGCCTCCATGGCTTCGGAGATGAAGCCGAACCAGCCTCCGTTCTTCTGCACAGCAACATCAGTGGTGGAAGCGGCCGGGTCCGCTGCAACCGCAGCGTCCGCGAGCGTGTAAAGAAGGCCTTCAGCTCTGGTGGCTATACCGGCGAAATCAATGGAGTGGCTTATGGAGTGGATAGGGGGGATTTGGTGGAGGCTGACATGGACCTTGGTGACAAGCCTGGTGGTGGTGCGGTGGTGGCGATGGAGCGAGGGAAGCGGCGTGCCAAGGAACGAAGGAGACGAAATGAGCGTATTCGCCATGGATGAGAAGCTTTTGAAGGAGATGATTGTACAGAGGATGGTTCAGCTTCTCATAACGGATTAGAGATGATGGAATATTTTCCTAATTATCCCCATTTCCTGCGAGGCAATGACAAGGCGCACGATGGTTAGAGCCAGATTTTCCTCTCCGATTTCAGCCACCGACTGAGTGACACGTCACAAGATTAGGGGTTCTATGGTCATTTTACAGATATTTAATTTCAGCTAATGGAAAATGGCAACTTTTCTCATAATCATTCTACTAGATAAATTTTATTATATTTTTACTTATATAAAAGGAGTGATATTCATTCAAAAACATAAAACTATAGTTTTAAGAAAATTACATTAATAGATAAAACAATTTTAATATATACGATTTTGTGAAAAAAAGGTGATTTAAAATAAAATTGCACGTTTTTTATTTGATTTTTTATGAATTAAAAAGCAAAACAAATTGCATTTTCTTTTAGGTATGTAGATATAATCTTTTTCTTTTGTTAACTATTATTAGGATACGAGTTAGGTGACTCATTTTTAATAAAGGAAACATATACTTATATAGGTAAGTCATCATGTGTTTTTAGTACATTCACAAACAACATATTATTAAGTCATGAACCACAATTTATCATTAATTACATTTAATAATTCATAATTATCATTCTTAAAATACATTCTACATTGTTAATTAAATATTATTTTTTAATTTTTGTATATATTATGTGCAAATATACATAATATTTATCTAATAAAAACATTTTAATTTCATTTTATAAGTTTTTAAATGATACATTCTTGTTACAAAGGAGATTTGTCTCACTTTACCCAAAATCAAAGAGAATAAACTTTAATTTTTACTTGAGAAAAAATTGTCTTGCTCTTATTTTTTATTGATTGAAAACATCATAATACTAAATTAAGCATGAATTTTAACATGCAACTAAAATTCAAATTTCAAATTCTTTTTCTGCAAACATGCTTCATAATTTTATTATAATCTACCATTTCACTCAAAACCCTAGTCTCAGCACCATCAACTCAAATTATAATTGAACTATAAAATTTAAAACCAATATTGATCAATCCATCAATCTCAATTATTTAATCCTACATAAAGGAACTACTCAATTTATTTAAAGTCTGATTAACTTTGTAATAGACAATTTTTCATAATTAATCCAATCTCAACTCAAACTCAACTTCACACCAAATCCAAATCCAAATCAAATAAAAATAAAATAAAATAATCAATTATCTTAAGTATCTTTATCAGGTGGACATTTTCTCTCGAATTACATAAATATCAAGGTTTACTATGATCAGTTTATTCTTAAAAGATCTAAACAGTTAGAAAACACCTAAAATAACAAAACATCAAATGATTTTGATTAAACTAACTTATAAATTCCTTTTAGAAATCTGATCTTCAAAATATATAATAATTAAGTATCGAATTAAGTAAAATCACCAAACTGAATAGAAGAAAACTATTATAAAAAAATCGTCCTTAATTTTTAACCATTTCTTGCGTGAACTTATTTCTTCTTACAAAAACAAAGTGATAAATAATGAGTGAATTTTGAATAGATAACTTGTTGGGTTTTTAATTGTGTATTTGAATCTATAAGATAAGAGTACTTTCTTTTTCTAATTAGTATTTTTTTTGTTAAAAATGTTAAATTAAAAGATTAATTTATTATACTTGAAGAATAAACATGACTTATATGAAGAATATTGGAATTTTTTTTATATAAAAACATTATATTAAAGTTGTTATAATATCAAAATAATATATACATGTTGTTGAGACTTTGATCGGGTGATGATATAAGGACATTCTTGATAATATTTTAATACAAAATTGGATTTTATTGTTGTTGAGGATGACAAACTATATATAAAGTTATAGTAAATTTTAAATCCTCATGTACTGTTTCATGCAGTGTTTCCATGTATGAATTTTGGAAAACTCATTTGAAAATAATATTTGTGGTAGAACTTAGAGAATTTTTTATTGTCATGTATTAATATATTTAATTCATATTTGTTTTAAACTTTGGATATATTATTTACAGTTAATTCTACAAATTAAAATAATATACATGATATTTGATTGAGCCATTTTGAACTATAATAGAGTTTGTATTAATACACTTCATACAAAAAAAAAAAGTGCAAATATAAGTTGAAAGTGTACTAAAAACAAGAACAATAACATATATGAGTTGAATGTGTATATTGAAAAACAACTAAATTGGATGTTGGTATAATATGTATTCGAATCATGTATTTAAATAAAGAAAACTTGTATGGTTAAGTGATTATGTATATAGATTTAATAAATAAAATTCAAATATGGCATAAAGATTTGAATGATTGTATCATTTGAAAAGCAGTGAAATGTTATAAAATAGAAACATGTTGTTGAGTCTAGATTTGAACCCAATAATGATATAGGACATGTTTGATTATCAGTTTAATACAAGATTGAATTTCACTTTTAAAATTCACTCTTGTTAAGAATGCTATTCTTTACATAAAAATCATAATAAAATTTAAATTCTCATGTGGTGTTTACATTATGAATTTTAGAAAACTCCTTTTGAAAGTAACATTTATTGTATAACTATTTTTTTATTGTCCTAAATTGATATTTTTAATCCAGGTTTGCTTTGGACTTTGGAAAAACCACATATAATTAACCATGGTTAAAAGGGCTAAAAGGTTGATTTGGTAAGTACAATCTCACCGAAGCTGATAATTGTTCTTGCCGTTTGTTTATTTTCAATGTAATACTCTAATTATTATATAAATATTGGTTATTTAATAAGAAATTGAGAGTGTCAGAGAGAAGATTAATCACAACGCATAACTTATTACATCTTTATAATTATTCATAATATATTACAAAATCATATAATTTTTTTTACATTAATAACATCAAATTAGAAAACTATCTATATATTTTATATATAATAAGGATATTAAAATTAACATTCTAAAGAATATCTCCTCAAATTTTCCTGAACAATTCTTAGTGGGCAAATTTTGCTTCTACTCATACAACAAAAAAATAAAAAAATAGTGAGGTCTTTCTAAGCCTTAAATATCAATCTTAATAAAGTTAACATACAATACAAACATAAGACTTAATCTCACTTATCAGATATATGGATCCATAATCCACTTTTAATGATCCACTATGAACATAAAAAGTTACTTGGGAAGTGATTAGGTAGTTGAGTATTTTTCATTAAGAATATTAGTACAATTATAATTTTTATCGAGAATATCGATAATTTGTCCTCCCATAAAGAGATATGTTTTCACTACCTAATATTGGTGATGTTGAGCATATATAAGTGAATAGTCTCGAATTTGACCTACGAATATCCTAGTCAATAACGTTATTTTGAACTATACAAATATTCACCTACTTGGTAAATACTTCCTTATACCATACCACGGTCTCTGCCTTTAATCCTATAAGGTACCAAATTATGACTTTCCAAACACAAAAACTCATACATCTCAACCCAAAACAACGAATTTTATTACTCTTTTTCATTTCACTTACTCTTAGAAACTTTCAAAAATCACATGACATGATGAATATTAAGATGCATCTTATTTGTCTTAACCAATAATTTATACACATCATTCAAACAAATACAAAAAGTATAAAAACAATAATAAAGGATATAGGTAACTTTCTTTTATCAAGTTCATTAAATAAATAATAATAATAATTACATTTACTTTTTTATATATATATTTCTTTGAATTATAAAAATATGAAATTTCAAAAAATATAAAATAAAATAAGAATGAAAGCAAAAGGTTTAAATAATTAGGTATGGATTAACATATTATAAAAAAATAAAATAACAAAATACAAACTAATAAATAAGACCAATACATAACTAGATAACTAAAGATAAATTAATCAACATAACCATAAATTGAAAAAGAGGACTAGTACCGAAGATAATTTCAATTTCCTATAGTAGTTTTAAAAAAAAATCAATCTGGTCCCAAGTTTTTTTAAAAAATATGCAATTTGATTCCTTTTGTTAGATTGACATTAATTACATTAAGTGGTGATGAGTTGACAAACAATGTGACACATTTATGCATAGATCGAGTCCACATATTATGCCATGTTTATAATTAATTATATTTATTTTTAACTTTTAAATATTATCTCTCCATATGCATAAACCATAATCCCAACCTCATTAGCAAATATTACTTATTTATCTATACAAACTCTAATCCAAACTCATAAATGAAATCACAACTCTTACAAGTTTAATTTCTTGTGATTTCCGTCTTTTGGTTTATCAAGCAATATGATGTGATGTTCAATACCCATTTATTGTTGTCGTTTTGGACATTGGCGACTAGAAGGGACCAAATTGTATTTTTTTTTTAAATTTGGGACCAAATTGATTTTTTTCAAAAATCAGTGTAGTAAATTGAATATTAACCCTAAATGTAGAGAAAAATAATAATTAAATATAAATTAAACTACATAAATATCAATAAGTAAATAAACAACTGGAGATAATTAAATTACATAAATATAAATAAATAAACAAACCAGTAACTGAAAATAAATTATTTTACACAAATATAAATAAATAATGATTAGTACATAATTAAATATTAAATTAAATATATATAAAAAAACCAAAATATTTATAATTTAAAATAAATAAAAGTTAATAAAACACACATAAATTCATTAAAATTAATATATAAAGAGTTTAACATCAATTCCATACATTTGATTGGAGTGCACACTAAAATTGTTTTTTTTAAAGTCATGATTACATTTATCACTTTTTATCTTTTTTTTTCTTATCTATTAGAAGGTTATCTTAAATAATTTTTTTTAATAATTAATTAAATTTATTATATTTAATTATTATTACTATTTTTATTTTGTTTAGTCACAATTTTTTAAAAAAAATATATGTAATTTATTTTCTAATATTCAAACTTTATTTAGATAAAATATGATATATATATATATTAATTTTTTTTAATTTTCAGAAATAATATTTCAAAATAACATGTTTTAACATTCTTGTTACTATCAATCCATTTTACTTACACAAATCTTTCGCTTAATCCAAGTTTCTTAAAATTATTGAGATATTATCTAACATATTAATTTATTATATTTGAAAGGATTAAATTAAGAATTATCTTAATATACTTTTAAAGGAAAAAACATAGTAGAGAAGGAGGATTGAAAAAAATGGAAAAATTTAACGTTGAGTAATGAGTGGATTTAGTGCAATCCAATTGGTCTGTTATCTAAAAGGCACAGAAGACGTTATTGTCTCGGCCAATAGCGCGGGAGAATGACAAATACAATCTATCCAATAAGTAAGAAAAGGCGACGGCTCCTTGTCAACGGTTAAGAATCTTAGTTTAAGCGCGTGGGATAGAACGCGTGCCACGCCACCGCGGATTCGAAATCGGAAAATTCTGGAACCACCTAGAGGATGTAGGAGATACCCCACACACCCCACGCAATACTTCGCTTTTTCCCAACTCCAATTCCATTAAGAAACCTAATATCCAACCGTCCAAAATTCCTGATCCAACGGTTCACACCTCACAGAACCTTCCAGAATTCGAACTGGTTCTTTAAAACACACCCCTTCCCTCCTTCCTCCTCAATTCATTTCAAATTGCCGTAAGTTTTTGATTCCTTACCCTAGAGTTCGAGTTCAGATTCCGTTAGGAAAACAGTTGTGAGAAGAATATGGCTGGTAAAGGCGAGGGTCCTGCGATCGGAATCGATCTGGGAACCACCTACTCTTGTGTTGGCGTTTGGCAACACGATCGTGTTGAAATCATAGCCAACGATCAGGGTAACAGAACTACCCCATCCTACGTCGCTTTCACCGACTCAGAACGGTTGATCGGCGATGCGGCGAAGAACCAGGTCGCTATGAACCCAATCAACACCGTTTTCGGTAAGCACCTTAAGTCATCCTCTATTACCTTGGTTATCCGCAGTATTCGTCACTTTAATTGATATCTTAGTCAAGTTGTCGTGATTTATATCGATCTAGGTCAAATTCTAAGTTAGTCAGTAATATTGTCATGATTATTTCGTTTTTATTTATTTAAGAAAAATAAAATAGAGAAGTTCGGTTTTTTTAAGGTTGATTTAGCTTATTCACTCCTTAAAAGTGAAGCTGTACATTCTTTTAGTTTTAAGATTTTTCCTTGATAAAAATATCCCGTGCAAAAGAATCTTTGGTTATGCAATTAGGTAGTAGTTGATTTTGGTGGTTGCATGCATGCTAAAAAATTGATTTTTAGGCGTTATACCGATGCTAATCACTTAATTTAACTGGATTCGTTTTTGCATGATTAGATCGAAGCACTTAATTGAACTGTTTTAGATATTGGCTGACAAAAGGACTTACTTGAGCTGTTTTGGGTTTCTGTGATTATTTTTGTTAAATTGAATTACCCATGCAAAACATCCTTGGTTATTATACATTTTTTTTTTTGCGAATCTTTTTCTGATTGTATTGATTTGATTTGGCGCGTGCAGATGCTAAGCGTTTGATTGGTAGGCGTTTTACTGATGCTGCTGTACAGAGTGACATGAAATTGTGGCCGTTCAAAGTGATTGCTGGTCCCGGTGACAAACCTATGATTGTGGTGAATTACAAGGGGGAGGAGAAGCAGTTTTCTGCGGAAGAGATATCTTCCATGGTTCTAATTAAGATGAAGGAGATTGCGGAGGCTTTTCTCGGATCCACAGTGAAGAATGCCGTGGTCACTGTCCCTGCTTACTTCAATGACTCACAGCGTCAAGCTACCAAGGACGCTGGGGTCATTTCAGGGCTCAATGTTATGCGTATTATCAATGAACCTACTGCGGCTGCCATTGCTTACGGGCTTGACAAAAAGGCCACTTCCTCTGGGGAGAAGAACGTTCTCATATTTGACCTTGGTGGTGGGACTTTCGATGTGTCCCTTCTCACCATTGAGGAAGGAATTTTCGAGGTGAAAGCCACCGCTGGTGATACTCACTTGGGAGGTGAAGATTTTGATAACAGAATGGTGAACCATTTTGTCCAGGAATTCAAGAGGAAGAACAAGAAGGATATCAGTGGTAATGCGCGAGCATTGAGGAGGTTGAGAACTGCATGTGAGAGGGCGAAGAGGACTCTCTCTTCCACCGCTCAAACCACCATTGAGATTGATTCCTTGTATGAGGGTATTGACTTCTACACAACCATCACCCGTGCCAGATTTGAAGAGCTGAACATGGATCTCTTCAGGAAATGCATGGAGCCCGTGGAGAAGTGTTTGCGGGATGCAAAGATGGATAAGAACAGCGTCCATGATGTTGTTCTTGTCGGTGGTTCCACTAGGATCCCCAAGGTTCAACAGCTATTGCAGGACTTCTTCAATGGGAAGGAGCTTTGCAAGAGCATCAACCCCGATGAAGCTGTTGCCTATGGTGCTGCAGTGCAGGCTGCTATTCTCAGTGGTGAGGGTAATGAAAAAGTGCAGGATCTTCTGTTGTTGGATGTTAGCCCTCTCTCCCTTGGTTTGGAGACAGCAGGAGGTGTCATGACTGTGTTGATTCCCAGAAACACAACCATTCCCACCAAGAAGGAGCAGGTGTTTTCAACCTACTCCGACAACCAGCCTGGTGTGTTGATTCAGGTCTATGAAGGTGAACGTACGAGGACTCGCGATAACAATTTGCTCGGAAAATTCGAGCTGTCTGGAATTCCTCCTGCCCCCAGAGGTGTTCCCCAAATCAATGTCTGCTTTGACATGGATGCCAACGGTATATTGAACGTGTCTGCAGAGGACAAGACCACTGGACAGAAGAACAAGATAACAATTACCAACGACAAGGGTAGGCTTTCCAAGGAGGAAATTGAAAAGATGGTGCAGGAAGCTGAGAAATACAAGGCAGAGGACGAGGAGCATAAGAAAAAAGTGGAGGCCAAAAATTCGTTGGAAAATTATGCCTATAACATGAGGAACACAATTAAAGATGAGAAGATTGCTTCCAAGCTGCCTGCAGAAGATAAGAAGAAAATTGAAGATGCGATTGATCAAGCTATTCAATGGCTCGATGGGAACCAACTTGGTGAGGCTGATGAATTTGAGGACAAGATGAAGGAGTTGGAGAGCCTTTGCAATCCCATCATCGCTAAGATGTACCAAGGTGCTGGTGGTGAGGCTGGTGGAGCCATGGATGAGGATGGTCCTGCTTCTGGCAGTGGAAGCACTGCTGGACCCAAAATTGAGGAAGTTGATTAAGCGGAACAATTGCCATGGGTTGTTCTTGATTTTGCCAAGACCCTTATATTTTATATGGTGTCAGAATGTTTCTATTAGAATTTTAGTTTACTTTTTCTCCCCTTTTTTTTTTTTGAATGTACTTCTTCCCGTTTCAATTTACACAATGATATGAAGTTTGCTCATTTATAGGGTGGCGCTTCAATATTGGCTTTTAAATGTTAAATGAGTTATTATGATTGCTGGCCAAAGTGAAACTGAGAACATTACAAGTGGTTGGATAATGACTTACTGTGATTATTTGACTTGGGGGCATATGCTGCAGCATCTGCATAAGATATAGAACAGGTCCTTGTGTTCTGAAAATGTTTGTATGAAACTAAAATACTCAAATTATCCCGTCTTTTGAGAGTTTAGAATGTTTTTATGCTGCTTAACTTGTAGATGGAGGTGACCCAATTAATAAATTATACAAATTTAATAAAAATCTTGAGAAACTTCCCTAAACAAACAACCTTATGCTCTAAGTGATTTACTTTGAAGTTACTTTTTCAGCTAATTAATTTTTTTAATTCCTTTATTGTGTTAGTACGGAAATTTAGTTGTATGGCGTGTTTCTGAAAACTTTTTTTAAAATTCTCATACGATTTTCATTTATTGATTAAAATATTTTCAAATAAAAATTCTAAATTATCTTTAAATTTTTTATAATAGAAATAATAGTTAATTATTGTTAGTGAATTTCTTTCACGCTCACATCTAATGATCCTAGAATAATTGTTAAACAAATTATTATTAAAAAAACTTCTTTTTATCTTATCATTAAAAAAACAATTATTTTTTATTTTTTATTCATTATCCCTCATAACTGTTTGGTATAATTGTTTGGTATCCTTGTTTGGTACATGGTATATCTTTATCATTTACTGACAACACCTAACTAAATATACGCAAGTGCATTATAAAAAACACTTTTGTGAATGGATTAATTGTCATTAATATAATATTTATTGTCATAGCTAAAATATTAAACGCTCCATAGTGTTTGGACTAGTAAAAATTATTAGTTTAAAAAAAGTCCACATGAATAGTTTTCTTTAGTGTCAATCATATATGAGAGAAGAAGAAATGAAAAGATAAAATAAACGGAAGAGAAGGTTTTTTTTTTTTTTTATGTTTTAAGCTTAAGATAAAATAAACGGAAGAGAAGTAAAAAAATTATTTATGTTTTAAGTTTTTTTTAGCTTTGTATTTTTAATTATAATAAAATATAATTGTATTTTTCACATTAATTTGTTTCTTTTAATCCTTTTTAAAATACAATAAAATAAATATTTCTGTTGTATATTATTCTAAGATACACAATGGACAGTGTTAAACTTCTTAGCATCAGAAATACGTTTATGTTTTGTGTTAGCTAAAATGTATTTTTATTGTACTAGGAATTATATTTTAAAAATGGGATGAATCATTCAATCAGTTAATATACAGGTTTAAGATTCAGTACAGATTTTTTTAATAATTAAAAGACAGAAATATATTCAAAAGATATAATATTATAATTTTATGATGTTAGAAACTAAAATATATAGGTTAACAATTAAAATATACGTAAAATATGTTTTTTTTATTTAAATTGAAATTTTAATAATATGCATCAATATTATTAATAATAAGTAGAACAAAAAAGGAAATGATATATATTTAGTAGTTTTTTTTTATTTTTTAGGAAAAAAATTTAAAATTATGATTTTTCAATTTTTTTAATCTAGTTTTTTATTAGTGTGACTGGTTAATTTGGTTTGATTTTTATAAAATAGGTTAGGAGTGTTGTCATCCACTCACACCAGAAGCATATTTTCGGTTTCATATTATATAACAAAAACTCGATTCTATTGTGTATGGAAGGAACACTCCTAAGAGAATTGAAACACGTTTTCTTATTGTGTATATAAGAAAACTATGTTTTTATCGAAAGTATTTTAACTTAAAAAGAAAAAGCAAAATATGAAATAAAAATAGTAAAAAATAAGGTGTGAATAAGAAGCCCGCCAAGTAATTGTTATATCGTATAAAATTATTGGCCCAATTTTAACTCTACGCATACCATGTGTTTGAGGACTGTTTCCTTTTGCACCTCTCCATAGCTTCTTCGGTATCCCGTAGGTCAGACAAAATGATCATTTTATTTTAAAAAAAAATATTTTAAATTCTATAATTTAAAAATGTAATTTTATTTATTTATTTATTTACATGTTCCAAATTATAGAATCTAAAAATATTTTCGCCGGATTTAGCAATTTAGAATATTATTTATTTTAAAAAATACATTTTAAATTATAAAATCTGAAAATTTTCTCAAATTCAAAAATACCTTTGTATTCTATAACCAGAATTTCATAATTAAAAGATAGATAAGTAAAATATTAGTACAAAAGAAATAATTTTTTTTTATTTACACCCTAACTATTAGTAGGTACTCAAAATTAAGAAAAATAGGTTAAAAAAATTCTAAAAACATAAACAAACTTGCATAAAACAACACTGTTTTTGCAATTCTAAATCCGTCCAATTTGCTTTGGCGCTCTATAGGAAACTTCCTATACTAAAAAAAACACTATAGTAATAATCTTTTTGAATTTTTTTTTATAAAATTATGATATTTTCAAATTTTAGTTGTTACTGAATCTTTTCATTGTCAAAATTCCAATGACTACATCAACTAGTAAAATTACAATTATAATATAAAAAGCAGTTAGTGAAGAAGAAAAAAGTTGTGAAAGTGAAGAAACATGTTTCGTTAGTGCTATGAAATCAGAACTTACAACATTGGTTACTATAAGAACAAATGTGTATGTGTTCTAGTTAATTATAAAAATGTCATTACATTACTTTTAGAGATAATTTCATTAGAACCAATGTAATATGACATCTTTATTTTTCATTCTTACACTAATGATTATTGTTTATGCTTTTTCGAGAAATAAAAGAATAAAATTTAATGTTTATTTTTTTAAAATGAATTTTAATATCAGTTGTAACAAGAATCAGATGTAATATAATATAATTTTTTTTCACCAATTCTAACATCTAATATAATATATCTAACATGTACTTCCTAATTAAAATAAACATAATCATTAATAAGTTAAAGATATATATTAGTTACTTACAAAATATCTAAAGAGATGGGTTTTACCCAATAAAATATTTAAAATATTCAAAACAACATCTACTTCTAAACTCGTTCTATAAACCACTTTATCTTATAACATCGTATCTTATTGTATACAATATAATTATCATAATTATAAAACTCGTGTAATTTAATTAAGTGGCAAAAACAAAAATATAACTTTTATATTACACCCGTTTACAAAACACAACCATTTCACATTTTATCATACAACAAATTTGTTTATTAATCACATTCTAACTTCAATTTAAGATCTTAAGAAAATATAATTTCAATTTCAAAATTCATATATACCCATGACAATACAAGTAACATTCGGTTTTATTCAAATTAGTTTAGCTTAAGTAAATAAATAAAAAATCTTTACTTTAAGAAAAACACTCTAGAATTATTTCTATAAAAATTTCAACCTACACTAACAAGAAAGTCTAATTAAAAACCCAACCACACCGCTACATACTTAAACTATCAATAATAGAATTAGTTTTTAGTTCAAATCCTTAACTACAAAATACTAACCATCAATATTTGTTGATCTATATGCATTATATTAATGCATGTTGATATATAGTACATTTAAATTTGGATGATTCGGATTAGTTTATTAGGAGGAGTAATGTGCTCATTGAATTATTCTTTTGTAGAAGAGTTTGAAACATCCTCAAATGTTGCTTTTTAATTTAATTATTTTAGCCGTAAAAAAGTGTATAAAAAATGAAATAAAAAATTTAATATACAAGAAAAAATAATTTTTTATATTATATATAAATTTTACAATTTTAATATAATAAGTATCCATTAAACAATCATATTAAGCTTTCTCATCTAATAAAAACAAGTTTGCACACACTACAACAAAATCATTAATAACTAATTTTAGAGATAAAAAAATAATTAATCACTAATTTAGAAACTAAACAAGATATTGATAGTTAAAACCTTAGTAATTAATTAGATACCAATTAAGAAACTAGTTTATAAATTTAGAGACTATTTTAGATATAATTTTTTTAGTCTCTAAAATAATATCTATATTTATCAATAAAGTGATTAATTATTTTTTATTTCTAAATTAATTTGTATTTAATAATTTTCTAGTAATGACACTGTTGAATTCAAAAGTTCAAAGATAATGATAGATTAATGTTAAAATGTTTGAATGATGCTGATAAAAGAATGTTTACAAAATTTATTTGAAGTTTTGTTGATTACTTTAGAAACATAAATATATTTTTATCGTTATTTTTTTTCTAGCAATAAAGAAGGAAATAAAATGAGATTTTAAACATGGCAATTACTTCCTGCACCAAATAATTGCACCCATTTTCAGTGTGAAAAGACGAAAATACCCTTAAATAAATTGATGTTGCATATAAAAATATATTCCGAACCTCTTTTCCACAATGTTTCGGAGTTTTTTTTTAATGTTTTCTGTTTTTTTTTTTTTTCAAAATGGGATTTTGATTTTGAATTCTATTTTAAATATTCATTTCTAGAACAAATAATCTCTTTCGGATCTATTTTTTTTAATATGTATTATTTTTAATTTTGGATTTTCATGTGGGTGCAAATTTAAAAGGAGTGGGTGTAGGAAGAATTTACCTAAAATTAAGCAAGAAAAGTTTGTATTAGACAATTTATAATTCACCCATATTCAACAACCCTTAATTTGTATTTGTGGCACAATACAAATTTCAATAGCATTTATCACTTTACTATTAAATAATATCTTTATATAATTTCAAATTCCCCAAAGATAACTACTAACCATATACAACTATTTAACAGTTGCATATACTACAGTTGCTCTAAATGTCATTTATGAAGATATACAGTTGCTCTAAATATATATAAAAAAATCTAAGTTTGATTTGTATATATAAAATAGAAATAAATAAAAAATTTAAAAGTAGTTACTCAAATAAATGAATAAATAAAAAAATAAAAAAATTAATGATTGACAAACCTTAACTTAAAAAAAATACACTAATACAAATAATTTAAAAAGATAAGTTGATGAAAATAAAAAGTGCAATAAATTATTTAGAAAAAGTAAGATGAGTATATATTATGATGATGATTATTATTGTTATTGTAGTGTGGGTTGAATGGGTGCATATTCAGAGGTGAGGATGCATGGTTTCACCAATCTGCATCGAATTCCGTGGCCCTGAGGCGAAGGGATTGGTGCTTCAATTCCCTTCGCCCCCGCCTCTGCTTCCGCATTTCACGAGGCCACGCTCGCCACCTATCTACTTCTCCTCATCACACAATCATATCTCATTATCTTTCATTTCAAATTCTCACACAAACACTTTTTCTGCTTAATATCATTTCACATCTTCCTTCTGTATTATAGTAATGTTAATGTCTTTTTAGCAGATTGATGAAATAGGAAAAAATTGAATAGTCCAGTAATAAAATGTGTTACTACTACTAGTATTTACAGGAACCTAACAGTGTGAAAAAGAAGAGAAAAAAGTGAGTATATATGATTATAGTGGAAAAGTGAAAAGTCAGAGCAGTGATCACAAATAGTAGTACTAGAACAACAATATAGTCAGCGCAAAAGCCAGTTATTATGCAGGAATTGAATTGAGAATTGAATAGCATGATCACTCTCACTCTCTTACCCATCAGCTCCACTTTTTCTCCCTATATATTTTCGTTGACCGTATATGCTAGTAGGATGCAGCAGTAGCAGCAGCAGCATGCAGAGACATTTATGGCACATACGTCCAACCAATATCCATCAACTTGGTGTTTGCGTTATCCTTTCTTTATCTGCATGCGCCAAAACGCACTGCCACCTTAATTCCAGTAATCTATCTCAGCACGCATCTTCATCTTCTCACATGCACCACCACCACCATCCACCACCACCCTTTTCGACCCATTGCTCTCTTTCAATGTTCAAACCCTTTATCTGGTTACATCTACGTTTCTGCTCCTGCTTTTTCTGCTTTCTAATATCCATGCTCTATTTTATTCTCATATATATCTCCTCTGTTCTTCTTTTGTTTTCCTTCTTTTAAGGATTTGGTTTTCAACTTTTTGGTGCCTACTTATCTAGCAAAAAGAACATTCCGCCAAATATATAAAATCAAATCTTAGGCCAATTACCTTTTCCAAGGTAGACTATGATTTTTTTTCTTTCTCACCCATGCCTTTTGAGATTACAGAACGATTCCATTCCATGGTAGTCTAATTGTTTAGACTACAGATCATTTGAGAATACCATAAGGAAATAGTAGAAACATGTCTAAACAAAAAATATGAGAAATACTATAGTGTATCTGTAGCATGTTAAAATATTCCATATCTAACTTTTCGTCATCAACTTCAATATAAAAAAAAGATACTACGGATCCCAGAAGTTTGACAAGACCCGTTCTCTCTTTTCTGTTGATTTTGACATACGGGTAATATATTGATTCCTAAACGTGGATATTTCTTTGGCTCCGCAAGACTCGTAAAAGAAAAATGCAGCATAAATACATAATGTAATCCACCTTCTGACACTCCGTTTCTCTATGCAGTATACTTTTTTATCGAGTGAAAAATTTACGTGCATTCAACTTAATTACGTTTTTCAGATTACCAAAATCACATAAATTTTAACTGAAGAGCGAAAATATTAAAACGATGCTCAAAAAACGAGAGTGCATTATAAAAGAAGCCTGACTTACTATCTTCTACTAATAATTTACACACAAAGAACCCTTTTTTTGAAAAAGTTAGTGTATTAGCATCGTCTCATTTATGCTCGGTTCTTCATGTGTATAACTTGGAATTTGAATTCGGCGGTTGTTTCACTTTCTTTTTCTTCATATGCATGTTGACCTGTTAGAAGGTTCAGGCACTCGATGTTTCTTCTTGCACTAGTTTGGGTTATTATCCACGCTGTACGAGTGCTTTGGATTTTACAAAACTAGTTCTATTTCCCCACATATAAAGTGGTAATCCAAATTATATTTGATGCGATTTTTTGGGAAAAAAGAACTGTGCTGGTGGAAAGCAATGCTGTGCCCACTGTAATCACGTTGAATGAGTTGTTACAGTGAAATAAAACACATTAACAGCTAATGAAGCACTATTACTCCTAGCTGGTGCATGCAAAATGACAAAAAATCTTCACGCCAGAACTGTTTTTCTTGACAACCCAATGCAAACTAATATTTAACTGGTATCCCATACGTTAGTCCTATGCATGACAATTTTTTGGTCTTGGGGGGTCATAAGCATAATCATGCCAATTGCATGACAGTTTGGAGAAAAAAAAGAGAATGTAGATGAAATTGGACCACAAGTGGTGGGCATGTTAGGAATTGAAACGCTAAGAAGGGTGGTCCAATTGGGGCACTATAGCAGACAAAAAAAGGCATGAGAACACACAGTGGCAAACAATGGTTTTATAGAATACTAGTAATAATTAAGATGATGTAGTAATATTGTGACCACTAAAAGATGGGAAGTTCACAGTTTCACAGTCACCTTCATACTCGTTCTGAGTGAGGCTAGATAGCTAGACGTTTGAACCTCATTCATTCATTCATTCATCTCTCTCCTCTGAGCCTATCTGCTCTCACTTCAATTCCCAAAGCCTAGCCTTCACCTACACCTTACAACCCAACCGGCTGTCTTTTTCCATCAATGACTTTTATGCCCTTCCTTTCCTTCAATGGCGTAACCTACGTTCTTCTCTCTCTTTCTCTCCATCTATCTATCTGTCATTCCCGAGATACAAGACATTATGGGCTTAGGAAAGAGAGAGAGGTAGTAGTAGAAATCAACGTTAATCTTAAACAGCGTCGTTAAATCTGCTATGTATGCACCAAAATCAATGGCACGAAGGGGGGCCGTTTGGGCAATTATTGTCTTCTCGTAAGAATTCTACACGTCTTGGAACGAAGACGACGAAACCTAAGCCTCTCTCTGTGCCGCTAACCGCCATGTTTTCAGAGATGTTCTGCACCAAAAACAATACGCATGTTAATCCTCTCTCTCAACTCTCAACCATTTTGTTTCTCCCTACCTACTCTATAAAAAGAGCGATTCACAAGCCATGAGAATAAGAGGAGCACCCAGTGGTGTGGTGTGGTGTAGTAGAGTACTAGTAATTTTAGTAGTGGAGTAGTAGCACTAATAATCAAATCAAAACAACCCTTTAATTACCTCTCCTACTATAATACTATCCAAACCCCATTAGCATTGATTCATATTATTATTTGGTGAAGAGAGAAAGAACTTGAGATGGAGAGTGAAAATGAGGAGTTGGAGATGGGAGGGTCTAACGGGGTTGCAGCCAGTTCACGGTGGAACCCTACAAAAGAGCAAATAAGCATGCTAGAGAACCTGTATAAGCAGGGAATAAAGACTCCCAGTGCTGAGGAGATACAGCAGATAACTGCTAGGCTTAGGGCGTATGGTCACATCGAAGGAAAGAATGTCTTCTACTGGTTTCAAAATCACAAAGCTAGGCAGAGACAGAAGCAGAAGCAAGAAACCATCGCTTACTTCAATCGCTTTCTTCATACTCCCCAGCCCTTTTTTTCTCCGCCAATTTGCCCAAATGGTTCCTTCATTTCCTTTCTCATCATTCATTATTTTATTCAATCATGCAAACTATACACATTCCCTTTTTATCTTTATATCTTCACTCATCTCTTTCTGCCTTTGCCTTTTAATTGATTAAATACTGTTTGATTGTTAAGTCACCAATTCGTCTCTTCATGCAAATGTGCTTGGTGTATGTGTGTTAAGTAAAAAAAAGTAACAAAACTAAAAACTCTCAGAATACTATTGAGTAGAAGATTATGTGTATTCTTTAAAGATAAATCCTCTTCTAACCAGGTTATATCTCTGAATCATATCAGCTGAGATCTACATACTGCGGTTCTTTTCAATAGTATTTATTTCTCAAGAAGCACTGAAATCATCTTAAAAGTCACTGTCTCCACTTTTATGTGTATAGCCAAATCATGATAGAAGGACAGCTGTTTCTTTTGCTTTCTGTTTTTTCTTTTGTTTTTTTTTTCCAAAAGGCCTTTTTTCACACATATATATAGTTTTTCAAAATTCAAACTGTTACATCTCTTTGTGATTAGTGAGTTATTTATTTTACATAAGCTTGGTAATTGAGGGTGCTTTTGGTTTTCAGGCCTGTGCCCTCCATATTGTGTACCTCAGGCGCAGAGTGAAAATGGTTTTTACCCCCCACATCCAAAGGTGCTTGTACCAGTAGGTTTTAGGAGAAGCCCGTCTGAGATATTTGTGCCCACAGACATGTCAAACATGATCAGCAATGGCCCTCTGGCATACGAAGCCATGCAACAGAGAATCTCGGATTGTAACTTCAGCTACAGTAACCAAGAAACCTTGGATCTCTTTCCTCTGCACCCAACTGGTATTTTGGAAGGGAAAACAACATACCAGGTGTCTTCTCTGGCTTCAGTTTCTGCTGATAGTTCCAGTGATACACCTCCTGCTCCTTCTCCTGATATCAATGAAGATGATCCTTCCCCACTTAACCAACCCTTCTTTGATTTTTTTACTACTTCTGGTCAAGGTTCTTAAGAGACTTCTTTTATGTCATTGGCTTGAACTTTTAATTCCCATGGCTCATCACTGAAATGGGTTTATTATGCCTTTCAGTTTATTGAATGAGATTGGTGTCTCATTTTTCTTCTCTTTTTAATATATTACTATTAATAACTTACATATCCTTGTCAACCTCTCGTATATGTTGCTGTCATATTTACTGTCACCGTTTCACTCATGAAATGATTCTTTTTGCTGACTGTTAATTAAAAGCAAATGAAATTGGTCTTTAACGTCTCTGTTTTGGGAGTTTTTATATTATTATCTATCTTCATAGATTTGAAAGATTTAAATAGGACAAGGAACAATGATTTTTTTTTAGAAAAATGAAAGATAAAAACAACTCGAATATTAAATGACTCATAAATGATATCTAATAAGAGAAAAATAAAATAAAAATCATCAATATATGATAGGTAAAAAGAGAGATAAAGAAAAATTACAGGGATTTAAAAATAAAAGGTGTTCATCAATTATTGGTTTTTAAGATTTCTGTTTTCGGATCTATCCTATGTTTCTCGGCTAAAATATTTCTTACTGACTTTTTTTGGTCTATTCTATAACCATACAAAGTTTCACAGACACGATTCTGTGTTCTTTTAATACTTTTTCGAATTCTTTTTTAGTCTATATTTTCCAGGTCAAATTTTGAAGACACGTGGTTTTTTTATTTGGGTAAAAAAATTGAACATGTTTAGAAATTAATTTTAACATACCTAAGGTAAATTAAATTATCACTTACCATTATAATGGTCAAAGAAATTGGATATCCATATTTAGGATACTAGTTAGAGTTGAATATTTAAGAGGCTAATGAATTGAAAGAATTTCCGTTGTGACTAGACACTTTAACTCAATTTGTCCAGAGACTATGTGCATAATAACAGTTTTTAATTTTTATTGTGTGGGAATATTCTGAAATAATTATAATTGCAAGTTAGTATTTGATTCAATGAGTTGAGATACTCTTTAACACGACAATAAAAATAATTCAAGAAGGTAATATTTTGAATAAATAGTTTCTATTTTAGTTATTTCCAAAAGAAAAGTAAGCAATAGACAAAGAAAAACTTAGTACATATTTGGTTGTAATTATTTTTGAATTTTTTAAAAATCTCTTTCCTTAGTGAAAAAAAAAAAAAGTAAATGATTTTTGCTCGAAATATACTAAAACGACCAAAACACTTAGAACAAAAAAACAGTTGAAGTTGTGCTTGTTCAAAAATCGCAATTCTGAATCCAATTTTTGTTCTAAGGCAATAAAAAGAATTGGTAGCTAAAGCTATGGTTGAAGAACTTGAGTTGGTGGTCCCAAACCTACACTCCTTCTGAAAAGAGACAATGTCACCCTACTGCTACTATATACTAAATATTCATCTATTCCTAGTTCCAAACGAATCCAAACCTTTTCTTTCCAATTGCATATATAACATTTTCTCCAACCACTCTCATCACTAACAATAAATAAATAAAGATTTATTATTCATAATTTATAATTCAATCTCATAAAATCGGCTTATAAGATGAGGTTTGCATTTACTTATATCCAATGAAATGTACTAATATCTAATCGATATGTGATCTCCAACACACCCTTCTCACGCCAAGACTACCAACTCATGCGTGATGAAACTATATATTATATAGATAATTCAATGATTGTCTGATGACTGTCTGATAGCGGATGAGTGATACGATAAACCCAACAAACAATCATTAAAATAAACTCGAAATGATTTTGATAGTATATTAAGTTGAATTTTAAACTTAACTTAACCCTATACAACCCACTTATAAAGTGAAGTTTTTACTCATTTATAATTTTGTTTAATAATGTCAAAATTGTAGGTTAAACTCTTATGGTTTGTATGAGCAGGGAAATTTGAGTAGAAGCACATGTGCAGAGAGTGATGATCATATGCTTTAGAGAATGTGCAGTAAATGGGTGTGTGGATGGTTTATTAGGAGGCTCACGGGCTAGCTTTTTGTGGATAAACTACCACACGTTATGTACTGTTGTGTATGCCCATGTTGAAGCTTAAGAGGATGATTCTAGTTTTACGAAGATATATTAATTACTTTTTATGATAAATTTTAAACTTAATTTAATTTTATAAAATTAATTTATAATGTGAAATTTATATTCTTTTATATACTATAATATGATAATATTTTTAGTTGATATAACCCATCTCCTAATATTAAAAATAAAACATCTATATTAGGATTTAATTTTATTTTTAATTGATATAAAAAATTTAATATTTTTTTTACAATAAAAATTTATATTGTCAGTAAATATATAATAATATTTATAGTAAGATTTGGAAGATAACGGTGGTTAAGTTATTTTTTTTCATAAATTGGAGGATTTTAGTAAAATTGAGTTGTAAACTATTTATTTGTTTGCATCCCACAATCAATTCTTTCTCAACTATAGTAATATAGATGAATTTACAAAATGTTTATTTCCATCCTACAAAATCATGTCATTTATTGGTATATTGCTTTACACAAAACTATACAACACTTTGAAAACATGATTTGATTATAGAATGGATTAGAGGTTGTCTCAAATCAAAATCTATTTCAGTCATAGTTAATGATAGTTCAATTGAAAAATATTCTAAAATTTTTTTTAGGCTAGGTGATTCGTTAGTATCTGATGACTTGTTATAGCAAATGTACCGTATTGTCAGAACGGACACTACAAAAAAAAAATCAATATTATTTATGGATTTTTATCCACGAACCTGAATCCGTAGATAAATTAAGCATTACTTACGGATATTACCTACAAACAACATTACCTACGAACATTACCCTCAAATTATGAATTCGTACGTAAATTCAGTATTACGTACCAACTATTACACACAAATCTTATTACTTACCAACTTTTACCTACGAATCTCTATTACCTATCAACTATTATCTACGAATTTCTATTACTTACGAACTATCACCCACGAATCTCTATTACCTACAAACTATTATCATAATAATTATATACATAATATTAAAAATATTATTATAATATGAATAGTTATAAAATCATAATTAATATTCATAAATAATAATAATCATAACTAATAAGTATACATATTATTAATATTATTAATATTATAAAATTAATAAAATTAATAATATTGATAATAATAATAATAATAATAATAATAATAATGATATTAAAAATATGAATAATGTTATTAATTATATTAATAATAATAATAATAATAATAATAATAATATAATAAAACTTGATTGGTGTAGGTTTAAAGCTTCTTTGTCCATTTCTACATTTATAAGAGACTTTGGCTTACAAAGGTTGTAAGGGAAAACATTATAAGAAGGAGTAAAGGTGGGTAAGAGAGAAGTTGATGTGAATACGTTACAATTTGTAGATGTACCAAAGGAAGAAGGGAGTTTATGAGTTAAGCTAAAGAACAAGAAAGTTGGTTCGATAGGAACATAAAAATAGAAGATAGGAATAAATGATAAGGGTAGATTCTCGAGGACAAGTGGTTGAGAGAGGATAATCTCAAAGACAAATGTTATAGATAATATAGTGTCTCCAAGAAGATCACATTAAATCAACTAGGAAGTTGGAAGGGTAGTACTTGGGAATGGAGTTTAAAATGGAGAACACAATTGTTTAAATGAGAGAGGAATCAAGCAGGGGAGTTGGAACAAAAGATAGCTATAAAATCCCTAAATAGGGAATGTGGGGATGTATGGATCTAGAAGGGAGATGAACACCAAGTATTATGTCAAATTTGTGTATAAGTTAATTAGTGAGGGTGCTCAAGGAGAAGAAGAGGAGTTTTTCAAAAGGTCTTGGAAAACAAAAAGCAACACCCTCATCACTTTTTCATGTTTGGAGAGAGTAATATAATACACATTAAGAAAATCATTAACTAAAAACTCATTTTAGAGATTAAAATGATCGATTAAATTAGAGATTATTTTATAAATTAAATAATTATTGGTATTTTAAGTAATTTTTATTTTTAATAAAAAAATTATAAAGTAGTTTCTAAATTAATATCTAATTGTCAAGATTTTAGTTACTAAGTACTATTAATCTTTTAAAGACTAATTTAGAATATAAAATATTAGTATCTAAAACCTTGATAGCTAATTTAGATACCAATATAAAAATTTCTTTACAAATTTTCATTACTAATAGAAATCACTTTAGATATCAACCATTTTGTAATCTCTAAAATAATATATAACTTAATCAATATAGTGACTATTATTTTATTTTTCTAAATTTATTTGTTATTTAATTCAAATCAAAATCAAGTACCAAACAATACAGGGCAGGCATGTTTTTTTTAGAAGAAAGCTATACCATCCTAAAAAAATAAAAATAAAATGTCAAATATTTCTCACAAGTTTAGGAGTTTAATTGATAAGTTTATCATTTCATTATTACTATAGTACCATTTGTAATTCCCACTATAAATATATGCAATATTTGTACAGTGTAGCCTACTTCGTTCGGGCCGGGTCAGAGAATGGGTCAATTGTTTTTTCACCCAATGATTTTGACTTGTATCCAACTATCTTTTAAGAATTATCAATTATTTTAAAATTGGAAATCTGGATTTAAAAAATATGTTTTGAAAAAGAAAATTTGGAATATTTTTTTTTTTCTAAAAATAAAATTTCAGAATAAATAATATATGTCAGTAAAACAAATCTGGAAGACAAATAATATATTCTAGAAAAAGGATTTTTGAAAACAAAATTCCTAGAACATATTCTAGAAAAAATTCCAAAAAAAAAACATAATCTAGAAAGATTATTCCAGAAAAGCCTAATTGAGAAAAGTGTTTGAGAAATTCAAATTTAAAAATATATTTAAAAATATTAAATTCGGAGTACATTTTGACTTACATCCTCCACTTTTATTTAAAACTAAAAAGAGAATATTTTAATTATTTCAAATGGGGTGTAAGTTTAAATTTATTGGGTACAGTAAAAAAAAACCTGGAAATGGATATGGGAACCTGAGGCCCACGAACCCCTTTGAAATAGGCTCACAAGTCTTTTGAACAACAATTACTTGTTCCTATGTGGATTTGGACCCACTACGTTATAAGTTTGTCATCCTCATTGAATTTAGGTCTAAGCATAATTTAATTTCGACTTAATTTCCAGAATGTACGAAACAATTCAAAAATTTATTTTTCAAAAGAAAAACAATTTTGTTTTTGCAAAGATAAAATAAGATTGTACAAAAATAAATTTCCTAGGCTGTACAGAAGATAAGTGGCTTAGTAAGGAAGAATAATTTGATAAATCATTAAAAGAAAGAAGAAGAAAAAATTACAACTTTAGATACATGGAAGCCACAGTTTGCACATTTTTTCTTTTCTAATTGATATATAGATTCGTTGGTTTGTATGAGGATGATCTGATGACGTATTCATTTAAGTTGTATGATTGTTTGTCCCAGATGTCTTCTTCTATATTAGCTAGGAGAGTTCTGTGTAGACAGACTTGAGAGTAAGTCTAGTGAACAAGGTTATGGTTGAGTTCATATATAAGGGTTATAAGGGTTGAATCACCCTAAAGTGATTCATATTTATTCATTTTTTATTATTGATAAAAAAAAATATTTATTCATTTTTTTATTATTGATAAAAAAAATACATGGAAAAATTATTTTATACTGTTGAACTAAATACCAATAAACTTGGAAGTATGTTTATTTAGTTTTCTTTTTTTGAGAACGCAGATCCTTTTCAATAAATAATAATAGATCAACTAAAAATGTAAAGGTTTTACACCATGTTATGGTATTATATATTTATGATTTATTTTAATAACTATTTTAAAATTCATATCAAGATCTAAGATTTTTAATGAATCAAACCAACTCAAAATTAGTTTGAGATTCAATTAGTTAATTTGTTTGTTCAACCTGACTATGAATCAATTGAAAATAAAACTAATAAATGAGTTTTTCTATCAACAGTAAAAAAATAATAAATAAAATAAATCATTCATTTTAATCTTTATAAAAAAAAGTATGTTCTTTAAATCCAACATAAACAAATAAGAAAAAAAAGTTCATGAAAATTTGACACTTGTCCATGTTCAACATTTTACTTGTACCATCATGAATATTCATGATGTTAACAATCTTCTATATGGTCGTTAAAAAAGACATTAAACAAAATCAACATTCATATTTCATTTTCTTACTCCTTCATTACATATGATTTGTATTCTCAATATCCCTTTCATAAATGACACAATTTAACTTTTCGAGTAGAATGTTTCTATGTATAGTTAAATTCACTGAACAAATTCAAGACAATAATTTTTTTTTAATTTCTATTTAGATCAATTTTTTTATGAAATAAATATAAGAACAAAAAAGTGTAACAGTCAAGATTTTAAATTGAATTAAGCTAATAAGATAAATCTTATTGTTTATTAGCTTGAATCGAACCAAATTGAAAAAAATAGTTTTTTTATAAAAATTAAGAAATTTCTTCTTAAGTCAGTTCTAACGACTCAATTCATTTGTAACCCTACTAAGAGTTTTATTTGTTTTTATTGGATGGCAAGGGAAAAAATAAAATAGCCCACAAGTGAGAATTAAACATGTATTTTTTAGTAGTCATTCAATATAATAATGGGATAAACCTTTTGCTATTGCATAAAAGTTCTAGAATTTTCAATAGCCTTTTGCCAAGATGCATTCCTTTCACCACCAAAGACTATAGACTGCATGACACCATTCAGCAAATTTAGAACTAAGTTTGAGTGATATTATTATTTATTCTGAAATCCATCTTCATCACATCCTCTCCAATGTTTGTCCTTCTTGGTGTTCGAGCCAAAAGGAAGCAGCAGAGAAATTTAATATACATATATACCTTAAGTATAATGATCTTTATGTAGTTCCTAGAAAAATTCTCTTGAATATATTAACGTGAAACTAAGATTTACACCTGGATTGATTAAAGATTTAACATAAAAACTTACATGTAGAAGTGGCGTGAATGAGTAGGAAATGTTGATGACGATAAAGTTATTTTATAATATATAAGTGGGTTGAAATTTTATTTTGTGAGTTGATTTTATAAGATTTAGTTAAATTTAAAAAATTTATTTTTAATATGATATTAGAATTATTTATAATTTATTATATCGAGAGTTTGTTGAACCGAATCACGTGTTATATATATATATAATTTTTATCATTCATAAATATATATACATTGACTAGAACACTACAAGAAAATCATGAAATAGAAACCAATTTTTAAAAACAAAAAATAATTAGTTGTTATAGTGACTAAATTAGAGATTAAAAAAATTTTGATTTCTAAATTAGTTTCTATTATTGTTAAATGGTTTCTAAATTGGTGTCTAATTAGCAACCAAAGTTTTTGCTACCAAATTTAGAATCTAAATAATTGGTAGCAAAAATCTTGGTTCCTAATTAGACATCAATTTAGAAACCATTTAACAATAATAGAAACTAATTTTGGTGAAAAATTCATCTTATAAGTGAGTTGAAATCTTATTTTGTGAGTTTGTTCTATAAGATTTAATTAAACGGTTCATTTTTTAATATGATCTTAAGAATATTTATAATTATTATATCGGGAGTTTGTTGAGCTGGTCAGATCACATACTATTCATATATAGTCTCATGACAAGTTGACATTCATACCACTCTTAAATATATTCTTATGCCTGAGTTGACATGTTTAAACATAGAAAGATACATTAAAGATCCTATATAGAGATAAGATTTTGATGAAAAATTGATCTTATAAAGATTGTTTGAGGCGATATTATATATATAATTGAAATGATTGAGGGCAGATAGATGGAAGAGGTACGTAGTATAGTTTCCTTTGCAGCGTTTGTGTGGGGAAAGCACGTATGTTTGCTTTTTGACGCCCCCACTTGAGCCCTGATGACTCTGAAGCTAACAAGGTCCCACACTCATCTTCTTTTCTGATCTGTATTTCTCATGCACGTGCATGCCTCACTTTGTAGTTTCTACCATTATTTCTCTTTCTCTTTATGCGTGGCCTCCAGACATACACATATACAAATTTTCTATCAGATGAAGGATTAAGGCTGCAATTTGGTGGCTTTACAACTAAAAATAGGGGAAATTAAGTGGTAAGCTTTTGGCATGAAAATGAGGAAAAAAGCAGGAAGCTGTCAAAACAGATAGGGAATTAGATTCCAACACCACCAACCCTCTCATCCAATCAAACCTTTCTTTAACCCTTCAAAACTTAGATTCATTCGCGTTTAAGATACACATTATTTATACCAATTCACTTTCCCATCTTAAATCTCTCAACCGATAAACATCCACATCACTACCTTTCATCTTTCTCTATATCACATACAATTATATCTATATATTCATTTAAGCCTCAATTTCATAAAACTGGTTCAAAGTAATAATGTTTGTATTCACTTATATACAATGAAATGTCCTAATCTCTAGTTAATATGGAATCTGTAACACTTCCATCAAACTATATCATCTATTTATTTTTCAATTAAAACTTTGCTTTGAATATTTCACATGGCGTATCTAAGATTTTAATTCTTAAAAACAAAAATTACTTAAGAAATTTCAAACATTTTTTCAAGTAATGTTATAGACTTTCTTTTTAAAAAAAGGTACAATTTAAATTTATTATTGTTCCTCAAGAATATGAAATAATTTATTTTGGTATGCTGTATAATAAATTTCTTTTTATTATAAAAATTGACACTTGTAAAAATAATTTTCCTTTTTATTTTTTCCATGTTCCTTTCCTTAGACTAGCCCTACATAAGAGTAGATCTCTAAAGCACAACTCTAATCATGGTGTTTCCCTTAAAAAAAAGTTTTTTTGCCTTTCTTTTCATTGTATTTGTGGCATGTAATAGAGTTGAATCTTCAATAATAATAATAATAATAATAAAAATAATATAGATGGATAGATAGTTATGGTCAACATATATATCGTTTTCATTCACATTTTTTTTTTAAAATAATGAGCTAAGAGTTTGTTTTCACAGAAAAGTGATAATAAGTTCACCTTTTCAAAAGAAGGACAAGTTGAATGCTTTACGTCTACTGAGCATTTTCGAGGAAAAAAAATTGAGTGGACGTAATTTCAAATCGATGAGGTGCGTCTAATTAAGGGTGTGTGTCGAATTGTAGTATTTTTGGAGTTTTAATATTTAGTACACACTTACTCAAGAACAACAAAAAATGGAACCTTAGTCTCTCGTCACAATCCTACACAAGTCAAATAATATAAAAACTGTCTACTGCATATGGTAAATAATATATATATTTTTTATGAATTGTTACACCTGCTACATTAAAAATAAATTAGCACTTTTTGGTTAGTTAAGAAAATCACTAGTTGAAAATAATTTAAATTCAACGCTAAAGTATTAAAATATCAATATTATGTTTTATTTATTAAATTAATAATTGATAAAGTACATATTAATAATAATAATAATAATATATGGTTGATAATAAATGAATCTAATAAATTGATGTTAAATATTAAAAGCTAAATTCGCGTTTTATTGTGCTGATTCTAATAAATATATATAGTTGCAGTTATCCATATTAATTGTTTTGATAAATAATATTTTTATTGCATCTGTTTCTATAGATCGGATATTTACTCTATCCAATATAAAGTATCTTCCAGACATATATATCAATAGGTCAAACGATTCTCCCTCCTTAACAAAGTAGTTGTCGACTGATATATAAATATGGATTAACACTGCATTATCTAGACAAAAATTGTTCATAAAAAAGGGTAAAAGCAAATCAAGATGCTTGATTTTTTTATTTATTTATCAGCATCAAGATGCTTATACGTCAAAACATTTCAAAAAAGTATTTAACTAAGAAGACCACACTTTAATTCATTTAAATAACTTTAATACTTAACAGACTGATTTTGTTGTATAAATCGTAATATATTAAATTTACATTATAAAATTTTTAAATTATATATTTGTTGGTATAAATACTAACTATGTAAGTTTTAAGTTTATATATAGTTTTTTAAATAATTTAATAAGAGACCTTCTAGTATTTTTATTTTTCTTCTTTTCACTAGCATGATAATAATTTGTGTTAGAGATAAAATATTTTAATAAATATGTAAATTTTATTTTATAAATAAATTATATAAAGTTGAGTTAAAGTTACTTCTTAACCTAATATTAGACCTATTTAAAATCTTTATTAATAAAAATTTGATGAATTTATCTTGTCGTTTGGTGCTTTCTATTCACTACAAGAAAATCATGAAATAGAAACTAATTTTAGTGACAAAAATAATTAGTTGTTATAGTAACTAAATTATAAATTATTTTAGAAACTAAAAAAAAATTGATTTCTAAATTAGTTTATATTATTGTTACATGATTTTTAAATTGGTATATAATTAGCTATCGAGGTTTTTCTACCAAATTTAGAATATAAATGATTGATAGTTTTTGCTACCAAATTTAGAATATAAATGATTGGTAGTTAAAACTTTGGTAGTTAATTAGATACCAATTTAAAAACTATTTAACAATAATAAAAATTAATTTAAAAATTAAAATTTTTTAGTATCTAAAATAATCTATAATTTAATCATTATAATAACTAATTATTTTTTATCACTAAAATTAATTTTAGAATTTTGTTACAGTCCTAGGTTGTTATACTAAAGATATAGTCAGAATAATCAATGCAAAATGCATCACGAAATTAATGATTGAGTGAATGGTAAGGTAAATAGAGTGGGACCTTTAGATTTAATCTGCTGAGTATTATCAGATTGAGAGTATCCTATGCTAATTAAACTAGCTTTTTGTCACTTCCCCTTAGAAACACTTTATGACATAATGCTTTAAAAGTAAAAGATTCAAGTGAATTTCATATTATAAAACCAAGTGAGCGAGTATTACACAATTCTAAACCAAGCAAACTCTACGAATACCATGAACTTGCCCTAAATATATTCTTCACTTTCTGAAAAACGGAAAGAACTCATCATTACATTATTTTCTTATTTTTATTTTTTTCTAAGAAACATGAATATCAGAAATTCATGACGTTCTTCCCCCCTTTCCTTATTTCGAATGGAACCACAACATCCTTTACCTAATAATGAACATCAGAAAAGCTAAAGAAATATATTTTGGAAGTAGAAAATGATGGAACAAAACATGTTTCATGGTTGATAGGAACGGAAAACAAAGAAAAGAAAAAGAAAAAAGGAACAAGATTGAAGACGAGCTACGTCCATATCGTGGAAGATGCATGGATACGATTTTTTTCTTTTTTTTTCTCTAATTTTTTGATCGCAACACTTTTGATTTTCAATTATCTCTGTTGTTTGTGTCCATGAAATTTGAGGAGGAAGAGCATATATTCCGTAGTAGGGAAATGTAAGGAAAATGGTGTAAGAGTGGGACCCGAGAATGGGTGACGTGGCAATAAGGATTCCCGTGCCGACCGTAAGCATCTCATGATAAAAATGATTGATGTTGATTCCTTACAATAGTGCATTATGGTACACAACAACGCGCCAATTTTGACCCCACCACATATTCCACTTTTTTTTATATAATAAATATATTATTATTTGCTCACTTTTATTAACTCATTTAAGATAATATGGTTAGTAGTGTTTTAGACTATTGACGATTTTCAACCTAGTAGTTAAGAATATCTGAATTCTTAATTAGTATGTAATGTGTTTTTTTTTTTAAGTATTCTTTGACATATATACTATTTTTTTAATATTTAATTTTGTTATTGTCTTAATTCAATAATAAAAGTTGTCTCATATTTAAGATTGATTATTCAGAAATTCTTGATTTGTGTTGATACGATATTAATGTCTTAAATATAAATATTGGTGGATGATTGTTTATATGTAATATCAAGTTCGACTCATAGCGCTACACCCTCCTAACTTTATACATAAACCAATGAGATTAAAAAATCAAATTTAATCTAAGATGAGACTCGGACTATGACACTATAGTTAGAATTCTATTTTAAATTTTGTTGATTCCTTTCTAATGATATGATGTAGTAATAAAATGAGGAAGAACAAGGTCAAAGATGATTTTTAATGACTTATTATATTAAAATTCTTAGAATATAACAAGAATTTTTCAGTTGTACAGAGAAGAATTCACGAAATCTCTTTATGTTTAGTATATTGAATCTTCAAAACACAAAATTTTGTTATAAAATGACTTTTTTAACTTTTTATACGTTATCACTATGTTAGAAATGTAACGAATTGGTAACTTCTAAATTGATGGTAGTTGAGGGGGGTAAAATATCCAATTAAATCTATACACTAATATGTACTAGCACTAACATGATCTAAAAACAGACAGAAGATAAATAAATTTGTTAAATACTTTATATATCAGGAGTTTAATTTATGATTTTTTTTTCTAAAAACGAGATGAAATCCAGTATGAAAAGAAATATTAACATGTTATTATTATTAGAAATTATTGTTCATGAAGACCAATATCTATGGGTATGTGAAAGAAATCATAACTGTGTTCTCTTTTGTTTCAATTGTTTTGTTTATAAGGTATAGAATGAGGTTCCTAAAGAAAACTGCAATGAGACAAGAAAAAGTTGAATGTAAGATAAATCTTTATACTTTTGAATAATGATTGTCGTAACTCCCTATGATACGTCACACAATTGGAGCACTTTTCCATATATGATAAAACTTGATGAATATATGAAGTGTGAATTTTTTTTATACACACACAAAAACTGAAACATCCTCAAAAAAGGTACAAACTCAAACATTGGTAGCTCTATCCCTCCCTTATTAAATTTTACTCACTTTTACAATTAATGGAATAATTTGCATGCACTAAAAGAGAGAGAAAAATTCCATATTTGTCTGAAAGGGAAATTTGGACTCAGACGAATCATAAGCAAGTCAACGTTTTTGTATTTATGTAATATAGATTCTCTCACATTTACATTCATTTTTTTAGAACAATTCCAAACTTCACTTCAATTTCTCTTTGCTGTGTAACACATGCTTCCTACTCTTACTGTTCATTTTGATTAAACTTACGAAATCGAGTCAATTCTCAACAACGTTCTCACATCAAAATAAAGTATCATTTTCAATGTTGAAAGTTTGAAATCCCACTCATTTTTACCAAATGAGAAAAATATAAGTTCTCTATTACTGTTTTCAATTCAGAGACTCCTTTATATCTTCAATTGTCTCACTAACCATTTTTTTCTTCTATTCATTTTCAGCGATTTTTTCGAAGAATTTTCCTCGGATTTTTACTTTATATTTTGCACAAATACAATTTTTTATGTGATTTTAAATAAAAAATTCAAAACGTATAAAAGTTTGAATAAAAATCATTCATAGAAAACTTATAACTTCTTATTGCATTTGTTTGTACAAAATAGTAATATTTAATTAAAAAATATATTGAATTAACCCTAATTTAAATTTTCTCTAATTAAAAAATATTATTAAAATAACAAAATAATATTATAATTAAAAAATATTCATGACTCGGGATGGAAGAGTTCATGTTTGGGTGATGGGGATTCTGGTTTCGTATGCCAGTGCCGTGAAAACTTCACCTTATAAACCAATTTTATAAGGTTGCGTTAAGCTTAAAGTTCACTTCGAGTAGTTTTGTTGCGCTTCTTTGTTTCCTTCTTTTCTTTCTTTGTTTTGTTTCTTTCTCCTTCCTTTTTTTCCTTGTTTTTTTCCTTCCAACATGTCTGAAGATCATATTCTTTATTTTCCTGCTCATAATTACATGTATCTACACCCTAGTGAGAATCCTGTCACTGCTCTTATATCTCCTCTTCTTGACTCTAATAATTATCATTCATGGAGTAGATCCATGATCACTTCCTTAAGTGCAAAGAATAAGCTTGAGTTTATTGATGGAACAATGACTGAACCAATGAAGGATGATGTGTCTTACCATGCTTGGAAGCGGTGCAATAACATGGTGTTGTCTTAGATTTTGCATTTTGTATAGTCGAATATTCGACTGAGCATACTCTGGATGGAGAAAGGTGAAGAAATATGGTATAAGAATAATTTAAACCATATCTTAAAGAGATTTTGTTGGACTTATCAGACCAACTGCTATCGAACCACCCATAAATATATAGTTTCACGCACGAGTTGACAAGTCTCAGCGTGAGGGGAGTGTGCTGGAGATCTCACATCGACTAGAGATAAGGATATTTCTTAGTATATAAGTGGGTGCAAACCTCACCTTATGAACCGATTTAATAAAGTTGAGTTAGACTTAAAGTTCACTTCTTAACAAGTAAAGGTTGAGTGATGCAAAACTTTTGATTAAGACAACTAAGTTGTGTCATTGGTTTTACAAATTTTTTAGAAGATGTAATATGAGAATACAAAGAAAATTATAATTAGGTATGTGTTGTGTTTAATAGTGTGCAACAAGGGAAAAAATGAAATGAATGAGTCTGGAATATAATATTGTGGTTAATGCATTATGAGTTTTGAGATTTAGTGTGCGATGTTATATCTAAATTTGAAATTATATATGGTTTTCAAAGTTAAGCTATATTGCTACATGAGTGTGGGATTGGTGTCCTAAATCAATAATTGTTAAAAAAACAAGTCAAATACACAAGAAAAAAGAGTTGAATTATGGATTTTTTTTAAATAGTTCACAAGAAGAGTGTATGATATAATGGTCATACAAAGTTTTAATTGACAGATTCACTATCAAGATATTTTTGCAACTATTGTTTAAAAAGAAATTCATTCTTTGTTAGATAATTTTTTGATAATATGTAATTTGTAAGAATTAAAAAGAGGAAGAAAGATTTACACTGTAAATTTTTATATTGGTTAGTCTATAATCGAGATTGCGTCTAGTTCCTCGTTGACATGATAAAGTTTCACTAAACAAACTAATGTTGCAATATACAAACTAAGTAATTTTTAGATTTTAGTCACTCCTACCTAAACAACCCAATATTGTTTGAAACAACAACTATTTCTTAGTAAGACACTGGAACAATAATCATTATTGGCCAAAATACTTAATTATAAGACAAGTGATCAAAAGATCATAGAGTTGCTAACTAAAAGAGAATTAACGTTCTAAGACAAATACAATGTTTTAAGTTCACTCTTTTAGGTTGCTAAAGAACACTAAAGTGTTATATTTACAGGCTTGATTGCATGATTTTTTACTCAATATTTTTTTATCTTTATAACTTTGTCAGTTCATTCACGAGGGAAAAGAATATTCTATTCTTTAAGGTATCTTCTATTTATAAAGGTCTTGAAAGATATCTATTCTGATTGTGGGTCTTTGAGAAGCTCTCCAATCATCAAGATGCGTTTGATATTGTAGATGACGAGGGTTGCAATAAATGTTTTTCATGCAACATTTAATGCAAAATTCTTCTTAAAGAATATTTTGATACTCAACATATTTTATCAAGCCTATATAGTCCTTTCAGAGAGGTTGTTGACATAAAGCAACTTTAATACATTCTTCAAGAGATCTTTTTATGTTAACATTTCTCGCAAGATCCTCTCAGTGATCGGACAAAAGAGTATTATTTGCAAAATATAGTAAAAATACTATATTTCTTGCCACTCACACCAACAAGGGTGGTCGGATAGACATTCTCGTGAGACCTATGTAAGTTATTACTAATTTTCTAAATTTATTTTTAACATAATTTCCTAACATTTGTAACTCTCAATAATTATGTGGGAAACCTACCATCAATGGTAGAGGGTTATACAATCTGATAGTTCTGAAAGTTCTAAAGGACCATCTTCTGATGTCCACCAAATAAATATAGCAACAAAGCTTCAAAAAATGATGGAAAGATGTTACTGGAGGAAAAAGTAGTGGTAAAATACATGAGACTATGGAATTAGCTACTAACTTCCACCATGGAGTGTCATCCCTCACTCAACCCTCCTTGTTAGCTTCTACGGTTGATTACAGTGACCAATTAGCTAAGAATGAACAACTTCATAAGCAAGTCTAACAAGTAAATAAAAAGGTTAAGGCAACAATTGAAAGAGCTAACTTAGCACATCAAAAGACTATACATTTGGATAACACAATCAAGTTGATGCAACAATAATGAGCTATGATGATGGAACAACAACTTGGTGACACTTCAGCAGGTATGAGTTAGGTCAACTCTCACTATGCTAAAGATTTTGGTGAACAACCCCTCACTTGAAGTTCACCCACACTGTACGTTTAATTACTTGATATTTCTTTTAATGTAATAAGTGTTGTATTTATCCTAATCACTTCCATTTTTTTCACATGTAATTTCAATTTGATCTTCAATATGACCATTATGTATAATGAGACGTTTTATTTTCTTAATCTTGTAATTGTGTTATTTTTAGTTTTCAAACATTCTTTATTCCAATTGTTCATGGCATGTGTATTATACATTTTACTTCATTGTGGTTGATGTTGCTAGATTAGCGTATCTTTAAAATATTTTCTTTAGCTTTGATATTGTAATTAGATTTGATGTTGTAATTGATCCACCACTTTACAATTCATATTGGATTGTGATATGGATTTACAACTAAATGGATTTTGATGTATGATTATAATTAAAATGATATCTTGGACTTGAATTTTTTTTATTACAAATAGAAGCTTATATTGAATTTGAATTTTTTATTATAATTAGAATAATATATGCAAGTTTTTTGAAATTGAAATCTGGTTAGAAATGCTTTTAATCTTAATTTTTGTTATCACACATAACCTACTTTATTTTCTAATAGTCTTTTTTTTTTCTTTATAGCATGGGCTAGACCCAAGCAAAATCTTTAAATTTTTTTCCACTTAATTAGCATCGATTTGACCCTCTCAACATAATGTTTTTTTTTTCCTTTATAGTGTGAGCTAAACCAACGCAAAAATATTCATATTTTTTCCACTTAAGTAGTGTCAATTTGACCCTCTATATGACTTTTTTTTCTATATAACGAGCACTACATCGATGCAAATGCTTTATTTTATTTTTTTTCTCTTGATTAGCATCAATCTAAACCTCTCTAAAATGTTATTTTTAAATAATAATTTTCCAATTTACGTTCATTTAAGTTGATGTTATTAACATCCTCTACATAAGTCGACACGAATAACTTCATATATAAAACGTGGATTTTTAGTCAATGTTGTCAATAATAACACTTTAGCATTAATTTTCATTTTTGACCGACTCTAAACCTTAATATTGTTGTAGAGTAAGGTGCAACCTTATTTCTTTCCTTCTAGTATTTCTCTAATATAAGAGTTTTGGATATCATCATTTATTTTCTTTGAAAAAATTAAAAGGCTCCAAACAAACGTATATTATGTTCTCCAACAATTTTCAACATTTTAAAAGTTGATTCTTAATTAATTAAATTATAATACATACCATATATATCGGTTTGTCTTTTGTTTGACAATTTTAGATTCTCCTTCCATTTCTTTGCTAACAAATGAATCTATTATTGTTTTTTTTTATGCACCATGAGATCTCAATTTTCTACTTCTTCCAAAATCACCATGATCTTTTTCTTCCCATGACTTTGACAAACATTTGGCTACAACCATATGTGAAAGATTTTGTGCAATCATTCACATTTTATTCCAACAAGATGATGTTTGATTCTCTTTTTTTATCAGCCATATGATGTTTGATTCTTGCAATCTATACAAACAAACTTGAGAACAAAATTTATATTTCATAAGATGTCTACGTTGAGAGAGAATTTTCATATTGTCTTTTATTAACTCTTTTAAAATCATAGAACGCAAATAAATGACAACCAAATAGTACACAGAAAGAATACATGAACCAAAAGTGAGTGATCTATCTTACCAGCAATATGATAACAGCCATCATGACATATTAATTATACTAAAAAAAGTATTATGATTTTTAACATTTTTTACATATTTTATAGATATGTTTATATGAACTCAATTAAAACATTTAAGTATGTCATATAATTTTAATACTTATTTATTTCAATTATATATATATATATATGAAAATATGGAAAGAAAAAGCTGTGGTTTAAATAGTTAATATTATTCCCGTTTTATAAAATTTTCATAAAATTTGGAGGCGGTTGACTTAAAAAAAAAATCTTTTATACTCTTAGAAATTTAAAACTAACCAAGAAACAAAGTTTCTTATAAAATAGTTTTGGAATTTTTTTAGATAATATCATTATTGTTTCTTTTAAATTTCAAAGTTGACACAATTATTTAAGAATTTAAATGCAGTTTTCCCTATACTCAACTAGAAAAAAAATTAAGAACATATGAATATTTGCGTAAATTTATTACTTTATAGTGAAAAATTACAAAAACGTTTCTTGTGAATTCGCGAATTTTTAAGAAAAAAATGATGTATGAAAAGGTTTATTGTGGATGGAAATGGAAATCCAGTGGGAAAGAAAAATTTGTTTAAGTTTTGCACAGCAGTGGATAGAAAATTGTAGAAGAAAAGGGCATAGGTGTTGGTGATTTGAAAATGGATGAAAATTTAGAAAAGCAGAAGAACAGTGATGTAACTGTGTATGCTAAGTTATCGAAAAAGGGCATGAGTGCATGATGAAGGTTAGTAGCAGAAAGAAAATTTCTTATCGATGAAGAAACGACATTGATATATACATTTCTCATCATGTCATTTTTGCATTTCATTCCCTACTCACTCACCCCAATCTGAGTGCGACTCAGGCCCACTTACAAAAAGAATGTGTTGTTTTTCACTCTAACCAAATTTGGGGTCTCTGCACCCATAAAAAAGGACCTCGTCATAGATAAAGCAAGGGAAAAATAGACAAAAGAAACACGTTAATTAATCAGCACCCCTCAAATCTGAAACTATTAATTATTGAACCATTAAAGCTAAGAGGCAACTAGAAGATTTTCTCTTGCGACTTAAAAAGATTTTCATGATAAAAAAGTTGGATAAACACAGCATTTCATGCATTCAACTCATAATGTTGGTGCTGTGCCCAAAAAGGATCTGACCACAACTTTAAACCTTCATTTTACTCTATTGTGCTCAGCTTATCAAAAAGTAAACCAATTAAAGAATAGCACCAATTATATATAACTAATGCATTATATATGACAATTTTGCAAACTTTCTTTCCCCTTTCATGCTTTTTTCTCAATTACTTGTCTCATCTTTTCTTTAATTACTCCACTTGCCGCATCCTTTGCAAATTCTCATTCCAAAATATCTGACATATTAGTGGCTGACTCAATGGCTGTGTTTCATTAGCAGACGCAAAATGATGGGATCATGGGAGTGAAAATTCATGTATATCTAAACGCAATGCATTTTTGTTTGACTACTACTGTTTCTAAAACTATTCTTTAATTAAAAACTTATAAAATATCAGTAACTGATATCATAAATGCATACTAAATTTGCTGAAAAACTTCTCACTTCAATTATCTAATAAGTAAAGGTTTTGCTTTACAAATACTACTTTACTCGTTTAATTGCTGCTAGTTTTATGTAATCTGGGATCTTATTTTCAATTGTTTAAGCAAAGAACTCATTTTCAGGAAGCTAAACTTCAGAGAAAAGTGTCCAATGATTGAATGGCCTTCATTTTGTAGCATGCATTTAAAACTGCAAATGTATATTAACAGTGTAGGGTTGGTTTAACTTAACTTTATTAGGAGTAGTTCGTTTTTTATGAAGCATGCAGATGAGTAGAAAGCTTAGGATCTTGAAGCAATTAGGCTTTTTAAGTGTATTTGGTTATTATTCGAGCATTAAATTAAGTGATAAAGGTTTTGGAAGATGTGAATCTGTGAGGTAGATGGTTAAGCTTAAAAATGTGTTTGTTTGATTATGTAAGCGGATTCCACCATGAGGCAGGAATAGACAGTGATTAGCAATGTTGGCACACACACGCATAGGAACAGTATGATGAAAACTTTGTTTTTAAAATTTGCCTTCCATGCATGGGAGCCACTAAGCCCTTTTGATGAAGAAATTTACAGACCAAGCCATTAAAAAAAGAAGCTTATAGGTTAAGAAACTTCGTCCACTAAAAACCCTAAAAATAAATAAAACAAAAAGAGATGAGAATGAGGGAATAAGCGCAAAGTAAAGAAATTAAAGCCTCTTCATGCTTTCTTTCCTCCACCCTCCTCCTCTTTAATGCTCTTTTTCCCTTTCTTTCTCCTCTCTGGTATTCCCTTGGTGTGATTCTCCACCATCTCCCTAAAGAGCCATCAAACTTTATAAAAGAAAAACATAAAAGCATTTGAACACCATGGTTTTCTCCTCTATTCCAGTCTTTGTAGATCCTCCCAATTGGCAGCAGGTAAGGTTTTCCTCAATTTTCAGCCACAGCTTCTGAACCCTAAAAAGAAAGTAAAAAAATAATAATTGCAAAAGATAATTATTCCTATTCCCTGTAATATCTCCCTGAATATACCAGATTTTGTTTTCATCATACTATTTTCCCCTCTCCTCCTCCTTTTTAATTGCTTTTGTTGATCTGTTGTTGCAGCAACAGAACCATCCTCAAGCCAATGGCAGTGATAACACTCAGCTTCTTCCACCTTTGCCACCACAGCAGACTCATGTGGGAGGTTCCGTGGGATCAATCAGACCAGGTTCTATGGCTGATCGAGCTAGGCTAGCTAAGATACCTCCTCCTGAAGCAGCTCTCAAGTGTCCACGTTGTGAATCCACCAACACTAAATTTTGCTATTTCAACAACTATAGCCTCTCTCAACCACGCCACTTCTGCAAGACTTGTAGGCGTTATTGGACAAGAGGGGGTGCTCTAAGAAACGTTCCTGTGGGTGGAGGCTGCCGTAGGAACAAGAAGAACAAAAGGAGTCGCTCTAAGTCTCCGGCATCATCTGAGAAACAAACACTCTCTGCTTCTTCTGGTGCACTCCCTTCTGCTGGAAACACTCACGAGCTTATAAACCAGTTGCCACAACCACCGAACCTTCCCTTCATGGCATCCCTCCAGAACCTCAACCTCAACCGTTATGCTGTTGGAAACATGGGTCTCGGCTTGCGTGAGATTCACGGACAGAACGATCACATGGGGTTTCAAATTGGTGGCAGTGGTAATTCCTCTGCTGGTGGAGGAATGGATCAGTGGCGCTTGCAGCAGATTCCTTTCTTGAATGGTTTTGAATCAGCTTCAGCTGGTTCATACCATTTTCAAAACGAAAGTATTGAAACACCTTCTGGGTTGGTTGGAGATTTAGCAACGAATTCTAGGGTTTCTCAGATTCCATCGGTTAAAATGGAAGAAAGTGGAGCTTTAAATTTGTCAAGAACACCACTGAACGTCTCAGAAAATAACCACTACTATTCATGGACTGATATGTCAGGTCTTTCCTCTTCTTCTGCTAGTCATCTCTTGTAACTTTGACCATATGAGCATATATATATATACACATATATATGGTCAATAACCCCATCATCCCAATTGAACTTCTTTGCTTGAATAGTTAACTACTTCGAAACGATCTCACACCCTCCTTGATGGATCAGAGAAAATCTCAAACGATTTGGATGTTCCACTGAACACCTTGCCTTGACTTCATTCCAAGTTCCACTATCATCAGTTGACAGAAATTAACGCAGACATGGTAGAATTGATATCCTCTTCTTTGTAATTTCAATTCCGGTCATTGATTTATGTTTAAGTTTTTGTTTTGTTTTTCGTCCAGTCGAGTATTTTATGTACTATATACATGGGCTTGCTTTAATTGTATAACTGTGTGTGCATGTAATGTTTTATGTTTCTTTCTGCTATCTGACACGTTGTGACCTCATTTGCGTACAAAACTTTCTCTCAAGTAATTTACTTCACACCTTCTGCCAGCTACACATCGCGCTAGTTAGCTCACCACTTTCTTCTTTTTTATAAGCGCTAGTTAACTCAGCACCACCACACTAGTTTTCACCCACATAAGATTCGGCTAACAGGATCTAGCACACATATCAGAGAAGAAGAAAAGTGATTTTATAGTACTAAAGAATGTGCCACCCACGTTAGCTTAAGCCAAACTAGTATATCTCGGGATGAATTTATTTAAATTTCATGCTAGAGCATGCTAGAGCTAGCACTTTATTTTGCTATCTTGCAGACTTTATACAAGTTTTTTTATTTTCTCAATTTGTGAAACATTCTTAACGCAAAGCAGTAGCATGCATACATATCCCATCCTGCATGCTAGTGTTTGTGATACGAATGTTCGTCATGCATCTTGGAATGGACATATAGCAGTAGCTTACACAAGTTGGATAATTGAAGGTAAAAGACCTAAGCTTCTGACACTATGTAGAGATGATTTATCGTAGGTAACTCTTTCCTTCTTACTCAGTTTTTTTTTTTTCCTTTTCTTTTCTCTTTAGTCAATGAGTGTGAGCACTTTAGCAAGCTTTTGTCAGTGCCCAGAAGCTGGAGTTAAGTTCTACTCACCCTCACTCCTTCCACAGTGTCAAATTCTTGGAAACTTGAGTGCGACAGTTATTTAATGTCCACAGAGCTAGCCTTACTTTTCCTCAATCGTGGTAAATTTTGTTTTCGACAAAGCTCTTTGTGACGTACTTTTAGCATAATAGAATTGGGTAAAAAAATTCACTAAGATCCTTTTCGTGTTAATAATTAACGTGATGATACATGCCGCAAGAGCGAAAGATGTATATACAAGATCATTACAATAGAACTTTTAAGGCATTGTTTAAACAGGTTTTGGTTGATTTAATTTTTGTCTATTTCTTTCTTTATCGTGAGATTGTTATATCAATTACTAACGTGGAAGTGTTTAAGTCTTTTTTTTCCACATACACAACTTCTGTCCATTTCTGTCCTGGGATTCGACACTCTTAAGATAAATTTCTCATGTGTTAATTTTAAATTACAAGACATGAAAATACATAGGAATGAACTCAAACAAGTAATTTGGTTACATATAACAAGATGAACGTTTGTGAAGTGATTTTGTATACACTACACATGCATCAGTGAAGGATCAAACATAAGATGTTGTAATAATGGGATTATATTCATAAGATGGGACGTGCACGTTTGTTTTGATTTGAGGTTGAAAGTGGAAGCCAAATGTAAGGATTGTAAGAAGACGCCAAAATCTCACTCAAAATCATGCAATTCTATATTCGACCAAACTGGCCTGGGTGACTGTTCTAGAACTTCTTCGGCAGAATAATGCAAGATACATAACATTGATTGTTAATTATGAAACTCCTTTTGGGTCATGTTAATTATGCACTTGAATACGAAAGGAAAAGGAAAGAGATTGTTATGGTCAAAATAAGTGTGACCTTTTTCTACGTGTTGGGGTCACACTTCTCATTATCCTACATGACTCTTTGGAATTAAGTTGAACAAACACAGTCCATTCCAACAAAGATCTCCCTCCACTAATAATTACAAACTTTATTGTTCTTATCCCACCATGAATTAAATGAATTATCTACTAATAATAATAAAAAAGTGGCATCATTGTGGTGATGATAGCTTTTGTAAGGACCAATGCATGGTACCTTTCAAGAACCAAAAAAGCAACAAAAGACTAACATAGACAAAAGCTCTCTCCGTGTCTTTGGACGTAGGCAGCAAATGGTCACCCAGATTCCAAAAATGTCGGTGCGTGTTGGTCTCAAAGAAGAAACATTTCGCGAGAGTTAAAGGGAAAGAAGGTAAGGGCAGTGTGGGCTAAATCTGCAGAGTTTCTCTGCTATGGTACGAATGAGGGGCTCAGAAATTGATGCATGCTTCATGAATGGTGTGGGAACTGCATGCCCCTCTGTGACTTTGTCTTTCAACAGTGTTTACAACCATAATTGCTCAAACTTTCAACCTTGATCCTTCGTAAACATACCTTATCTATATGTGTGCCAATCCTTCCTAAACATGCTTCCTTTGTCTTACTTTACTTTCCCTCTCTCTTCATTACCTTCTATCATTTGCATCTTCTTATTCCTTTTCCTCTTCGCCTTCGCCTTCTTCTGTTTCTGTGTTTTCTTCCCTTCCTTTTTCTTTTTACTCATGCGTGGGGACCTCTCCACTTATCCATGCCAGAGACCGTTACCAACTTTACTGAGTATATAAATATATATATATATATATATATATATATATATAATCAGCTCCTAAGTAAGAAAGAATTCAAAACTGAAGTGAAAGTTTATATACCATGTCTGCATCAATCTTGCAAACTTACCTAAATACCATATATAGTACGAAGGTATATCATATTTAAATATCTTGATGCATGCATTATTGAAATGTCGGTGTCAGAGGGAACAATGGAAGTAAATATGTTAGAATAAATTAATATTTTCTAATTGTTTTCTGAATAGAACATTTATGCTAGAAACACCAATGTTAATTCAAGATGTGCTTTTGCAGAGGTAAAATTTGTTTGTGAATACTTTCTTTTTTGGTTTAATATTGCAAAATACTTAGACCTTTGATCTTCTTAAGAAATATTTTGCGGATGCAGAGATGTGAATGAAAGTATTTTGATATATAATTAACATGGAAAACCATAAGATGTGAATGAAATGCAGAAGCATGCAGGAAGCAGCACTTTTGAGAGAAACAAAATGGGAGAGCATCAAATTTTAATCCTGAAGACGAATCCCTCAAAAGCCGAAAGCTGCACCAAACCTAAGGAAAACGACATGGAAATAATTGGGAAAGTAGAAGGTTCAATTTGGTGGATTTCAGAACTAAATTCATGGCTGCAAATGGTCAAAATGAAGCGTGACATTTTTATTACAAAAATTATCCATGGGAGTGAAGAATCAATTGGGGCAGTTGTAGTAATCCAAGTAAATCTAAGTGCTTGAATTGCGGAAATATATAAATATATATGAAAAATCCACACCTATTACTTCATTTTACATCCCACTAAATATTAATATTTTAATCATTTTTAATTTTTTTAATTTTAAAAATTATTTTAACATTTTATATTTTGTCTAATATTTTATTAAAGACATTTTTTATTTTTTATTTTTTATTTTTTAGTATGGATCTTCTCCCTATGTGTGTAAGAAGTTATATGTGTGTAAGAAGTTATGAGAAAAAAATGTATGCGGAAGCAACTAATCAACTCCAAAAAATAATTTAAAGTGATTTGATCTCCAATATGTAACTTATCTCCACGGACAACTAAATATATTTTCATTCTCTTTATTATAATTTTATTATACACACAAAGATCTCTTAGATACAAATTATAAAAGAAACACAATAATTAAGCTCACACACTAAAACATAGTGTCTAATCAGTCAAATGTATCTAGTCAACCCAACCTAATTGGTCTTGACTTCACATTTAATAAGAAAATTCTTGCAGATAAAATCAGGACCATACATTGGATTCTCTTTTCATCTTATAATTATACGACAAACATTAATGGACTGAGATTTTCCATGAGATAACAGTATGGCAACTTGGCTGAAGAATCCAAATTCAAAAAATATTGTGGTCTTGCCCATCACTAATCAAATATCAGAATCTGTTTGGGTGAGTATGGATTGGATTTTAAAGGTCCAAACCAAATCCAGCTCAAAAGGATTGGATTTTAAATCCAAATTTATATTAAAAAAAACAATTTAATCTTTTAAATAAGTTTTAGAAACCGGTTTTAAAATTGGTATTTATTATATAGTGAAATTTATGTAAGAATATTAAGCTGTCTAAATCATACATCAGGTTTGATTTAAGGAAAAGTGTGGGAAAATTTAATTAGATGCCTTCGAATGATAAGAAAAGAGAGAAGGAATACTAATATCGTGGCATCAGTAAATATAGATTATTTTAAAATATTTGAAAAATAAAAATCTAGAATATTAACAATTTTAATGGTTTGAAGCAGTCACATGATGTTATGAAATTGAAAATCGCAGCAGCTCACATAGACAACGTGTCAAAATGTGGTTGATAGTAAGTCCAATTCATACACTATGGATTTTTTTTTAGAGCCTAACGATTTGCTTAGAATCTTATAACATTAGAATAATATTTAACAAGGAATGTGATATTTTATAATTGTTCTTTTCAGTTAACTTAAATATTATCTTAGTTCCCTTTATAAAATATTATTGGGTTAAATATGTATTTCATGAAATTAGTTTTCGTCTGCATTCAAATACTTATAGTAGGAAATAATTAACATACATCCATTTTTTATGTGAAGTAATTATTAGTTTGATTACATACTTATAACTACTTCCAATCCAATGCGTTGATAAATAAAATCTCAAATTGAAACAATTTCATGTACCAAATAACATATTTCAAATATTTTCATACTACAAACATTTAAATAGTCTGTTCTAAAATTTGGACCTGAAAAAAAAAACCAATTTCTGGTTAAACATATACCCTTAAGAGTATGTTCTTCCAAACACTAAAGATTTAAAACCTAACTTGTGCCAAAATTCAAACTACTTTATTATTAGCGATTATTTTATCCCAAACAAAAGATTGAATCCGATACATGACAAAGAAACATGTGCCCTTCAGGCTTTACCATATGGACAAGACATGCACGTGTCTGAGGGAACTTGCCACTTCCTATTCATTAAAATTAGCATATAAAATGTTTCGATGTCAGTAGCTAGGATGCCTGTGATAGGAACTAAAAAGAACCATTTTCATGGCAGGGGAAAAGCCTAATCGATGAAACCCTTCCTTTTAGAAGGCCCTTCCACAGGCCTCAAGGCCTCAACTGAATCCTCATGTCTAACCTGTCCCGATTTATATATATATATAATCTTACTTTTCTAATAAACAAAAAATACTCATAATTTAAATGTCTCATGAACACGTTCTGGTATCTTTTATTTCAACTTTTTTATTTAAAAGGAGTTGGAATGACAAGAATTCAATTTCAAAAGCACTTGGTCATAGTGACTACCATTTTCAAAAGCTTACATTGCTAGATAAAAAAAATACATGAATGACTTTGAGACTTTTATAACATCATTTGATGCAGTAGGAATAAACAAAACATCTCTTCATTAAAATCTGAGGATGATTAGAATATAGTACATGTTACAATTATACACTTTCCATGTCAGGCGCACCTTGCCCATTTGCTTCAATTTCTTCTTACGCGCTTTCATAATCCTTTTGCATTACATCTCTGAATATCACACAAACAAACAAATAACTTATGGAGTAGGAAGTGATCTTCCACCCTTTCCTCCAAGCAGATGCTTTTTTCAACACTTTAAACAGAACAAAGGGACAAAATGAACGGAGTATAACAAGGCATCTTACGAATCATCTGGGTTAGTAATCAAAGGAAGTTGGGTTTCCTCGTTCAGAGCTTGAGTTTCAGTTTGTGTTGGAACTTCCTGCTGTTGCTCAAGTAACCTGCTTATACGCTCTAGTAATTGTGCAGCCTTTCTTTTGCCTCTGTCTGTACCATTTTGAGCCAACTCCAACAGTGGACCCATCACCCCCAGCTCTTGAGCCTGTGCAAGATATTGTTGATCTCCAGAACAAAGATGAACTAAAACAGCAGCTGCATTCTCTTTGTTCCTTGGGGAACCATTCCCAATAAACTCTACTAAAACTGGCACTGCCTCTGCAGCTCTAATGGTAGCCTTCCCGTCAGGATGGCTAGCCAGTATTGCCAAAATAGCTAATGCTTCATCTACCATTCCCCCACTAGGTTCAGTCAGCAGTCGCATCAGTGTGGGGATAACCCCAGCCCGCACTGCCTTCCCCTTGTTGCCCTGGTAAATGCACAAATTGAAGAGAGCTGTTGCAGCATCTTTCTTACCCCTTTGGGTACCCTCACTCAGCAGTATCACTAGTGGAGGTATGGCTCCTGAAGATCCAATAGTAACCTTGTTTTCATCTATAACTGAAAGGCTGAAAAGTGTTGCTGCAGCATTTTCCCGAGCTTCCATGCTTCCCTTCTTCAGCACATGAACTATACCTGGAACTGCTCCTGAAGAGACGATGCTTCCTTTGTTATTTTCATATATGGAAAGATTCAGAAGCGCTGTCACAGCATGTTCTTGAGTGCGAGAGTCAGGCACAGACAAGAGACCAACGAGGAGAGGAATTGCACCAGCTTCAGCAATGGCAACACGGTTATCTGCATTACGCTTTGCAAGAAGGCGGATCTCACCAGCAGCTGATCTCTGGTCTTCAGGACTGCCAGATGTGAGCTTTTGCAGAAGCCCGTCGATCTTACTTCGCTCAGCAGGTGAGTAGGCTGATGCTGATTTACTAGGTTGTGAACTGCTGGGTCGTTTTGGTGGCTCTATGCCATTGGCTTCACACCATTGTGCTATGAGACTTCGTAAGACATAGTTGGGTGTGAGAACGGTGCTAGTGAGAGTCTGCCGTGTTTTGGGGCATGTCCTATGCCCTGCTTGCAACCATTTCTCAATACAAGAACGCTCATAAGTCTGCAAATGAGAACTGGAATGTATGAGTGGGTAATGTAACATTATAAGTGAAACAACTCAATCGCAGGGGTAAAATGTCAATAGAGTTTAACAGGAATCAGCGTGTGGCAAATGTATTTCATGGATCAAGTAGAAGTGTGTGATCAAGAAAAGCTTTCAGTTTCTATAGCAAGTTTCGAAATTCAATCAAGATGCATTTTAAAAAAAAATCCATGAACATGTAAAACAATTGTACATGTTGCAATATGTCTGAAGCTCGATAGCCTCACAGAATTTTAAAATAACGTAGGGACAATGAATTTTTCTTTTCCGTCTTTCTTTCTCATAACATGACCCTCTCATGTTAGTGAACAAAATTAGACGACCCTCCTCCAGAAATAAATAGATATCTTAATAAAATTGTACTAGAACACGATTCCTTTTGTGACATTTTTACATTCAAGCACACCTAAAAGGATGATCCGATATTTCAGTTTGCCAAGTCAAGCAAGTATGATGATGGCCAACTATACAATATTTGCAACTTAGCTTCCACGGAGCATCATATAGTGCACATACCTGTCCGGTTGAAACGATGACAGGATCCTTCATTAATTCCAGGGAAATTGGACATCGAAAATCTTCAGGGATAACAGGAGCCTGATGACTCTTTTCATTTGTCCCGACTCCATAGACCTTTGCAAAAATGCCTTTTCCTCCTAAATTATCATCCTTAACTATATTTTCTGTTTGCACGTAATCCTTTATCTTCTTCAGTAACATCGCTATTTTCTCGATGCGTGCCCCAGGATCTCCACCGCTTGATACCATCTCATGCAAAGCAAGTGATTCTTGCGTAAGATCAGCTATTCCCATCAGTTGCAATTTTTCAGCTAATCGACTTAGAACAGATGGATCTGTAGCTGCATCACTGCTGTTGTCGTAGAGGGACAACATATCCTCATACAACCTAACATCTGGTTCGTCAACCCTCCCTTTAGCTCTTCTGAACTGGGCAAGAACCAGCTCAACCTGAAAGTATTGGGAAAATTAAACAAGAATGTGTAAATAGCAAAAGAAATATACATAAAGAAGCTCCACAGTGGTGCAGTATACATTCTAATCTCAAAAGCTAACTAGAAGAAAGGTTCAATAGATCAAATTTATCTTCTTGAAAAATGATAATGGTTGAGTAAGATCACTGTCAGGACTTTAGCACAAGAGGAGGGTCAAACCCAAAGACTAGTTCTTTAAGTGGAAGAGTCTCAAAGTTTAAGTATCACATCAAGTACCTTATCCTACTCAACGTGGGACTCCTAACAATCACTGTGTTGCATACATACAATAGATTATATATATTATTGAAATATTTATACCTGCTCTTTAACTTCATCTGATATATCAAGTTCATCATAGGAAATACCACCCAATGATTGTTCCAACCGAGCTGTCACCTCGTAGAATTTATTCATAATACCATCCCGCTCAAGGACCTGCAAAATAGGAGTAAAGACAACTGAATAAACATCTAAGGAGCCGAAGTCATTTCAATGGAAGCATGTTTCCATAATGCTTTCTTTCTCCAATCATATCATTCAACCCAAAAGTGTAGGAGGTCCCATTTACAAGAGAAGCAGGGCTGCCAGAGCAACCACAGGTAGCAACAAGAATACACAAATGCCTCCTATAAAACTGTAAGTGAACTACGGTGATCATTTAAACACAAAATTAATACAATACTAACAAATATTAAGTAAACATTATTATTTAGAATTTTAGATTTTTAAATAGAACTAATATTGTAAGTTGCTAATTTTTTTTCCTGTCGCATATAACCAAATTAGTTTGACTACTTCAAAGTCTCACAAACACAATATATAATAAAATCAGAAGCACGGAAAGTGTTTTTATGATAATTTATCTAAGAATTTTGTACAGTATAAAAAAAATACCCTTTGCCTACCACAGCCTTTTAACTTTTTTCTGTAAAGCTCAGCACAACAGATATAGGTTATCCAAACAAAATGGTCCAAATATTCGGATCATGTAGTAGTATTACCAAACGCTACAAACAAACCAAAGTAAAAGTCCGACTTCGAAATCCATGGTAATTTCAATAAAGAGGTTTTAAAGTATAAGTGCCTGCCGTACATAATCCGCAGTATATATTAGCTTCTTGTCTTGTCAGCCATAGAAATCAAACATCACCATTCAAATGTGTGGCACACTAAATCAACAAGTACAGCCGGCTCAAAAGAGGAATGCTCAAAGTTTGTGCAACCCTATATCTTTAAATTTCCCATGTAAGCTAGGAAAGTATCTCAACCATACGAAGAAAACGCATAAAAAAGTTATTCAAATTCATATTGAAAGCTTGTTTAACAATCGGAAATAAAAGGAATGGGATTCTTGTCGTTGACATCCACATCAAGGTGCAGCCACAAATCGAAAAACCTATCAGGAAACCAGCACTAAAAATTATCCAAGGTCTTGAACAGTTGTAGCCAAGATCCATCCGCCACAGCGATTTTAGCCGCATTAATCCGCAATTTCCAGCAATATCAAGAATCTCAAACCACGACCATGAATTAAAACCTTTGTTACAGGCTTGCAGTTTCAGCAAACAAAAAAAAAAACAGTATACCAGCTATGAGCTTTCTTTGCTTAATTTTCACATACCATAGAATCAAACATCCTCAAAACTCAATTCACACAGAACCAGCACAATAGTGCGATAAAAAAAACATCACATAAAAGAGACACGATTAAAAAAAAGATTAAAAAACCAAAAAAAAATCAGACAAACTTAACATGAACTCAGTGTAGCTTGAAAATCGCTACTGCCAATACTACTCAACAGAAAGCAGAAACAGAAGAGTAATGAAACAACAATATAGAGCAAGAAACAAACCAAGTAAAGCTTGCTGCCTTCGCTTCCAAATCTGAGAAGTTCCCTGGCGGATTCAAGAGCTTCCTTGAAGGCGAGGACGGCTTTGGAAGTGTCCTTGGGGATCGGGTCTTTCATGTCCCTAATTTCCTCGAACATCGGGATCAGCAGCTTCAACCTCCGCGCCAAGTTGCAGTACTCCTTCTTCACCGGAGGCCTGTACTCCGAGATGCTCGCTACCTCGTTCACCAACTCAATCACCTTGCTCGCTACCTCGCTCACCAAATCAATCACCTTGCTCACGTTCTCGCCCTCCATGGCCGCGCGTCTCGGAGACAAGCAGATCCCGCTCTTCACCGCCGTTTAGTGGAAAACCCTCGCCGATTGCCGGAGATCGAAGTCGCAACTCATAGTCCCTCGTCAACGACACGAATTTCCCAGACACTGCAGTTTTAAGAGATAGAGAGAAAAACGCGTCATGACGCTCTTCTTCTTATCTCTCGCGGCGCGGCTCCAGCTGAGTGGACTGAATGACCATGTTCGGTATGGTAGTGGCTCGGCTCGGCTTGGGTAGTGCGCGCTGAACAAAACTTAAGGTTCTGTTAATTCAGTTTATCAAATTACGGTGTAACAGTGATTCTAAAATACCAGGATTTATACAACTACGACACCAGAACTAGTCTTTGACTGCGACGGTTGGTGACTGCTGGGTCAATTCTATGTTTTTACTCTCATTTCATTACACAAGTTGTACTTTTTTTAACTAAATAATAATGTAACTACCAAAATTATAATTTTTATTTTCATTTCGTTTTAATCTATTTTCTGGTATGGACGGGATCAAGATGATCAAGATGACTGAGAGTCGGTCTTTCTGACTGAGACTCCACGAACGGCTTAATCACACTTAACCATTAATGTTCAAATTAAGGTAAGTGAAATTAAATTATCATAAGTGTGATTCATTTCACTAATCAGACTTAATAAGGTAAGTCTATTAAAATAATATAAATAGCGCACATTTTAAGAAGAAAGGTAGTACACACCCAAGTGTCGAAACCCTCTTTATGAAGTGTCGGAGTGTCTTTTGCAGGTATCTCCCCATTTGACATTCACCCGAGACTGGGAGCCGAAGGAGCAGCACAAAGACTAGAAGGATCACAGTGAAACCTTAGCAACCTATTCGAAAAAAGGAAGAATAAAAAGTCTTCAACCGTTCTCTTTATCTCATATCCCTAACAGAAACAATCTATAATTCTTATTATTATTTAAAAAAATAACTTTGCTTACCCTAATTTTTATAATATTAGTTTTCAAATTTTTAGAAGAGGTACAATTTTACTAATAAATTATGTTTATATATGTGAGAAATATTTATTTTGTGTGTCTTTAAAATGTCCTACTATTTTAATTGATGGCTCTCTTAACATGAGGTGCAGCTGCAGGAACAGCTAGCGTGATGGCTTAATGCGGCGCTTCTGAATGAGTAGCAGTCCAAGGATGAGGCTGTGACACTTAAACAACCCAATGTCAATGTCATCATCTATTTAGCTTAATTACATGCTATTTGTTAACAAATGTACACATTCTAAAACTAACATCTTACAGTCATTTCCAATTTCTACACTTTTATAGAAATTTTCCATCTCTGTTATATAATTTGTAACTTCCAAAAAAGCACAACCTTTTTATATTTTTTCCAATGATCTTTTTAATGTAAGATCCCATAATATTTAATTTTAAAATGATAAAGCACACAAACTTCATATTATTCATTTACTCTCATTTAATAAATATTACAATATATAACTGAGTATATATAAACAAAACATTATGACATAATAATTCCACAAGTTCTCTCTTAATACATGTGTTTTCTACAGTCATATTTATTATTGTGTGAAAATACAATTATAATATAAACAAAATAGAGAAGTGAGTTAACTTTTAATTAAACGTGTAAAAAATAATACTTTTTATGTAAAATCATATTTTAATGATAACAAAAGCATGTTCATCTCATCAAATAAATATATATATGTCTACATAATATGATTAACTGTTTTTATAATATTAGTATTAAATTTGAATTCAGATACTGACTTCTATTATAATATTTGATTAGCTTAACAGTTTATTATATTCAAAATAGATTTTATAAAATACTCTACTAAATTATGATAATTTCTTACACATTAATTACTCTCACTCTTAATTTGATATCAAAATTTTATAGTAACTCTCGTTAGTAAATATCTTTGGTGCATTAGATCCTCAAATTTAATATTCACATTATACATTATCAATTCAATAATATTTGTCTGGTTATTACATATATAGGTTACAATTCAATAATATTCACTACTCTAATTATTAATAAAATATCAAAGCATCTTACATCCAATACATGTTAAATTAGATGCATTATTCATCAATCACACAATCTAATATCAAGATTCTTTAATTAAATTATATCATAATTATGAACAACTCACTTAGATTTGTACAATTTTGAACATCGTCTTCATGTCTAAGCCATACAAATATGAAAAGATTAAATTAACTGATTTATTCCTTACTTTCAATGTTTAAATAGAATGTTATTCTATATTACTTAAACAATAAGATTAACGGTAGAGTAGGATTCTTACTAATATCATAAGCATGGAACAATTATTTAACATCACTAATTCTTCATTGCTTTAACAATAAAAGTATAGTTACAAAAATAATTATTTTAATATTTCTATGACTCAAATTTCAAACTATATTTTAAATAACAAATTTTATCATTTAAGTGATAACTACACTCAAGAATAATATTACTTTACACTCAAAAAAAATATTATTTTTGACACTGTTCCAGCAACTAACTCAATACTTAAATAATATTTATAAGATAAACAATAAAGTTAACTTTTATAAATAATTTCCAACTTTCATTCAACAATTCTATAATTGCAGCACCAATTTTATCAACTAAATCATTATATTGTTAACATCTAAGTCAAATCAAAGTAATACAGTTTGTCTGTTTTAAATAATTTTCAATTTTAACAATCTATAATCAACCTCAAATTTAATAAATTATGATTTTTAAAAAAAAAAATAATACCCCAATTTTTAAAAGAGAGAATATGGAGATAGTTGCTTTGAAAGAGTCTATCTACAATGTGATTAACATTAAACACGATAAAATAACATATTGCACAATTCACGAATTTGTAAGAGTGTTACTTTGTCAAATCCGACAAAACTCAGAGAGAAAAAAACATCCTAAGTCATTAGCAATAGTTTTTTACTAGCGGGCTTGTGAATGAACAGGTACAGAATGATGAAAAGTAGGAGAAAAGTCTTTCAAAGACGTGCTATATTTTTTATAATACTTTTATTATTTAATAAGTAAACCATCATTTTATTTTCTTAAATTATAAAAACTTCTTCAAATTGATCATTGTCATTTTATTTATTTTAAAAATGAATTTGAGTGATTCACGTAATTTCAAAAATTAATTTATTAATTAATTTTTTTTTTCTTATATATTATTATAATTTATTCTAACTTCAAATTTATTCAATTCCAAATTCATTATATTATATATATAAATGCAAATTTCATCTTAAAAATTAATTTTATAAAGTTACGCAGGTTATTTATTATTTTATAAAGTTACGCAGGTTATTTATTATTTTATAAAGTTACGCAGGTTATTTATTATTATATTATTTATAAATATATAATGTAAATTTCATTTTAAAAATTAATTTTATATATTTATTATTATATTATTTATAAATATATAATTTTAAATAAAGAAATTTAAGAATAAAATTTACTTTATAAATTAATTTTATTAAATTATATTTAAAATTTATTTTTTAATAAATTTAAATTATACTTGAAGTATTGTACATTTCAAATCTAAAAAAAAAAAATCGATTACAATTTTCTTATTAAAAATATGTTTCTTGCTAGCACTTCTCTTTATTGAAACTGTTTTAGATAAGAATGGGTTATAATTAATGGAAGGTAGCACATGGGGAAGGAAATTTGGTAGGGCGGCCAAACTCTGTGGGACCCAATAGAGGATGATTGAGTTAAGCTACAGAGAAAAAAAAAAGTCAAAGTAGTTATTTGAATGAACTGTCAAAGATTTTGTGATTCCTTCTCAGACAATGTGGTACTCAAAATCACATTTAAACTTCTAACACCTTCACCAAACCACAATATCTAAATAATTACAAAAAATCAATCAATATTTTACATCGAAATTAGTAAATATATTAACTTTATATTTTTATTTTATGTGTATTTTTTAAGTTTTGACTGCTGATGTGGTGCTTATACATTAAAATAATATATAAATTTAATTATTTTCTCAATTTTGTTGTGGTAAAAAAACACTAAATATCAAATTTGAACATAAAATTAAAATTACAATCATTTACTCTTCGAAACCAAAGGACTAGTTTATCAAAATCAATTTTCTCTCTTAGTTTTTTAAAATGAATGATTAAGGATTAATTTCTTAGTAAACAAACATTATTGAATGTGACCATGCTTATTTTAGTTAAAAAAAATAGTATTGGATTTTGAATAGAAGGATATTTTTAATATAATTAAAATAAATAAAAATAAATAAGTTTGGTAAAATAAATTGGGGTCCACTTGACTTAAGGAGGGGATGAAATTGAGAGGTACTATAGTACAATACCTAATAATGCCAGGTACACTTCAAGGGTCTCTCCAAATTTTAAACACAATAAATAAATCACTTTTTTTTCATCAAATCAAATAATAACTTATTGATTTAATGATTTTTTTATATAAAATTTAATTTTATTAATGTTATATCAGTTGAAGCTGAAGTTCACATGAGATAAATCAAGTTTTCAAAGACTGATCCAAATGAATTAATTAATATATCACAGTTAAATATTTTATATACTATTTATAACATAAGAAAATAACTATTATTAATAGTTGGTTTGATAGAAGAATAATAAAAAGTATTTGAAGTTCCCTTTTAATATGTATCTATACATAATATGTTGATTCAATTTCATAAACTTTTCCATTGTTATTAACATTTTAGGAAAATATTTTTCATTTAAACTATAATTGGGTATAGTCTTATCTATCTATCTCATACATTTTTAAACTTTAACGAGAAAGGTGTTAAAATATAATTTTAACACTTTTTTAACTCTGCTTCTAATTATTTTTATTTATTTATTTATTTTAATTGGCATGGACATTTCATTTTTATTTAATTATAATATTCTTATTTTTAACTTAATTTTTAATTATCTTTTATATGTTATAACAAGATAAAAGTTGTTTATATAAACTTAATTCAACCTAATTAGATTGATTTGACTTTTTTTCATATTAAAATTTAAAAACTCTTTCTAACATTGTACTAAATCCATTGTTTCCTGTGGAAAAAAGTGCTTAAGGGTTGAATAATTCAAAAACTAAATTCTTAAAAACAAACATCGTTTATGTAGTTGACGATTACTTGGCCGAAAGGGTTTCAAAATTTAAAACTCATGGGATACTTTTTTTTAATTAACCTTTTGTTTAAAAATGAAAATTTAACAAAACGAAATTTAAAATAGGAAAAAGACTAAAAAATGTAAAATTGAAAAAAAAGTCAGAAACTTCAAGGTAAAAGTATAATGTATCTAACTTAATTACGGAAAATTCATTACTAATATCTAAACCTGACTAACCCAACATTAACTCAGATAGTGGATTCAAACTATGACCACTACTATTCCTACCACCTCGTTTAATTGAGTTGCACCTAAATGCTATTTTTTATTTATTAAACCAACCCTAATGCTTTTGGTGAATTAAAGGTATAATATTGAATATAATATACTGCTGGTTAAGGTAAAAAGGAGAGGAAGGAAAAATTTCATATTATGCTGGGAGACATTGCTTTTGCTAATTTGAAGTGAAAGGTGTTCCTGCCGGTTGAACTGGGTATTTCTTTCTGTACAAACTTACCCGTCTGCTAGGTCACCCCTTTCTGGTAATCTGCGAACACCTGCAAAAAAGTAAATAAATGGACGCCCTAGCGGCCGTTTGCACTCCGACGCTCAAGTCAGCTAACAAGAAACACCAAAACTCTGCACCTTCGTATCGAAGCACCGTGAAAGACACTTCTGAAGGTGGTAAAGAACTGTATATTGTGTGTTGTTTTCTGGTCCTGGCAAACAATCCTTCTCTAGTCCCTCGTGCGTAGCCTTAGGGCTCGAGCAAACACCTAGAGTGTGTTCTGGGAAAAATTTGCCAAAGGTCCGATCAAAAACTCTTTTAATGCCACCCTGCATTAAACACGTCTTAAAGTGCATTTAAGGCGCTTTAAGGCGCATTCAACACGTTTCCTTAAAACCTTTAATGGAGACATTTAAAGTGTTTTTAAAGTGTTTGGAACGTTAACTGGAATAAAAACATACCTGATGGGGAATCATTAATGTCCCCTCATTTACTGCCTTTGCTAACTTCTCGCTGACTTGATTACTATCACACGTGGAGGGCCTCACGGCGCCGTATCCCAATCTTAGGGACATTCTGTCGCGTGAGTTCCCCCCTTCTCGAAGTGCTGCTGGCGCAGGGGGTGACATTCTGGGTGCCAACTCATGCTCCTCAGGTTTCAGCCACTCACCCTGGGAGTGTATCTACCTTCCTCTCGCACCATGCACCTGGTTCATCCATGGGCATGACCCTCTCTTGGGTCGTAACTATCCCAAGTCAGGATACTCCCCACTGGTATTGGAACTATGGCCTTGAAGCCATCTTTCTCTCCCCTCTAACTTAGCTTCTGGCGATTTCGTCCCCTCCACAGTCTTTCCTACCCGTGGATATCGGGGGCGACGCCATCAGTGCCTTATATTGGCGACGCCATCAACGCCTTATCCTGGCGACACCCTTCTACTGTCGACGCCTCATCTTGGCGACGCCTCTTCTTCTTGGCGACGCCACATCCTCCTTCTTCGGGTCCCTCACAGGGTCCTGCCGTATCTTTGACTTTGACTTTAGTCAACGTCCGGGGACGGGACGGTACAAAAGGTGATATAAAATCGATCTATTTCTGGCATCATATCCATAGTTAGTGTCTTCATCATATTTAGAAGCTCCAACTCTATATCAAAATCACGGTCGATATCGTCATTATCATCAATATGGTCATTATCATAAATAAGAAAATCCTTAGGTTTCTTATCCAATAACTTGTTCAGAAATACTATAATGAAAGGAACATATGAGTTTTTCGCAATCTCTAATCAACGATAGAATAAGATCCATTTTGAATCCTATTTAAGGGATTCCTTGGTTTGGACTGAAGAAGCAATGTCACTCGATACTTATCAAACTGACTGCAATCTTTTTTTGTATGTGAGGATCCCACTAGAACGCCTTCTACTTCTAATAGGCTATGAACCTAAACTCTATTAAAAATTATTTTTGGAATCTTACATTATTAGACATACTTTTAATTATAATTAGATGATTAGACAAAAAAAAAAGTTTTCTGAATTGCTTTTTTTTATAAAAAAAGAAGAAGACTGAAACATCCTTATTTTACTGTATCTATTTTTTATTTATGAATTATTTATGTCATTCATATATATATATATAATACTTGTTATATGATCAAACAATTTACAAAATTATGTTGAGAGAAAACTATTCGTACTGCGTGTGATTATATGCTCCTTGACAATGTTATTCATTGTTTTTATTTAAATAATCAGCATTAATACTATATTTAAAAAAAAAAAGCAAAAGTATCTCATTTTCTATTATCATTTTACTCTTTTTTTTAAAATTTTCTTTTCCAAACCTGACATACCATAAATTTATTAAAGTGAGCACGTGGCTATATAGTTCAAGCTCGTGGATATTTTAAATGTTTCACATTCAATTTTGGGCCTCGATTATCATTATGTTTATACAAGGATTAGGGTTTTTCCCCCAATGCACCAATATCTTTTCAGTTAAGGATTAAATCTTTATTAATAGTGTATTCAAGAGAAAAACAAAATTATCTATTATTCATATAAGCATTTTTGTTTTGTTTTAAGAGAGAAAGACAGAAGACATTTGTTTTAGACTATTAGTCAGATTCGGTGCTGCCCATGTTTTTTTATCGTGGGCCTCCGTATTGGGCTTTTTATGGACCCCATAAGGCCCATACTTAAACACTATGTTCGTGCTTTATTTCGTGCAAAAAGATTAAAAAGCAAAACACTCTCCCCTTCTTTTCAAATTTGATTTTGGTAGCTTGATTTTGCCACCACTAAACTAAGAATGTTGTAGAAAAGTGTTCTTTTTCTTCTAAAAAATAAAGTGAAATTTGCTTTAGTTTCATTGTTGACGATAATTCGTTTGAAGAGTATTTGTTACTTCAAGCAATGTCTTTGTTGTAACGTGAAATCTCAGTTCAAACGAATTATTATAATTATTCTTAGCAGTTTAATTGAAAGAGATTTGACAATAAATATAGATTGAACGTGAGTATATGAATGTAAAAGAAGAAAGTAGAATGATTTACAGAAAGAGAAAGTAAAAAAAATGGTTGTAGATGAAATTGAAAGATTTACCGCAAACAGAGTAAGGAGTAATGATGGAGGAAAGAAGGTTACGGTTTTGACTGAAAGTAGATGATGGGATGAAGAATTTTGCCATTAGGAGCGAAGCATGGAATAGGAGTTGCAGTAAAAATAAAAATGGAGACTCGAAGTTCTAGGTGAGGTGTTTAGTGGTGAATAATAGTAAAGGAGAGTTACATTAGATTGAAAGAGATGAGTTATTAAGGAGTTTGTTTGTGAGAGTGTGTTTGAAGTTTGAACGTGAAGCGTTGGATTGGAGGAACAAAAGGTGGATATTGGTTTGAGAGTTTGGAGATGCTGGAGCCTACCCTTTTGCGGGAATCTGTCTGATGCCACAGCCAAGTCAGTCTCAGTAACTGCTCATCACTGACACACATAGCTACCCTTCTCTATCTCTTTCTCTTTCATTGTTTCACTACCTAGCCATTTTGCAAACTCCAACTCAATAAATGTGGGAACAAAGGTGGAATTGAAAACGTGGAGGAATCAATCAAGGTGGCGCAGTCAGGAAAGGGAGGAGAGGTGAGGTGAGGTGGTAGAGAGAAAGTGATGGGTCAGGGGCTGAGTTGCAGAGGGAGCCATGAGCATGGCCTATTTCGTGCTGTGCAGCATGGGGACCTAGACACTGTAGCAGCTTTGTTACACACACACCCTTCTCTCATGAACCACACCACTGTCTATGATCACCACTCCCCTCTTCATATTGCCGCTGCTAATGGCCAGATCCAGGTGCCCCTTTCTCCTTTTTCCATTTCTTCACACGCAATTTCCCAATTGGGTATTCGCTCAAAATTCCCTCCCCGTCTCCTCACCTAAAATACATCTCTCTATGCTTATCTTCTTTTCCTTTTTCTGCTTTTCTGCCAATTGCTGCAGGTTTTATCTTGGCTTTTGGATGGATCTGTGAATCCGGATGCGTTGAATCGCCAAAAGCAGGTAACTTGGTTTCTATTGAATCTGGGATTTTGTTTTTTAAATGCTGCTGTACTAATGTTCATTGGGTTTTGAACGATTCAGACACCGCTTATGTTGGCTGCAATGCACGGGAAGATCGCCTGTGTGGAAAAGCTCCTCGAAGCTGGTGCTAATGTATGGGAAGTTTCAAATTTGAAAAATTTCTTGTGATGCTTTTGTTTTGCCAATAGAATCCCGAGTACTTGTTCTATGACTAGAATGGATATATTTTATTGAAAACGAGTTTAAAAAAATTTCAGGTATTAATGTTTGATGCGTGTTATGGAAGGACCTGCTTGCACTATGCAGCTTACTATGGCCATTCTTCTTGCCTTAAGGCAATTCTCTCTGCTGCTCAATCTAGTCCTGTGGCTGCTTCTTGGTTGGTTCTTTTTTTCCTGATTTGGCACCCCTCCTGATTGATTGATTGATTATGTTGGTTTTTACAAATTTAAAAGAAGAAAGTAATAGAATTGATTGCAGGGGGTTTGCTCGGTTTGTGAATATTAGAGATGGAAGGGGTGCAACACCTTTGCACTTGGCAGCCCGTCAAAGACGGCCTGAATGTGTACATATTCTATTGTACAGTGGAGCTCTTGTTTCTGCTTCAACAGGGAGATATGGGTAAGTGGGGTTTGTGACAGGCTTCAATTTGATGTATTAATTATTCATTTGTTCTGTGGAATAATAAATTGCTATATGCAGCTGTCCTGGGAGCACTCCTCTTCATCTTGCAGCCAAAGGGGGGTCCTTGGATTGCATCAGGGAACTGTTGGCATGGGGTGCAGATCGCCTTCAACGTGATGCCTCTGGGTAAACTACTACTTTTAATCACTGCAATACAAACAAATTGATTCATCTTTCTCTTAATTTCACACTTGTCTTGGTGGGCCCTCGTCTTGTATTAATCCAATTTATTGTTTGAGTTTTCTCTTGATAACCATCCACCAATAATATAACACCAAAAGTAATTATGCAAAAGTCAACGATTCCTAATGCCATGGTATATTGGACTAGTTGGTAGTGGAAAAAACCTTTACTTACTAACTGTGTGTTTCAATTGAGTTCTTCTTCTTATGCCTATGATCCTGGGGAACTTTTCAGTTTAAACTACTTACCCCTCATCTTGCAACATGAGTTATTGATAAAAAATTTATTAGTGATATTTTAGATTATCGTATTAATTTCTGAATTTGCCTTAACACTCTATGTTGTGTTTAAGCAGGCGTATACCTTATGTAGTTGCTCTTAAACATAGACACAACGCATGTGCAGCATTGCTGAATCTTTCGTCTGCTGAGCCTCTTGTATGGCCATCATCTTTGAAGGTGATCAGTGAGCTTAATCCAGACGCCAAAGAATTATTAGAGCAGGCCCTGATGAACGCAAACAGGGAAAGGGAGAAAAACATATTGAAAGGGAGTGATTACTCTCTTCCATCTCCAGCACACTCTGATGGGACAGATGACAACATTTCTGAGGTAATTAGACACCCTTTGAATTCACACTAACTTTTTTGAGTTTGCTATTATTTTTTTACATGCGTCATTGGATTGATTTAGGGAAACATACGTATAGAAGTCTAATTATTTGGATTTTAGTTTTGTAAAATGTAGCAGCATTCTAAATTAATTTTGATATTTCAGGTTAGCGAGACGGAATTATGTTGCATCTGCTTTGAGCAAGTGTGCACAATTGAGGTGCAAGACTGTGGTCACCAGATGTGTGCACAATGCACACTAGCCCTGTGTTGTCACAACAAGCCTAACCCTTCTACTTCTCGTATTGTCCCACCAGTTTGTCCATTCTGCAGAAGCAGCATAGCAAGATTAGTGGTTGTGAAAAAAGAAAGCCTTCATGACATTGATCAAGATGGTGTTGACATTACTTTTTCCAAGCCTAGCAAGTCAAGGAAAACCCGAACCATGAACGAGGGTGGCAGCAGCAGCATCAAGGGATTATCAAGTGTGAACTCATTTGGAAAGATGGGTGGCCGCAGCTCCGGAAAAATTGCTGCTGAAAATGAGTGGGAAGATGATAAACAACAGTGATATGATGCTGTTCTTGGTATGATGTTTGTGCTTATCAAACAAAGAATCATTACTCCTTGGGAAGATATGGTAACAAGTTGCTTGACCAGCAAGGCAAAATAAAAAATATAAATAGTAAAGGAGAAAGGTTTCATTTTATTATCGGAAACTAAGTAAAGTGATTATGATTGAAGTTGAGGTTGGTTGGGTGAAGAAAAGCTGCATGTCATGTTGTAAATTGTAATATTATCATTGTTGTTACTTGAGAAAGAAGAAGCATCGCCAGCATCGATGGTTTTGGGCGTCGTGATTGAAATGAGATTTTTTTTTCTCAAAAAATAGGAGTCTAAGATCATATGAAAATGTAATGTGTATTTGCTTCTGATTTGTTTCTTTTATACCGAAATGGACAATAAAATACAGAAGGGCTTGGTGTTAATTGGTTGGCATGTGATTGTGTCTGCGGAGGCTGAATAATTTAATTGTGCACTCACTGCACAAGAGGAACCTTACATTTAATATAACACAATCCGGACAAGTTCATGTGTCAGGATCACTTGCACCTCATTGGCCTTTTAGATAACAAGTTGAGGGGCAGAATTAGCATCATTGGTGCAATAACTCTGAGCACTGATTAGCATCAACAACTGTGTTCTTCTAATAATTTTTGGACTGAAATAGACACGTACTGGCAGTTAGCAGAAAAGTAGGATGAGAAGTCCTGTCATGCATTCCCTTCACCATAATCAACATCTCAATCCCACCCCAGAGAAAATTATGTGATTGATGAAGAACTATTGGACAAAACTGTTTTAATACCAGTTCAGATCTTAAATACTGGAAGATACTTTTGTGTATCGAGTAAAAATTGATGAGTATATTTGAGTATTAACAAACTTTATATGCCAAATATATGAAACTAAGCTGAATTTAGTATCTTTTCATAATTATGTTACTTCATAGAATAAAGTACAAATAGTTTAATTTAACTGGATACGTCAGATTTTAGCACAGTTATTTTTATGTCTTAAACCTGTGTTATTGATTTGTTCTGAATATACGATGTGTTTTTAAACAATAATTATGTAAGAGTGGTATACTGTAATGTAGACATAAGCATTGGTTTCTGCTAAACTTGCACGAATAACTACAGTAATGGGTGACGATCACATGCACCATTGTTGTTTGGTTGCTTACAATAAGAAAAAGAAATAATTAAGAATCTCGTAATCTTCCCATTTGGATCGAAATCGACGGGGTTGCAAATTCACATGAATGTGAGTGGTGGAAACGTGACAGGTATGACATGAAAACCAATAATACTCAAAAGGGGAGCTGCGATGCGTTGATCGTATACAGCAATCAATATCCAAATTTCCAAAAAGTACGTTCAGCCATCACAAAAGCATAATAATCTAGACTTTTTCAATTTTCACTGTTTTGGAAATTTCTTATAGGATCACTTATTGGAGACAAATATACCTGCTCTTACTTATTGTTTCGTTACATTTATATCAGAAAAAGAAAATTTAATTTTTTAAAACAGTAAGATTTATTTGGTTGTTTTTTTTAATATTTTTCTTGATTTTATTTAGATCTATTATCTTTTGGGTGGATTGGTCCCAGCCTTCAACAGTACGTCATCGTACCAGTAATGACGTCTTACGTAACATATAAATGTTCCAAAATGATGTGATATACTAGGTCATTTGAATTTGTCTTTCTGTCACGGCACATCACACATCGACTTAAAATGTTATGATATTTTATGATATTAATTTTATAAAATTATATTACACTTAAAATTCATTTTTAATAATATTAATATTCAGCATTCTTAACAATATTATTAGTATCCAAGCAACTTTTTTCTATATTCTTTTGGTTTTAAGCTTTTTATCAAAGCAATAAAATTTCTAATATTCTTTCTGCATTAATTGAAACCTTGCCTATCAATGATATATTTATTTTTATTTAAAACAGATATACTTTGAGATCCCTAAAGTCTATACAATGTGATGGTTTTAGGAAAAAATATATATAATAAAAGAAAATTGTAATTAAATAATATAAAAAAGTTATTAAAATAATAGTAGTGTTGATGGTTAAGTGAATCTGGAAAAAAAAGTTGGATAGAAAAGTATAAGATCCGATTATTATATTTGATTCAGAATTTAAATAAGAAGTCTCGTGATTTAAGTAACAATAGAGTGTCAAGTAATAAAATATTTATTTATAAATTATTCTAACAATAGAGTGTCAAGTTTGATTCATTTTTTTCCAATCCATTTTGTTCTATTGTTCTATTACATTTCAATTTTATCACTAATCTAAATAGAGTCTAGGAAAAATTATCAAAAAGTCATGTTTAATACTTAAAACAACTTTAAAACGATGCCAAATTAGAAAAAAAAAATCACTTTAAAGATATTGGTGTTCCAACCTTTAACTTGAAAACTAAAAAGAGAATATTAAAATTTTGGATTTTCCGTTATATTCTTGGCGTTGTTACTTTACTATATTTTTGTTGTTGAATACTATACATCAATTAAAATTAAAATATAATTCACACCTTATAATAAAGTCAGCTAATCTGAAGTGAAACATTAATGTTACTTGTTTATGAAATACTGTAAAAAAGTAAAATATGTATAAAACTAATATTTGAAAAGACTTTATCTTTCCAATTCCTTGATGATAAAAAATAAGGAAAGCCTGTATCATGAACTAGTATGAGAAGAGTGAACGAATGGAGGGTCATTGTCTTAGATTCTGTAAGATCCCAGAACATTGAACAGCAAACATTAAAAGTCGAAACCTCAGAACTGAGAACTCAGAACTGAGAACCAAACATGGCCTGAGTGAAGCACAAGAAGCTTGTCCACACAAACACATACATTTGCAAGGGAGTCAAACCATGTGTAGCCGTACCCTGATGCCTTGTATTCTCTGCCTGGAAGTGATGGACTGGTGAAATAGTGTCATTCACAACTCATCACTGTTGTTTCTTAATGGTTTCAGCTAATCAATGCAAGCTCATTAACTTGGCAGATAAGGGGGGGTTTTGTTCTTTCTATTTGCATTATAATCTATTCTTTCTAGTGCATCAAATTGACCAATGGATGGAGGATTGTTTCCAGCATCAGGAATACTACTACTACTATTTCAGTACAGAGATAATATGCATCATAATTAAGTGTCCTACACAATTCACTCCATTAAAATGCTAAAGCATGTAAAATCTGAGCTTCTTTGTTTTGTTTGTTAATCATAATATCTAGGAGTAGGTTGGAATTTTTCTAATTTGACTTAAGCTTGTTGTTTTTCTTCTAGCTAGGAAGCAACAAAGATTCATATATAGATAAGAGGAGTACTAAGTTTGATGAATTTCAATTATCATGGTTTTTAAATATGATGTTAGATTTTGTGTGCAATTGAAAGATGATGTTAATTTCAATTATTGTGGTTTTTAAATATGATGTTAGATTTTGTGTGGAATTGAAAGATAATGTTAAGATTTAGTTTTGATCGATATAGAATGTTGATTTAAGTTTAAAAGTTTTAAAATAGAAATAATGATTTTGGTTGAATTAGATTGAAACTATTGAATTGAAATGTATAACTCTAGTTGATAAAGTATGAGATATTTAATGGTAACTCTTTTGAATTTCTTCTTAAAGAATATGTCACTTAAGTGATATTATTTATTGAAATTTATGAGAAAAATTATGTTTATAGGACAAATTTTACGTGCATTAGATATGTATGGAGAAAAGATAAAAAATATATTGTTTTTTTATGATCTTTATGGGTGTGGTTGATGGTGAGATATCTTTGAAGATATTGGTCTATTGAGTGTTGATTATTAAGTATTAGATTTATTAAGAAAAAAAATCTTAAATTCATTGTTAATTTCATCAAGTTGATTAAAAAATTATGAGATAACGAGAAAATATATTTATAAAAAGTGAAGTGCTAATCTGTGTTGGAAGGTCCTTAAAATCATTATTTCAAAAATCAAAAGCATGAGTGTTAAAAAAAACATTAATGTTTGAAATTTTAGATGTGATTGCAAATTTGATTAATTTGAGTAATATATTAATATACATGTAATTAATATTGTTTAATTTTATAATATTAGTTAATCCTTAATTATATATATATATATATACACGGAAGTATAAAATAATGCAGGTGTTAAGAGAAACACTAAAAACGTTTAGAAGATAATTATGTATATAAAAATAATTTATATGTGTAAATGTTTCCTTAGTACAATACATATGATTTTGTAGATATACATATTTTAAAATTTTAGAATGTTATAATAGTAGGGTGTTACAACTATCTTAATATATATTTTTAATTTCAATAATATTATATTAATGGAATAATTTTCATATTATGTTTTTTATTTAACTATGGTGAATACAAAAATTATTTTTATTTTTTTATCAGTTTAACATCGTTTTATTGCATTTTTTTTTTCAAAGTGTTCATATTTGAAATTAAAAAATCATCAATGTTTTTTACTAAAAATATATTACATGTACTAATTGATAAGTATATAGGACGGATAAGGCGTGAGGTGAAAAAGGAAGGAAAGAAGGAGAAATAAATTGAAAATTTTTATTTGAATATATTTTCTAAAAACTTATTTCGTTCAATTGATATTTTAAAAGTTGTAGGTTAAATTTCTTAACCTTTTGACAACAGTCCGTTGCTAACCCATAAACTAAAAGTTGATAAATTGAAGAAAAGAAGTAAAATATGAAAGAAATATATCCTTTGTTGTATGTGTGAGATATAAGTAAATATCATTTATTTATTTATTATTTTAACTTTAAGAAAATATCAACTATTTTACTCCACTTTTAATTCATTTATATGTGATTTTCTTCATTTCAAAATAAGAAGAGTTAATAAAAAACACTTAATACTTATTTATTAAATTAAAGTTATATATTTATATATTTATTTATTTTATAATTGTTACATAAAAAGTTTACTAAGTAAAAAAAACTAATAATGAGTAAACAAGAGTGGCCAAAATTTATGCCAATGAAAATTAGAGTGGTTTCGCGAGCAATTAAGTTTTTAGACAATTAAATTGGTATATAAACAATTTAATTATATAATTTAAATTCTAGTAATGATTATGATTGAAAATTAATTACATTAAATAATAAGATTGTATCCTTTTGTGAAGAGAGTGATGTAAAAGGGTGAATAAACTATAATACATCTGGACATAATTAATTATGTAGATAACGTAATCAATTATACACCTGCGTCATTAATATAATTTCTTTTCACAATAAATGGAACAATCTTATTACCTTTAATATAAAATCATAAATAAACATTCAGATAATTTAGTTCTTGGATAAGGATTCGAACTCCGTGTCCTTTAATTTTATTTATTTTTTTTGAGAAAAAAATAGAAAAATTTAGATAATTAAAATCTGTTTTTTCTTATATTCTTATTTAATATTTTCTTGAATTGAGAAAAAGAATATATTTTAAAACTTGTCTAAATTGGACAAATTGTACTTATTATATTCTACTTCAGTTTATAAACTGTTAGACTCAAATCGTACTTAAATTATATTTTACATGCATGATTTATTTAATTTTAAAATAAAATAAAAAATTACTCATTTCAATAAATATCAAATGAAAGTATACTATTTAAGAAAAAACCTTAAAATTTATTTTTACACCTTTAAAGGCAAAATTATAATCTACAAACTTTGATCTCTTTCCTCTTCATGAGTGAGGCCACAAGAAACACCTACCTTCTCTTACTTTTCTTCCACTCAACAATTATAGCAAATTTATACATTCAAACATCCACTTTCCATGCGTCACCTTCCTCATTAACTTTGAATGTATTTCAAAAATATGTAATTAAAAAACAAGAATCTACACAAGAGATAGAAGATTTTCTTTTCTCCTTAAAGATCCATTTGGCTGAAAATTTTACATTAGAAAAAAAATAAATCCATTAAAGCTTGCCTCATATTTGGGTGGTTGTAACTTATTTTAAAATGTATTATTATTCATTTAAGGACTTCATATTTCTCAACAGATCTTTTTTTCTTGATCACATGTGTAAATATCAAGATTTTTATCCAATATAACAAACACACTACGTTATACTTTAACATTACATTCCATATTTCTTTCTCTCTTTTTATAAATTTGGGGCAAATTACTTTTTATTTATTTTAGTTATATGGTCCAAAACTTTTAAGACCACCTTCCTATTTTTTTTCCACTTTTGGTGAGGAAATAAAGAAGAAATTGTTGTGGTAGTACTTGTTGAGAAGAGAGATTAAGTAAGAACTTTTAAAAATATTTGTTCTCCTGAAACATAATTATTAGCATCAAACATGCACTAGAGCTTTGTTACAGTAGATTCCTCCAGAAAATTATTAATTGGAAACTCTATTGTATGTCCTAAGAAGATGTTAAATGAATCACAGAAGCATAAAAGCATAAATTTGCGTTAATGGTCAAATTAAAAAGACGAAAAATGAAGGCATATTCTGTTCTAGTCATGTCAGTGTATCACATGACTTTTCTGAGTAATCGCTGCGTGCGGAGACAGAAAACAGGATCATTGGTACTGCTGTTCTGAAACCACAGACGCAGGCGCAGGTATATACCAAAACCTCAAAACAAAACAATAAAATAAATCAAAAAGTAGTGATCCTTTTCACCGACCTGTGTGTGTCTAGTTTGATGAATAATCAAATGGAAGATGTTGTTGGGGAACCAGAAAGTAACGTGATGAGTGATGTTGACCACAATCTCTGTTCCATTTTCTTCTCAATCCTCACATTCAGTGGCTCTAACCCCAGAGCACATCATCCATCCTTCAACCCATAACATCAATCAATAGATTGATTGAAGAAAACGAAAAAGGGTTTCAGAAAGCTCCAACCTTGTAGCGGACACCAGATGAAATGAATTGTATTTGTAAGAAACAATGGATATAGTGATTCACGCAGACCAGACCCACAACCTTTTCAATTATTGTGGGTGAAATAGAAAGGGGAAATAAAATGGATATGATATAATAGAGTGATGACTTGAGGTGAAAATCCCAAAATTGAAGGCAGGTAAAAGAGTACCTGCGGATCCATGTTTGGCTCTGTTTTTCTCATATTGCTTTTCAAAATTATGTTTGAGTGAGAAGGGCACCTCAGTGTCAGATTCCATCATAGGAATCGTCATTTTCTCTTATATTTCTGCAGGGGACCCAAAGTTTGATTATCACAGCGGTCAAAAGGGTGACTTCATTTTATATTCACTGGTCTGGGAAAGAAACTATACCAAGAAGAAAGAGGATCTGTTAAAGTAAGTTTCATAATTCAGAAAATGTCAAGCGAAGGAAGAAAGATGGTGACCGATTAAGAATTAAGAACCATGATTGTTGTATTTCTATGAAGTTTGATCATGACTACAATATATGAATCATTGTACTTTTTTAAGTTATTTTCAGAGCTTACATTACACGTGACCTATGATTTTGTATAAGGTAGATAAAAAATATTGTGTTGTGTATAAATTAATTATAAAATATATAAGATTATATTATAACAATTATATAAATAATTGATATATATTTTTTAATTTCTAAACTACTTTTTATAAACAAAATTATATTAATATGTTATCTCGAGGAATTTAAAGTTAGACTAATAAAAATAATAATAATAATATATGAACAAAATTTATCTTATATAATAGTAATTATAAATTCTAGATAAAATTTGAATTCGAGCTTCAACAATTTTATTAATAACATTAATAAAAATAATAATATTATTTATAAAATATTGATTTATAGTTAGTTTGAATTACTTATACTCGTATGCATATGATTCATTTATAAATTTAATTCGTTATTTATACTTTATACATAAACAAACGTATATGCAAATAATTGACTGAACTTAAAGAGTGCAACAGTAGTTCATTTTATCATCTTTCAGGATAAATGTGTATAGGTAATGTATATATTCATTTCTTTTTACAATACTAGCAGTCTTAATAGTAGGGTGAGAATGGGGTAGTCTACTTCACATATGTCCGATCTGCATTTAGTTTACAAAATGTGAGTTAAAGTAGTCCATCTCACGTAAACACATAAAAAAGATGTGGGTTGATTTTATTAGTTTAAATATATATATATATATATAAAATATTTTTTAAAATTAATAAAAAATAAATTTTTAAATATAAATTTTGAATATTTTTTTATTAAATTAATTTTTTTTTCTTATTTAGATGAATTAAATAAATTGTCTTACAATATTATTTTCACCATACATATCTAATATGTTATGATTTTCAATGAATCGTATTAATAAATTGATTAATAAATTATTTCATTAAATATATATACATTTTTATGATAATACATGTAGACACATGATTATTATTCTAATTTGAAAAATAATATATATATAAAATAATAATACTATATTTACATTTTATTATAAAAAAACAAAGGTCTAACTAGTGCATTTAGCATCTGATGACTATTGAAACCTAAACAATTTATGCATTTCAAAAAAACCAAAAAACATTATTAAATATGAAAAATCCATTATCGAATTTTGTAGATGTGTTATGAATTAGGGATTGATGGTAGTTTCTTCCTACACTTTCATGTCTTTCTTCTTGCACCCCGTACTTCAAAAAATACTCAAACTACCCTTTGACATTTTTCAGTGAATGTTTTTTCTTTAATTCCAAAATATAGAATTCAGATACTTTTCGGATTATAGATTATGGAAGTTAAAATTTGTGTTTTGAACTATACACTATTTTAGATGGTACAATCTTGAATGCAAATTTGTATTCCATATTGTAAAATTTAAAATGAATAATTTTAGAATTTTTTAGAATATAAGACTGCAAGAATAAATTATGGAGGTGCAAAAATAAATTTCTAAATTATATAATTTTTACAGGCTACAGATTACGCGGTCGAACCTGAACAAGTTAGTGAATTAAAACCGACCCTGTGTTTTTTCTTAGTGGACCATGAGATTCCACTTTATCAACCCTACTTTTTAACCATTTGTTAGTAATAGTATATATATAATTATTATTTAAGTGGGTGTTATAAACATATTGATAATCAATATTATTAAGCAATTAATTGATAATTATTCATTTAATTTATTAAAATATTATTAACTATTATATTATAAATGAATTGTCATTTAGTTATACATATAACAATAGTTGTAAAAATATAAATATTCTATATATATATATAGTGTTTGGATGCATTCCTCATATTTTCAGCATGAATAAAACACAAGCAAAACCGAGAGGTGTTTGTTGGGTTCGTTTGAAAGAGTCCATCTCTATCAATCACCAAACATTGATCTTGGGTATTGGGCCGAAGAAATTTGGGCTTCTCTGAGTTGCGTGCTGTCTCTTTCTTCCTACACCTCCATACGTTCTTCTGTCATCCCATATAAAACGTGAAAATACATTTTTATTCTTCTTGTACCACTTTCATAGAGTAAATTCCGGATTATGTAATCTGAATATGTATTTGAAAAAAGACTTTCGGATTACATAATCTAGAAGCTAAAAAAGACATCCAGATTATGTAATCCAAAAACTAATCATCCATCTAAAAAAGGTTTTTGGATTATGTAATTTGGAAGCTAATTACGAATTTAAAAAAAGTCTTTTGAATTACGTAATCCAGAATATTATGGAGGAATATTTTTGAAAATACGAAAATTTATGAAGATGGAAGAAGAAGAAATGGAGGTAAAAGAAGAAACATTCTTGTGTGCAATATACAGTTGTATTAGTATTTGGCAGTAAACTTCTTAACAAATGTTGAGAAAAAATTGTATTTCATTAAATAATTTTATTTTATTTATGAAAAGTAATTTTTAATATTATAAAAGTATTCATATTAGGCTACGCATTAGTAAAAAAATCTCATGCTATATTTGTATCAAGATTCAAAAAGTGAGTTATATATAATTTATATGCATTTAATTACTATCAAAGTTAGAAAAAATTGATTTTATTAGAGTGGTTGAAAAGTACAATTAATAATCAGTACCTAATTTTTTTACCCGGTTCAATCTTTATGGTTCAAATCAAGCTTAGAATAAACACATTTTTGTAATAAAAAAAGCTTATATAACTTTTTCTTATCCCAATTTCTGTTTTCAATGGACATAGTGTGACCACGACAATTTTCATTTTCTGTTATTTCGCAGTTAAAGATAAGTCTGTTTCTTGAACAGTTTCGTTAAACATGGTCGGAAAATAATAATAGATTAGGCACTTTAATTAAATATGAAAAGGTAACGAATTAAAAAAAATGCAAAGGTATAAATTAAATTAGGAACTCCATGCGACATACTTTAATTCAGGTTTTAGCGAAAAATTGTTCTATTTTAACTGTCAATTAAAAATATCAGTAAAATATTATGGCTATCCTTCAATATTTCTTTTTCTTTATCTCCTTCAGAAATATGGTTATTGTGTAATACCCACACAAAAAAGATGTGATGTTGAATATTAAACACAATTTAGGTTTTCTATTTTTTCGGTTCTAAAATAGCTTTGAGAGGTAAGGAACATTTAATCGAAAATTGATGCCCATAAAAAGAGTGTGTGACTGTGAAGAATGGAATTAAAGCCAAATTAGGGGCATGCGATGAAAAGCAGGGGAAGAGTGGGCCACATATGAAGTGTCACCGCATGTTTGATTTGGCGAAGAGGCAATAAAACAAAAGCTTTATAGACGGAGGAGCCACAGATCGAAGTGGACACGTGTCCTGTGGCAATTGAGTTGCGGAAATGGAAGGGACGGTGGTGATGCGTTACGGGTTTGTGGTGTGGGAGGGTGAAATCCGGGCTTTAAAAGCGCAAGTTCTCAGAGGGCATTACTTCCCTTCATAATTCAGTTTTGAACCCAAAGAGCGGGTCGCTGAGATCGGAGAATCCTTTCTTCCAAACGCCATCTCCATCTCCGTCTTCAGGTCACTCTCTCTTCTCTTCTCTTTCATTCGCCGTTTACATTTGACTATCATCGTTATCTCGCATTATGCTTCTGTTTGCCTTGTTCACCGTTTCTGATGCTAGTTATTATGGAATTCTGACTCGTATGCTCTTAGGATTATGCAATCTGTGTTCCGATTATGGAATTATTAGGATTTGTTGAGTTTCTTAGAGTAAGACCGCGTAACATAACCTGTTTGATAAGATCGCAATCTGCAAGTGTCAGAAATGGTTGTCTGATTGTGTTTAGGCAAGTTTCGTTAAAATCAGATCGAAAAATTAGCTGCTGATGAAGTTGCGGATTCTTGTAATCCGCTGGAAATTGCAGACAAATACAGCTGATGTTGCTGCATTGTCATGCACACTCGCAAGTTGATTTTAAAAATCTTGAATCTAATATGAAGATTCGAGTATTATGTTCTCTTCTTTGAATAAAATTAAATAAAATATTTAATAGTATTTGTAGAGAATTTAATTGTGATATGCAGTTAATGTGTATATTTTTAGTGTGAATAAGTAAAGTATTATTTACCATAAAAATGATTGTAATGATTCTCAACTCTGTTGAACTCTAGTTAAATTGAATATGGAAAAAAGTTATTTAAAGTATAAGGTCTAGTTTTTTAAGGAAACTTCTCATTAAACATTTTCAGAAAAGAATGGAATTAGTTTCTGTTTAAAAAATAATCTGACATATTTAGAACTGCACCTCTTGCAATTCAATCACCAACCGTAGGGTGTATCTAGATTCTTGGGAGATTTAAATATAAAAAATTTCGGATCACCCTGTGAAGTAAAGATATCAAACAAGAGAATGATTCCCGTGATTTAGGCCTCTTTAGGTTATATCATAAATTCTGCAAACGTTTTGTTGTAGCCAAGAGCTCAGGATCATCGTAGCCGATATTGCATGTGTAACATTTGTTTAGATTGTGTATGTGAAATGCCCTTGTTCTCAACGTGCTGAGCGGCTTTTTTTTTTTTTTTTTTCTCAGATCTTAAAATAGAAAATGGCAGATGGTGAGGATATTCAGCCACTCGTCTGCGATAATGGGACAGGAATGGTCAAAGTAAGATTCCTTGATGGTTATATTTCCAATTTTTTTTTCCTAAAGTGATTGGATTTACTAGTATTTTTGCTTTCTGTTTTTTTGCATAAATGAGAATGGTACCTTTCACTCTCTATTGATTTACTGTGAGTCTACTGTATTCCAATGTTCTAGGCTGGATTTGCTGGGGATGATGCTCCAAGGGCCGTGTTTCCCAGCATTGTTGGTCGTCCCCGTCACACTGGAGTGATGGTTGGCATGGGCCAAAAAGATGCATATGTTGGGGATGAAGCTCAGTCCAAGAGAGGTATATTAACTCTTAAATATCCCATTGAGCACGGTATTGTGAGTAACTGGGATGACATGGAGAAGATCTGGCATCACACCTTCTACAATGAACTCCGTGTTGCTCCCGAGGAGCACCCAGTTCTGCTCACCGAGGCACCTCTCAACCCAAAAGCTAACCGTGAGAAAATGACCCAAATTATGTTTGAGACCTTCAATACCCCTGCCATGTATGTTGCCATCCAGGCTGTTCTATCCTTGTATGCCAGTGGCCGTACAACTGGTTAGTCACTTCTTCAAGAAAAATATTCTGTTCCATGTTTTAGCTATTCTCTAAAATTGTTAAGCTGGTTATTTTAAACCTTCAATGCTCTGAGAAGGCCCTTTTTGTTCTCCCTGTGACAATGTCATGCTTATGTTGTGGTGGAAGACTCTTTCTTCCTAAGCTGACTAGAAGTAGTAGAGCTGATTTATGAGGTTGTCTAACTTGGCTGTTCTTCATGCTTGTTGAATAAACTTGTGCAGGTATCGTTCTAGACTCTGGAGATGGTGTCAGCCATACTGTCCCCATTTATGAGGGCTATGCTCTTCCACATGCCATCCTCCGTCTTGACTTGGCAGGACGCGATCTCACTGATGCCTTGATGAAAATCCTTACAGAAAGAGGTTATTCCTTCACTACCACCGCTGAGCGTGAAATCGTAAGGGATGTAAAGGAAAAGCTGGCTTATATTGCCCTTGATTATGAGCAAGAGCTTGAAACATCAAAAACTAGCTCTTCTGTTGAGAAGAGCTATGAGTTGCCTGATGGACAGGTTATCACCATTGGGGCTGAGCGTTTCCGATGCCCAGAAGTTCTCTTCCAACCATCCATGATTGGAATGGAAGCTGCTGGCATTCATGAGACCACTTACAATTCGATCATGAAATGTGACGTTGATATTAGGAAGGACTTGTATGGCAACATCGTTCTCAGTGGTGGTTCTACCATGTTCCCTGGTATTGCGGACAGAATGAGCAAGGAAATCTCAGCTTTGGCCCCTAGTAGCATGAAGATTAAGGTGGTTGCTCCACCTGAGAGAAAGTACAGTGTCTGGATTGGTGGCTCTATCTTGGCTTCTCTCAGCACTTTCCAACAGGTAAAGAATTATTTAAAGACTACCAGTTATTTTAATTGAAATTGCGTAATGTGGCGATACTAATATAATGACATGATGTTTGAAATGCAGATGTGGATTGCAAAGTCTGAGTATGATGAGGCTGGTCCTTCAATTGTACACAGGAAATGCTTCTAGATGCTCCTTGGTGGGGTCGGCGATAGAAAATACGGCCTCCTCGTTTTATATTATAAAATTTTGGGTTGTTAAATCAGTTTACTGGGTTGATGGCGGAGTAAATTCTTTGATTTGATATTTTTTTATCATTGGCAGTTGTTGAACGCCTCTCACCTTATACTTTGTTCTACATGATAAGGAATGGGTCCCTCAATATAACCCTTACTTTCATACCTTAATTATTATATGGGCTAACAAACTAAAACCTACAACTATGGCTATGGCCTAAGACAATTTACACCACAACATACATTTTTTATCATTCAAATTTATCCAACGAATTAAATTCGAGGATGAAATATTTTTTATTTATTTTTAGAGAATTTATTATATTGGTTTTTGCACGCTTTTAATAAGAATTTAAAACACTTTACTCAATTCAATATATAAATATCTTTACTAAAAAAATATAAGAATTTCAAGTAAAAGAAAAATTAATTGTAAAATTAAAATTGTTTAATTTAAAAGTTGAGTCACTTATAATCGAAAATAATACTTACATTAGGGCTCGTTCATTGGACGAATAAGATAAAAGCATATGTGATATGCTAAAATGAGATATGGTATGATAAAAATAAGATAATATAAAATCATATCAAATATGTCATACACAAAAAATTAAGTTTAAATGCTAGTTTTTTTAATTAACATTTCATATAATTTTTTAAAAGTTGACTTTTAATTCAACTTTATTTTTATGAATTATGAAAATTATTATAAATAAATAAAATTTAACCAACTTATAAAAATTTATATTTTATTTATCTAAATAGTTTTAATGTTATAAAGAAGTTATATAAGATTTAAAATTATAATTAGTATCTAAAAAATATTTAAATTATTATTATTTAAATTAATATTTTAATAAAAGATATAGTTTAAATTTATGTATCACAATAATTATAAATATAAATCCATATAATATAATATGATATATTATCATATAAATTAATATTAAAAAAATTATATAAATTTTATTTTGTTTATATAGTTAACTTTTCTTAAAACTATAAATAAGTTATATATTTTTGTAAAATTAATATTATAATAAAAATATTTTTTCAAATATATTTGAATAATTAAATGTTTGTTTTAATTATTATTATAAGTTAAATTTATGTATAAAAACTCACGTTTGACGTTCATTTCTGCCCGTAGGGTATGAGCAATCCAGTCATATGTTTCGTAATAAAGACTCAAGTCAAAAGAAGAGAGGAGGAATTGTGTATAAAAATATCGGTGGTGCGATTTTGCATGATAAAATATATTAGCTTATAAAATATTAAGTAAAAATATAATGTTCTCAATTTTCAAAAAATGTGAAAAATCACATTCCTTTTAGATTCTGTTGACAAATGGTAGAATGACCGAAACATATTGCTTTTGTTAAATATAAAACTTAATAGAAACAAATATGATCTAAAATAAAAACAAATATAATGTAAAATAAAAATATATGTTTTTAGATAAATATGAATACCTACGTATATTTTATTGGATAGAAATCAATCTTAAATACGAAAAATTCTCTAAGTAAGAAAAAGATGAACCCGATTTTTTTAATGGTAAAGAACCAGTTCCCTAAAGTGCTTTGTAAAATACATTGCGATTCAACTTTGTTAGAACCGATTAGTTTATAATTAACATCTATAAGGAAATTAAAACTTTATAATAAATTATTATGCAAATTTTGTTCCTACTTATAAAGCTAAACAATTTTCTAGTCGTTGTCATTATAAATTGACATATTTATTTACTGAAGAAATAACTTTTATTGTAAGGTTACTTTTTCACAAGTCTTTAATAAAAAAGATTGATCTACCAAAAAGCTACCTAAGTTTTGTTTCCTTGAGACCACACAACACAAGCAAAAATGCACACACACGGCACACATTGAAGACAGAAGTGACATACCACGCGGCATCATGAAGTCAGTGCAAAAGTCAAGCCTTCCTCTTTGTAGTTTCAAGAGAAAATGATCACTGAAAAATAAATAAATCTCCATCAAACTCGCCCTTCATTTTTCCTTTTCCCATTGCCACTCTAAACTATGGAGCTTCAACTTCCTCTCCATGCCTTCTAACGCTCTACACTTCTCAACTCAACCACCCCACCTCATGGCCATGGATGACTATGAATGTGATGAGAAGGTCCACGTGGCAGTTGGGAAGTCCCTTAAGAAAGACACCACTTTGATTCAATGGTGTTTCACCCATTTCAGCAGTGCACATATATGCTTACTTCATGTTTATCGACCTTCTACTATGATCCCCACACTATGTAAGTCTTGGTCTTTCATATTCATGTTTCAGCACTTCTTTTGAATTTGGATTTTGGTTTTCCCCCTTTGAATTTTGCTGTCAATTTAGCTCCTTTTTTGTATTTTGGCACTTTGGCAGGCTCAAGGTTGATAATTGAAGTATATATAGTATATTGGTTATTGAGAATTTTTCATCATATCCCATGATTTGATTCGTGTAAAGTTGAAATCTTGTGCAGTAGGAAAATTGCCAGCATCCCAAGCTAGTCCTGAAGTCGTGTCTGCTTATAGAATAGAGGAAAGAGAAGACAGCAAGAGGCTTATGGAGAAGTACTTGAGCCTTTGCCGTGCAGCTAAGGTATGCAGGCATCTCTTTGCGTATTTATAGTCACAACAAATAGGAGATTATAGGCTATAATTTTAATGCTGATTTCCGCTTGTTCATCTGCACTATGGTTAAATTTTTGTTGATTTCATTTATGATGGAAGAAGTTACTTATTTTTTAATTTTATTTTATGGCCTTTGGAAATGTTTACTGGTAAAGCTCTGAGTCATCATTCTGTTTTCATGTTTCTCCCTTCAGAATATGAGTAGTTATAACTGAAATTTTCTTTTGTTTAAACTATCTCATTATGTACTATATGTAATGCAAGTTGTGGGAAGACCGCAATTATTAATGGTCTTTGTTAAAGTAATTTGTTTTCAGGTTAAGGTAACTAGTATCATTGGTGAAGCTGATCAAGTTCAGAAAGGGATTGTAGATTTGGTTACTGTGCATAATATCAGGAAGCTTGTTATTGGAGCAATAACCCCAGAAAAGTAAGTAATGCATTGATCACCAACAAATTCTGTCAGACAGAGGAAATTTTTCTAGCTTGCAATAAACAGCTTATTCACTTCTTTAACCCCTTCTAGTTCAGAAATGTTAATGTTATTCTCTTATCTCTCCATGTTTATCTTTTCTGTAGACTGAGACTGACATATCTATGACTTCCTCTGCTTTTATAACTTGAACCATTAAATATACTCCAGTCATTTTCTTACCTTTCCTTTTTACAAAAATAATGGAAAAATGCAGTTGCATGAAACTCAAAAGGAATTCCAGTAAAGCAAACTTTGCAGTTAAAAATGTTCCTCCATTCTGTGAAATATGGTTTGTCTATAAAGGTAAACACATTTGGACAAGAGAAGCTTCTGAAACTCCTTGTTTTGTGTCTTCCCATGCTCAACCTGAGACTACAACGGCAGAGAGCTTGAGTTGTAGATCATTTCAATATGGTACAAATGAATTATTCCATTCAGAATGTCTTCAATCAAATTCTACAAGGACTACACGAAGTACAGTTCCCAATGAAATTATTGAAGCAGAAGCCACTTTTTCATCCAAATCATCCAGTTGCAATAGTTATTGTTCTCCCCAACATTCAGCTAGTCCGCATATAGATACTCATTCAGAGCCTGAGGAAGAAAAAATAGATAGTCAACTTATTGAAGCCAAAGCAGAAGCTAATGCTGCAACAGACAAGGCCCTTGTGGAGCTGTTCAAGTGCAAAAGGTTGGAATTCAAAGCCATTGAGGCCATTAATAAGGTAAGCATGACCTAATCTAGAAGTTTTGAAGTGTCCTTGTAAAGAAGCCTTTGCACCTTGTTCCTTATAAGGAATGCTGCCAGGCAAATTATTGCTTGCCATGAGGGATCAAGTATACTTTCTTGCATAACTAAGTAACAATGATATAGTATTAATGCATGAAGATTCAAGAAAAAGGCCATCTGAAAGATACTAGGATTCTGTAAATAAATTTTCTGAAACATAGATGTTTAGTAAAAATTGTAGAACAGACCAGGAAGTAGTAGCAAGAACCGGTTTTCCCAAATTCATTGAAGTGCCCAAGTTTATTGTTGAGAAATTTCATGGATGCAACGCAATGCAATTTCACTACATATCTCCAAATTAATGACTTGTGGTGATATTTAGTATATATATATATATATATATAGTTTTTTCTGATATTTCACAGGGCTTCTGTTCCAACACGAGTTATTAATCTTTCATCAGGTGGACTTTTTTGAATCTGCCCATGCACATGAAGTAAAGCTCAGAAAAGAGGTTGGGGATGCAATGAGCGCTACAATACAGGAGCAACGGATGTTCTTGGAGGAGAAAGAAGAAATTTCTAGAGAACTGGAAAGGACCACAAGAAGTATTTCCCTTCTAGAAAATTGTGTACATGAAATCAACAGTAAGCTAGATGAAGCTACACATGAACTATCACTAATTCAAGCATCCTCCTCAAACCTGCAGCATGAAAAGCAGGAAATCAGACGACAGAAAATGGAAGCCCTACACTGGCTTGAGCGGTGGAAAAGTTGTGGACATGTTGGAGCAGATCACTGCATCATTGGGTTTTCCGAAGAATTTCCGGAATTGGCAGAATTTTCATTATCAGATCTTCAAAACGCAACGTGCAATTTTTCTGAGAGTTTCAAAGCTATGGAGGGTGGATATGGTTCTATTTATAAGGGAGAAATGTTGGGTAGAACAGTTGCTATAAGGAAGCTCCATTCACACAACATGCAAGGATCAGCAGAGTTTCATCAAGAGGTCAGTTTTCCCAGCCTTTCTGCTTTGAGATATTTATCTTTTAGAGCATGAGAGGATCATTGGAAAAATGTTATGCTTCAGAAATTGGCAAGTTTCACTCAACTGAACACACTAACTTTCAATTCTTATGAAATTGTAGAGGATATAGAAAACTAGAAGACTTCTCATTATCTTCTAAAAAACAAAACAAAGGTTCTATAAATAATTCTGGCTCCCAACAAAATTTGTTTTCCTAAGCCAGAATTAGATAAGCGTCAACTAATAGAATTTTAATTCTGTTCACAAATTGTTATTACAAATTCCCCCCTACAAAACAGGACTTGTCCCCAAGTCCTTTACACTGCTCTCCACTCAAAATCTGGATATTGAGTTTGCAATTCAGGTAATTCTTTCCATGTTGCATCCTCGGATTGGTCTGTTCCCATTGAACTAATACTTCAATAATGGGCCTGTTGTTCTTTTTCATCCTTCTATCCAAAATCACCATAGGTTTGACGACTAAGTCTCCATCTTCATTGAATGTGGACAGTTGTTGTGAAACGACATGGCTGCCATGATACTTCTTCAATAGGAACACATGAATGCATTATGAATTCTGGTGTCCTCTGGAAGATCCAATCTGTATGCCACTTTCCCAATTCTTTCAATAATTTTGTAGGGTCCATATACCTTGCTGATAACTTATGAAAAGATGTGTTTGCCAAAGAATGTTGCTTGTATGGTTGAATCTTTAGATACACAAAATCACCACAATTAAATTCTTTGTCTATCCACTTTCTGTCAGCATACATCTGCATCCTTTCATGAGCTTTACAACGGTTCTCCTTCAACATTCTTCCAATCTGATCCCTTGTCTGCATAGTGTAGTCTAATGCCTCAATTAAAATTTCTCCATTATCTACCAAACTAGGAATTGTAGGAGCATATCCATATAAAGCTTCAAACGGTGTCATTTATGTGGTGGTATGAAACTTTGTATTATGTATTATACGAGAGTTCTCCCTTGGCTAAATGATTTGTTCCTCTTTAGGCATTCTCCCTGTAGCACATCTCAAATAAACCTCTATGGACTTGTTGAGGTTCTCCGTTTGTGGTCCATCGGTTTGAGGACTGAAAGTTATGAATCTTAACAATCTAACACCATGTGATTGCATTAATCCATTCCAGAAAGTACTCATGACAAATTCTATCTCGGTCATGAATGATTTCCTCTAGCCAACTATGGAACCGGACCACTGTATTCATGAATAATTGTGCTACTTTTGCTGCACTAAAAGGGTGAGCTAAGGCTATGAAATGAGCATATTTAGTGAGTCTATCAATGTCTATAATATTGCGCTCATCAAGTGTGGGATTTAGGCAAACCTGTGATGAAGTCCATAGAAATATACTTCCATGCTCTATTAGGAATCGACAGAGGTTGAAGAAGCCTGCAGGTAGTTGATTTACAGATTTGAACCGGTGACAGATGACACATTCCCTAATCCATCTCTTCACATCCCTTTGTAGTCCCTTCCCATAAAACTGCTCCTTATCTTCTATAAGTGAGACAGAACCAAAATGACCACCAATGAAAGAAAGAATCATGAAAATGACTCAGAACTTATGTCTTATGTCTTGTTGATCACTAATGACAACCTTGCCTTTTCTTTTCAATACAATATCATCAAAAGTGTAGTGCTTATAAGGCTGTTGTGCAAGTCTGATCTTGTCCACCAATTTCTGTATATCCTCATCAATTTTATGTATATCCTCATCATGTGTAGTTTTTCCATTTTAAGCATACTGTTTATATCATGTGTAGTCTTTCCATTTTAAGCATACTGTTTATATCATGTGTAGTCCCTTAACAAGCCCTCGAGCCTCCTTTGAGCCGCCTTCTTAATAGAAGCCGTTGGGTGACCCCGAAAAGAAGAAAAGAAAGATCGAAATAGAGTAGAGGTAATGGTGGAACGAATGGTAGTCAAAAGCAGCTGAACTCAATCCCAATGGCTACCAGTGTCAGCTTCTAGGGATAGTAGGAGCTCCAGTTGCTCTAACCATTCTAGTGAACCGGTCAAGACCAGCAACTATGAATACCCCAGTAACTAAGCTTTGAATATGCGTTGGTTCCAATCCAGATCTCGTTGTTTGGGTCTCGAGATGAAATTTAGTATGACATCTTCATCAATTTTTCATCGTTTTGTAATATTGATATGAACTCCATGTATGGTAGCATAGCCGCTCCCAGGTAGAGGAGGGGCGTGTTAGGCCATCGACATCCCAAGTAAACCAATTGATATTCCAAACATGCAACACTAACAGAAATTATAAGATGACTTTAAACACTTCCAAAGCATTGAGGATTTCCTCAAGTACTTTTCCCTTTTCAAACTGCAAGAACACACATTAATACATGGGAACAAGACCCTGACCATGTCTTAGGCTTTTTCTTTTCCTTTAATTTTAGCTGAGAAAGTGTCATATATTACTTTCAAATTTCTCCAACAAAACCATCAGAATATTATTGTTCTTTATTTCAGCATTTAGAATTGTTATATGAATGAAAACAAATCAATGGATTCTCCTTCTCAAACACCATTATAATGTGTTAAAACATTGTCATTTTTTGTAATTGGTTTTAGTTACAAAAATACATGAATTCTATGATCTGTGAAAATGGAATTTCTGTCTTCTTATGTTATCCTAACCTGTAATTTTCCCTAGCATAGATATTGAGTTTTTAAGAAGAAAATACGTATAGCATCTATTTCTTTCTTGGCTTGACTGTCTACCGTATGGATTTAGCATGCGTGTTTGATGCAACCAATGTTTATGCTTGTGTGACCAGGTTCGAGTTCTTGGTAGTATCCAGCACCCTAATCTGGTTACTTTGCTTGGTGTATGCCCTGAAGCCTGGTCATTTGTATATGAATACTATCCCAATGGAAGTCTTCAAGATTATCTATCCCGAAAAGGAAGTCTTCTCCCTTTGACATGGACTATCCGAGTACGATGGATTTCTGAAATTGCTAGAGCTCTCTGCTTCCTACATTCTTCCAGACCTGAAACTATTATTCACGGTGGTCTGACGCTTGAAACTGTCCTTCTTGACACTGGACTTAGTTGCAAGATATGTGATTTTGGGTTCAGCAGGCTAGTGAAAGAGGAGTCACTTTCTCTTCCTTGTTTTCACTTAAGCACTGAGCCAAAGGGTTCTTTTTCGTATATAGATCCTGAGCTTCAGAGAACTGGAGTACTAACACCTAAGTCTGACGTATACTCTTTTGGACTCATCATTCTGCAACTCCTCACTGGTAGGACTCCAGTTGGATTAGCTGGTGAAGTGCGCAGAGCAATTTCATGTGGAAAATTGTCTTCAATTTTGGATTCTTCAGCTGGAGAATGGAATTCCACAGGGGCAACACGATTGGCTGAACTGGGATTGCAATGCTGCCAACTGAACAGTAGAGACAGACCAGAGTTAACACCCTCTCTAGTGAGGGAATTGAAGCAGTTGTACGTTTCAGAAGAGCGACCAGTGCCACCTTTTTTCTTGTGTCCAATCTTTCAGGTAATTCCTTTTTGTTATTTATAGAACTAGATTTAGTAGTAATATTCATGCAATGACTCAAATGAAATACATAGTATTGCCGATGATTCTACCAGTGATTGTTTCTTAACATTCTTAATTTCATGAATTTAATTTAAGCATGAGACTTGGGCATGGGGCATGTGGCATGAGTTGTAGAGAAAATTTACTAGATCATCACAGTCTTTGTATTTATGTGGGTCATGTTTATTTGGTGTTTCTTCAGGAAATAATGCATGATCCTCAAGTTGCAGCAGATGGATTTACTTATGAAAGGAAGGCCATAAGAGAATGGCTGGAATATGGGCACGAAACTTCTCCTATGACTAATTTAAAATTGAGTTACCTGCATCTCACTCACAATAATGCACTTCGATTTGCTATTCAAGACTGGCTTTGCAAATCTTGAAGTTCCATTAATTCATTTATCATTGTTGTAAATATCTACATTTTTTTTTGCATGATTGTATTGCCTTTTTTTATTGCTTTCTAACTCATATCAATCATCCTTAAGGCTTTAATGATAAGAGACGCCAAATCGAGATGGAATAACACTTTTAGTCTCTTCTACTTATTGACTGTAATTGAGGAATATATAAAAGTAGTAAGTTTCTAGATTTATCGGATTTGAGACATTAATTAATCTTTTAAAAACTCAGTAAGATCTTATGAAATTGCTTTAATCTATCTTGAACTTACTCAAATCATTAACACATACAAAATAAACAAGATGCCATTTTCCCCTGATTAGTGAATGGCTGTCTATGCCCAACTTCAACAGGCTATGTGATTCGGTTAAAGTAGCTATAGAAGGTTGAATGCCTGCACAGATTACGGTCTCCCATGTGTTTAAGGATAACAAATTTGTTTTCTTTTCTAAGTTAAAATTAATTGATCACTCCAATTTTGGAGGAGTGAAACGAGAGAATTTTATTAAAGGTTAAAACCAGTTAACTCATCATATTTTTTCTACTAGTATGAAAAATTATCTCAATAGATTCAAAATATGGAGAAATGTATTACATAATGGCAAACACTGTCATCTTTGTTCAGTAGCAAACCGTGATATTGAGGGGAAGTTCTGGCAGTAACACGATAGTTACCAATATTCAGGAATGGAAAATGCAATTTGCAGACAACTGGAACTTGTTGGCTTCATTTAAATCTTCAAATTGTTTCAACACCCTTGTAGTATTCCCTCTCTAGCAGAAAGCAAGGAGGCAGTGCCATGCAATTCAGTAGAATTAAAGGGGTGATCATCTTCTGTTTTGATGATTCCAAGCCTGGAATCTTCTTCGCCACTATCCAAAAGGGATTTGGACTCCCCTTTCATGTTCCATAGATGGAACTCCTCCTTACTAGGGTCCTTGTTTTCTTTAGCATTTGCTTCAGATTTCTGAAGCATTTGACTGTTGCCTAGATCATTCTGGTATCCCTTGGCTTCCACACTATCCAAGGACTCGAAAGTTCCACCTTGATGGCCAGGAGATTTCACAGCTACTGTGTCCACATCCACACCATTGTTAGAACAAGAGGACTTGTTTTCCTGATCTTCATGGTTATTCAAGTCCGAGTCATATCTCCTGAGTGTGATTGGCATTGATTTCTCACGTAGAATTCCTTGTGCTGGAGTTGACCGATGGGAAAAACTTCCAAAACCTTCAATTCCTCTAGATAACCTTCTAGCTTGTTTTCTCTCTTCCTTTAGAACAGTTACTTCCTCCAGCAGATTCACTATCCTCTCTGATTTCTTTCTGACAGTTAGCCCCCAATTAAACCTACAAACATCAAAATGCACTCATTTTGTTTTGCAGGACCCGTGTCAAGAGGAAGAAAATTAACAAGCATATATTTTTAGGCAAGAGATGCAAAAATAAGAACATACCCACTTACCCAGTGTCATCAATATACTGAAAACTTCTCATCTGGCTGATAACATTTTTGTCACTCTTAAATTCCTCTGCAACACTCTCTGGTCCATGAGTCAACAGGTGCTCAAGCACGATCAGGGAATTGTAAGAGACCCTCCAATTCTTCTTTTCAAATTTCAGGAACCTGTTTTGGATTTGTAAGTCATTCATCCATGATGGGTTAATTGACACAGGAAACATGCTAAGGCAAAAAAAAGGGTCCCCGGAAACACCTTTTATGCAGAATCTCCACAATCCTCCAATAATCATCTAACTCAAAAGCAGCCCTTGAAATTGATCGGAGAGTTCTGGAATCTAGAGGATTTCCACTAGTTGCCTCTTCTGTCATCCTGCAAATGGTAAAACACATCCACACAGGAAAAAAAGAGAGAGGATGTATTAGAAATCCTAGAACTAGTATTGGTTATGAAACAAATTAAAGGGTGATCATTGATCAAAATAACAAATCAAAATCTCATCGATGATCTCATAAAAAGAATTAGACTTACAGTTCTGCAGGGGTGACATCTGTTAGAGCTAATCTAGCAGTTTTGATTTTTTCCTTGAGGTAGAAAGAAGCTTGCTTTTTGAATTCATGGAACAAGGGCGTGCTCATTTTGCTGCTGCTAGTTTTGTTCAACGATACTGGACATATCTAAACTTAATTCATTTGTGATGGAACATTGTGAAGAAAAAGGTGAGAAGAGAAAGTGGTATTGGTTTGAGTTGGGACAAGTAAAACAAGCGAGTTATTACAAGTTACAACTAATCCTACCATACACCAAATTCAACACTATTAATTATCAAAATGACGTGAAACTGCGGCAATATTGATGCTCTGAGGAAAAAATAATGGATTTAAACCGTACACTGATTTATGAAAACAAAGTGTGAGTGACTTTGGTGCTTGGACTTTGCATAGAGAAATTTTATAAATTTTCGCACATGCTTTGTCAAGTTGTAATTACTTTAGGTTTTGATTTTCTTTTCCAGTATTTGAAATCACAATCGCGTACGTGAGAAAAAGTCAAGATCTTGGGGGTCATCACTTGGAGGGTTTGAATTTTTGAGTTTGATTATTGTGAATAAGTCATAGTTTAAAGTTTTTCCCTCCTTCCAGAAGGGTTATAAGTACGTGCGTGAAGGTTTATATGTCAAAATCATGACACTGTGGACCACAATACCTTCTCCATTTTCATCTTTCTTAATTATAATATATGCTTTCTATTCATGTCATTTTGGTAATCTTTTTTAATATGTTACGAGTTTAAGCCCATCAACACAGTATCGTACTTTATATGCTAAAAGGGGGTGAACCCAGGTTACGTCCAAAGAACCATGCTTCATGAGACTTTCTGAGTTTTCTATACATATATATAGTCTAATGTATTGTAACTTTGATATGAAAGAAAAGTGTGATAAAAAATTCATTATAGATAAATTTAGACTTCACATTAAAAATATAGTTTTATAAAGTTTAATTAAGTTTAGAATATCTTCATATACACACATTTTGAAATGTAGATACGTGAGAGGAAATCAAATATACTTTATTCTGAGGAGCCATTAGGGCATTGGAAATTTCGCCCGAATTGATTGAAGAATGATTTTAGTTGTGGCACGTTCCTCTTAACTTTTTAGCCCCAAAGACCGTCTTCTACCAAAATTTTCAGTTTTCAGTTGTTGAATTGAGCAGATTGTGAGTTTTGGAACAAAATACAGAAATTTCTTGTGAAACAACAAAAACATAATTGATCGAATGGGATATATACATAATCAGCACTTTGCACTAAGCACCAATTGATGTAATTGCGTTACATTCAATGGGTTATTATATTCCTTTCGTCTTATGTTTTTGTTATTTAGTGACGTGTATTTTAAAAAATAATAATTACATGTATAGAGAAATTAAAGTTATATTAATATGCACGACGGATATAGGAAACGGGATATATATATATATATATATATATATAAATAAATTGATAATAAGATTTATGTGCATAAGTATGTTTTAAGTTTGTTTTTGGAGAATAAATATGTTTTCTTATGACTGGTTCAAAAAAATTTGTTTTATTTTTATAATTATAATAAAAATTTATACAATTAATATATTTTTTCTTTTTAAAATTGTGTTAGAACCATACTATAATTGTAAAAAATTCCACAAATATTTTTTGAATCAGACACTTCACTGTTCTGCAAGTGTTATACAAGTGTCAGTGTCCCATACGAGTATTTGACACCGACACGTCATTTAAGAGGAGTGTCCGAGACGCTATCAAATATTACACTTGCTTAGATTTTTTTTTTAAAAAAAGTCACTGTTGCATTGAAAATAATTCGTTTTTAAAATATATTAACATGTGAATTGTTTGATCACTTAATTATTATTTTTCAATTTTAATAAAACTTAACATGAATAATTATAATCATTGCGATATAAAATTGTATTTAACAATTAAATTGGCAAATAACACAACACAATTTTTATTAAACATTACATACATTAATAAATTTATATAAAAGAGTGACTTTTATCAATCTAACAATTAAACTAAATTATAATTTTATATCATCATTTAAAATTGAATAACAGCTTTTTAGTCATCAAATTAGTCATATTTTAATATATTTTGAAAAATATATATTATATTAATTTTGATTCACATAAAATGAGGTATCAAATAATTTTAATATGAAAGAAATTCTCTCTCTCTATCTATATATATATATATATATATAAATTAAAAAAACTTTATTGAGATGAAGAAATTAAGCTGGACATAGTCTAAGATTGATTGATACAAACATGAAACTTTATATATTTTTGTTATCTAAATATGGAACTAACTATGTTGGATAAAAAAAGAAATAAAGTAAAAAGGAGTTTGTTTATTAAATTAATATGATGAGGTTGTTTATTTATTGTATGGTAAGGGAGAGAGAATGAGTAAACACTAGATTTAATGCATCAAAATGAGTGCATAAGGAACAGTGCATGAAATTTAATGACAGTTATAAGGTGACAGATAGTATTCATTTAATTCTCCATAAATGGTAGCTACCAGTTTCTACAATTTTTAATTAATTAATTTCCGATTTCCATAGTATAAGTAGTAGAAGAAATAACACACCCACGTGTCTTTACAAGGATTACCAGTATTAATTCTCAATTTCAACTATTTCAAAAATCAATAAATGAGTAGGAAAAAAATGAAAGGGAATTTTTCATTTTTATTTGTTAAAATTAAATGCAAAAAAAACTTTTCCAGATTGATTAAACAAATCAGATGAGAGAAAATATATATCATATTTAATTATTATCATTTTACCCTTGAAAAAAAAATTAAAATATTTTTCGTGGAAAGTGTACAAATTGACCAGGTTATGTTATTGTTCGCAACCGTGTATTTTTAATTTAAATATTAATCAGTTTGATGAAATTACAGTAATTTTAAATTATTATTGTGAGATAAAAAAAAAAATTGAATACGTCCATGCTTATTGAATATTCTTATGTTTTTGAATTTTTTAATAAGTACATTTTCAGTATATACTTAAATTTTTTCAGTATAAAAAATTATATAATTAATATCTAAAATAGTAAGAGGCAGATATGAACACGAGTATGTATATATATATAAAACATATGAATAAATATTTAATAAGAAACTCAAAGTCACGTCCATCATATTATCTTCCCTAATTTAAATAAAAAAACGATTATTTTGTATATAAATTCTAATTCTATATAGCGTCATAACGCCTTAGAAACATAGCATTCAACCTTTTGTTTATGCTCTTTTATAAATTATTTGGTCAAAGATTGATTTTAAATAGACTTACGTTACGTATGGTGGGAACTGCATAAAATGGACTGATGCTTAAATTGGTGGGGATTGCTTACTTTCGATTCATTGTTCATTGAACCCTTTCGTATGCAATTTGTAAGTGTCGTCAACCCTTAAATGGTGGAAAAACAATTAAGGTCAAAATCTAAAATTCAAAGTTGATGCTGATAAACACCGTGCCTAATACGAAATCGCACCACATGTTTTTTTTTATTAGAAATTGGCATCAAGAGAACAAAAGCATCATCTGGTTAAAATTCGAGACACGTAAGAGAAGGAGAAAAAAAAGACCATTTGGCTGAACGAATATAGCAACACAAAAAAGAATGCCTGCCACATTGCAAATAGTGCTTCATCCACATCAAATTCAAAAGGCAACACAAAACCTGCATGAAGCTTGGGCCATGTTGTAGGCATTTTGGAATATGTTGCATTTTTTTTAATGGAAAAAGATGCTGATGCACAGATGGCTAGCCCCCCCCATTTACCAACCATAGTTGCAGAAAGTGATGGAGGGTGCTAGTGCATTCTGCACGACCAAAAGATTATTAAGGAATGACTTTTATTACAAAAATTACAATTTTATGTGAGTTATAATCAACAAAATCATCCAGCTTTTACAACTTTACAGTCCTCACCACCCACTTAATTGCACAACTAAGCTCTGTGCTTAGTTGGTGTTTCACAAAAAAGGTGAGTAGGGAGGGGGAAAACAGCAAAAAGGATGCCTCATATATATCTCATATCTTCTCCCTCCTTTTTTTTGGTATATGATAATATATATGCTTTTCAGTATACTTATTTATACACATGATCTCCATATCCTTCCCTCCAAAGAAATAACAATGATGGAAACATCATCATGGTAACGGCGCCTATCACCCTGTGGAATTTCGAGCAACTCGTGAAACACCAACCCTGAAAATGAACATGCCAAAAACATCAGTTTGTAAAATGCAGTTGTGAGATCTTTTAAGTGAAATTGCTTTTGCTGGTTGTTGTTATCAGTACCAGCTTTCTTTGCAGCACGAAATAACACTTCTTCAACCAAATGCTGAGCCGGGTCTCCCTCAGGTTGTAATGTGATGAAATGCTCAACTTCAGCCACTGCCTCTTCGTTTGACAAGTACTGATAGAGCCCATCGGAGCATAGAATCAAAAATTTGTCCTTTGGACCTAATCTGTGGTGTTTTAGATATGGTAGGCAGCTGATGTAAGGAGAGTTTCCTACGTAGTCTATTCTAAACATCTCCAGAAGTGCGTTGTTCCACTTGGGCTGCAAAAGATTACCACTAGAAATAAGAAAATGCAGAATATTGTCCATTTAGAGCATAGATAGAACATGCTGCACAGATTTCTAAAGATGCGCTGATAATTCATGGTTCAATTTTCCATTTTCTGATAAGAAACACGTTACCAATATGTGACTAATTTTGCACTCCACAATAATGATATCTAATTTGAGCATCACAACAAATACCAACAATAACAATTTTTGAAATCCTTATATTCCTAGGATCAGGCTAGTTATTGGATCTAAAGAACCTTATGTGGCAACAAAAAGAAATGTGGAAGAGAGTATATCTTGTTATTGCAAAATATGAAAACCATTGAATTATCCCATACGTTGTTGATTGATTCCCTTGCCGTTCATGTTAAAGACTGTAAAGTAGGATGAATAATTGAATACATTTGGATATATCAGTAAACAATAGATACCAACCTGTTTGAGAAATCCGGCACCAAATGCTCGGGTAACCTTGAGAGAACCCTTGACACGGTCATTTACAACAGCACAAGGATCATCCGGGTGCTCCTTTTTAATTCTCTGGATTTCCTGAAATAGAAACCAGATACTCCCAATAAAGACATGCACAAAACAAAAACCTGCCAAAAAAAGTAATCAAACAGAGGCAAAGAACTTACTTCTTCAACACTAGTACTATGATCTTTAGTAAGCTGAATCGCACTAAGATTTTGAACCAAGTTGGAGATATCAACATCCCAAGATTCAAGATCATTCATGGTTTCCTCATTGATCCTCTCCAAGTCCTGCTTGATCTTGCCGAGCCAATAATCAGGCTCAGCCTTCTGAGCCAGCACAGCGCGACTATCCCCCACATTCATCACGTAAACATCCTCCCCCTTCATCAACATTACAAGAACACAAGAACCCATCAAGGCAAGTTCAGGATTCTCCATCACCATCTTATCCGCAACATCAAGGTAAGACTCCTCAGTCTTCCTCAGAGCCCGAGAAAGAGCTTCCAAAACATCCGCGTGATTAATCGAACTTACTGCTCCACCAGACCCAGATCGGCTTAAATTCAGTTGCTCCTTCAATCTCCGATCAAGCTCTAACCTCTCCCTGTCCCACTCACACTTCCACCTCCGTTGATTCTCCTCCCACTTATTCGCAGCACCTTTGTACTTGTTCCTCGAATTCCTAACTTTCTTATTAGTACTCTTATAACAGTCGTTATTTTCTTGCTCAACACAGTGAAAACAGGCATCTACATCTTTAACACCTGCAACGTTTGTGACACCTCGCAATACGTCCTCTTTAGGCATCGAATTTTCCGGTGCAGACCCATCATCCCACAGCAACCCTTTCAGCTCCTTGTGCACCGCGGTGTAGAGATTCGAGAGAAGGTAATCAGGGGCATCGGGTCCATTGAAACCGTCATAGATCCCCACGAAAACCCAACCGTGTTCCTCAGACACAACAACATGGACACGATCTTCCCCTGCTTTCCCCTGAGCCCATTGAAGATTCTGACTCTCCATAGAATCATCGTCCTCCAAGCTCCCCTCACTACTCAAATTCACGCTCAGATTCTCATTGTGCTTCTCCGCCGCCGCCACCATCCACTCCGGCTCCTTTACCACTACCCCTTTGATCGGAGCCACAATCGAGTTCTGCCCCCGAGAGAGAGTCTTCGAAATCGCCCTCCGCAAAACACGAATCCACCGACCCTTCCTCGTTCTCACTCTCAAACCTAATCCCAAACCTAAACCCAACCCTCCGTGCGAGAAGCTTCTCGGGAAATGATCCGATCCGTTTCCCTCCCGCTCCATCGGCCCCGAAAAAAGCCCACGATCGATGGGCCCCGACATGAACCCGCGCTCGATGGGCCCCGACATGAAACCCCTCTCCAGCGGGCCTGAGCTCGGAAACCCACCACCGCCCAGGTTCCCCGAGAAGGGCCCTGAGTTCAGCAGGTTCCGCGGAATCGGTTGCAGTGGAAGCGACGCGAACAACGTTGAACTCTCGAACGCCGCCGCTCGGTCGATGCAACCGTAGGAGTACAAGTCCACGAAAGCCGTCGATAACGGCGTCGATGTGTTCGCGCTCACCGACGCCCCCGAGATTGCTCTGAACGTCGTCGTTTCCTCCGAGTGCACCTTCGATGACGATATCCGGGTCGGGTCCGGTCTAACGTAGCAGAACGAGTGACCCAAACCCTCGTCCAGAGGCTCTGTTATTAAAATGGATATATCGTGCTTCCGACGACCCCCACCGTTATTTCCGGTGAAGCACACCGTCAACTTCCCTATGCCGTTTCCCATCGGAACACAAAAACCACCAAAAAAGAAAAAAAAAATTAGACAAGCTTCAACGTTTCTCTCGCGGTTATTCGCTAAAGGACTCTGTTCAGGATTGGTGGAGAAGATGAAGAACTTGAGAGAGAGAGAAGATGTGAGAAGAAAGAGAAGTTGAAGTTGAAGTTGAGATGAGATGAAGAGAGTTAGAGAGAGATGGCGTTGACTTTTAAATAACGTTTTAAAAAAAATAAGAAAATGCACTTGCTTTTTTGCTTGGTGATTTTATGTACAAAAATTGGGGGATTTTTTTGGAGTGAGGCGTTGACTATGTTGAAGATAAAGTAAAACTCAAAGGTTTATGTCCGGTTTTGATATCTTGTTCAATGTTCGGGTACGTTTTGTGTGGAGCGTGGAGTGCACGGGCGGAGGCAAGTGGACGAGATTCGAGTGGGAGGGTCACGGATGGGAGCGATGAATGATTCTGATGGTGAGAGCGTTGTCGTGTTTGTTTGTTGTGTCTTGGGACAAAAAATGGAAGGTGAAATTTAAATGACCCTCATAAATTCTCGTTTTCAATACAAAAGTCAACACGCCAAAAAATATTTTTAAACCTGTTTTTTTTTTTATGGTATTGTAAAGCGTGCCACGGCCGCCGTTGGATCAAGCGGAGGGTGCCCAACACATGAAGGTTGACTCTCCACGTGTCGCTCTTTGATTGCTCTCCACGATGATTTGTCAACTTTAATTTTCCCCTCCTAATATATTTATTTATTTGGAAGTAAGAAAAAAAAAATAGAAAGAAAAAAATGTCAATAATTTCGGCTTTTTGTTTTAATTGAAATGAGAAAAGGGTAATGTAGAGAGAGAAGGAAAAGTTGGGTATTTTTAATTGAATGTGTTGGTGGGGTGGTTCGATATTAGTAATGCTGCCATCACTGCATAGCCTGAATATTTAGGTAATTTGACTAATGTTCATTTAAATGTATCCCATTACTCCATTGACTTTTTTTGTAATTACAGATTCAATTCAATGTTCACATTTATTTGTTTATGTAAACTTGCATTATAATTTTATGAATTTTTTAATCTTTGATATTAGAATCTGATTAAATGGATTATTGACATAGTTTTAAAAAGATTTTGTAAGAGTGGACTTTGTTAGTACATAATGTAAACATCTTTAGCTGCTTCCACGTCAATAATTAAATTCTGTAATCTAATTAAGTCATATAAGAAGAAAAAATGCACTTGACTTTTGTAATCTGTCAGAACATGGTTCTGAACAATTTTCTTACTTTCAAAGTCACATAATTTGTTTTTATTATTATTATTATTATTGATGATGAAAAGGAAAAAGGGAAGGGTCTGAAATGGATTAATAGATGGGTACTTTTGTTTTGATATTATAACCAAAACCGCGTGTCATCATTAGATTTTGCAGAAGTAATAGTAACTGCATCATATTGAAGAGAAAATAATTCGAATGGTTTTCTTTTAATTCCCAGAAAATGAAGCTGGAAATACTGAAAATCTGATGCTTCCAGAAGGTCAAGAAACAAATATTTTTATATTTATTTATTTCTAGTAAAACTATATTTTCAGGTTTTATATTTTTTTATTATTATATCTGTGAGAAGAATGCTTTTAATATTTTCTGTATAAAATGTAGTAAGAAACATATTATTGAAACCAATGTAAAAAGTTTATAATTAACAAATAAAAACAGAGATAAAAATGTCTCCTTAGTTTTTGAAAATTAAATTTTATAGAGTGAATTAAATATATTTTCTTACCATGCGAAATTAATTTTTTTTAGTTTAAATTTTAATTTTTTATGAAACTATTAAAATGAATCATTTATATGATAAATAGATTTTCAGTATAAATTAAAATATTAAAATATTTGATAATGTTATAATATTATTTAAAAAAAACACTGATAAGAATACATTTCAATAAATTTCTTACTAAGGATATTAATAAAAAACATATTTAACCTACATAAATTCATATTTATAAAAATATTAGAATATTATAATATTACGTAAAATAAAAGTTGATAAAAATCCATTCTAATAATTTTTTTGGTATAAATATCTAAAAAAAATTATATTATAAAAAACTATTTTGGTATTGTAATATAAAAACGATAAACCGATTCCACAATGTATCCTTACATGCACTACTTATATATTTTTAAATAACAAAACTAAATATGTTTTAATTATTAATTATAGAAACGTACAAAAATATCTACAAATTTTAATGGCTAACCGAATATTTTCTTTTTAAATATCTGGAATGTTAATTCCATCACATAATTTTGGAAATAACATTTAAAGAAAAAGTGACTTGAAACAAATACCTTATAATTAATTAAGTTTCTCCTCTCTTTTGAAAGAACATTTTTTTCATCTAACCTCCAACTATCATACAGAGTCAAGTGAGTTAATTAATTTTTGGACCTCTAAACTTTATCATGTCTTTTAAATCTTATTCATTTCAAACTATTAATATACTGTATCTGTTCCACATCCTTTACTAAAAAGTTAGTTCTAACTTTAGCTTCCCAAAACACTTTTCAGTAAGTTCTGAAATAATAGTATCAAGACATGAACACATGTTATGTTTCCTTCAAATCAAAATCCATTTATCTTGAAGATCATAAAGGAAAAGTTAGAATCATATAAAGTTTTGTTATATAAGATTATTAAGAGGTGAATTTTAATCATAACTCAACTTTATAAAATTATTTTGCATTCATTTATATATTATAAAATATCTTTTTTTTTTTTAATGTAGGATCTAACACACTCTTTTATGTTTAAGTTTTCAATTCATGCGTAAAACTATATAATGAATGGTTGATAATAAATGATTTGATCAACTCAACAAATATTCGTTAAAATAGATTTTAAATGACTTTAATATTATATTAATAAGTGATTTTTAAATCTAATTTAATTTTATAAAATTAACTTGTAAATATTTATATTATGAAATATCTCATACACTACAAGAAAAACATGAAATAGCAACCAATTTTAGAAATCAAAAACAATAAGTTGCTATAGTAATTAAATTATAGACTATTTTAAAAATTTTAAAAAAAATAGTTTCTATTATTGTTAAATGATTTTTAAATTGGTATCTAATTATTTGGTAGTAAAAACATTGATTGTTAATTAGATACCAATTTAGAAACTATTTCATAATAATAGAAATTAATTTAAAAAATATTTTTTTTAAATTTTTAAAATAATTTATAATTTATTCAATATAACAACTAATTATTTTTAGATAGAGTTATTGCTACCCGTTTACTTTCGGCATGAATAATGAATCTAGATTTACTTTCGGCATGAATAATGAATCTAGATTTGAAAACCGTGATGAACATGAAGTGCTATGTGCAGAGATTATTTACAAAGCATCTACTGTTAATGGTAGAATCAGAATAGATTACTTTGTGCCTTTGAATAAATCTGCAACTTACTAGAAAGTCTGATTTCGCTGATAATCTTCCCAAAATATACCAATTTGCGTGTAGATGAAACATATAAAATTCAGACACTTGTCAACTCATTAAAATCACTGTGTCTTATTACCAGACAAATCAAATAGACAAATAGTTTTAGGTGAGTGATTGCTTCCTAACTCCAATACTAAATCTTTTTTAAATGTAGGGTGCCAAATTCTCCCACGTATCTCATAATAGCAACAAACTATTCTCTGGAATAAAATGTTTCATATTTTTAAAAAACTATCAAACAGTGGAGAAATCAACTGTTAAATTTATACATATATTGAAATTCAATGCCACCATCATTCATTATTTGCAAGTGGCAAGACCTTTCCATGCCACCTTCTCCACAATCCCTCTGCATGACCCACCTAACCTTTTGCTCTTTTGTCTTTTTATTAACAGTTGCAGAAACATTGCTGATTCAAAAAAAAATCTGAAACTGTACTGTGGTAACATAGATAAGGTGAATGTACAGTAAGTGTCTGTGTATGTTGATGAAGATGTTAAAAATCATTTTGAGGGAGTCAAAACTTTTAGATTTCACTAACAGGTGAAGTGGTAGTTTCATATTCATCTTGATAATGATATCACAATCCTTATACATGAGTATTTAATTTGAATGCCAGATATTATATGCCCCAAAAAACTGAACAAGTTGCGCATGCAAACGATGTTTAATTGGAAGAACAATAGCAATTGGAGTTTTTTAAAGTTCTTTGGAAGAAACACTATGGTGTAAGACATTGAGTCAGCTGCTTGGTGAAAGGAATGTTAATAATTATAATAATCTAGCTTTGGATCCTTAAACTTGACTTCAATTTAATATTATTATATGCAATTAAAAATGGTTCCACTTGAGAGAATTTCAGACTTCAACCATTGCTGTCATTCTGCCTTTTTTTTTCAGAAAAAAATAAGAACATAATTAGGGTTAGTGCGATGTCTCTTATTACATGGTGGACCTTTTTGGTTCTCTTCTACCCAAAACACTTTGGTTTGCATCCTAATGCTCTCCACTTCAACCATTATGTCTAATATGGATTCATGCTTAATTATTTTTTACATTGCTTTGCAAATGCAAGTCAATATTTGCTTTTATAACAGCACTAAAACATGATTACCCTTGCTAAAACCCTCAGGTAATTTAAATAGTTCATGATGATTTGCTCAGAACTCAAAGAGATTTTTTTTTTATATTTTTCTTAAGCATTAAAAGGCAATTCATTAATGCGTTGAACACAATTCGATAATAAGCACTTTTTAGGGGCTTATCCACTTGTCATTAGTCAAATTATCTTCATTGTCATTGCTCCCATACAATTCAATTCTCTCACCTTCGTTCCATCTATAGCTTGGTCTACTTAGGATTTTTGCTTAGAAGCCAAAATCTCCAAGAATCATGGACTTAAATTAGCTGTAAAATAATGTTAGATGTATAAACTTCAATTTGAAGATTTCTTTAGAACACAAATTTTTGTTTTTACTTTAAGTTTAGAAAACACCGTTTGTCTTGCAGAAAATCATTGTCTCCTGCATGAGTATAATGTTTATAACTACATCATTTATATAGATTTTATATTGGTGTACAAATTTTGTATTGTTTGTTGCGTTTAATAAATGTTATATCTTACTAGAATTATGATCTATTACAAATATATATGTCCCAATAATGAAGTGACTACATTAGAAAAAATTGAGCCAAGTTATTACTCCTAGAGTGGGAAATCAAATAAAAAAAAAACAACCTCAGTGATAAACATTAAATTATCATTAGGAGTTTCACACAAAATATTTAAGTGATCCATGTCATTCACATAATATACCGATAAATTGTTAAGAGGTAAATTTTAAATATAATTTGGTTTTATAAATTTTAAATATTATTATTTTCTATGCCTTTTATCATCTAAATATATATCAAACTTTAAGTTTAAATATACTTTTATTCTACTTCAAGCTATAGAAAATAATTTATGCGCTTGCAAAAAAAGTTTTAAAAAACTTTAGAAACAATTTACTCTTTCACTTTTGTTTCTCTTTTTAGACAACTCCCACTTTGATCCCACTAGGAGAGGTGGTTAAGAGAAAATTACTAAATGGTTTAAATTTGTTCAAAAGTCATTTACTTAACCTAGTATCAATTATTTTGGAAAGGGTTGACACGTGGAGGCGGAGGCATTCTGCATTGGCTAGGACTCGAACCCAAGCCATAGGACTCGAAACAAAATCCCAAAGGGGAAAGCATTGACCAATAGACCAAATAAGTTCTTAGGTCATATTATCATTTTTATTATACTTATACATATTAATAGATAATATAATAAATTATGTTTAGATTCAAATAGATTATAGATAAATTAAATGTGATTCATATGTTAATATTGTTAGTATTATTAATATTGTTAATATTATTAATATTGTTACTATTGTTAGTATTGTTAGTATTGTTAATATTATTAATATTGTTAATATTGTTAGTATTGTTAGTATTATTAATAATAATTAGTATAATAAAAATCATATTAAAACTAAAGAATTTGTTTGGTGTAGTGGTTAAATTTTCTTTGGTTACTGAAGGGTTGCCGAAGGAATCTAGTTTCAAATCCCATTTATTGCTAATTTTATTTTATGGTACTCGGCAACAATGGAAAGCTTAGTGGCAGCGGCTATGGAGTTGCATTGTAAAAGAAGAGTGCGGTGGTGCAAAAGAGAGTGAGCATGAAGGAGAAAAAGAGTGAATAGGATTTTTTTTATTTAGGATTTTTCTTCGTGCATTGGAGTGATATGCTTATTAAAAAAAATCCATTTTTATTTACTATTAGTAACTTGGACTTTTTCCAAAGGGATTCTGAAAGTTTTTTAAGTTCTTTTTGTGAACACACATTGGGAATTGTATTTGATTATGCAGTGCAAGTTGTTGAATGGGCAAAGGGAATGTCTGAGTCAAATATTTCAAAGTCAAAAAAACTGTGTGATGTGCCAAACAAAAGAAAAAGCAAGAAGTGGACTAGAAATAGAAACACTGGGAAGAATGAAGGTTGAGAGAAAAAGATGAAAGAGGAAGAAGAAGTATAACTGAGAAAGAGATATATTTTATTATTAGAATGCCAGCCATTGAGCATACACAATCCATGAGATTTGACCATTTTAGGCAATAGATAGCCACCATGGTCATTGTCAATCTCAATCTCATTAGCCTCAAGCCAAGCACAATTACGCGTTTTGTTTCTCATTTCATTCTATCCAAGCCATCAACAACTTTGACATTGCTAAATATACAAGCACAAAAGTTCCTTTCTTTTTTACATTCTTAAATTTTTATGTTATGGAATTAATCCTTAAAATTGTTATACATTCAATTAATCAACTAAATAAATCAAGTTATTTTTTATTATTATTGAGAAGGTGGAAATGGAGATGAGATATGTGGGAGCTGTAAGAAATTTGATACATGTAGAGAGTATTCAGAAGTTTTCTTCTCATATTATATAAATAATTATTAAACTAAATGAAACAAGTTAGTTTTGACCAAGAACTAATTTTCTAACCATGATATGACAAAAATAGTATATTCAGTGCTACAAGGATGGTCAAAAGCAGAGGAGTTGATTTAATAATATTATAAATTAATTTCATTTTCTATCAAAATAAAAGGAATTGCAAAATGTAAAACAATATAGTGTTGTAAATGGAAATATATGGAAAATAAATTATGAGAATATGAGAAGTGTCTCCTGATATAGTTTTCTTGCACAGGTGGAATTCTGCTTCTAATATTTTCTTCTGATTGATTACTAATATATAAATACAATTAGTTTTTTTACTAAAATAATTAAGAGCAAACAAAATTGATTGTATATACTCATTGATTTATATTTGTCTCTCATAATAAGTAATTAATTGTGTCGGGCCTAAACGGGCTTTTTGTCCATGTTTTTGGGCTTTAAAAAATAGTATTGCCCAAAAACACTTTGAAGTTGGAGTGCTTCTTCCTGCACCTCCATCCCTTCTTCAGCCACCCCCATAGTAAACGTGATTTTACTATTATGCCCCTCAGTAAAATAATATTAAAAATGTAAAACTGAACCTAATTTTACCCCAACCCACTTTACTATCTCTTTGCTTCCTTTCACAGCAGCAGAAGGTGTGGCGGCACCCACCCCTCCCATTCACCTCCTTTTCTTCAAACGTCCAGCAACCTCCATTCTCGCCCAACAGCTTCATCCTCGTCACCATTCACTTCCATTGTAACTCCAAGCATTGAGCCTCTTCATCCAAGGTTAGTTCTGGATTTTTTTTTAAAGGAATTGTTTTAAAGCATGCACTGTTTTGTTCCGCATCACAGAGATCTCTAAAATCCGGTAGTGTTTTTCAATAGTTCCAAATCCGATAGTCTTTTTTGAATAGTTCCGGATTACATAGGTTTCGGATTAAATAATCCGGTAGTCTTTTTGAATAGTTCCGGATTACATAAGTTTTCGGATTAAATAATCCGGTAGTGATTAATTAGTTATATAATCCGGTATGTGTTTTTTAATTGTTGGTTTCGAATTAGATAATTCGGTATGTATTTTTTAATTGTTGGTTTCGGATTAGATAATCCGGTATGTGTTTTTTAATTGTTGGTTTCGGATTAGATAATCCGGTAGTATTAATTTTAGGCTAATCCGGTAATGACTTTTTTTGGAGTTTCACTTATGCAATCTTGTTTAGTTTATTTTGTTTCCAGTTGAAAAACTTTTTTTTAGATTATGTGCCATGGTTCACCTATTACAGATATGGCTAAAACAAGAGGTGGTGGATCTCAAGGTCATGATCGAACAAGACCAACGACATCCGTCCGTAGAAGAGATCGAGGTGTTGTGGAGGAAAGAATTGGTGATGTTAATATTGATAATGACAATCAACAAGAATTACATGATGATAGGCAAATGGACCAGGGAGAAGGGTTTCCTGGAGGACCTTCTGATATGTCTTTGCTGGTAAATTTTGCTGACCATGTTGCTGTTAAGCTTTGGGATGGTGAGGTAAGAACGAAAAAACCTTCAATTAAATTGTTTTTGTTAATTATTGTTTAAATTAATTTAATTATATTAAATATATACAAATTTTGTATTAGGATCGGGGAGAACTTAAATTGGTATCCCACGGTAGGAAATTACGTAAATTTGGGATGCCTCATGCTGAGATCGAAGTTCTTATACAAAATTCTGGATTATTTAGTCTGTGCAATATAAGCTATGAGGTGGGGGACAGGGGGTTGATTTCAGCCTTTGTTGAAAGGTGGCATGCTGAGACAAACTCCTTCCACCTTCCCATAGGTGAGATGACCATCACACTTGATGATGTGTCATCTCTTTTACACCTCCCCATTTTGGGTCAATTCCCTACGTATGTGCTCTTAGAGTACAACGAAGTTGCAACTATTTTAACTGAGTTATTAGGGGTGGAGGAGGCTCGTGGGAAGGCTGAGATGAGGTAGTGTCGAGGCGTCCACGTACGATTGAGTTGGCTTCGAGATATATATGCGGAATGTTGCGCTCAAGAGGCTTCGAGATATTTCTTTGAATAAATCCATTCTGATAAGTGGTCATGACTCTTCACCCATCCCCAACAAGGAGGCAATAGCACGAAACCCACAATGTCCATCTACTTTAACATCTATTACATCCAAAATATAAGGGTGATATTTCGGATGAAATTGATTAAGCATGGGAATTGCATTGGTGTTGGCCATCACCTTAACCTTTCCCTTAGGAGTCTTCAAAGATGATGAGCTATCATTTACAATATGGATGCGATCTACATGCTCAAAATATGAAGGGATGCGTTTTGTAGACCTCTGAAATTTGTTTGTTTGACTCTTTTGGGATCCTTTTGTCTTGACTACATTAAGTGGTGCACATAATGTTGTCATGTCTGGGTAGGCAATTTCACGCAACTTGTTTTTAATTGTCAATTTGCCACACATGTCAACTTGTTTGAACCGGGATAGAAAGACATCCCATTCTTGTTGAATTGACAACTCAGATGATGAATCACATTCAGATAAATCTAAAAAGCTTAGTCTCGTCCACATAACATGAACTTCACTAAGAGGAATGACACCCATAGCATATCGGGCTAATTGACAAGCACATGGTAATCCGTGAGTCCGTCTAAGTACACATCCACAACATTCACTATCAAACCCCACATCATTGACCCGATCAAACTCTTCAGCAATGAGAATCAAAGCATGTTTAGATACAAAGCCAACCAACATCCTGTACAACTGCACATTGAATGTGTGTCCTATCACATGTAGACTCATTTCAAAGGATGCCTTGATTTCATTATGTTGAAGTATAATAACATGCTTGATAGCATCCCAACATGAGCACAAGTCTCCCATGCTATTTTTGTAATATTCATTTCAAAGACCAATGAGCTGATTCAACCCTGTATAAGTATAAAACATAAAACAATTAGACGTTATAATGAATTAAACAAAGTAAAGGCATTGATATACCTGCTTGATGTTGTATTTCCCAAATGCATTAATGAATCTGTCCAACACTTTACAAATTTTTCTTTGTGCGAAATAATCCATGTGTTCTTCACATATTCAACAAGTAATGGTCACGGTGAACAAATAGTTTCAAAACTTTTAACAAACTCATCAAATTGAGCAATATCTGTACAATCAATGATAGTTCTCCATGAATCCATCACAACTTCCCAAGCCTGGACAGAATCAACCAACATTTTACACTTTGCTTTAACATTCTTATTGATATGAAACCGACAAAGAAGGTTTCTTGCTTTATGAAACACAATATTGATGGCATTCATCAAAGCAAGATCTCTATTACAAACAATGACTTCAGGCCCCACATGCGATGTCAAAAGTGACCCTTTAAATTTTTGTAGTGTCCATATGAAGTTCTTTTCCTTCTCGCTAGATAAGAATGCAAAACCAGCAGAAAAGGACAAACTTGTACAAGTCACACCAACAATCTCAAGCAAAGGCATTCGATACTTGTTTGTTTTGTAAGTCGTATCCATCAAAAATACAATGTTAAATGCATTCAAAAGTTTCACAGCATCAGGATGAGTCCAAAAAATATCACTAACAATATTGGAAGACTCATGACACGTACTCCAGTGAAGATAGTTGTCACGGTCTAACAACATCATTAATTGTTGTAATTCAGTTCGTGGTCCTCTAACTGATCTTTTGTATGAGTATCTTGCATTGTATACTTGCTTTATTGTTGTCATATTATCCTCATTATTCTCCTTCAAAGTACGTAGTATGCTACTCGGTTTAACCATGCTTTTAGTCATATCAACAAGCATGGAATGTTCATTCGCTTTTAATCTGCCCGCATATGGATGACCAACTAATGTATCATACAAATCATGATTATGAGTACCACATATTACCTTAAGTACCCAACCTTGACCCTTTCCAATAGGTTTACCTCGCAATATAAAGGGACATTGACATTTTCGAGTACCAGTTACAGTAACCTCCAAACCATCCTTATACTTTTTGTAACTACCCCCCCTTTCACAACCTAACAAGACATATGTTTTTCTCCCTTGCTTCCCATTTGCTATGTCAGACCTAATAATGACAATAACAAAACCAAGTCTATAAGCAACCCTATGGACCCATTCAAGTAAGTCTTTTCGCGAAGGAAAAACCTACACAAAGTTATTCCAACAATATTACAAAAACACTTCTTCAAATTATAAAGCAATAAACATAAATAGAATGAAATTTTATTCATCTCATCTATTGTAAAATGAGTACCATAATCCTCTTCAACTAATTCATGTTGATGCACATAATTCATTAATTCTTCCATATATATCATTTCTACTTTATCCGATCTTTTTGTAATCAACACAACCTCCATGTCCATACTTACACCTTCATTCATAAAACATAAATTTCTATTTTATTCTAATTTTCATAAATTCAAACAAGTATGCAAAATAAAAACAACATTCAATTACCCTTCCGGATAGTGTAATCCATAAGTAAAATAGTACATTCCAGATTAGATAATCCGTAATGCATTTCACAACTTCAAAGTGACTTCCGGATTGTTTAATCCATAAGTCAAATTAAAACAACAAATTGCATTCCGGATTACATAATCCGTAAGTCATATTTAAAGTTCTAAAATGACTTCCGGATTACGTAATCCATAGTTTATTTTAATGTACCGGATTACACAATTCGGAAAAGTGAATATCTTTGTTCCGGATCCGGTTTACCCCAACTTTAACTAATCCAGAACACTTTAATGTTGTCTTACGGATTGTGAAAACATTCCGGATTATAGGGGTGAATAACATGAAGTTCATTGCATGGATTATACAATCTGGTGATCTAGCGGATTAACCCAATCCGGAGAAATGTGTTTAAAGCACGAAGACTTACCTACGAACGGACGAGCGCAGTGAAGGCCACCCACCACAACAACAACACCACCTCCACGGTTACCACCACAAGCACCACTATCACCACCGGCAAGCACCAAGCACCAAACACCAAGACCAAACACCTTCGTTCTTCGTATTCACTACGAGTAGAAAGTAAAACAAATTTTCTATTTTTATCTTTTTTTACTGAAGGACAAATTTGGAATTTTAAAATTATATGGGGGTGGCTGAAGAAGGGATGGAGGTGCAGGAAGAAGCACTCTTGAAGTTGAATACGCGGGTTCAATAGATGCATACTCCCACAATTTTGTAAATCCTGAAATTGACCCTCACCTTTTATTTGAAATAGGAATCTGTGAGTGTGCTTTCATCAATTCGGAAGTGAATTATGTTGCTTTTTTAATGAAAGGGTATTTTGGAAGCAAAGTTTGCATAAATTGTTGATTTTCGAATTTTCGAATCCAGAAGTCTAATTTCTATTCCGGATTGGTGGATCCATAATAGAATGATTTTTTTCAATTATGGATTTTTGAATCCATAATACATATTTTGAATTACGGATTGACTAATTCAACATGATTTTTTTAATTATGGATCTATTCATGTACTACCAGAAGCACCAATCCAGGAGGTTACTAGACGTGCCAATCTAAAATTTTAATGGAAGTGTCAATTTGAAAATTTACCGAATTTTGTAATCCATACATAATGCATAAAAATAAATGTACAGTTTTTATATAAGAACGGTTTTGTCTTTGCACAACATTGTGAAGGTGCAGGAAGAAAAATGTAGGGGTGCAGGAAGAAAATATCCTTATGTTATTGTCCTGTTTGTTTACTTTCGAATCTCAAAAAAACTAAAAAAAAAACAAAACAATTTTCGTTTTAAAACTTGAGAATTATAAATTTGAATTTCTGAATAACATAATTTGCAGATTTATAAACTTGAAAATTAGTAGGTATCGAAATAACTGGTAAATTCGCAGAATAAATATTTATTTTATATAGTTAAAATTCATAACAAAAAAATTTATGAATATATAATTATTATATGATAATTAACATACAAAATTATGTCTTATATTTATGATAAAATAATTATAGCGTGATATAGTTTTATTTTATTATTGATAGCCTTTTTTAAGTACCAAATTCAATTTTAAATGGTTGATATTAAAATATATGCCAGATTAAAAAAAATCCTAAAAATATTCTCAGGAATAAAAAATCAACCTTTTCAACAAAAAAATTGTTACCAAAAAATATTTTCATTCAAGAGTATCGGTCGTATTTATCAATTAATTTAGACTAAAAAATATTCTTAAATTAAGTAACTAGTATTTTTTTAATATTTTTTGTATTTGTGTGTGTATATATATATAAATAAATTAAAGTAAATTTATTGGAAGCATATTTAAATATTATTATTATCAAATGAAAAGTATTTTAATTTTGAAAAAAAAAATATTTGTGTTTTTTAAGTAAAAAAAGGTAACCGTATTTTATTAGCTTTTTTACTTTTATTTGAAAAAAAAAACAAAAAGACAGAGATATACGTGGAACGATGCGTTTTAGTTCAAAGCTGAAACCCTGAGTAATTTTAGGTTAAGTGGAAACTGGTGGTGTGACCTATATATACCTTCTTCTTCGTCTTCTTCCTCTTCTTCATGTTCTACCGCGTTAGGGTTTTGTCTCGACCGCAGAACAGAATCGCAATTTCTTCCATAATTTATTGTAAAACCCTCGACGGCGGTGACTAATCGGTGGATCAAGTATGGACAAAAACATGTTGGCGGATATGGAATCGCTCCCTGAGGCAGATAGGCAAAGAATGTCTGCCATGATGGAGCAGCTCCAAATCCGTGACAGGTTTAATTACCTTTTGCTTCTTATCATCTTCAATTTGTTACATTTATTCGTTTTCCGTTTTTCAAGACTTGGAATTTATGTACCGTATATTGTATGAGCTTGTGGTTGATGACTCCGTTTAAGATCTGGGGGCTTCATGCTAATTTGTCAGTGACGGGCACCACTATTTTTCCAATCTGTGTGTGCCTTTTTCATGAAGCCCAGACTGAAGTTCTCCTTAAAACCAGCGCAACTCGCGAATGTTGCTTCTGGACGTTTTGGGAACGACATTTGTTAAAAGTGGCCTAGATGGTTTGAAATGAGTACCATTCAATCAAATTTAACCCCTTTATTAGTCTTCATTTTGTAATTGCGGGAACTTCCTGCTGCGGTGACTGTAAAAATCTTGACATTCTGCTGAATTTGTGGTGGCTGGCTGTGTTTTTGAAAGATTGAGCCATCAATTTGGCATCCTAAGTATCAATTTCCTTTCGAAACATCCCTATAGTAATAAAACTAATTAGATGATGTCTTTATGTTTGATATATTGACTAGCATGGGTTAATCATGGAGGGTTTTTCAATACTGAAAGGACTACTTACAATGGTTTATAACATTTGAAGAGTTACCTATGTAGTTTATTACTTTAGGAGCCCTTTAGGAGATATGTTAATTCTATAAAGAATGAATTTAATAGTTTATTACATTTTAAAATTATGTCTGAATCTTTTAGTTTGGGACATTTTTGACAGTTTATTTCATTTGTGAATGGTAAATGTTTGAATACATAAACAACTTTCTGTTTTGGAATGACATTGTCAATGATGTCATATCAATTGCTCGTTTAGTTGATCTTTTGCTTGTAGAAGGTGGGATTCCTGTTTAAGATTTATGTTTCATTGCAGTCTGAGAATGTATAATTCACTGGTTGAGAGATGCTTTACTGATTGTGTTGACACATTTAAGCATAAATCCCTACAAAAGCAAGAGGAAACCTGTGTTCGAAGATGTGCAGAGAAATTTCTGAAGCATTCTATGCGGGTTGGCATGAGGTTTGCCGAGCTCAACCAAGGAGCTGCAACACAAGATTGATATCTGTTGACTTATTTAAATGGAAAACTGTTTATTATTATTATGCATGCACTTCTCTTACATTTTTGGTCTGTAGAGAATACTAATTTGCAATTAGTACGCAACAATCCTTGTTAAATAAATTTGTGGTGATACAATCACAGTGCTTTGGAATCCTGATACTTGTTTGATTTGGTTTTTTCCCTAACTAACTATTTTTTTTTATCCATTGTGAAGAAGATCTAAGGATTAAATCCTAAACCCTAAGGACTTACCTTCTCACATTCCATAAGGTCTATTTCACGCATAACTGGTTCAATACTATGCAGAAAGCCTATGCCAGTAACTGCTTTTGTACATTCAATAGTATTTAACACTAGGTAAAATATGCCCCATTGATTTCTGATTGATATGTAATTGGTTTGCAAATTGAGCAGCCTAAACTGAGTTGTTGCTTCCAACGATTCTTTTTTATTGAAATGTTTTTTAAGGTTTCACTTGGCCAGATTATGGTTTTGGTTTTTTTTGTTAAAAGACATGCTTTTGATGCTAATAATTGAGTTGTGCTATCATTTTCATGATATTTATTTGGGTTCTCCATTTTTTTGTATATTTATTTGGACTCCTAAGTTTCTTGTTATTTATTTGGGCCTGGGGAAATAGTATTTTCTTGGGCCCAAAATGAATTTTGAATATCTAAGAAGGGTGTTTCTTCCTGCATCACTACTTTTTTTCTTCTTGCACTCCTAAATTCTTCAAAGTACTAAAATTATCCTTGAGTGATCTTGAAATAGGGATTTCGTAAGTGATTTTGAAATAGGGATTTCGTAAGCAATGTTTCTCTCATTTTGATTTTTGGATTGGTAAATCCCGAATTTATAAAATATATTCTGGAAATATTCTAAAAAAATAATTTATAAAAAAGATAAAACAGTCTTCACCGAAAATGATGCCCGCAGGAAGAGAGATTGATGTAAATAAAAGGGCTACTTCACTTTTGTAATGGAGTACACGTTCTTGTAATTCTAGGAATAATGCTCCATCTAGAGAATTGTTTTTGCTTCATGTTCATGCATAATTAATTTTGATATAAAGGAAAATATCTAGTTTTATTCTTAAAATTAGTTAAATGACGTAATAAGAATAGTTCATTTACTTCAATCACTTCATAGATTATTTGCTTGCTGCACAGCAATAGGCGACAAAGAAAACCTTTCCTATGTTGCGTAATGAAACGAGAATGCAACTGCATAATTGTAATAATTTGTTTGAAAAAATACTAATTAAAATGAACTATTAAATTTAAAAATTAGAAATATGAAAATTATTAAATAGAATTGTAAAAAATATTACGTAATATTGGTACACATAGTTGCTATTGTATTTTTTAAGACGTAATTCATCTCTTATGTTGTTGCTGATGCTACTTGCCTACGGAAAACCCATCATTCTTGCAGTGAAAAGTGTCGATATCTGAGCATGTAAACAAAAATGGATTGTGTTATTTGTAAAAGGAAAAAAAGCCATTTGTGGTAATATTTTTTAACCTAAAAGATGAAGTTGGTGTCAACAATAACCAACCATTTGTCCAAATTTTAAAATATGACATGTTTATGTGTTGTGTTTGTGTGTACCTGTCTCTATATTTTATTAGCAATCAATGTCCTTGCTAACTATAATTCTATTTGAAGCTAAATTATGAAATTTGGAAAATGTTGTTTTGGCATAAAAGTTGGGACATGAAAGGTTGTACCTCTGCTAATGCTCGAGAGGTAACCTTAGCATAACTACATATATTTTTTCGTAATTTACTACATAAAAGATGTTTTTTTTTATCCAAATAAAATTAATTATATTAAAAATATTTTCCACCTAATTTATTCAAATAAAAAATTATTATGACTGTAATTTTATTCAAGTAGTAAAAAAATCATATCTCAATCGCACTCTAAATATGTAAAAATGGATCATTGAATGTTCTGCATCTGTTTAAATATTTAAATAATTTTTTTTTTGTTTTTTTTTAACTATGGCTACAGGGCTTTTGACAAAGGCAAAGTGTAATGGACATCAATAGAATAAAGATAGTCCAAAAGGTTAAAAAGGGAAAAATAGAAAAAAAATATTTAATATAATATCACTTAAAAATTGAGATTTAAGATAATTTATATACCTTTTATTAAAAAAAAATTTAAAGAAAAATCGTGACGAATAACAGAGAAAATATTTTTTTAATTAAAAAGATTAAAATTGTCTACGGAGTTCTATATACTTTGCTTTTTCATCCCAGAAAAATATATTTTTTAGTCTTTTTAAAATTTTACAAATTTGGATTACACTTCATATGTTAAATAAGAGTTGACTCAGTATTCAGAAGAATTTTTTTTTTATCAGTAACTTCGTGATATTTTGTTACTGTTTATGAGCACTGTAGACTAGGAGACAAATATCAAACCTTTATTATAGTTGACTTTATTGGACTACACATTCATTAATGAACAAGAAATTAGTTAGATTATTAAGACAACTGATTAAGTTTTAAATTCTTTAATATAATATCTTATGAAATGACTAATAATCTATAGATATTTTAACAGATAACTTTTTATATTGTTCTATATTTGATATATATAACCTATCAGAAATTTTATCACAGAAAATATAACCTATCAGAATTCTAAAGCAGACCAGAAAACAACATTTAATGAGTCATCCAAACCGTCCCAAAAATAGTATCCACAATTATTTTAAATTATTGTTGTCAATTTTGTGACTAATTCGAGTCCTTCCATGGATTAGAAATATAGAAGAATCTTAGTTTAAGAGCATCACACCAAAATCTCTGTTATTTTTTCCTATCTTGATGCATACTCGTTTTTTTATATGAAAACTAATTATCTTAATACATTTCAACAAACTTAGACAAACAAAAACTAATTGAAAATTAAGTATAATTTTTGTGGACATGGATAGAGCCTTTTTGAATATGATTTTTCTTTCAGATACTACAATGAATAAATGACAATGGATGAATACATATTCATCTATTTTTATTGAGTAATATGCATAATGTACTTGGGGTCCAATGAATGGTGTCATAAGTTTTCAGAATGGGATATTATTGGCCAACATTTTGGAAAGATATTCATGCTTTTATGGAAAAATATCAAAATATTAGAAGTATGACCCCATTCACACGTTACCTCTGATGGAATTGCACATGATAACATCACCATGACCATTCACAACAATGGAATTGCACATGAT